>NC_133334.1:161307741-161913157 GCF_042186555.1 Aquarana catesbeiana | reverse complement strand
GGGATTGGCTCCCTAATGGATAATGCAAGCAAGTTTGTTGATGCCTTCCTGATGCCCCATGTGCGGCATCTTCCCTCACACATCAGAGATACCACAGACCTTCTACAACATCTGGAGGGGATCCAGATCCCTCCAGACGCCCTGCGGGGCATCCAGATGGCTGGATCCTTTCTCGGAGAACAAGAAACCACCACCTGTCCTCTCAATGACTTCATTCTTAAACTACTGCACTTTATACTGACTAAAAACTACTTTACTTTTAATGACCAACTGTTCTTGCAGACCCGAGGAGTTGCCATGGGGACATCATGTGCTCCGTCCTATGCTAACCTTTATCTAGGTGGATGGGAGAGATACATTTATTCGAATGATAAATTCTTGGATTTTCTGGACAATATACTCCTATGGTACAGGTTTATAGATGATCTGTTCCTGGTGTGGAGTGGAACCAGAGAGAGACTCTTGGAATTCATTCAGAGTATCAATGGTAATGATTTCAATCTTAAATTTACCTTTCATTGTGATAATGACCAGATCCCATTTTTGGATCTGTCCATTATCAAACAACCTGATGGCACACTAGGCACCGATATATTTCGGAAACCCACTGCCAGGAACACATTATTATACGCAACTCAACTCAAGCTAACATTCTGCGTGAAAGACTACTACTAAGAGGGTATTCTCGTACTAACCTCAGAAGGGCCTTTAATAAAGCCCTTTCGCTCTCCAAGAAATTCTTTAGTATACAAACGTCCTAATCTACCCTCTGCCAATGAATCTGTCAAATTTATAACCACATATTCAACTCATCACAAAACATTGAGAACGATTTTATCTAATCATTGGCACTTACTTGTTGAACATCCCATCCTGCACAGGCATGCACGCCCTGCCCCAGAACTTGTATTTTGTAGGGCTCGTTCTTTACGTGATTGTCTGACTTCAAACCCCCCCAGACTCAGACCTCCTGGTACTTACAGATGTGGCAACTGTCCCCGATGCCCATGGGTTTTAGAAGGTAAATATTTCACCTTACCTAATGGTGAAGTTCTATCTCCACGTACCTTCGCAGATTGTGGAACTAGGGGAGTCATTTACCTGATGGTATGCAGGTGCAAAGCATTCTATGTCGGTAAAACTATCTGACAACTTAGACAAAGGATAGGAGACCATCTTTACTATTCTGATAATGGCAAACTTACCACCATAGGTAGACACATAGGACTGTATCATCGCTATGATGTCTCTATGGTTCAATTTCTGGTTCTTGAAGTGGTTCAACCAAGCCCTAGAGGTGGCGATTGGGACCGAACGATCCTTTCTTTTCCCACCCTATTGCCTGCTTGTCCCCCTGAATGGCAACATATCCTATTTGGTCATAATGCTATGAATACACTGGCCTCCTTTTCCCCAAATGTTCATTGTCCAGATTCACATGGATGTTCCTTACCCCTTGATTGTGACACATATTTTTGGTGATATTCTGGTTTAATTATTCCAGCATTCTAAATTTATTAAGTATGTTTTCTATTTTTGTTTATCTTGGTATAAATTCAATTGTAAATATCAGACCCTGTATTTCTGTGTTATTATCGGTGCGGTCGGTCTGCTCCCCCTTATGCTGGTTTCGGCAGCATGACTTCCCCCTTGTTTTTCTTCCCGGCAGACTTGTGTTTACCCTGGCTAGGGGGCGGCTCTTGCTGCCCTGGCTTGCCCTGATTGGCCTGGACCCCCTGGCCTATGGGCCTTATCGGGACGCACATGCGCAGTAGCACGGAATCGTGGGTAAACTGACCCAGTGACGTCAGACGCTGCTTTCGGCGGTGTATATTGACGCCCACGGGGTTGGGGAGTTCTTTTAGCAGTCCTCATGGACTGCTAGACGAGCAGCAATACCTCTCCACACTGGGCTGATGCACGGGCAGAAGTATGCATATGGTAAGTTATCATTGTGAATGCATCCCGCTCCAGTATGTTCCGGACCCCCTGTCACCTATTTCACCTGTTCCCTTTCTCTTCCTCCCTATACTCTGTAACTGTTTACTCACAGAGCCACTCTTATGTGCTTTCTTCTGCAGCCAGTGTTCTCATCTAGAGACCTGTTAGACTTACCAGTTATCTAGACCTACAGTACCCAGTGGCTCTGGTTTTAACTGGATAGCTACACTGGATGATGTATACTTACATTCAAGCCCTTCTACCCTTCCAACAACTCAGTCCTAGCAACTCTCTAAACCAGTATATTGCAATTTGGTGAGATCCCTATTTAGTATGCGGTGTGGTGTTTTCTATTTTTCTGGGATGTCTTCCTTTTCCCCTCCTTTTTTTTCTCCTCTATTCCCCCCCCCCTTTCCCCCCCTCTTCCCCTCCCTTCTGTCCCCCCCTTCCCCCCCCTCCCCATTTTCTCCCCATACCCTTCCCTCTGTCCTTTTTCTCCCTTCTTCTCTCACTATCCTTTCCCTATTCTAAACCACACATGCACCCTTTATCAGTTTCTCATCACTATAATTTTCCACCCATTAGTACCTTTATTTTCTTTGATAAATAATTAATAAATATTTACAATTCATACCTGATATATTTATTCCGAACTAGAGATGTTTTTTTGCACTCCCCCTTGTCTGCTGGTGGGGGAAGTTGTGAGATTCTGCTGTTAGCTGTGCCTGGTCCATTTGGGTGAGCAGACCTTTCCGTACTTATGTTACCTTTGCCATGCCTTGCAATTGTTTGTTTTCCTGTATATTTTTTTCTTCTAATATATTGTTTTCCCATAGACCTCTCATCCTCCCTAAGAAGCGGTTATACCGCAAAATCGGTAGAGGAATATTTATACCCCACCCTAACAAAAACTGTACCGGGGAAACCTGCTATTAGTTAGTTCTGTGTGGTGTATACTATACTATAATTTATAATCTGTTTTTGCACACATTTTTGTGTTTTTAAGATACTGTTTGTACATTGTTACAGAATAAAATTTTGTATTTTATTGATCAATTTTGTGGTCATATCAGTACAGAGAAAGTCCATTTAATTCCCCCTGGGTGTCTATGTGTATGGGTTAGCTTTGGCAACTACCCCCACATGTTCACCCTCCCCAATCACATACGTCAACCTAGATGATGGTACTCTTTTACTGTTATTAACTGAATGTTATGTGAGGCTATACTCAACGTTTAAATATGAAGAACACAAAAGATTTTTTACAATTAATTAATGAAATTAACTTATCAGGGAAAACAGAAGTGTTCAACATGAAGATGCACTGCTATCTCTGAACTGAGCCCTGAGTCGTAGGGACAAGATCCCATTTGAGCAAAAGGTATTTTTGAGACAGGTATTAGATTTCTGCCTGTCTCATAATTACTTTTGGTAAATCATGATTTCTACTCGCAGAAAAAACCCACTAACAGGAATAGTTACGTACCAATTAGTAGTGGACATCGCCCACACTGGTTGCGACACAACCCAAAGGGTCAAGTAATGCGAGTAAGAAGGAATTGTACCACAGATATCGACTTTATGGACCAGGCAAATATAATTAAAGAGTGATTTGTCCAGAAGGGTTACAATGAACAACAATTGGATGTACTAATACAAGATATAGCTAGAATTCCAGAATTCTCTCAAAGAAAGACTGTAGTTAATAACAGACATGAATGGGGCTTTATATCTAATTTTCACATCAAATATAAAGAAATTGAAAATATATTTAAAAAAACATTGGCATATATTATACATGGACAGAGTGTTACAACAAGCTCTACCTGAGAAGCCATTGTTCATCTATAGGAAGGCATCCAGTTATGGCGATAAGATCGTGAAGGTACTTGATCCCCCAAAAAGACCAGGCACTTCCTGGGATTTAGCAGGATTTTTTCATGCAGAAAATGTAAGGCCTGTTCGAAAGTGAGCTGTCACATTAGGGGATTGACAGAATTTACATCTACAGATAATAATAAAACGTTCAAAATCACTGAATTTATTACATGTGCTACCACACATGTAGTATATGTTCTCCAATGCCCATGCAACTTAATGTATGTAGGATGCACTAAAAGGCCCTTAAAAAAGCATATTGCAGAACATATAAACAATATAGAGATTGTTTTTCAATACCATAGTGTGTCTTTGCATTTTAATAAACAGCACAACCAGGACCCGACTGGTTTAAAAATTTGGGGTATTGATAAAATACTTCCTAACTGGAGGGGGTCTAATATGGTCCGGGAGATTTCTAAACGAGAAACTAAATGGATTTTCCTTATGAATACTTTAACCCCATATGAGATGAATGTCGAACTGGATGTGAACTGCTTCATTAGTGACTATTGACTTATAAATTAGAAAGTTCTGTAGTGATGATATATTGCAGTCAGTTATATATCATGATTTCCATGCTGTGAAGTCTAATTGTTTAGAATGAAAGTGATTCCATGTAAGTATACAGTACTCATAAGATAAATGAAGTTACTCCCTACCTGCCTTTACACATTTTAATTAATTTTGAATATTAATGAATTGATTTATTTTATGACGGGTTATATTCAATTAATTTTTAGGGTTTTTACCTGCTATGATTTCTATTTCCATTTACTCATACATTCTTTTTAACATATCTTTATTGTATACCAATCTTTTATTACTCGTATTCTACCTAAGTATACAGTATTTATAAGGTAATTGTTGTTTCTCCTTACCTGTCTTTTAATATTTTAATGAGTTTTAATTCATGACGAGTTTCATTCATTCATTTTTTTGTGTCTTTTTCTGCCATAATTGCCATTTTCCATATATATATATATATATATATAGATCTATATATACGGTATATAGATCTATATATATATATAAAAATTGTGTATGTATATTGGTTTTTTAATATAACATTTTATTGTACAAAAATGTTTTTAGTATTATCACATACGCTGTACTCAGTATTTTGTGATGTACTAGGTCATATTTTAATAGTCAAGTCATTGTATTTTAGATCTCATATTCTATCATCTGATCATCATTTTATCTAATGTGCTTTATTACTATTATTATTGTTAGTTAATCAACATAATTAGAAAATATAAATAGAACAGCTCAACATTAATACAGCAAGGTTATTGTTGCTACTTAAACATATATTGTATTAACCCAAAGAGAATCATAGTAGGTGGATTCCGATGGCCGATTTTTGCTGATCGGAACGTGAATGTGGCTATACATCATTAAGAAATACGGCAGGGGAGTTGAATTTTAATCTACTCCGATTTACACTGCCGGTGGTAGTGTTCTTAATTAACTTGTATTATTGAATTGTGTAGTGTTATAGGTTTTCACACGCTAAGGAATGTGATGCGACGGTGTTCGTAAAATGACATGCCCAACTTTTAATATTCGTCGGTATGTAGCACCGTTGGTGGTTGGTGCATATGTGCGGGCTCCTGATCTGTAGAAATTATAAGTGGTAGATGTGTTTACTTTCACATCCCCGGTACTAACAGAGAGAGCCACCATAACAGATGAGAAATAGCCACATATAAAAAAAAAATTGACACAATGGGTTAATGCAATTGTATGGATACTGAGCAAATAAAAGGGTGAACTGGATCGTACGTCTACACCCTCAGACGATGTCATAGATGACGAAACTGGTCAGGGTGTAACTATATGACTAATCAAGAATCAAGTGTACTAACCATTGAGATCCAGACCCGAGTGTTTGGAAATTGCGCTGTTTTGTATGAAGTTATTGCAACGCGATCTCTTTTGGATTTAACATTTAGTTATAAAGTTTTCCTTACTTTAATACTTTGTAAGTGTATCTCCTAAAGGGGGTGGTTTTGCTTAATAAAATCTATTAGTTTTTAACTGGATTAGGCTATGGAGCCTTTTCTTTTATCAGATGAATTTATGGGCTGTGTCTGTGCCAGTATATAAGTGACTGTTTAGCGCTGAGTGATATCTCCACGCTACAATAATTAATGAGGATCAAATACACTATTACACATTTGGAGTGAACTTCCATCCAAAGAGCAGTGACTGTTATCTTATGGATTGAGTTGTTTCTCTTTCCTTTACCAGCTGTACCTCCAAATGTGACTTGTTAGCACACCGCAAGCTATTGCTGGTTATGTAGCGCTGCCTACACAGAATTTAGGTTTTTGTGTTTTGTTTTAAATATTGGTAACAATCTTCGTTTTTTTTTTTTTTTTTCCACACAAATAGAGCTTTTTTTTGGTGATATTTGATTACCACTGAGTTTCTAGTTTTTTTTTTGCGATATAAATGAGCCGATAATTTGAGATATAAATGAGCCAAAAAAGACCCATATCCAATAAAATCAAATGTCTTTATAAATTTAGGCCAAAATGTATTTTGCTACATGTCTTTGGTAAAAAATCCCAATAAAGCCTCGTACACACGATCAGATTTTCCGACGGGAATTGTGTGATGACAGGCTGTTGTCGGAAAATCCGAGCGTTTGTACGCTCCATCGGACAATTGTTATCAGATTTTCCGCAGACAAATGTTGGATGGCAGGCTTTAAAATTTTCTGCAGACAAATGTCTGTTGTTGGATTTTCCGAGCGTGTGTACACAAGTCCTTCGGACAAAAGTCCAAAGTACAAACATGCATGCTCGGAAGCAAGGACGAGCCAGAAGCGGTCGGTCTTTTTTTTTCTAGTGATACCAATAATAATATTATTAGCCTTGTTATTTTTTTTGGTGCAAGTTACCACAACACCATTATCCCATAGTTTTTAAGATCAAAGATAAAACTATGGTAAAAAAAAAAACCCGAAGGTTAATGCTGCTCTAAAAATAAATATAAAAAAACTAAAAATGAATCAAGTGAATAAAAAAGCTGCCAGCACCAAAAGTCTTAAATACAAAACTCAAATAAGTGGAAAAAGATGTGGGTGAAGCGCTAGTGCAAATTATGTTCCCAATATTGTCAAAAAGGGAAACATTTTCAAAATTCAGAAGTGGTGAAAAAAGTCTGAGAATGGAAAACTAAGGTAGAGTTCCAATATATGATATTGGATAACTACAACTAGGTGAGGTAAAAAACATAAGAAATGCAAATTACCAATAAAGTGCTCTAATGACAAATGATGAATTATTAATGTGCTCAGAGCAATGTGTTAAATGAGTACTAATGAATGCTGAAAACCTACAAAAAATACTCATAAGCATATAAACAATAACTTAACACCATATACAAATAATAAAAATAATAAAAATTCTCAAATACATTTGGTGAAAAAAGTCTGAGAAAAAAAGACTAAGGCGAAGTCCCAAAAATAAAAGTCCCAGATGGATATTCCTATGATGAAAAGTTATCTGGTAGGTTTTCATACATGTGTAAAGACAAGATGTCAAAATAAAAAAATTGAAGAGACATCCCTCCTCCAAAAGGCTTTGCACCCAATGTGAGTATGTAGTCTCCTTATCGACTTAGATGACCATCAAAGCGGTCTCACCCAGCACAGGGAATTCAGTCTCCCAAAAACCTGGATGTCTGGAGCTGCTAGATCCATGTCACTCAAAAACATAAATGAGAAAAGCTCTCATAGTGTAGTATTTAAGTGAATACATTTAATATGCTCAAATAGATTGCACTTACAGGATAATTGTCTTTATGGGCAGTGTACTACAATGGATCAAAGTAGCAGCATTTCCTCAGGCTTCCTCTGCTCACTGCTTGCTGTAACCATCAACCTCCGAAGAGAAAAACATGATGATGTCAGTGTCACAGGCCCCACCCTATGCGTTTTGTCACTATAAGACGTCATCTGGGGATTGGCAGCCGAGATACAACTATGTTGGTGCCCCTTGTTAATTTTACATTGTATTTTTTAAAATGTAACTGCCTACTCCCAAACTGTCATTTGAAGTAAAACACATAGCCAAGTATTATTCTCCACATTTTTTTTATTGTGCATTAAAAAAAAAGATAACAAAGAAAATTAGACATGCTATCTGCCAATAGAACTTAACCAAAAAATGCATTATATGCATCCAAAAAAATAGAAAATATACCAAATCAAATCATTATTCAACCAAAGAATAAAATAAAAGCCTCATGCATGTGTCCTGCTTCTTAATATAGGGGGTCAACAATGCCAAGTGTTGGTGAAAGCAGTGGTCCTTCATTCAGAGATAATTCCGAAAAACATCTTTATTATTCTCCTGGTGCTCCCGCAGCAAAGGCATATGACATAATTGGTCACGATTAATAAAGCAACCAATTTTTGGTCCAAGAAATCCTCCTCCTCCTGTTCCTGGACTGGTCTTGGGTCAAAGCAATAACTCCAAGGCCAATAATAAATAAAACGTTATCTCCTCCAATTCCGCAACATGGCTGGTTGATGAAAGGCTGTTCAGAAACGAACTGAAAAGCGCAAAATGAAAAGCGCAAAATGAAAAGTGCAAATCAACACTCACCAAACTTCTACTAACACAAAATTAGCAGAAGAAGCCCAAAGGGTGGCGCTAAAGAGCTGAAAAACCATGTAGTACGTCACTACATTTGTGTTAGTTGGCCTTCAATTCCTTGCCGTTTGTATGCAAGACAAGTTCCTGGCCAACGCCCTTCGGACAAAAGTCTGAGGTTTTGTCTGCGGAAAATCTGATCGTGTGTACGAGGCTTAAGTGTATATTACTTGGTTTATGTGAAAGTTATAGCGACTACAAAATATGATATATACAGTATATTTGAAAATAGAATAATTCTGATGTACTGACAGCCTATCTCATTTCTTGAGGCCCTAAAATGATAGGGCAGTACAAATTCCCCTGAAATTATCCCTTTTTTGGAAAGTAGACAGACTGAGGCATTTAGTAAGAGACATGGCAAGTTTTGTTGTAATTTTTTGTCACAATTTTTTTGAAAATGAAGAAATTGAATAAAATTTGTTATTATTTTTTTTTTTTTTACATACTGTCACCAGTGCAGTACAGTGCCATCATATGGTTCAGTGTCACCATAGTAACACTTTACTCCTCTGGAGGGGTGTTTAGGGATTTTTTTTTGTACACTTTATTTGTTGTTACCATGAAGTTCATCGTAACAGCAACATTTTCAACAGAAAATGTGTTATTCATTCATGACAGCTGTGATCACTAGTGGTCTGTGATTGGCTACAGCTGATCACATGGTACCTGGTGCTGTGATTGACCCAGGTACCATGTGCCAGCTATGGGCCAATTACAGCATAGGAAACACAACTGTCATGAATTAATACATTCATAACAACTTTTTTGATATTGTGATCATGTGACATCATCACTAGGCCCTGAGTACTGGGATCCACAATGCGCTGTGTCTGGTGGATACAATGGTCATGGGGAAGGAGGGGCATGCAGTGAGTTTCTAAACCAGGAGCAGGCAACTGACGTACATGTACATTACAGTGCCTACATGTGCCGCACTGCCAAGTATATGTACTGTGGCGGGTCAGTAAGTGGTTAACAAAGCAAAAACAAATGTTTTTAAATATCATATAGCAAGGAGAGGGTCCTTCTTTTATTGTGACTTTGAGGGTGAGATATAAAAAACATCAATCCTGTAACCCTGTTGCTGCCACCAACCTAATGTGAGGCACAGAGCTGCTTCCAGCTGGCCAGGTCAGTATGCCTTACCTTTGATGCATTCCCCTTTTGCTGTAAGCTCATGCATACTTCAATGGATTTCTTCCAGATGCTGATTGAAAAGCTGCTGATCAAAGCTATTAATGTAAAATATGACTCCCCCACTACTCCTGCCACCCACACTGTGCAGCTTTCCCCTGTGTTCTTGCAGCCCATTCAGCTGCAGGCTGTGTGCCTCTCTGCCCTGAACCCACCTGTCCTTGATCTTCTCCTGTCCTCAGTCCACTGATACAATCCCCAAGGGTCCAGGTTATCAAGCACGGGTTGTAATGGTTTCACAGTGTTCTCCAAATCCTTTTGTGATTGGTCTTACAGTTTTTGCATAATCTGATTACCACCACCATTAGATGGAAGCTCTGATATGTCTATAACTAGATCTACTGTTCCTAGTATATGTTTCCTGTCTATTTTCTATATTGCTTGATAGATCTATTTGGGTGGGAAAACTGTAGGTAAGTTCCACCCCAATAGGTGGCATAAAATGTGTAACATGATAGAGAGAGACTAAATAAAAAAAAACAAAAATTGCTCTAGCTGTTGGATTTTTAAGGCCCAGGTCCTGTCATTTAACATTTTGGATAGAATGTTTAGGAGTTACAACCTCTGTCAACTAGACAGGAAGTGAGAAGCACATTTCCCACTGGAGACACAGACAACACTATTTAGCCCTTCCACTTGTAGTGATTACCCCTGAAAGGGCAGCTGAATTTAGAACAGGTTCTTTCCCAGACAGTGAAGAGACAGCCATGCCACAACAACAGTTAATTCACTCCAGCTCAGTAATCAGACAGGGATGTCTTTTTAAAGTTTATTGCTGTAGAACGTGTAACTGGGGAGGACAATGAGGTACCGGATACTCCAAAACATCAAAGCACATATTTTTCAGAGGACACTTTCTCTAGGTGAAAGCAACACAGTTTTTCACATCCAGATGTGGACCAGGAGAACATTAGGCACAGAATTACCTCTCCACTATGTAGTAGCAACATTCTTTCACTCCTAGCTATAGATCAGGCGAATGTTAGAGCATAAGTGGGACATATAAGTAGACTGGAATAGTCCAATGCCACGTACACATGATTGGATTTTCCGACAACAAATGTTGGATGTGAGCTTGTTAGCGGAAAGTCTGACTGTACGTATGCTCCATCGGACATTTGTTGTCAGACATTCCGTCAACAAATGTTGGCTAACAGGTTCTCAGATTTTCATGTGTACACAAGTCCGTCACACAAAAGTCCACACATGCTCGGAATCAAGTACGAGCCGGAAGCGCTTGGTCTTGTAAAACTAGTGTTCGTAATGGAGATATTACATGACTATAAAACTTCCTTTTTATCGGCTTGCCGTACGTTTTGTACGTCACTACGTTTATAATTGTTGGCCAATATTTTTGTGACTATGTTTATGCAAGACAAGTTGGAGCCAACAACCTTCGAACAAAATTCCACAGTTTTGTTGTTGGAAAGTCTGATCGTGTGTACGGGGCATTAGTATCTTTGCAGCTGACGACAACAAGGTAGGTTTGGGCAATTATTAGAAGCAGACAGTAGCAGTTTGGGTTCTTGTAGCTGAAGACCACAACTAGCCACACTGGAGAAGTTTTTAAAATCCACAGCTGAGTACCATAGATAAACTTCAGCTCAGGATGAGCTCTGTTTATAAATCCCCGTAGAAGCAAGGCCATAGGCTTAATACAGGGTATAGATTAGTCCAGCAGCTTATCAGGAGGACCTCAGGGCTTTGCAGCCCTCTGAAGCACACAGTTCCTCTTCCTCCAGGGGAAGAACACATCTCTCGGGGCTCCCGGTTTTTTACCAGCCTCCAACCCACCAACTAGACACACGTCCCCAGGGATTGGCTTGAGCAAGGTAAGAGCCCAGCCTGGGCATTTGAATTTCAGTGCCCATAGCTCTGGAAAATTTTTAACAGGCTCAGGGGGAATCAATCAAATGCACTGTGGAGCCAGAACAGACAAAAACAGCAGATCACAAAGGCTATATGCTGTGCACTGGTAAAGTCAGGGTATCCATGAGAAACAAGTAGATACATTGAAGGATGATAAATGAATGAAACTTGCTTCCACATAAACCATGAAGTAACATTTATTATGTGGCCATAGATAAAACACAGTCTAGATACCAACACAGTCTTGTGTGAATGGTACAGTTTAATTGGTGTCCCGCAGGGAAGGCACACTTCAGTGTGGTGTGTAGTAAAATTGGAGCTCAACAGGAAGATAGCCACTCACAGGATGGAGACAATAATGTGGCAAGCCAAGGTAAATGATGAAGCCACTCCAGCGACCCATGTCAGAGGAAGGAGAGGGACCAGGGGGACTCTCTTTCCAATAAAATAACACATTTCAAAGATCCCGGCTTCTTTATCAAATCTAGTTTGGTGAGGGAGCAAGGAGGATAAATACTGGTTAGAGGTTACTTGTAGGGGGCGGGGGAACTGGCTCATATGTTTTCTTAACCCTTTAATCATCACCAAGTGCTGTTCACAAAGATTAACTGCTTGCCAACCAGCCGCCGTCATTATACTGAGGCAGGTCGGCACGATCCCGCGAGCCATCAAAGCTATATATCGTCTCAAGGGGTTGGGATAGCAGGCTCACATGCCGCCGGAAGCGCACGCTCGTGGCCGAAGGTTGCAATGACCGAGTCCATCGGAAAGATTTTAAACATGTTACAAATCTAAAGTCCGTCTGATTTTCGACAGAAAAAGTCAGCTGAAGGTCCGATGAAGCCCACACACAGTCGGATTGTTCGACAGATTTGTTCCATCGGACCAGTCCGGTCGAAAAGTCTGCCCGTGTGTACGCGGCTTTAGAGTTACAGCACAGAGGGACGGGGCACTTTACTTTTACTATTTTTAATTTATACCCTGTCCCTTTATTTTTTTTTTATTTTTGATCCATTTTATTCCAATTACAAGGAATGTAAACATCCCTTGTAATAGAAAAAAGCATGACAGGTCCTCTTTATTGAGAGTCATGGGGGTCAAAAAGACCCCAGATCTCTCATTTACCCTTAAAAGCAAAAAAAACCTGACATTTTGCCGTAAAAAAAATTAGCCCTTTAAGAGCGAGAGGCAGAGGTGATGTCAGACGTCACTCCGATCCTCCAAGGGCATACAGCTGAGTGGGGGCTATCACTCAACTTCCTGCCCAGGCATCTGAGGGATTGGCTTTGTTGGCTTTGGGCTTACCAATAGCTCTGGTAAGCTCGGAGATGACCGGGAACCAGCGGAAGGGGGGGAGCACCTATCCCACTGCCTCTAAAAGTGGTCCCGTGGTAAAACTGCTGATGGGACCACTTTTATCAAATGCAGAATTGCCCACGGTACAAAATAATTCCAGGATTATAGCAGCTAACTGCTGCCATAACAACAGTATTTAATGTCAAAATTATGATGTATATGTACTGTGGGCTGTCTGCGAGTGGATAATTGTATAACGGTATATACTATTTATGACAGATCCCCGATACCCAGGCTGGGCACCTCCATCAGACCTGTGTCTCCTGTTCTCCAAACACGCCGGCAGACTCAACCTAACCAGCCCTTAACCCCCCAATCACAAGGCAAACTACACAGATTTTGAGGGTTAAATGTACAGAGCATAAACTGTTTATTAAGTACAAAACATACACTTTTAAACAGTTAGGGACACTCCCCTTAGCCTTGTCATAGAGGGGGTAGGGGACAAGGAAGAACCAATGGGAACTCGACACTTGTACATTCAAACAGAAACTACAGTTGAAACACATAAAGGGATTATGATAAGCAGGGAGTCCCTCCTTACGCATCCCCCTCTGGGATGTGTCTCCACACCTTTTGTCTATGTGCCATGACCTAACATAATTAAACACAATAACAAGAGGGGGAGGATGGGGAGAAGGGATGCAACCTATATAGAGACATAATTACATTATCCCAATCTATTTTGTCCCCAAGTCTCATTCTCTCTATTCTTATATTATATTATAAATTATATCCTATGCCACCCTCGGTAGCCAGGGTGAGCTTCAGCTAGGGGCACTTGTTCCTCCCTCCGGAACCAGTCAGGTTAACATCACTTGCACTATTCAAAACCAGCCCTCCATCTCTCCCTCTTTTTTAGACTTGACCCCCTCCAGCCATTCAGAAAAAAGAAAATTAGAAGAGGCAGAAGGGGAGGTAGGAGAAATAGGGGTAAACAAAAAGGAGCAGAGGGTGGCCCCCTAAAGGAACAAAATAGTACTGTTAAAATCTTTAACCTTTCTACTCACATATTAAGTGAATCAGAACGTTCTGTTAAGCAAGGGATTGAGCTTTGCACCTGAGATCCTACACAATATGTTTACATTTTTTAAAGATCTAAACAGTTTCATTCAGAAACTTGCAGTTAAAATACATAACTTTACTAATGACAATACTGTGAGCAAAGAAATAGCCTTTTCCCAAAACTCAGATGAAGATTAGGGATGGTCCGATGTTCGACTCAAACATCGGGTGTTCATTTGTTTGCAGAGTGCCCCATAATGCACTGTGAGATCACAGTGCATTGACGGCTGCTGATTGGCCAAATCATGCACCTGACCTGCATGCTTTGGCTAATCACAATGCACTCTGCTGTGAGAGCCATGATTGGCCAAAGGCAGGGTGCCCTTAGCCAATCAGCCAATCGTGGCTCAGGGGGCTAAGTCCACGCCCCACACTATATATGGCTGCTTACACGGTGGCCGTATATAGTGTTATACTAATGTGGAGATTGAGAGAACTTTAGCTAGAGGCAGGTTAGTTAGTGGCATGCAGGCAGTTTAGTATGTATATTGTAACCTGGGGGACAGGTAGCAGGTACAAAAACTTCCTGGGATAAGCAGGCTTTCAGGCACACATACCAGAACAAGTGAAGTAGTGAAAAACAGTGAAGTGTTTAATGGTGATATTTACAAGTCTATAGAGGTGTTGTAGAGTGTTCAAAACAAAACAAACAGAACAAAATAGCCAAACAAAAACCTAGCCGTGTCTGGGCTCTAACTATACACTATGCAGGCCCTAACTACCAGGCTGAGCAAGCCTACCGCTTGTCAGTTTCCACATAAACTGCTTAACAGCTTTTTACCAACCTTTTTGCTCTCACAGGCAGAGAGCAAAGGCTGTCTGCTCAGGTGAGCTTAAATTAGCCTAGGGGAGAGGACCAAGACCCGAACTGGACCATGGATCAGAGATCCCTGAACATATATGAGAGGAGCCTGGGAGATGTATAAACCCCGAACAGGACTTTTCCTGGCTCTCTCTGGAATGCTCTGCTACATATCCTCCTCTTGTTTCAACCCCAGGGTTGGAACACCTGTAGCCCAACAGGAGTGAACATGGGACAGGGCATCTACATTCCCCATCTCAACACCTGGCCTGTGTTTTACAGTGAAGGAGTAATCCTGTAGAGCCAAAAACCACTGGTTCACCCGTCTATTAGTCTCCTTCTTTTGGGCCATCCATTTCAGGGGAGCATGGTCAGTTATTAACTCAAACTGGCTTCCTAACAAATAGTACCTGAGTGCGTCCACGGCCCACTTTATGGCTAAACTTTCCTTTTCAATGACTGCATACTTTTTTTCATGGTCATTGAGCTTTCTGCTTAGGTACACCACAGGGTGTTCTTCCCCACTGTGTACCTGTGATAGTACTGCCCCAATACCAACATCAGACGCATCCATCTGAACCAAAAAATCTTTGGAGAAATCGGGGGAGTACAGTACTGGCTGTGCACAAAGAGCTTTCTTCACGACTTGGAAAGATTCCTCTGCTACTGAGGATCATTTCATCATTATGGAGTCTTTCCCTGTGAGTGGGGGAGCTATAGTTGCAAAATTTCAGATAAAACTTCTATAATACCCCGCAATGCCAGGAAAGGCCCTGACCTGCTTCTTGTTTACAGGATGTGGCCACTCCTGGATGGCTTCTATTTTACTCACTTGAGGTTTTATGACACCACGGCCAATAGTGTAGCCCAAATACTTGGCTTCCTCTAGACCAATGGCACTTTTTTTGGATTTGCCGTAAATCCTACTTTGAAGAGGGAATCAAGGACAGCCTGGACATGGGGCAAGTGAGACTCCCAGTCAGTCCTATGTACCACTATGTCATCTAGATAGGCTGCTGCATATCGTCGGTGGGGTGTTAGGGTCCTGTCCCTGGCCCTCTGAAATGTCATGGGAGCATTTTGCAACCCAAAAAGCTTTTTTTTTATATTGAAAGGAACCCTCCGGGGTCACAATTGCAGTCTTCTCTTTGGCACTACCAGTCAGGGGTATTTGCCAAAAACCTTTTGTCAAGTCCAAAGTGGTCAGATAGCAAGCCTTGCCAAGTTAGTCTATAAGTTTGCCTACTCTGGGCATTGGGTACGTGTCAAACTTTGTCACTGCATTAAGCTTCCTGAAGTCGTTACAGAACCTCCAAGTGCCATCCGGTTTTGGGACTAACACAATGGGGCTAGACCAGACACTATTGGATTCCTCAATGACATCTAGCTCCAACATTCTTTTAACTTTATCGCTGATGTCCTTTCTCCTCGCTTCAGGAATTTGGTACGGTTTGAGTTTGACACGGACCCCAGGTTCAGTAACAATATCATGCTGAACTGCTGAAGTTGTGTCAGGTAGCTCTGAAAATTTCTCTCTATTCCTTATCAGGAACTCTCTAGCTTCCTGTTTTTGGGAATATGACAGGGTGTCTGGAATAGTGACTTCAGGCATCAGAGGGGACTCAATACACTTAAGCGTTACCAGGAGGGACCTCACAGTTAACGCCAGTCTATCCTTCCAGGGCTTTAACTGGTTTATGTGGTAAATCTGTTCAGGCTTCCTTTTTCCTGGTTGATATACCTTGTAATTGACCTCCCCAACTCTTTCAATTACTTCAAAGGGACCCTGCCACTTAGCCAGGAACTTGCTCTCAACAGTGGGAACTAACACCAGGACCCTGTCACCAGGTGAGAAAACACAGAGTTGGGCCCTCCTGTTGTATATCCTCTCTTGGGCTGCTTGGGCCTGCAGTAAGTGTTCTTTTACCATCTGCATGATTGCTGCAACCCTCTCCTGCATTTGAGCGATATGCTCAATGACACTTTTATGGGGTGTCTGCTTCCCCTCCCAAATTTATTTGGCTATGTCTAAGAGTCCCCAATGGTGTCTCCCATAAAGCAACTCAAATGGAGAGTACCCCATAGAGGACTGGGTAAGTATGGTATCAGGAAGTCCCAGTTTTTCCCATCCTTGTCAACAACCTTTTTTAACATGCTCTTTAATGTCTTATTGAAGCGTTCCACCAAGCCATCCCTTTGAGGATGGTACACTGAGGTTCGCAACTGCGTCACCTTAAATAACTTGCACAGCTCCCTAGTTATTTGTGACATAAATGGGGTGCCCTGGTCTGTAAGGACTTCTTTAGGGATGCCAACACGACTGAACACCATAAACAGCTCTTTGGCAATGTTTCTAGCAGACGCGGTGCATAAGGGAACTGCCTCGGGGTAATGGGTAGCATAATCCATGATTACAAGGATATGCTGATGACCCCGGGCAGACTTGGGGAGTGGACCCACAAGGTCCACGGCAATCCGCTCAAAGGGCACTTCAATAATGAGCAAGGGCACTAAAGGACTTCGGAAGTGGGGTAGTGGGGCTGACATCTGACACACAGGACCGGATTGACAATAATTCTCAATATCTTTCTGTATCCTGGGCCAGTAAAACCTGCACAACACCCTTTCAGTAGTTTTCTCAACCCCTAAATGGCCTCCTAGCAAGTGCCCATGGGCAAGTTCCAACACCACCCATCTGTATGGCTTAGGGACCACCAACTGTTCAACCACTTCATCATTCTTTTTACATACACGATACAGTAAATCCTCATTGCTGCTGAAATAAGGAAAAGAGGGCCTGTCCCCTGGATCGACAGGTACATCATTAATCACTATTACATTTTCCCAGGCCCTGGCATAGGTAGGGTCTTTTCTCTGCTCGGTACCAAAATTTTCCTTGTGCACATTAAAGTCAGCAAACTCCAACGTAGGCTCAGATTCAGCAGAAGGCTGTCCAGCTCTACTGGTTGTGGGGACTTCCTCAGGCTCCTCCAGCTCTCCTGCCATAACTGAGAAAGGAAAACCCGGGGAGCCCTGAGAGGAGTCCCCTGAACCCATACTGTCAGTAATGGCCAGGAGTTCTGGCTCTACCACTGAGTCAGCTACTGCGACCAGATCGGGATGATCCCACAGTTCCCAAAACTTAGGGAAGTCCCCATCAATGATGGCCTCATGCACCAAGTGGGGCACAAGTCTGACCAGATGGGTCACCATACCTAAGCCAGTTTTAAACTGAATAGTGGCTATAGGATACTCCCGGATATCCCCATGTACACAGATCACAGCAACTTTTTTAGTATGAAAATTCAGTTTCAACCATCTCAGCTGCAACCAAAGTCACTAGACTTCCAGAGTCTAGCAAGGCCGTAATAGGCTTATTATTAACAGTCATTTGGCACATGTGTTTTCCCATATTTGGCACTGCAGCGCATGCAACAGCCGCAAACATAGACCTGCCTTCTAACAGATAGATCACACTGCATTGGTTCATCTGTCAATGGACAGTTTTTAACCAACCTTTTTGCTCTCACAGACCAGCATTGTCTGTGTTTCCCAGGCAGAGAGCAAAGGCTGTCTGCTCAGGTAAGCTTAAATTAGCCTGGGGGAGAGGACCAAGACCTGAACTGGACCATGGATCAGAGATCCCTGAATGTATATGAGAGGAGCCTGGGAGATGTATAAACCCCGCGAACAGGACTTTTCCTGGCTCTCTCTGGGACGCTCTGCTAAATATATATATATATATATATATATATATATATATATATATATATATACAGTGTAGGCAGTCTAATATATATATATATATATATATATATATATACACACAGTGCAGTCAGTGTACAGTATATAATAAAGTGTATTGAAGTGGTTGAGGGGAATGACAGAATAAAGAAAAAAAAAATGGCCAAATGAAAACCCTCCCAAAAAAATTCCCAAAAATGTACTCAGCTAAGATATAATCTCAGACTACTCCTAATGGAGGATTTTGAAAGATTAGCCAAAAAAGTAAAAATGTCATATTATGCCACTGGCAACAGTGCAGGGAAACTACTAGTGCATAAAATAAAAGGGCTACAATGTAAAACTAAGATCTCATATATACTCCAAATGAAAATGGCCAAACGAAAACCCTCCCAAAAAAACTCCCATAAATTTACTCAGCTAAGATATAATCTCAGACTACTCCTAATGGAAGATTTTGAAAGATCAGCCAAAAAACTAAAAATGACATATTATGCCACTGGCAACAGGGCAGGGAAACTACTAGCGCATAAAATAAAAGGGCTAAATTATAAAACTAAGATCCCATATATACTCCTCCCCATCACCAAAGCCAAACTATTCCATTCTCAGGAAATAGCAGATGCTTTTAGTCACTATTACAGTTCCCTATACAATTTAAAAGAAGATGGAGATACACATCAACCAAATGCTGACACAATCACTCACTTCCTACAGAAGGTATCTTTGCCTATGGTGTCCTAGGGACAACTGCAAAAACTGAACCTGTCATTTAGTGTACCAGAAATCCAAAAGGCTATTGACTCCCTCCCAGCCAATAAATCCCCAGGGCCTGATGGTTTCTCTGGAGACTACTTCAAAACCTCTAAAATCACCAATATCACCAATATCCCTGTACTTAGAATGCACTTTCAATACTGCTGCTGCCTCAGCATCCTTCCCACCTGAGATGTTGAAGGCTCTCATAGTGACGCTGCCGAAGCCAGGGAAGGAACCAGACTTGCCTCCAAATTTCAGACCTATATCTCTATTGAATATAGACTTGAAAATATACGCCAAAATCATTGCCACATGCCTGACAGATACTTCCCCTTCTCATTCACCCAGACCAAACGGGATTTACTAAGGGACGACAGACTTCCAATGCCACCAGCAGACTGACAAACATTATTCATTTGGCAAAACTTCATAAAAGGACTTCTCTGCTGTTGGCATTAGACGCAGAGAAGGCCTTTGACCGAATTCATTGGCAGTACCTGGCCCAGACCTTAGAGAACTATGGCACAATCCTATAAGCAATCCTAGACCTCTACTCTAGACCCTCCGCCCAGGTCTATACCCAAGGAGTATTATCTAAACCGTTCGGCATTTCCAATGGTACCAGTCAAGGATGTCCCCTATTGCCACTTATATTTAATTTATTAATGGAACCCTTGGCAACCTATATACGCTCCCACCCAGACATTAAAGTATTTTCATTAAATGACTCGACCCATACCATTAGCTTATTTGCAGACAATATTATAATGATACTCACAGACAAGGAGACTTCCCTGGTTTCGGTACACTCAGCTCTAAAAATGTTTAACCAGATATCATACTACAATGTTAATGAGAGTAAATCATAAATTATGGGCCTAGGTCTTGATCCATGTCTGCAAAAAACACTTAGCTCGAGGTTTCCATATACCTGGCAGACCAAGGGGATAAAATACTTAGGGATAACGCTGACAGCATCCATCGAAAACCTGGTTGCGACCAATTGCACCTCATTCCTAGGATCACGTGATAAGAACCTCAAGTATATTACTAAGGCAGAGCTGTCATGGTCAGGACATCTGGCAGCGTTTAAGATGATGGTGCTACCACAGCTGCTCTACTTGTTCAGGTCCTTACCAATCCCAGTCCCACATTCGTTCTTCCTTAGTGCACAATCCATGACAAACAAGTATCTGTGGCAGGGTAAAAGGGCTAGATGTGCATTTAAAAGACTAATAACATCAAGGAGAGCTGGGGGGAGTGGGACATGTTTTAATTAAAGACTACTACACAGTTTTTATTCTATCTCAGGTGAAATCTTGGTTCCCTCCAACAAATAGCTCCAGATGGTTAGAACTAGAGGCACTACAAGCTCCAAGTAACAACTTATATGACCTTCTTCTAGCCAGCAACCTCCACATGCACACAAATACAACCCTGTCACCTACGATATTGGCTACACTACAAGCATGGAAGACCCTCTCATCTACACAATGTTCAAGTGGTGCAACCAAAACCCTTCCACTAACCATAACCAGTCTGACCTTGATTATTCCAGACCTGCACATCTCACACTGGGTACCCAAAGGCGTGAAAGAAGTAGAGGACCTTATGATCGGTCCTAAACCGAAAACATTTAGAGCTTTTCAACTAGAATACAATATAAAGGAACACGACCACTATAGATACCTTCAAATCCTCCACTTTCTCCGCAGCAATCCCCGACTCTCCATGATGCTTCCATGGAGAGTGGGCTTGTACCTCACAAACCCACTCACAAACATTAAGGGCATTTCATTGTTTTATAACATCTTGAATAACAAAAATGATTTCACAAAATCCACATCCATTAAAGCATGGGAACGGGACATAGACACATCATACTCCATAGAACAATGGCAAAAAGCACTGAGCATTACATATGCCTCGACCAAATGTATTAGACTGTGGAAAAATAAAATACTACTAAGGTAGTACCTAACACCTTACTGCATATCGAAATTCGATGCGCGCACTTCCTCACTTTGCTGGAGGAATTGCAGAGGTACAGGCACACTACACCCCAAAAATATGGACATGCCCACTGCTACGTACCTTTTGGTCCAGAATCTTTAGAATAATATCACACATAGTGAGGACACAGATTCCCCTCTCCGCTGGCATGGCCATACTATCTTTGGGCATAGACCAGATACCAGCAGCTGTGAGAACCATTGTAGCACACATTCTAGTCAGTGCCAGACTGGTGATAATGAGACACTGGAAGGATATAAAATCACCCTTGGTGAGGGAAGTAGTGGAGACAACTCATACACATGCCACTTACGAGATAATGTTTGCAGCAGCCCAGGGTAATTATCTCAGCATGGCAACCTTGGAATGAATGGTACCAAACTATTGGATAGAGACCTGAACAAGTTATAAAACGGAGATGTTAGTGATAACAAACCCGACATATTCTGAACTAGTCCACCCGTGCAATGATATTATTTTTCTTTTCTTTTTGTTCACCTTTTACTATTTTTCTTTGCTTGTTACAACTATTTAGAGCAATGTTATGCTCTTTCAGTATTCTCCGATTAGCTTAAGCTCTAGAAAGTTATACATGTCCTAAATAGGGATGAGCCGAACACCCCCCTGTTCGGTTCGCACCAGAACATGGAAAAAAGTTCGTTCGAACACGCGAACACCGTTAAAGTCTATGGGACACGAACATGAATAATCAAAAGTGCTAATTTTAAAGGCTAATATGCAAGTTATTGTCATAAAAAGTGTTTGGGGACCTGGGTCCTGCCCCAGGGGACATGGATCAATGCAAAAAAAAGTTTTAAAAACGGACGTTTTTTCAGGAGCAGTGATTTTAATAATGCTTAAAGTCAAACAATAAAAGTGTAATATCCCTTTAAATTTCGTACCTGGGGGGGTGTCTATAGTATGCCAGTAAAGGGGCGCATGCTTCCTGTGTTTAGAACAGTCTGACAGCAAAATGACATTTTGAAGGAAAAAACTCATTTAAAATTACCCGCGGCTATTGCATTGCCGACAATACACATAGAAGTTCATTGATAAAAATGGCATGGGGATTCCCCAAAGGGGGACCCCGAACCAAAATTTAAAAAAAAAATGACGTGGGAGTCCCCCTAAATTCCATACCAGGCCCTTCAGGTCTGGTATGGATATTAAGGGGAACCCCGGGCAAAATTAAAAAAAAAAAATGACGTGGGGTTCCCCCTAAATTCCATACCAGACCTGAAGGGTCTGGTATGGATTTTAAGGGGAACCCCGCGCCAAAAAAAAAAAAAAAAAGGCGTGGGGTCCCCCCAAAAATCCATACCAGACCCTTATCCGAGCACGCAACCTGGCAGGCCACAGGAAAAGAGGGGGGGATGAGAGTGCGCCCCCCCCTGAACCGTACCAGGCCACATGCCCTCAACATTGGGAGGGTGCTTTGGGGTAGCCCCCCAAAACACCTTGTCCCCATGTTGATGAGGACAAGGGCCTCATCCCCACAACCCTGGCCGGTGGTTGTGGGGGTCTGCGGGCGGGGGGCTTATCGGAATCTGGAAGCCCCCTTTAACAAGGGGACCCCCAGATCCTGGCCCCCCCCCTGTGTGAAATGGTAAGGGGGTACTTACCCCTACCATTTCACTAAAAAACTGTCAAAAATGTTAAAAATGACAAGAGACAGTTTTTGACAATTCCTTTATTTAAATAATACTTTAAATAAATAATATTTAAATACTTTATTTAAAAAGCACCCTCCCAATGTTGAGGGCATGTGGCCTGGTACGGTTCAGGAGGGGGGGCGCACTCTCGTCCCCCCCTCTTTTCCTGCGGCCTGCCAGGTTGCGTGCTCGGATAAGGGTCTGGTATGGATTTTTGGGGGGACCCCACGCCGTTTTTTTTTTTTTTGGCGCGGGGTTCCCCTTTACAGGCATACTATAGACACCCCCCAGGTACGAAATTTAAAGGGATATTACACTTTTATTGTTTGACTTTAAGCATTATTAAAATCACTGCTCCTGAAAAAACGGCCGTTTTTAAAACTTTTTTTTGCATTGATCCATGTCCCCTGGGGCAGGACCCAGGTCCCCAATCACTTTGTAGGGTAATAACTTGCATATTAGCCTTTAAAATTAGCACTTTTGATTTCTCCCATAGACTTTTAAAGGGTGTTCCGCGGCATTCGAATTTGCCGCGAACACCCCAAATTGTTCGCTGTTCGGCAAACTTGCGAACAGCCAATGTTCGAGTCGAACATGAGTTCGACTCGAACTCGAAGCTCATCCCTAGTCCTAAACATCAAAGTAGCACCCAACTGTTAAATAACTGTATTATCTATATGTATTGCTGTGTTAATGTAGCCTGATGTACACTTCAGGCATACAGCCTACCCTATCAATGCTATATTATGATATTACATGTCAACTGTTATTCTTCATAACTAATAAAAAACTATTGAAATTAAACAAAAAAAATGGCATGCCCCCCCCCCCCAATCCATACCAGGTCCTTTGGGTCTGGCAAACAACTTAAGGGTAACTCCACACCAAAATTAAAAAAAAAAAATTGGCGTGGGGTCCCCCCAAAATCCATTAAAAGAACAAGCAATGCCAATCTAAGTGCAGCAGTATGTTAACACGTTTAATAAATAGTAATGCACTTACTCAAAGTAAGATAAAAGCAGGCACATCTTTGTCATAAGTCAAATGGGCGACAGGATCCAAGACAATGTTCTCCCAGAGGTTCTTCTACCCTTCAGCATGCTGCCTATGGACTACTACTAAAAAAACCTCACACCCCTATCAGAAGTCCTTTTTATGCTAATTTTATTCAGTTATTGACTGTCTGATTATTTACCCTTCTGGAATTTTTGACTACATGTCAGATCTCAGACATTTTTCTCTCCCCCATCCCGCAGATGTTACAGCCTTGCATGGTAGAAATACCGCAACATTTATTGTGTTCCCCAAAATCCATACCAGACCCTTATCCAAGAAAGCAGCCTGGCAGGCCCGGAGGGGGGGGTGAGTGAGAGCTCCCCCTCCTGAACTATACCAGGAAACTTGCCCTCAAAATGGGCAGGCTGCTTTGGATCACCCCCCCCCCAAAGCACCTCGTCCTCATGTTGATGGAGACAAGGGCCTTGTCCCCACAACCCTGGCCCAGTGGTAGTGGAGGTCTGCAGGTGGGGGGGCTTTTTGGAATCTGGAATCTGGATCTGACCCCCAGATCCCCCCCTCCATGTGAATGGGTAGGGTTTCATTGTACCCCTACCCATTCACAAAAAAAGTGTCAAAGTAAAAACCACAATAGACAGTTTTTTGACAACTTCTTTATTAAAAAAAAAAAGAAGTGTCCTGCGATGTCCATCCATCTTTAATCACGCCACCCGAAAAATAGGGAAAAAAAAAAGTTCCGCCTCGATGGGAGGCCTGCTGCCGACTGCTGTCTCTTGGCTGTGACAGCTGTTATATAGGCAAGGGCAGGGCCACCTGGTGATATAAGCAAATGACCGCGCCCCTTCTGACATCAAGTGATATCAGAGAGGGCAGGGTCATGCGGTTAAGTCAGCGGGTGGCCCCGCCCTTGCCTATATAACAGCTGTCACAGACAAAATACAGCAGTCACCAGGAGGCCTACCATGGATGTGGAGTTTTTTCATTTTTTATTTTTATTTTTCGGGTTGGTCAGGCGGTATGCTGGATGTACATCGCGGGACACTTTTTATTTATTTTTATTTTTTTTAATAAAGGAACTGTCAAAATTGGGGTTTTTACTTTTTGACACTTTTTTGGTGAATGGGTAGGGACACAATATATCCCATACCCATTCACATAGGGGGGCTGGGGGCCCCCTTGTTAAAGGGGGCTTACAGATTCCGATAAGCCCCCCACCCACAGACCCCCACAACCACCGGGCCAGGGTTGTGGGGACAAGGCTCTATGTTGAGGGCAAGTGGCCTGGTTTGGTTCAGGAGGGGGGGGGCTCTAGTGCTTACAAAGTGCTTACAAAGAGGATGATCATGCAATAGCCATTTTGCATGAACTTTGGATGGAGGGGGTCTTGGAGCCAACCAACTAGTAGTTATGGGATACCTCATGTCATACATATTAATTTCAAATCGAAATATTTTTTTCCCCCTCTAAATCAAAAGGATAATTTATTGAAACTTTTTATGAAGCCACTTATAGCGACTTTGTGAAAGTGAAAATATGCGATGTCCCATACTCCTACAAAAAGTCCATTTTAAATAAGAATGAGTTCCAAGCCTTCAGAGACTTAACGATCAACCAAAATATCATTGTCCGCCAAGCTGATAAAGGAGGAAGTTTGGTGGTCCAAGATCAGAGTCAATATCTCAAGGATTCCCTCAGATTGTTGGCGGATAGTCATACATATAAACGATTATCTTGTGACCTTGAAGAAGCATATAGAAATGTAGTTATAAACAAAAAAGAAAAGGACTTTCTACTATCAAAAGATTGTAATACACCATACTTTTACCAAGTGCCTAAAGTGCATAGGTCGGTGGACAATCCTCTGGGTAGGTCTATAATAGCGAGTACTAATAGTTTCACAAGTGGTCTTTCTAAAGATATTGATTTTTTTCTGCAACCCCTTGTTTCAGCGCTATCATCATTTATCAGAGACTTTGGACCGCTATTAAATATTCTATATACATATCTATAGATATATCTGTATATACGGGTATCATTGGATGTCAGTGCTCTCCATTCATCTATCCCACAAGATCTGCTTCCTGATATATACCCCATTTGGGAAAGTGTGTTTGACCCTCTATAATTAAGGGTCCACGTCGTGAGGTGAGCAGCCACTTTTATCATTGGTGGAGGATTTTTCCCACAAAGTCACTTGCATGATTTACCAGTTCAATACTGAAGATCTCACGGATTATTCTTCATATGTGTTATATGGACATTTTGATTTTATTTTATATTTCATTAGTGCTGCACTGCTGTTTTTACATTTTGTCTCAGGGATTTGTATATTGACCCTTGGTGTTCAGCTGCTTCTATTGCAAAGTCTGATTGTGTGTACGCAGCATTAGGGTGCATGCACTGATTCACATGATCACATGCGGTGGTTTGTGTGTTTGTATGTGTGTGTACATGCGTATTGATTTGTATGCACACATTTACGTGAATGCATGTGTATGTGTGTATGTATTTATGCGTGGGTAGGTGCAAGTGGGTTTATATACATACATGTATGTCACAGAGGTGTTTTGTGTGTATATTCATGAGGGTATATACATGTAGTGATTCATACACGTGGTTCTATGCGGACATGTGTAATGCCATGTACGTAGTCTGTGGGTAGTCCATGGATCAGTGTCTTTTTGTTTTGTATATATCATGATCCTTTATTCATGTATTTATATTTAGTATTTTGCATTTTTTATTATTTATTTTTAGTCTATATTTATGTATACCAATACCAATATTATTATTATTATTATTATTATTATTATTATTATTTGGAATAATGTATTATGGATTCTTGTAATTTTTGAATTTATTCTACATTAATGAAATATGATTTTTATCTGAATGTTTATTTATTCAACTATGTATCAACCACTTGCAGACCGCCGCTTGCCGATATGCGTCGGCAGAATGGCATGGGTGGGCAAATGGGCGTACCTGTACATCCCTTCCTCCCCGTGGGCAGGGGGCACAATCGTGGCCCCCCTGTGCCTGCAGTGGTTGGATTTGTTAGAGGACCGATCAGTCCTCAGGTCCAGGCCAATGATTTATAGCCTGGACCTGCTGATCGGTCCTGACAAATGAAATCCTTCCCCTGCCTGTGTAAGTGTAAACATAGACAGGGGAAGTGATGTCATCTCTCCTTGTGGAGTCTTTTCAATTCCAGTAAGAGGAGAGAGAGTTGCACAACACTACACTAACACCAGTGCACATAGCCACTAAGAAGACAAAGACAGGCCCATCGAGCCCATAGTGCCCTTCCTGCTGCATTTGCCAATCCTAATTGGGAGCCCACCACTTCTGCAGCACCCATACTTCCCCTGTTCACTGGCCAACCCGGAAATTCAGGTGGAAACAGTTGATTTTACGTCACTTTTTTTATTTGCTGTTTTTCACAGAAGATCTTTATTGATCTATTGTGGACCAAAGCAATTTGTATGCTGGTCAATTCATCGCTGCTAAGCCCCATTTGACTCTTGCCAGAGAATGGAAACCTGTTACATTTTCCAAATTTAAGACCTTTCTGGGCCTATCCCTTCTCATGGGCACAACTAAAAACAGTGAGTTGCGGTCATATTGGTCCACTGATCAATTTCACCATATGTCCGTGTTCTCTGCCTCCATGGCCAGGGCACGATACAAGCAGATCTTGCAGTTCATGCACGTCTATGATAATGAACTCTGTCGTCCTTGGGGTGACCCTGTGTAACAAAACATCCCACACTCCGATTGAGTGCTTTCCTCATATACAGCTTCCTCCCAGTCTGAATATAGATATCAGATATTTCGACCACTCACAAGCACAAAACAAGACGATACTTGTTTAGTTGCTGAACATGGACTGCCAAAATACAAGTCTTATATACAGTAGAAGAGGAGGTCCCCCCTCCTGCTCATATTACTCTAACAATACACCTGTAACCAGAAACAGAATTAACATGAGCTAATTAACTAATCCCTTAAAGCAGCCGATGTGACTCAGTGCCCTCCTAAGCATTGTTATGATTAATCAGGATTTCACTACAGGTCAGACTTGTTGTCACGGTGCTTCACACAGTAGATTATAAAATATCATAAGTATAAACACAGGACACCTTCTCACAATAGCAGGAGCTCCAGCAGGAGTCGGCCTGTCTTCTACATTGTACAGAGGCCAATGTGATCAGCTCTCTCAACTAACATGTTGAGTTCAGAATCAAACAAACCAAGAATAGTCTTTACATATATCCTGGGAGATATTGTGGATAAATATTACTGTCCCATTTTAATTAATCTAAGATATATTTTCTCAGTCACCCTGTGCCAGGATGGCACAAGGTGACTTGGACATAAGAGGTGCATGGGGAGCTGAAACATGGGTTTCCCAACCTTTCCAAGGGATTCTGGGTTCCCTGGGCCCTCCCGTCACATCTCTCTCCTTTCGGCAGAAGACTAACACAGGAGGAGACCCCAGACGGGTTGACTCCGAAGTTAGTCCATAGTTCCAGTCCTCTAATGCCTGTATCCACACAGTACCCCAAACAAATTGTTACAAACAGAGCATTACCCAACCAACCTCTGCCTCTCTCATAGAACATACCCGCTGCTGGGGGGAAGTGCAGACTGGTCCTTTCCCCTGGAGTCCCTTTAGCCGCAGGAGAGAAGACAGGGTGGCTGGGCTCAGTCCACCATGCTGTTGGGCATCTGGGCCAACTGCCCAGCATCCCTGGGGTATACAGGTGGAGACTGAAGTCCCATCCACCTTTACAGGAAATCCATCCTCTATTAGTTGAGGGCAGAGGCCGGCAGCACTCTGCCCTGTTGCCAGCCCTTCTGTTGGAAACCCCACACCATCTGCTCCTGCTAACTGTTGAGGAGGGAGGCCGACTGCCTCGGCTCCCTGGAACTCTGTAGTTGTTGCCAGTGCTGGGCAGAGGTTGGTAGCACTCTGCCTGCTTGCCAGCACTTCTTCTGGGTTTATGCTAGTGGAGACAGCAGCCCCATCCACCAACACCAGATCAAGCTGCAGTTGTGAGGTGCCGATTGCATTCCCTCCTTGGGTCCTGATCTGCTGCTTGGGAGTGACCGCCACCTCCTCACCCTGGGCCTCCAGAATTGCCACAGGTGTAGGGCAGAGGTCTTTCACCACATCATCTGCTTTGGCTAACTGTTGGGGCAAGAGGCTGGATTCATCCACTGCCAAACTGTGTAGCTGCCATTGGGGAGGTGAGCTGGCTGCTTCCTTTCCCGTTCCCTCATATGGCTGCTGGGACGACATGTCTATGGTACTGTCTCCCAGGTGCACGGATCTTTGCTGGGGAGGAAAGACCACTTTCTCCACCCTGGCCGACTGTTGGGGAGGAACAACGAACACTCTCTCCCTTTTCCCCCTGTATCTGCTACTGGGAAGTGATCGCCACCTTCCCACCCTGAGCCTTCAGAACTGCCACAGGTGTGGGGCAGAGGTCTTGATTCCTTTGTCTGGTGACCAGTACTTCAGCTGGGGAAGTTCCTTGCAACTCCACAGATACTGCTGTTGGTGCTGGCCCGAGCACAGTGAAGTTTGGCCCTGATATCAGCTCTTCTGCTGGAGGCTCATCAGGTTGTTCTTCCTCAGCAGAAAAGTCTATCCCCTGTCTCTGCAATTGGTGTCTGGGGATAGAGGTTCACAATCTCCTGTCCGTGGAACCCAGGAGATGCTATCGGTGCTGGGCAGAGGTTAGCAGAGCTCTGCCCTGTTGTCAGCACTTCAGCTTTGGGGATGGCAATCTCCAGATTTTCCACTGCAGATTCTCTGACATGCTGCTGGACAGGCACATTCCTCCATCCAAGAACATCCAATGCAGAAACAGGATAATCAAGGTCAGTCAACACTTGTTACATCCGCCGTAAGAACTCCACGTCCATAGCTGTGGGGGCAGGTTGGCAAAGCACGCTGTTACTCTGCCACAATGCCGACTCTTCAGCTAGGATTTCAGAGTTGTCAACTGGTATTTCCTGATAGTCCCAGGCAAAGGAAGCCTAGCCCTGGCACTGAGCAGAGTCTAGCAGCCATCTGTAAGCGATCTCCAGCTCCCATTCCTGAACGGCCAGAAAATCTATATCTTCCGGTGCCCAGTGCACTTCCGAGACGTTCAGTAGCCCTTATCTGAAATCCATGATTTCATCCAACCGCCACTCCAAATCATTCCCAAAGTTAGGGTCCCCTGTCAGCTTCACATACAACAGTCCCAGGCTGCCGTAGCCAAAGCCTTCCATTGGGCTGTCATCCACTATCCAAGGGCATGCTTGGAAAACATGCCACGGAGGGCTCTGTAGCTCTCATCCAGCCGCATCTCTGTGCAGACCAGCCTGCTTAATTCAGCTGTCTGCTCCTTGTGTGTTTTTTCTCCCAAAAACAGCATCCCCAATCCATACTGTGACCAGTCCCTTCCTGGATGGAGGGGAGAACTTTTCCCTGGTGTCGCTGCTCATAGGCTAGCGCTTCCTTCCAGAGTTCGCAGCGGATAGAATCAAACCATTGCAGCAAGACCTGCTCTGATACTTAGTCATAGCTTCAGCTATGACTAAGCACTCCTTGTAGTGCAAAACGCGTAAGTTGTGTTCCACTTTGCTGTGACCTGTATTTTGGATGACACCTTATTGAATAAAGGCAAATATTTTGGAGTGCGGCTGTCCAGAATTTCTTTGATGTTTAATTTCCCAACCTTTCCAAGGGATTCTGGGTTCCACGGGCCCTCCCGTCATACCCTGGATACGTTCGGCTCTACAAAATTCGGCCCCTCGTAAACCACTTCAACCAACAGTTTGCAATGTTTACTCCCGATCAAGTTGTCTGCATTGATGAGTCCCTGATTAAGTTTTCTGGCCGCTTGTCTTTCAAACAGTATCTTCCCAGCAAGCGTGCCAGATATGGGCTCAAGATGTATAAGCTCTGTGACAGGGCCACAGGCTATATATATGATTTTATGGTTTACGAGGGAAGAGATAGTTACGTAGAGCCAGAGAACTGCCCAGACTACATAGAGAGTGCTGATAAGATTGTGTGGGACTTGGTGTCACCCTTATTCGGAAAGGGGAACCACATGTATGGGGACAATTATTACACGAGCGTGTCACTTTTTAGTCACTTTTTAGTGACAACAGGGCAGAGCTCTGCTAACCTCTGATCATGGAATTGGTGCATGTGGCACTGTGCGATCTAATCGCCGGGGCTTACCCCAGCGGCTTGTAGATTCCTGTCTTAGGCTGGGGGAGAGTGCCTGCTTGAAGTGTAATAATTTGCTCGCTGTGAAGTGGAGAGATAATAAGAATGTTTTTCGTTAAGTCCTCTCTTTACGCAGACACGACGGTCCAAATTCCTACGGCAACTGGTGTTGTGGAACAACCCCTCTGTGTCCACGAAAATAACCTTAATATGGGAGGGGTGGACCTCAATGACCAGTTGTTGGCGCTGTACCTAGTTGCCCATAAGGCCAGACGCTGGTACAAAAAAGTGTCTGTATACTTATTCCAGTTGGCTCTGCTGAATGCTTATGTGCTACACAAAGCTTCAGAATGAATTGGATCCTTCTTTAAATTCCAGGAAGAGATCATCTTCTGTTTCCAGACGGTGCTGTGGCCCAACTTCCCAATCCAAATGCAGTAAGCCGGCTGCATGAGAGGCATTTTCCGTATGCCCTTGCTGGTACCACTACCCAAAGAAAAGGATATAGGCGTGACACCCGCTATTATTGTCCGTCCTGTCCTGACAATCCTGGACACACTAGTGAAGTATTAGCGTAGGGTACAGCACTGCACAGACTAGGACACACTTTCACAGGGTCTCCAAAGATGCCATCGCATTTTGAGAGACCCAAACCTGGAACCGAACCGTTACAACCACTACAACTATTACAGTTACAAATAAAAGTGTAAAAAAAGATATATATATATATATATATATATATATATATATATATATATATATTAAAAACTAATAAAAAAAAATAAATAGTTGTTATTGTTCTCTCTCTTTCTCTATTCTCTCTCTATTGTTCTGCTCTTTTTTAATGTATTCTACAATGCAATGTTTCATTGTTACTATGTTTTACAATGTTTGCTTTTCAGATATGTAATTCTTTTATACTTTACTGTTTACTGTGGATGTTAACCATTTTTTTGTTTTCAGCTGCAGCACTGATTTATTTATCTTGACAGCAAAAGTGTTTGCTCCCATGATACGTAAACCAGCAACTCCAGCAATGTAGAAGGTGATTTCTAAGGGGGCAGGGGTGGAGAGGCAATTTGCCCCTAACATTAGGGGCGGATTGCCCCATGCTTCGGCATATAATTTTTAGGCACAGATTGCGTTAAAAAATGTTTTATTTTTACTATGTTTTATTGTATTTGCTTTGCAGGTATGGTATGTCTTACTGTTATTCTGTAATGTTACTTTGTTTTATTGTTAACCATCATTTGCTTAGCAGGTACACCATTCAGCTGCAGCACTGACTTATTTATCTTGACAGCAACAGCGTTTGCTCCCACAATACGTAGATCAGCGACTCCAGCGCTGTAGGAAGTGATTTCACCACCACAGTTAAAAAAAAATGGTGCATAGTATGCCCATCATTAGATGTGGGTGGAGGAAGGGTGGTATTCTAATGGTGGGCATACCCACCGATCAATCTTTTTTTTTCATGCAGCCCACAGGCTGCATGAAAAAAAGAACATTACAATGTATGCCCAACAAGGATCAGCAACATACTGGTTTGTTGCTGGACTTTGAGTGGTTATACCAGAATGATGCCTGCAGATTTAAGTATCATCTTGATCTCATTCTTTTCAGCCAGAGTTCGGCTTTCATGTAAAAGCAATCCTAGTGGCTAATTAGCCTCTAGATTGCTTTTACAAGCAGTGGGAGGGAACGTCCCCCCCTTCCACTGTCTTCCATGGTTTTCTCGGGCTCTCCTGTCCCAACAGGGAACTAGAGAATGCAGCTGGTGGTTCCACCAGCTGACCATAGAGGTGATCAGAGACCAGAATGGCTCCAATCATCTCTATGGCATAAGAAACCAGAAGCTACGAGCATTTCATGACAGGTTTCACCGGATATAAACAGCGCCATTGGGAAATTGGGAAAGCATTTTATCACACTGATCTAGGTGTGGTCAGATGCTTTGAGGGCAGAGGAGAGATCTAGGGCCTAATATACCCCATTTTTTTTCAAAAAAGAGTACCTGTCACTATCTATTGCTATCATAGGGGATATTTACATTCTCTGAGATAACAATAAAAATGATTTAAAAAAAATGAAAGCAACAGTTTAAAAATAAAAAAAAATAAGAAAAAAAAGCACCTCTGTCCCCCCGTGCTCACACTCAAAGGCGAATGCAAGCATAGGTCTGGTGTCATATGTAAACAGCAATTGCACCATGCATGTGAGGTATCACCACGAAGGTCAGATCGAGGGCAGTAATTTTAGCAGTAGACCTCCTCTGTAAATCGAAAGTGGTAACCTGTAAAGGCTTTTAAAAGCTTTTAAAAATGTATGTAGTTTGTTGCCACTGCACGTTTGTACGCAACTTTAAAGCATATCGTGTTTGATATCCATGTACTTAGTATAAGATCATCTTTTTTATTTCATCAAAAATTTGGGCAATATCGTATGTTTTAGTACATTATGATTAAAAAAGTGTGTTTTTTCTAAAAAAATTGCGTTTGAGAAATTGCTGCGCAAATACTGTGTGGAAAGAAAAAGTTGCAACACCCACCATTTTAATCTGGAGGGCCTTTGCTTTAAAAAAATATATACTGTTTGGGGGTTAAAAGTAAAAAATAAGTTTTCATGTAAACAAAAAGTGTCAGAAAGGGCTTTGTCTTCAAGTGGTTAGAAGAGGGTGATGTGTGACATAAGCTTCTAAATGTTGTGCATAAAATGCCAGGACAGTTCAAACCCCCCCACCCCTTTTTGGAAAGTAGACACCCCAAGCTATTTGCTGATAGGCATGATTGGTTTTCGGGGTCCTGTACACGGCTGGGCTCCCAAAAAGTCTCACACATGTGACAACTTTGTGTAATTTTTTTTTTTTTGTTTTTCAATCACTTGTGAGAAAAAAATTAATTATTCAATGGGCTCAACATGCCTCTCAGCAATTATAATATAATATATTTGATAATGGTATATACCGTTATACAATTATATTTTTAGATATGTGTTCATTAATCTTTGTGAACAGCACTTGAGGTAATGACTAAAGTGTTAAGAAAACAAATAAGCTGGTTTACCCGCCCCCTGCATGTGACCTCTAATCATTATTTAGCCTCCTTGCTCCCTCACTAAACTAGATTTGACAAAGAATCCGGGAGCTTTGAAACATGTTCTCTGAATGGAGAAAGAGCCGCCCTGGTCCCACTCCTTCCTCTGACATGAGCCGCTGGAGTGGCGTTGTCATCTCCCTTCGCCTGCCACATTATTGTCTTCATCCTGCAAGCGGCCATATTCCTGGTGGGCTCCAGCCCTACTGCACACCACACTGAGGTGTGCCCTCCACCAACAGCAATCCATCACAAATGCTGGGCCCTCCATTTAGTGTTTGAGGCTGGATGAAACTTGGACTTTTACCTTTTAAATTAAACTGTGTCCTTCACACATGACTGTGTTTTTATCTAGACTGTGTGCTTTATCTATGGCCACATCATAAATGTTACTTCATGGTTTATATGCAAGTTTTTATAAGCAAGTTTTATTCATTTATTCATCATCCTCCAGTTTATCTATTTGTTTCTCATAGATACCTTGACTTTATCAATGCACAGCACATAACCTTTGTGGGTTTTTTTTAGATATCTACATTCCTCCAGTGGATTACATGCAGCATGGGACTGGGTCAATAGGATGCATGCTACTATCACATATAACTGCTAGCCCATTCTATGGTTGAGTGCCATGGGTCTGTTTGTTGCATTTTTATCTTTAAAAACAGCAGATCACAGCTCATCTGGCTACAGAGCAAGCCAGACTAAATTTACCTAGCATTCTTAACTTAGGAGGGTGCTACACACACAAATATTTTATTACTGTTTGTGTCTGTATTGGGGAGATTTCTTTTAGTAGGCACTAGCTGGAAATACTGGACACTTTTGGACTCATTTATGAATATGTGAGTCCCAAAGTAAAGTAAAAAATGAAGCACACATCTAGTGCCCACAAACATGGACACTGAAATGTAGATAAATAGAGCTTTTTTTGTTCATGGCTGAATATGAAAAGTAACTATTTTATGGCTTGCTCCAACATAGAGGAAACATTTTGTTGCTAAATTTGCACCAATACACATTCTTATTCTCTTAAAGAATAAGTTCACCTTTAGTAACATGTAACATGTTATGAACTAAAAAGGGGAAGTTTGAGACTTTAAATGAGACATATGGGCCACATGTCTTCATCCCTAAATCTGCATAAAGAAAGGGGGGGTTGGGACTTTAAATGAGGTGAGTACACATGGCTTGAAGATGAGTAGATATCAAAAACATGTTTTTATTGGTGAAAGGAACATGGAAAAATGACATGATACATGCAGTAATGAATAAAATTGTCAATCACATATTACTGACCATATATAGAAACATTAGTCGCAACCAGTCAACCACTGTGTGGTATAGAACAAATCCTGGATGTAGTAAAACCACTTAAAATTACACGGTAGATGGAGAACTCAAGATAATGTATTGAGAAGGGGCATCTGCATGAGAATAAGTGCATCCAAATTAGACTGACGCATTTCGTGGATAATACCACTCTTCAGGGGCAGGTACACGCAAATGTCATAATAAGTCTGGAAAATGGGGGACAAGGAGTCAGAGGCTGTCCAAATTGTCTGTACCGGGAGCTGTGGAAGGGACCTGCAAAAGAGGAATCAGATGCATAAACATGATCCCCAAGAAAATGAAGGACAAACATCCAGATAGTGGTGTGAGTGGGCTTCATATCTGTTACTGATGTAGAAAAGTGAATTCCAAGTAGTGTGCAGTGTGCACAAAAAGGTGCTGGCATGAAAATTGTGATTGACAATTTTATTAATTGCTGCATGTATCATGTAATTTTGCTATGTTCCTTGTTTCACCAATAAAAACGTGTTTTTGATATCTACTCATCTTCTAGCCATGTGTACGCACCTCATTTAAAGTCCCAAAACCCTCCTTTTCTTTACATGCAACATGTTAAACCCATATTTGGCAGTCAGCTTGTAGTTCTCTATGAACTGTGAGGGTGCTCACTGGTGAGCACTCTCGTAGCTCATTGATTCTTCCTGCAGTTCAGTGACTGTCTACCCATATGGGAGGTATAGGCAAACAGGTTTACTGAAAGTCTGCAGGAGTCTGACATTGCACGCATGATCTGCTAATGGTGGATGCAATGTTTTACAGGCTCCTAAGAAAAAAAATGTAAAAATGCACATTTTTTTCCTCAAAAAAAAATGCTTTTTTGGTACTGTTAAAATAATATCTTATGTGTATCTTTATGTATTTAGTGAATATACATCTGCTCCACCAATGAATTCCTGATGAAGTGGATTTCTATCCAAGAAAAGTGTCGAGTGTGTGGAGGAGTTTATTGTATTAGTTGTTTTTATATAATTTACACTGAATATTATTTTGTACAAATCAAACTTGGACCTTAAACCCATTTGACTTTGGAAAGGTTTATGTATGGTTAATATGCTTTTTAAAATAACGTTTGTCCTTTTAATGAATTCAATTTTGTAATAAACGCTATATTTTTATATGATTTTGGTTGTGCCTTAAAAATCCTACCATAACTAGGGGTATATACCCTCCATAATTTATTGACTTATTGTATTGGGATGTGGCACTAAAAGGCCTATACCTAGTGTTAATCATATTGTAATTAAATGTTATTAAAAATTACCTTTCCTATTCAATCTGCAGCTCTGCCATTTTCTGAAAACGCAATGCAATATGGCTACCTGGAGCCAAACATAATTTTCTGCTTGTGTGACTTGGCTCACCAATTTTCACAGAAGTCTGTACTAAGATACAAGTCTGATTTCAGGCATTACCTGCAACAAAAATGTCATTTTTGGTGAGATACTTCCAATAGGAAATCATGGTCAGAGGGCACTTTTAAATGTGAGTGGGCATTTATTTTATATATTTTTACACTTTTATGAAATAAACATGTTGCGCTATGATGGTACCTTTTTCATTATATCTACTGACTACAATCTACTGACTGGAATGGTACCAGCTGATTGGAGAAAAGCCAAAGTAGCACCAATATTTAAAAAGGGCCCAAAAAACATCCCTGGGAATTACAGACCAGTTAGCCTAACATTAATAGCATGTAAACTCTTGGAGTGGATGATAAGGGACTATATACAAGATTTTAGTTAGGAGAACAGTATCATTAGCAGTAATCAGCATGGATTCATGAAGAATCGTTCTTGCCAAACCAATCTATTAACCTTCTATGAGGAGGGGAGTTGCCAACTAGATAAAGGAAGGCCTGTAGATGTGGTGTATCTGGATTTTGCAAAAGCATTTGACACAGTTCCCCATAAATGTTTACTGTACAAAATAAGGTCCTTTGGCATGGACCATACGGTGAGTACATGGATTGAAAACTGGTTACAAGGGCGAGTTCAGAGGGTGTTGAAGTACTTGGAATGGTCAGGGGTGGGTAGTGGGGTCCCCCAGGGTTCTGTGCTGGGACCAATCCTGTTTAATTTGTTCATAAACGACCTGGAGGATGGGATAAACAGTTCAATCTCTGTATTTGCGAAGGATACTAAGCAAAGCGGAGCAATAACTTCTCCACAGGATGTGATAACCTTGCAAAAAGATCTGAACAAATTAATATGGTGGGCAACTACATGGCAAATGAGGTTTAATGTAGAAAAATGTAAAATAATGCATTTGGGTGGCAAAAAATATGAATGCAATCTATACACTGGGGGGAGAAGCTCTGGGGAATCTAGGATGGAAAAGGACCTGGGGGTCCTAGTAGATGATAGGCTCATGCAATTCCAATCTGCTGCTAACAAAGCAAACAGAATATTGGCATGCATTAAAAAGGGGATTAATTCCAGAGATAAAACGATAATCCTCCCGCTCTACAAGACTCTGGTCCAGCCGCACCTAGAGTATGCTGTCCAGTTCTGGGCACCAGTCCTCAAGAATGATGACCTGGAAATGGAGCGAGCACAAAGAAGGGCAACAAAGCTAATAAAGGGTCTGGAGGATATTAGTTATGAGGAAAGGTTGCAAGCACTGAACTTGTTCTCTCTGGAGAAGAGACGCTTGAGAGGGGATATGATTTCAATATACAAATACCATACTGGTGACCCCACAATAGGGATAAAACTTTTTTGCGGAAGGGAGTTTAACAAGACTCATGGCCACTCATTAAAATTAAAAGAAAAGAGGTTTAACCTTAAACTCCGTAGAGGGTTCTTTACTGTAAGAGTGGCAAGGATGTGGAATTCCCTTCCACAGGCAATTGGTTTCTGTAGGATCTTCCGTTGGTTGCAGAAGTGTGTGGCAGGTGTGTCACTTTAACTGAGCTGGATGGCTGAAGCAGTGGATGGCAACAGGAACAGCAGATGCAGGCACACAACAGATGAAGGACCAGCGTCACCAGGCAGTGCAGGCACTATGCAGAGCAGGACAGATGGATAACCGGATGCAGAATCAGATAAGCCAGGTTAGCAACAAAGGATCGGGTATCAGCATAAACAGCAGGCAGAGAATGGTCAAGGTGCAGGCAGAGGTTGGCAACAGGATATCAGGCAGTTGGAAGATCTAACAAAGTCTTTAAGGCAAGCCGAGGTCAGGATAGGAGGAGAGCAAGCGTGGTCAGGATAAGCCTGTTCAAACACAGGAATCAAGCAGAGATCACAGGAACAGGTATACGGGGTAAACCTGCAGATCAGACAGCAATGTACTAGTGCAGCTGCTGCCCTTATATAGGCTATTTGGCACCAGCATTAATGGCTAACATGCACATGCATTTTGTGCATGCACATGGGCGTTAGCCTATGCCCGGCAAGAAGGGCATCTGCAGATGCACATCTGCGCATGCGTATCTGCCTTTGCCTAGGAGCTTTGGCTGCACTATGGCCAGCACGTTCCTGGCAAGCGGGATCTATATACAGTATAGATGTGTTACTTTACAAGCAGACAAAGGGAACCCCCCAGGCACTATATGTAAAGGATTTTTTATTTTATTGTTTCACTTTAAGCATTATTAAAATTACTGCTCCTTTAAAAACAACCTTTTTTTATAAAAACTTTTGTATTGATACATGTCCCTGAGGCAGTACCAGGGCTCTCATATCCTTTTTATGGCCAATAACTTGCATATAAGCCTTTAAAATGGTCTTTTCGATTTTTAAAGTTCGGGTCTTATAGACTTTAATAGGGTTCGCAGTTCAGGTCCGAACTTTTGGAATGTTCAAGAGTGCTGGCGCTAACCAACTCTACTGCTTTCAAGCATTTATATATTCATTCAGGACAAAGCTTCACAGGTGAGTTCTGTTCACCAATTAAGCAATTAATGTAAAAAAAATTAAGTGCACTGTCTCAATGTGAATGTAGTAATGAGCTGATAAACAATCAAAAATACAAAGTGTAGTACATTGCTTCAAACAAATTAAAAACATGTGCACTAACAATGATACATTTAAAAAAACTGTGCATAAATACACTAAATATGACATATTATAATGGGAACCAAATTGCAAAGGCATGAAAATCAGTGTCCATATATCCACAAGTGAACAACATTTAAAATAAATTTGAACAAAATCAAAAAGTCCCAAGATGAACTCTGTTGATATTTAATTAATATAATCAAAAAATTGCAAATAGTGAATAATGGTGCTTAACCTGGTGCCTAACCCTTATGCCCCGTACACACGGTCGGACTTTGTTCGGACATTCCGACAACAAAATCCTCTGATTTTTTCCGACGGATGTTGGCTCAAACTTGTTTTGCCTACACACGGTCGCACAAAGTTGTCGGAATTTCCGATCGACAACCACGCGGTCACGTACACCACGTACGACGAGACTAGAAAAGGCCGGTTCAGAACCAAGCGCGGCACCCTTTGGGCTCCTTTTGCTAATCTTGTGTTAGTAAAAGTTTGGTGAGAGACGATACGTGCTTTTTCAGACTCGTGGCTTTCAGATCGTTTTCTGCCGTTCAGTTTGTGCTTGTGGGTTTGTATTTGCTCTTCAGTGCGTGCAGTCAGTTCGTATCGGAGTTTTCTGTGCGATCTTGTCCGCTCGTTGCTGTTTTTCAGGTCGCTCTTCACAGGCCTTGCTGTTCTTCAGTGCGTTCTGTTACTTAGTTCTGAGCAGCCGACCGTTTTCTAGCCATGTTTCGTATGCGTACTCCTTGTAGAGTTCGTGCTGTGCGGGGGCTTGGTGTTGGGGTCCTGACCTTGACACAAGTCCAGTCCATGAACAGGGCGAGGAGGAGTTCATGGACCAAGAATTGGTTGCTTCAGCGTGACCAGTTCTCTCATATGCCTTTGCTCCGTGAGATCCGTGAGAATAATCCTGATGATTTCAGGAACTTTCTCCGGATGACGGACCCCGTATTTCACCGTTTGTTGGCTTCGCTGACCCCCTATATCAGCAGGCAGGATACCTGCATGAGGCAAGCCATCACTCCGGAGCAGAGGTTGGTCGCTACCCTGCGGTATTTGGCCACAGGGAGAAGCCTGCAGGACTTGAAGTTCTCGACAGGCATCTCCCCCCAGGCTCTTCTTTGTGGACATTTACTGCTTGTGTTTGTTTTAGCTGACCCTGACAGAAATGTGTGGAGTCCAGAAAATGTCGTGATTGTGTAACCTTATACAAAGCACTGTTGGCTGTTATTTACTAAATGCAAAGACACTTTTCACTACAAGTGCACTTGCAACTGCACTGAAACTGCACTTGTAGTGCAAAGTGGATTTGCCCTTAGGAAATTACCCCCATTTTCTCATCAAACAACAATTACATCACCCCAAAAGTGTTGTAGTGTTGAGACAATAATCCACACATTCTTGATGAGCAATCTTTTTAATACCAGCACAATCACATGTGCATTTACCAAAGGTTTTTCTGACAAACCAACATGTTTGTTGTATAACAATTTTTGTGGTGTCATTATCCAAAATCAAAATGTGCATTTTATAGAAAACAGGCCTGTGTAAAACCCACAAGAAAGACACAAATCTTGATCTTACAAAGTTCACATTTGGTAGAACTGGAAGGCAATATCAGACATGAGTATTTAGGAACTGTGTTTGATATAGCGTTCAGATGGGGGGAAATCACCCCAGGAAAAGCCAAATTTGGAAGATGCACACAAATTTCCCAATGTCAACATGTGCTATCTGCCATCACGGGGGATGAAGGGATGTGTTTTTGGGGAGAAAGCCCTTCCTCACCGTTACTTTATTATTGAGGAAGGGGTTGCACCCCCAAAACGCGTCCATTGATCTCCCGTGATGGCAGATAGCACATGTTGGCACACTGTGTGCATCCTCCAAATTTGGCTTTGGGAAAAATCACAAAAACATTTCGCACATTGTAGCACACAAAAGAAGAAAGTGATTTGGAGGGGTTTTAAACTCGCTCCAAAACATCAATGATGTTTTTATATTTTGGAATAACATCATTGATGTTTTGCTTGATGTTTTCCAATTGTAAATTACACCCCATGATCTCCCCGATCAGGATCTGGGCACTTTCGGATGTGAAAGGATCTTCATCCACAACCTCACGATCACCTAAAAAGAAAGGAAACTCAAAATAAATTAGGTCTAAAAAAATGCCGCCATCCATCTCTTATCTGAGCCTGTGGTTGCAGACACTCACCTGTTGTGGTGACTAGTTCCACCACGTCTTCATCCTCCTGCTCAGCTTGTGTTGAGGGGATTTCCCCTTCTTCCAGAGGGGGGGGGGGCTCTGGTCTCCTCGAATGAGGGGTGTCCTCCGAGTCTTTTCTCCCCTATGTAAAACAAAAATGGTATAATTAGCACACAGATATTTGATGGCAGAACTCTAAAGATGAAACATTGCTTGGAAGTGGGGTACAATTGTCTATTTTAGCAGAGTTCCAAGATGTAGCTTTTTTAGTGTCCTTTGTCAAGCTGCAATACTTTACCTGTTTTGTACAAGCTTCACAGATGGAGACCCCCCTATAGTATACACTGGAGCACCTGTGTGGCCCCCCTAATAAAAAGGGTGTTCTGGGGTCCCACACTAGTGCTCCAGTGTCCAGATGTGAAAACAGCTGCTGAGTGTCCTCTCCTTACACAGAATCTAGTTTGCATTTCATTCTAGTAACAAACCCATCTACACAACCCAATTCTTTGAAGACAAGTATAGGGCCTCAAAATGGTGGCCAAATGCATATGGCCTAAACAATGGTATTTTATAGTCCGAAAAAAAAATGTGTGATCCGAACGAATAATGTGCCCATGAACATGAAAGTTGCCATTTTAAACTGTACAACAGTTCCTAAAAGCACATGGAGGAGCACGAACGTAATAAACACAAGAACAATAGGAACACAGCACAACTACTTACTTTTTTGCAGCACTCTCCGGATCTTTCTGTACTGCTCATGTTCTCGTAATTTCAGGTCCGACCACCGCTTCCTGAGCTGATCTTTCGATCGTCGTACCCCAAATTTCCGGTGCAGACTCCTGACCACTTTCGCCATGATCTTGGCCTTTCGGACATTGTGGTTGGGGTAAGGCCCATACTTTCCATCATAGTCGGCCTTCTTCAGGATGTCCACCATCTCCAACATCTCCCAAAAGGACATATTTGAGTCCTTTAATCTCCTTCTGGATCGGGACGTTTCAGGCTCCAGCCTTTCCTCCTCCTCCTCCTCCTCGTTGCTGTAATTAGCACTATCCTGCTGTCTATCCGCCATGTGCTCTTCCTCCACTGCGCCGAACAAAAAGGGGCGGGAAATAGAATAGAAAGAACGTCAGGGGCGGGCGGAGTTATACGCATGCGCAGTGTGTATAAATCGTAACGCGCGCGTCTTACGTACGATCTGTGAGCGGAGGAAGGAGCATCGGAGACGCCGATCGTGCTAACGAAGGTAGGATCTAAACTTGGGCCTATACTGCTTCGAAATTGAAGCCTATATTGTAACAAGATTAGGGGAGTTTGGCCTGACATTAGGGTTTGTCTTGTGTTGTGTCTTGCAGAGAAAATGGATGGGTTCAACGACCACAATTTCCTGCCCCTGTTTATTGACAAGTACAGAGAGCTGCCCTGTCTGTGGCAGGTCAGACACCCCCACTATAACCACAAACAGAAGAGGCAGGCAGCGCTGGAGAAACTGGTTGGTGAAGCCGGTGGTCCCCACAGCAACCATCCCTTATTTAAAAGCTAAAATTGGTGGCCTGAGGAGCACTTATCTTAGGGAGCGCAAGAAGGTCACAGATTCCCAGAGGTCCGGAGCTGCAGCAGATGACGTTTATGTCCCCAGGCTGTGGTACTATGAGAGACTGCGATTTCTGTCAGACCACACTGAAGTCAGGGAATCCATCTCTACTCTTCCTTTCACTCTTCCTTCCACCCCAGCTGAGGCTTCCGATGTCCAACCTGGGCCTTCCAGCCAGGAAGAAGTGGAGGAGCCCAGCTGGAGTCAGGTATAGCATTCTTCTACAGATTTCTGGGCAATAAATAAATGATGTTTACTAGATGTTATTATTGATCACTAATTGCTGCTTGAAAGTGTTTTACATATCAATACACAGTAGTGGGCACCCAAAATTGGGACAAGAATGCAAAATGCTGGGCTCAGAAGGATAGTCTGTTATATTTGTTAACATTGAATTTGCAGCAGTCAGGAGGTGAAAATTGTGTGTGATTGATGAAAACAATACTAAAACTATGTCCCTTTTTCATACACAGGAAGACCTCAGCCAGGAGGAGGCTGTGGAATGTGGCAGTCAGGAGGAGGCGGGGATTAGTGGCAGCCAGGAGGAGGCGGGGCTAAGTGTCAGCCAAGAGAAGCCAGGGACAAGTCGCAGCCTGACTGAGTCTCAGGTCCCTCCCCTCCGCCTGCCATATAAAAGGGCCAGGAAGGCCACTCCCAGTCCTGTGCAGGATTCAGCGTACAGGCTGATCCAGGAGGCTTCGGCATCCCTCAGAGCCTTCCCCAGTCCTGAAGAGGCCTTTGCCTGCATGGCTGCCACCAAATTGCAGGGCATGCAGGAGGGCCAACGCAAGATTTCTGAGGACCTGATTTATAAAGTCCTTCGTAAGGGGGAGAGTGGGGAACTGACACCCAAGACGGATGTCATTGAGATGGACCATCCTCCTCCTCCTCCTCCTCCTGCTGCCACAACTCCACCACCACAGCCAAAGGCTGGAAGGAAGCGTGGAAAGAAGACCAAAGAGTGATGACCCTGGGTTCAGTCTGGTCTGACAGAAGATGCAGTCTCTCGTATGACCACAGCCTGGGGACACAGATGTCATCTGCTGCTTTCCGGATCTCTGGGACTTCTGGACCACACTGCCCTCCCTTAGATAAGGACTCCTCAGGCCACCAATGTTGCTTTTAAATAATTGATGTCTGCCCTGGGAGTCCAAGGCTTCGCCCACTTCTGCAGTTTCTCCAGCGTTGCCTCCCTCTTTGTTTATAGTTGTGACCCCTTAATAAAATATTTTTAGGTAAATTCTACTCTCCTGTGTGTGTTTTCATCCAAAAAGGACAGTTTGTTGGTGAGTATTCAGGTACATTTCTAAAGTACAATGTGAAATTAACAAGGGACAACAACACCAAACAATCTCCTCCTACAGATTAAATAGAACAACATATCAATGGTGTTGTGGGAACTTGTCACAAAAAACACACAAACGTTTTCGGGAGTACAAATCAAAATCACCAAAAAAAAAAAGAGAAACACAAAAAAAGATTCTACATTAAAGTAAAAAAAAAAAAAAATATGTTGTCAGATGTGAGAAATCAAAATATATTGAGGGAATCCCGATAAATAGTAACGAAAAAAGTTTGTGAGAAGTGTGTGTGAATATGAGCATCAAAACGACTTAATTCTTGTCACATTATAAAGAAGAAGAGAGTGCGCTGTATTAAACCATTTTGAACATTGCAGCGTGACGAAAGTGCTTTATCCATTACGAACGCTAAGTTTACCAGAACGAGCTGTCCCGTGTCGGAATTTCTTCTGAGCATGCGTGGCACTTTGTGCGCCGGAACAGGACACACACGGTCGGAATTGACGCGATCGGATTTTGTTGTCGGAAAATTTTATCTCCTGCTGTCCAACTTTGTGTGTCGGAAAATCCGATGGAAAATGTCCGATGGCGCCCACACACGGTCGGAATTTCCGACAACACGCTCCGATCGGACAATGTCCATCGGAAAATCTGACCGTGTGTACGGGGCATTAGACCTCAAAGTGATGCATGCATCACTACAGTGCTGAGACAATGAAATGGCCATCTGACATGGTTAAACAAGCAGCAGTTCCTTCAGTAAGTCTTCCTTTTCATCGTTACATCCACCTGTGAGCCGGGAGCCAGTGACGGTCTGGAGTCCCATGTAGGCAGCAACACGAATACATGCCCATTGACCCTTTGGGTCTGGTAAGCGCCCATTTCATTGTTTCAGCACGGTGATGATGCATGCAGCACTTTGAAGTTTAAGGATTAAGCACAATCTTAGCACCACTATTCACTGTTCAGGATTTTTTGAATATATTAATCAAACATCAACAGAGTTCGTTTTGTAACTTTTTGATTTTGTTCAAATTTTTTTAAAATGTTGTTCACTTAGAGGAATATATGCACATTGCTTTTGCAATTTGGTTCCCATTATAATATGTCATATTTAGTGTATTTAGGCATGGGGTTTTTGATCATTGTTAGTGAACATGTTTTTAATATGTTTGAAACAATGCACTACACTTTGTATTTTTGAGTGTTTATCGGCTCATTAATACATTCACATTGAGACAGCACACTTTATTTCTTCACATTAATTCTCATCTCCCAGAATTCAGGGAGTTTAGGTGCAGCAGTCATTATAATTTATTGGCTGGCGCATCCTTTTATCCACTTCACCAATTAAGCAATTAATACAATGTATCCAAGCCTTAGTCAAAACATATATAATATGTATAATACTAAAATGCAACTTAATGACAAAATATATACATCAGAACAAGATATAACTCCCTGCTGAAAAATCCTATCCATACATAATCTTTATAATTCCTTCCACCATAGATATATTTTCCTTCCTCTTAAGTTCTAAAAGAGAATCACATGAATAATTACAAAATTAAAACTAAATTAAAACAAATATATACATTTTTAATCCTCAAATCCCTCATAGAAAAAAAGTACAAATCATAATCTTGGTTTAAGCCATAGGGATGTAAGGTATTTAATTGATTATAGAAACAAACAAAATTGCGCTTGGAAAGATTAAATATTAGTGAAAAAGCAAAAAATGTGAATAGAAATAGAATGACTCCTTAATACAAGTGTCATAAAATAAATAAAGTAAAGTTCAATAAGCTGCAGTTATAAGTGGGGCCCACCAACAGAAAAAATAAACAAGTAAACCGCGCTAAATATGAGTCCAATTGACATTCAGTGAAATTAGATTCAATTAAGTCCAGAATAATGCAATAATTTCTTCTAGGTAATGAAGTGAAGAGAAGACAACTGTGTGGTGAACTGCTTACCAGAACGTAAGCCAAGTAGGACAGATGGCTTAAAACCCAGCCTGGGCCTTTAAGAGCACTCCAAGATGGGCAGAATCCGTCACGCTCAAGCGGCAGAGCGGGTCCACATAAGATTTAATCAAATAAAAATACAAAGACCATAGCGTGATACTGACATAAACATGTTAAATAAAAAATATTAAATCAAAAAAAAAAAAAATGGGGTGTTCACACAAATTAATCATGTAAATCATAAATGCACCCTGAATGCAAAGCAAATCCAGGGGCGTAGAAAAATGTGACATGCAGCATGCAATAGGTGGTGTCCTTGGAAATAAGATGTAAAACACCAAATATATCTGATTACCAGAAATAAGATGTACAGGCAGACAAAAAGTCAAAGCAGGGAGAACACCCGGTGCACAGACACAGAGGGGCCGCTTACCAGATGATAAACTGGTGAAAGTATAACCAGCGGTGGGCTTACTCCCTCTGTGTAACCCAGAATATAAACTTGATTGAACCCATAGGGGTTCCTGCTCACCAGAAGATCGGCTGGAAAAAGCCAAAAATGAAACTGTAGCGGAGTCACCGTGATCCCGTCCTGGCAGGCTCTTCACAGGCTCAGATGTGTGTATATATTCAAAGAGGAGAAGCAGCCAATAGTGTAATAGTGTTTGCTTCTTAATAAATTGGAGTCGTAACGTTATTACACTATTGGCTGCTTCTCCTCTTTGAATATATACACACATCTGAGCCTGTGAAGAGCCTGCCAGGACGGGATCGCGGTGACTCCGCTACAGTTTCATTTTTGGCTTTTTCCAGTCGATCTTCTGGTGAGCAGGAACCCCTATGGGTTCAATCAAGTTTATATTCTGGGTTACACAGAGGGAGTAAGCCCACCGCTGGTTATACTTTCACCAGTTTATCATCTGGTAAGCGGCCCCCCTGTGTCTGTGCACCGGGTGTTCTCCCTGCTTTGACTTTTTGTCTGCCTGTACATCTTATTTCTGGTAATCAGATATATTTGGTGTTTTACATCTTATTTCCAAGGACACCACCTATTGCATGCTGCATGTCACATTTTTCCACGCCCCTGGATTTGCTTTGCATTCAGGGTGCATTTATGATTTACATGATTAATTTGTGTGAACACCCTCTTTTTTTTTTTTATTTAACATGTTTATGTCAGTATCACGCTATGGTCTTTGTATTTTTATTTGATTAAATCTTATGTGGACCCGCTCTGCCGCTTGAGCGTGACGGATTCTGACCATCTTGGAGTGCTCTTAAAGGCCCAGGCTGGGTTTTAAGCCATCTGTCCTACTTGGCTTACGTTCTGGTAAGCAGTTCACCACACAGTTGTCTTCTCTTCACTTCATTACCTAGAAGAATTTATTGCATTATTCTGGACTTAATTGAATCTAATTTCACTGAATGTCAATTGGACTCATATTTAGCGCGGTTTACTTGTTTATTTTTATTATTATTTATTATTTTATTATTATTATTTAATTGATTGATCCACCAATCTTCTCTCTGTTTTAGTTCAACATTCTATCACCTCCCCTCCTGTCCTTTGGTATTTCTTCCAGTACTATAAATTTCACATCTTTGTTCTTGTTTGGCTACCGGCAAACTTTGCTGTTTGCCTTGAATACTGTAACGATAATGGGACAATCAATCTTTAACCTTTTGAGTTTCCCCAACATACAGTAGATTACATGGGCAAAACAGTAAATAAACGATGTATCATGATTGACATGTATGATAACCGTATCTTATATTTCCAACCACTGTTGGGATATGTGAAAAACTCACCTTTCTGCACCAGAATACATTGTGTGTAGCTGAGCCACGGAAAACATCCATTTCACCTACTGCCAAGAAAAGTTCTCTTTATTCTACTATTTGGCTTTTTAAATTCTGAATGCACCAACATGTCCTGTAAGGTGTGATTTCTACAATACGCTTTCAAAGGCACATTTGAATCCTCAAATCCCTCATAGAAAAGTTACAAATCATAATCTTTCTTTAAGCCATAGGTATGTAAGGTATTTAACACCTTCCTGCCTGGCCTATAGCAGAATGATGGCCGTGTGGTGGCTTTATCATTCTGACTGGACATCATATGACATCCTTCACATTGTGGCACTTGTGTGCACCCCCGGGGGTACGCAGTGTGGCAATTAGTGGTGGGCTGTGTCCCTTGGACACAGCACATCATTGATGAGGGTAAAAAGAGCCAATGATGTAGGCTCTTTAACATGTGATCAGCTGTGTCCAATCCCAGCTGATCACAAGTAAACAAATGCTGATAATCTGCATTTCCTTTCCTCAGTGCTGTTAGTGTCTGAGGAAAGAAAAGCAGATAACCGGCTTTCCAGTTACAGGGGACATTTACACTGATAATAAGTGCCGCCCCATCAGTGCAGCATATCAGTGTCCATCAGTGCAACATATCAGTGTCCATCAGTGCAGCATATTAGTGTCCATCAGAGCAGCATATCAGTGCCACCTATCAGTGCCACCTTATTAGTGCAGCATCATCAGTGCCCATCATTGCAGCTTATCAGTGCCCTTCAGTGCCACCTCATCAGTGCCCATCAGTGCAGCCTTATTAGTGCAGCCTCAACAGTGCCCATCAGTGCAGCCCCATTAATGCCCATCAGTGCAGCCTCATCAGTGCCCATAAATGCAGCCTCATCAGCAGACATCAGTGAAGAAGAAAAAATACTTATTTTCTAAATTGTCAAATAGAAACGAAGAAAAAGTTTTTTCCTCAAAATGTTTGGTCTTTTTTTGGTTGTTTGAAAAAAAACAAAAACCCAGTGGTGATTAAATACTACAAAAAGAAATCTCTATCTGTCCCAAAAAAATAATAAGAATGTCATATGGGTACAGTGTTGCATGACCGCGCAATTGTCATTTAAAGTGCGACAACACTGAAAGCTGCAAATTGGCCTGCATGGGCAGGAAGGGGGTGAAAGTGCCTTGTATTGAAGTGGTTAAATGATTGATCCACCAAACGTCTCTAAGTTTTAGCCAGCGACCCACTCCTGCTGTGATTGGACACAGCAGAAGCCAATCAGCGGGTCCGATGTTTGCAGACAACCCACAATCGTTCTCAAGAGAGGCAGAACGGCAGTCTGCCTTGTTTACATAGAGAGACTGCCGTTCTGCCTCTGTGAGAGTGAAAGATGGAGATCTTGTGTTTCTGCTAAGCAGAAGCAGTCATAGTATCCCCTACACAGTTGGAAAGCATTCCCTAGGAGCACATTTAACCCTTTGATTGCATTGTCATTAGTACAGCGACAGTGCATTTTTTTTAGCACTGATCACTGTATTAGTGTCACTGGTCCCCAAAAAAGTGTCAGTAGTGTCGGTTAGGTGTCTGTTTTGTCCGCCACAATGTCGCAGTCCTGATAAAAATCGATGATCATCCCAATTACTAGTAAAAAAAAAAATAAATAAAAATTCCATAAATATATCCCATAGTTTGTAGGCGCTACAACTTTTGCGCAAACCAATCAATATACGCTTATTGGGATTTTTTTTTACCAAAAACATGTAGCAGAATACATATTGGCCTAAATTGATAAACGCATCAGATTTTTAAATTTTTTTATTGGATATGTTTTATAGCATAAAGTAAAAAATATTGTTTCTTTTCAAAATTGTCAGTCTTTTTTTGTTTATAGTCCAAAAAATAAAAACCACAGAGGCGAGCAAATACTGCCAAAAGAAAGCTCTATTATGGGAAAAAAGAACCTCAATTTTATTTGGGTACAGCATCGCATGACCACTGTTAGGTAAAGTAACGCAGTGCCATATTGCAAAAAATGGCCTGGTCATAAATGGGGATAAACCTTTCCCCAACATACAGCAGATTACAAGGGCAAATCAATAAATAAAGTAAAATGATTAACATGTATGATGGCCCCATATCTTATATTTCCAACCACTGTTGATATGTGTGAAAAACTCACCTTTCTGCATCAGATTACATTCTGTGCAGCTGAGCCACAGAAAACATCAGATTCTCCTACTGTCAAGAAAAGTTCTCTTTATTCCACTTTTTGGCTTTTAAAAATCTGAATGCACCAACATGTCACGTAAGGTGCGATTTCTACAATACATTTGAAATAATTACATTTCAGGATATGGCTGCCTTTAACCACTTCCCTTCCCGGCCATGGTAATATGACGTCCACGGATCTCCCATCCTGGGTGGACATCATATGACGGCCTGGGCTTCCCGGCCAAGTAGGGGGCGTGTGCACGCACCCGCCACGTTGCTCGGGACCCGCGATGTCCACCGGTCACCCGCGATTGCCCGTTAACCGGGCCGGACCGTGGATCTGTGTGTGTAAACACACAGATCCACGTCCTGTCAGTTGAGAGGAGACCGATCTGTGTTCCCAGTACAGAGGAACACAAATCGGTCTCCTCCCCTTGTGCGTCCCCTCCCCCTACAGTTAGAAACACTCCCCTAGGAAACATTTAACCCCTCGTCTCCCCCTAGTGGTTAACCCCTTCCCTGCCTGTCACATTTATACAGTAATCAATGCAATTTTATAGCATTGATCGCTGTATAAAAGTGAATGGTCCCAAAAACTGTGTCAAAAGTGTCCGATGTGTCCGCCATAATGTCGCAGTCATGAAAAAAATTGCGATTGCCGCTATTACTAGTAACAAAAAAAAAATAATTAAAAAAAAATGCCATAAATCTATCCTGTATTTTATAGATGCTATAACTTTTGCATAAACCAATCAATATACGCTTATTGCTATTTTTTTTGCCAAAAATATGTAGAAGAATACGTATCGGCCGAAACTGAGGAAAAAATGTGTTTTTTTTTTAAATTGGGATATTTATTATAGCAACAAGTAAAAAATATTGTGTTTTTTTCAAAATTGTTGCTCTTCTTTTGTTTATAGCGCAAAAAATAAAAACCGCAGAGGTGATCAAATACCACCAAAAGAAAGCTCTATTTGTGGGGAAAAATGACATCAATTTTGTTTGGGTACAACGTCGCAGGAATGCACAATTGTCGTTTAAAGTGCGACAGCACTGAAAACTAAAAATTGGTCTGGGAAGGAAGGGGGTGAAAATGCCCTGTATTGAACTGGTTAAAAGGGGCCAGTGTCTTTTTATCATTTTGAAAATGTCCTCACTATAGCTGTGATACTGTATAATAAATGGTACACAATTTTGCTGTCTGTTCCTATGGGGGATCCCTGTTTTTTTTGTTGATAATTTTTTTTCAGCTACTGTTTCCACGCTTTGTGAACTTTTGACCCAGTCTTTTTTCACAATTGACTCACGATTCTTCGAATGCCGCGTACACATGATCGGACTTTCAGACGGGAAATGTTGGATGTGAGCTTGTTGTCGGAAAGTCCAACCGTGTGTATGCTCCATCAAACATTTGCTGTCAGAATTTCCACCCACAAATGTTTGAGAGCAGGTTCTCAAATTTTGAGCCAACTTAACTTTGTTGTCAGAAAGTCTGAGCATGTGTACACAAGTCCTCGCACCAAAGTTCACACATGGGCGGAATCAAGTATGAGACGGAAGTGCTCGGTCTTGTAAAACTAGCATTCATAATGGAGATAGCACATTCGTCACGCTGCAAATTTTGAAATCTTTCAATACAGCGCATTCTCTTCTTTATAATGCTATAATAATATAGTTGCTTTGTTGCTGATATTCACACAGAGTTCTGACAAACTGATTTTTTATTATTTTTAGTGATCTCCTGAATAATCTTTTTTTTCCAGATCTCCAGAATATAATTTTTTTTTCTCTAGTGATCTCCTTTTCTTGTCCTTTTTGAAGTCAAAACAAAATTTTGAGATTTAATAGGGGTCATAACAAAAAAAAGGAAGGCAATGCTGGAGAAACAGTTGGAATTGGTGAAGCCTTTGTACCCCTGGGCAGACATCAATTATTTGACAGACAAAATTGGTAACCTGAGGAGTCCATTTAATAGGGAGCACAATCCGGTCCAGGACTCTGAGAGATCAGGAGCAGCAGCAGATGACATATATGTCCCAAGGCTGTGGTCTTACAACAGCCTGCGTCTTTTGCCGGACCACACCAAACCCAGGCCACCACTCTCAACACTTCCTTCCACGCTTCCTTCCAGGCTTCAGTGGTGGGTTGGGTGGCTGTGGTGTTGGAGGAGTTGCTGGAGGTGGTGGAGGAGTAGCATGGTTCAACTCATACATGTGGATTTTTGTTGTGAGTTGGCCCCTCATCCCCTTGTTTAGGGTCTGAAGAATTATCTCCTCACAGATGAGACGTTGGTCCTCCTCCATTTGTTTCAGTTTACTGGCTGTCACATAGCCAACTCGTGGACACCAGGGGTCGCTGTCAGTGCCGCAGTAGCCTGAGGAATTAAAGCAGTCGCTGACTCCTCCAGGTTCCTCACCTTCCAGGTCCTTTTGGTTGGAAGGCGGAGGGAAAGGATTCAGTCAGGCTGTTTTCCACGGCCACCTCCTGGCTGAGACTTTCCTGTGTATGAAAATGGTACATCGTTTTATTTTTTTGGCATCAATGACACACAATTTTGAGCTCATGACTGTTGCAATTTAAATGTTAACAATTAGAAAAGACTATCATTCTGACCCCAGCATTTTTCATTTTTGTCCCAAACATTTTTGGCTACTATTGTCTATTGATATGTAAACCACTTTGTTAAATCAGAAATTAGTGATCAATAATAGCATCTGGTTAACATCATTACATTTTTGACAAGTGATCAATAATAGCATCTGGCTGGGGCTGGGCTCCTCCACATCTTCCTAGGTGGAAGTCCCAGGTTGGACTTCTGAAGCCATAGCTGATGTTGAAGTAAGTGTAGAAGGAAGGGTGGAAGGAAGGGTTGAGAGCTATGGCCTGGGTTCACTCTGGTCTGACAAAAAAGTCTGTCGTAGTACCAGAACCTGGGTACATATACGTCATCTGTTGCTGCTCCTGATCTCATGGAATCCGTGACCTTTTTGTGCACCCTATTATATGTGCTCCTCAGGCTACCAATTTTGTCCTTCAAATAGTTGATGCCTGCCTTGGGAGTCACCAGCTTCACCAATTCCAACAGTTTCTCCAGCTCGGCCTTCCTCTTTAGCTTGTTGGAGTAATCTCTGCAGCTCACTTGCCACAGACACGGCAGCTCCCTGTACATATCCAGGAATTTGATCAATATGTCTGGGTCTGTACATTTATCCTTTTCCTCTGCAAGACACAACACAAGATAAACGCTAATGTCAGGCTAAATTCTCCTAATCTTGTCCCAATATAGGCCTCAATCTATAAGCAGTATAGGCCACTAACCACTGATGCCCCAAGTTAAAATTGTACCTTCATTTGCACGATAGGTGCTTACAATCCTCCGTCCTCCACTCACAGTTTGTACGTACGACGCACGCGTTTTATGCTTTATACACACTGCGCATGCTTGAAACTCCACCCCTAACCTTCTTTCTAGTGTATTCCCCGCCCCTTCTCTTTCGGGGCAGTGGGAGAGTACATGGCGGAGACACAGCAGGTGCATGCAGAGAGCAGCAATGAGGAAAGCCCGGAGCAAGGCAGTTCCAGATCCAGAAGGAGATATAAGGCCTCAAATATGTCCTTTGTAGAGATGGCGGAGATGGTGGACATCTTGAAGAGGGCAAACTATGATGGGAAGTATGGACCTTACACAAACCCTAATGTGAGAAAGGCCAAGATCATGACTAAAGTTGTGAGAAGTCTGCACAGGAATTTTGGAATCGAACTAAGGAGCAATTGAGGAAACGCTGGTCAGATCGCAAATTGAGGGAGCACGATCAGCATAGAAGGATCAGGAAAGTGCTCCTAAAAATTAAGTATTTGTCCTGTGTTCCTATTATTATTATTACTTCAGTGCTGGTCTATGTGCTTTTCTTTACTGTTGTACAGTTTAAAATGGCAAGTTTGAGGTTTGTGGGCACAGTAATCACTCATAGTAAACATCGTTCGCTCGACCACTAATACAATGTTTTTGGCAGATGCAGGTTAACTACATTTGTTCATGCCTATTTGTATTAAAAGAAGTTTGCGTCTATAAGTTGTTGTCTAGATGTGTTTGTAACTATAATGAAATGCAAACTTGATTCAGTGTAAGACGAAGACACTCAGCAGCTGTTTACACATCTGGACGCAGGAGCACTAGTGTGGGACACCAGAACAAACTTTTTATGGTGTCCCACGCAGGTGCTCCAGTGGATACTATGGGTCTCTCCGTGTGTGAAACTTGCACAAAACAGGTAAAGTATTTCAGCTTTTGAAAGGAAAAAAATCATGTCTTCAGCTTGGAACTCTGCCAAAACAAACAATTTGATGACAATTCCAAGCAATGTTTCATATTCCTATTTCTCGCCTCAAATTTCTGTGTTTTAAGTATACCTTTTTTGTATTCACATAGTGGAGAAAAGAATCAGCAGATATGAGGACACCAGGAACCCCACACCTCCTGAAGAAGGGGAACTCAGCACACAACATGAGGATGTGGATTCCGAGGTTCAGGAAGTGGTCGAAATGGTGACCACAACAGGTCAGTGTCTGAGACCACAGCTTCAGGCAATAGATGTATGCCTGCATATTTCTATTACATGGTGTGTTTTTTTTTATTTTTAGGTGATGTGGATGTGGAAGAAGTAACTCACTTCAACAGTGCAAGTGCACAAGTCCTCATCAGTGAAATAATGGTGTGCAATCGGGATTTAGAGAAGGTCAAGGAAAACATCAATGATGTTGAAAAAAGACTGACCAACATCATTGATGTTTTAGCCAAAATCTAAAACCACCCAAAAATGTAAATATTGTCGTTATTATTTTTTGTGTTTTAAAAGTTTTAAAGTAGTTGCAAAGCCACATTTTTAAGACCCACACAGTGTGTCAGCATGTGCTATCTGCCATCATGGGATATCAATGTACGCGTTTTGAGGGTGTAACCCCTTACTCGCAAATAAAGTAGGTGAGAGGAAGAAGTTGCACCCCCGAAACACATCCATTGATTCCCCATGATGGGAGCTAGCACATGTTGACACACTGGGCCTTATTTCAAAAAAGAAAAACAACTTTGCACTACAAGTGCAATGCAAGTGCACTTGTAGGGCAAAGTGGATTGACCTTTCTGAATTAAGGCCCAGTGTGTCAACATGTGCTAGCTCACATAGGGGATCAATGGATGTGTTTCGGGAGTGCAATCCCTTTCTCTCACCTACTTTATTTGCGAGGAAGGGGTTGCACCCTCAAAACGTGTACATTGATATCCCATGATGGCAGATAGCACATATTGACACACTGTGTGTTTTGTGGCTTTATCAAAATAGATGTAGGGAAAAGACACACATTTTAGGCATGGGATCATGATGGAAATCCAAATTTTGAGTCCCAATTTGTGTGCGTCTTCAAAATTTGTCTTTTACAGGGGTGAGATCACCCCATCTGATGAAGGCAAAATCAATACAGTTTTGGCATACTAATATCTCATATTGCCTTCACTTTATCAAAGTTGAACTTTGTAAGTTCCTGAGTTGTGGATGTGTATGTTATGGTTTTAAACATGCCATATCAATTCCCCCCATCAATTGCCCCCCCCCTATCAATTGCCCCCCAACCCACAAAGTACCAGATAGCTTTGCCGTACTTTGCGGGTGATTTGGGTGGGCAAGCCAGGACGGCCAGGTTCAAGTGCCATCATGTTTTGGTCCGGTGAGCCAGCCTCAGTCACAACTGAGGCCAGGTAGTTGGTTGCATTTTTTCTTAAAAAATTGTGCAAAATGCAGCAGCACAGAATAATATAGTTTAGTTTATATTCGGCCATATTTATTGACGTTAGGAATAGGTGGAACCGGCTGGCCATTATGCTGAAGGCATTTTCCACCACTCTTCTGGCTCTGGCCAGCTGCTAGTTAAAAACCCTCTGGTCCGGGGTGAAGGTCCTCATAGGGAATGGCCTCATAAGATGGTCCCCTAGCGCAAATGCTTCATCTGCTACAAACACGAATGGGAGGCCTGTCACGTTGTCTGCTGAGGGAGGCAAGCCCAAGCTGCCATTCTGGAGCCGTCTGTAGAATTCCATTTGGGCAATGACTCCACCATCCAACATCTGGCCATTCTTCCCCACGTCCACATAGAGGAATTCGTAAGTTGCTGACACCACCGCCAACAACACAATACTACTATACCCCTTGTAGTTAAAGTAGTATGACCCTGAGTTGGGAGGTGGGATGATCCAGAGGTGTTCCCCATCTATTGCCCCACAGCAGTTGGGAAAGTCCCACTGCTGGGCAAATTGGGAGGCCACAGTCTGCCATTCCTGTGGGTTGGAAGGAAACAGTGGAGTCAAACAAGAATAAAAAAAATAGTACTTTTGCACATAACATTGCAAGTAGATTAGACACAAACATTCTTGGCCAACATAAGTATAACATTTATTGAAATGAGTATTTAAAGTTAAAAGTATAAGGTACACTTATCAGATTCCTCACCCCCTCTGATGGCCCATTGTAAAAATTGTAGGGTGTGGGGGGGATGTTTTCCACAGGTAACCGTCTCCACTTCATTGAGAGCTGAATGCATAAATAATGTGTATTACTCTGGCCAGCCCCTCCTTAAATACACTATTGGCAGACCACTGGACAGGTAAGAAGTGTCATAATCCAAAAATATGAATGCACACTGTACAAATTGAATCACATTTTTACATTCTGCAATTACCTATCAAGATAATAGGAGAACAAAACTTTAAACAGTACAATTTGTATTCAGGCAGGCCCTTGCACTACATGCTTTGGTGAATTCATCCATAAATCTGACCAGAAAAGAGGTAGGTATAGTGTGTATGGGTTTGGCAAAGTCAGCAGATAGGGTATTGGTATCGGTTGACTTAGCGGTTGGGGGGGTTCCAAATGAGTTTTGGCCCCTAAAAAAAGCCTCTTGCACTCTGCCTGAATTTAAGGACAAAAATAACATTTGGAGACATTTTAGGGGGTGTTTAGGGTAAGCACTACAATGGAGCTGACAAAATACATTGTTAAGTGACTAGGTTAGGTGTGTATGGGCCCAGGATAGCATGCTGGGGAGGTTAGTGAAGGCAAATATGCATAAAGGACAAGGAGCATTTAATCTTACAGCATGCATGAGGACAAAGAGGACATTCACAGCATATTACAATCATGGTAATTATGGAATGATGAAATAAATACAATACATTAGCAAACATTAAATACATAGAATGTGATGTTAAAAGAAACTTACCTTAATATAGTCCTTCTGCAGGACCTGAATTATGGCAGAACAGGTCTCTGGAATAATGATTCCCAGAGCCTGGGGGGGAGATCCCAGTCATAAAAACGTAATATCCTGGAGACTTCTCCCTGTCATCAAGTAACGCAAGGTGGTGACAAGCCTTTGCTCGGGAGTGATGGCTTGCGGCATGCAGGTGTCTTGCTTCGTAATATAAGGGGTAAGCAAAGCCAACAGACGGTGAAAATCGGGGTCCGTCATCTGGAGATAATTCCTGAACTCGTCAGGATTATTCTCCTAGATCTCCCGCAGCAAAGGCATGTGAGAGAATTGGTCATGTTGGAGAAACCAGTTCTTGGTCCATGAACTCCTCCTCCCCCTGTTCATGGACTGGACTTGGGTCAAAGCATGAACTCCAACACCAAGCCCAAGCACAGCACAAACTCTACAACAAGTATGTACCCGCAACATGGCTTGGAAACGGTCCACTGGTCAAAACGAACAGACAGAACGCACTGAAAATCAGAAAGGACCTGAAAAGAACGAGCTGAAAATCAGAAACGAGCGGACAAGAACGCACTGAAAAACAGAAGCAAACTATAAATAGAACGTACTGAAAGACAGAAAAAAACTGACAACACGCACTGAAGAAGAGATACGAACCCAAAGGCCCAAACTGAAAAGCGGAAACAAACTGAAAAGCACAAGGCTGAGAAGCGCAAATCATCTCTCACCAAACTTCTACTAACACGAGATAAACACAAGATTAGCAGATGGAGCCCAAAGGGTGGCACACTGGCTATTGAACTTCCTTTTTATGCCCCGTACACACGGTCGGACTTTGTTCGGACATTCCGACAACAAAATCCTAGGATTTTTTCCGACGGATGTTGGCTCAAACTTGTCTTGCATACACATGGTCACACAAAGTTGTTGGAAAATCCGATCGTTCTAAACGTGGTGACGTAAAACACGTACGTCGGGACTATAAACGGGGCAGTGGCCAATAGCTTTCATCTCTTTATTTATTCTGAGCATGCGTAGCACTTTGTCCGTCGGATTTGTGTACACACGATCGGAATTTCCGACAACGGATTTTGTTGTTGGAAAATTTTATATCCTGCTCTCAAACTTTGTGTGTTGGAAAATCCGATGGAAAATGTGTGATGGAGCCTACACATGGTCGGAATTTACGATAACAAGGTCCTATCACACATTTTCCGTCGGAGAATCCGACCGTGTGTATGGGGCATTATAGTCCCGTTGTACGCGTTGTACGTCACTGCATTCTCACGTTCGGGATTTTTGGCCAACATTTGTGTGACCGTGTGTATGCAAGACAAGTTTGAGCCAACATCCTTCTACCAAAAATCCACAGTTTTGTTGGCGGAAAGTCCGATCGTGCGTACACGGCATAACTCTACAAAGCTGAATTTTTACAATCGATCTAAAGACACGTGGAGGGTGAAAACAGTCAAAATGTAAAAACTGGATCTGATCAGTAAGTTTAACACAGAAATCTGACTCAATCTTCACATTCTGAATGTAAATCAAGATATCCAGAAAGGAAACTTTTCTCCTCCAATGCAGATATTACACTTGATATCAGAGCTAAATGAATTCAATATCTCATTGATATGTGGAGGATTCCAATGTCACCCTGCCAGATCGCAAACCCATTGTCTATGAAGAGCCACCAGGTAGCGCAATGTTTCCTAAACAGCTCATTTATATTGATATATTTTTTTCTCAAAATCATGCATGAATGCACATGCAAAAGAGGGAGCGACATTCAAACCCATCACAACTCTCATTAGTTGTAAAAAGTAATTATCCTGAAAAGAAAAAAAATATTACTCAAAATAATTTCAGGTAATGTTTATAGTACTGGAGACTTTGTATGTGTAGGAAATTCAAACAGTTCCCAGGTGATAATTCCTTGCTTTAATGCTTCTTTTAATGTCACTTCCAGCTGTTTCCTTGCACTCCAAGTAGGGTCACACATTCATTTTTTGTAAACTTCCTTATCTTCCAATTGTCGGATAATCTCCCTCTCATATGCCACCATGTTCATCACTGCTACAGAGCCACCCATATCAGCAGCACATTTTCAAAATGTACTGACCACTTTTACAGCGGTCATATCCTGAAATTTTTTTTCTTTCAAAAGAATTTTATTGTTTATATATGTAAGGTTACATAAACCATTGAACATACACATTGAACAGAGTATTATGATCTATAACAGGGAGAACAGTCCTTCATAAATTCAAATTACATTGCATCCCCATATGTTGAGGTGAACTATGTGTCCTTGAACAGATCTTTTGCATATTTCAAGTTTAGATCTGTTGGGGTTGTGGATTTGTAAGGGTTTCCAAACTCTAGTGAGTAAGCTGTGTTTAGAGGTGCGTCTGTCATGAGTCATGGTATGTGATTATGTATAAGTATAGCCCCCCAAGGGATATTCGGGGATTTTCTCCACTTAGAAGGTTGTTTTGTGTAGCACTGGATGTGTTGATAGTGGAATAATAGCTTGGGTTATTGCATATATGGGGTGTTTTGTCATTGGCATCCTGTTCAATTTGCTGATAGTAGGTTTATTGGGAAGGGGGGATAAACAGGGGGTAGGTGCGGGAAATTATGAGTTATAAATTCCTAAACGGGTTCTCTTAGGCATGGTGAAGGGGCTGGTGATCTGAGTGTATATGAATGTGGAGTGGATATAGGGGGGTAGGGATGGAGAGGGGGGTAATGTTGGGAGTATTTGAATTGGGAGAGTTTTTGTGATTATGCAAGTGCAGCAGTAGTCATCTCTTGCCTCCCTCCTCTGCATGGGATCCCCACAAGGCCCATTTGTGTTGTATAGCCTTATGGGCATCAGGTGGTTTCCTGGGCCCTGTGGGTTTGGAAGTAACGTGGAAAGATAGTTAGGTGGTTAATGCGTTTTCAGTGATACGTTTCAAGTTATCCTGAGTCAGATCGTTTAATGGTTCGGGTAGTATAGTAGAGCATATTCTGAGGTCGTTTGGTAGTGCTTCCAACATGCCCATTTGACACCTAATTTTTGAGGTGTGTCTCTCGCTATGTGAATTAATTCCTCCATTTCAGCGGTCCTGTTAATTCTGTCAAACCATTCTTTAATTGAAGGGGAGATACGGGATTTCCATTGCACTGGTATGCATTGCTTTGCTGCATTTATCATGTGCATCGCCAGCGATTTGTGGTAGGTTCGGTGAGATAGGCATGAGTGGTGCAGGAGAAACTGCAAGGGGGTTTTGTCTAGGTTGTAGGTGGTGACATGAGTAATTATCCTATGTACTTCTGTCCAGAACTCTTGAATGTGGGAACAGTCCCACCATATGTGAAGTAATGTGCCTGGTTGATCCGTACATCTCCAGCATTCCTCAGGAATAGGGATGAGCTTCGAGTTCGAGTCGAACTCATGTTCGACTCGAACATTGGCTGTTCGCAAGTTCGCCGAACAGCGAACAATTTGGGGTGTTAGCGGCAAATTCGAATGCCGCAGAACACCCTTTAAAAGTCTATGGGAGAAATCAAAAATGCTAATTTTAAAGGCTTATATGCAAGTTATAGTCATAAAAAGTGTTTGGGGACCCGGGTCCTGCCCCAGGGGACATGGATCAATGCAAAAAAAAGTTTTAAAAACGGCAGTTTTTTCAGGAGCAGTGATTTTAATAATGCTTAAAGTCAAACAATAAAAGTGTAATATCCCTTTAAATTTCGTAGCTGGGGGGTGTCTATAGTATGCCTGTAAAGGGGCGCATGTTTCCCGTGTTTAGAACAGTCTAAAAGCAAAATGACATTTCGAAGGAAAAATTCCATTTAAAACTACCCGCGGCTATTGCATTGCCGACAATACACATAGAAGTTCATTGATAAAAACGGCATGGGAATTCAACACAGGGAAACCCCGAACCAAAATTAAAAAAAAAAAAATGACGTAAGAGTCCCCCTAAATTCCATACCAGGCCCTTCAGGTCTGGTATGGATATTAAGGGGAACCCCGGACAAAATTTAAAAAAAAAATGACGTGGGGTTCCCCCTAAATTCCATACCAGACCCTTCAGGTCTGGTATGGATTTTAAGGGGAACCCCGCGCCCAAAAAAAAAAAAACAGCGTGGGGTCCCCCCAAAAATCCATACCAGACCCTTATCCGAGCACGCAACCTGGCAGGCCGCAGGAAAAGAGGGGGGGCGAGAGTGCGGCCCCCCCTCCTGAACCGTACCAGCCCACATGCCCAAAACACCTTGTCCCCATGTTGATGAGGACTAGGGCCTCATCCCCACAACCCTGGCCGGTGGTTGTGGGGGTCTGCGGGTGGGGGGCTTATCGGAATCTGGAAGCCCCCTTTAACAAGGGATCCCCCAGATCCCGCCCCCCCCTGTGTGAAATGGTAAGGGGGTACTTACCCCCACCATTTCACTAAAAAACTGTCAAAAATGTTAAAAATGACAAGAGACAGTTTTTGACAATTCCTTTATTTAAATGCTTCTTCTTTCTTCTATCTTCCTTCATCTTCTTCTGGTTCTTCTGGCTCTTCTGGTTCTTCCTCTGGCATTCTCATCCAGCATCTCCTCCGCGGCGTCTTCTATCTTCTGCTCCTCGGGCCGCTCCGCACCCATGGCATGGGGGGAGGCTCCCGCTCTTCTCTTCATCTTCTTCTTCATCCTCTTCTCTTCTTCCTTCTTCTCTTCTTCTCTTCTTCATTTTCTTCTCCGGGCCGCTCTGCATCCATGCTGGCATGGAGGGAGGCTCCCGCTGTGTGAGGGCGTCTCCTCATCTGACGGTTCGTAAATAATGTTGGGCGGGGCCACCCGGTGACCCCGCCCCCTCTGACGCACGGGACATGACAGGACTTCCCTGTGGCATTCCCCGTGACGTCACAGGGAAGTCCCGTCAAGTCACCGTGCGTCAGAGGGGGGCGGGGTCACCGGGTGGCCCCGCTCCCCGTTATTTAAGAACCGTCAGACGGGGAGACTCCGTCACACAGCGGGAGCCTCCCTTCATGCCAGCATGGGTGCAGAGCGGCCCGGAGAAGAAAATGAAGAAGCAAAGAAGGAAGAAGAGAAGAGGATGAAGAAGAAGATGAAGAGAAGAGCGGGAGCCTCCCCCCATGCCATGGGTGTGGAGCGACCCGAGGAGAAGAAGATAGAAGACGCCGCGGAGGAGATGCTGGACGAGAACGCCGGAGGAAGAACCAGAAGAGCCAGAAGAACCAGAAGAAGAAGAAGATGAAGGAAGATAGAAGAAAGAAGAAGCATTTAAATAAAGGAATTGTCAAAAACTGTCTTTTGTCATTTTTAACATTTTTGACAGTTTTTTAGTGAAATGGTAGGGGTAAGTACCCCCTTACCATTTCACACAGGGGGGGCGGGATCTGGGGGTCCCCTTGTTAAAGGGGGCTTCCAGATTCTGATAAGCCCCCCGCCCACAGACCCCCACAACCACCGGCCAAGGTTGTGGGGATGAGGCCCTTGTCCTCATCAACATGGGGACAAGGTGTTTTGGGGGGCTACCCCAAAGCACCCTCCCAATGTTGAGGGCATGTGGCCTGGTACGGTTCAGGAGGGGGGCGCACTCTCGTCCCCCCCTCTTTTCCTGCGGCCTGCCAGGTTGCGTGCTCGGATAAGGGTCTGGTATGGATTTTTGGGGGGACCCCACGCCGTATTTTTTTTTTTTTTTTGGCGCGGGGTTCCCCTTAAAATCCATACCAGACCTGAAGGGTCTGGTATGGAATTTAGGGGGAACCCCACGTCATTTTTTTTTAAATTTTGTCCGGGGTTCCCCTTAATATCCATACCAGACCTGAAGGGCCTGGTATGGAATTTAGGTGGACTCCCACGTCATTTTTTTTTTAAATTTTGGTTCGGGGTTTCCCTGTGTTGAATTCCCATGCCGTTTTTATCAATTAACTTCTATGTGTATTGTTGGCAATGCAATAGCCGCGGGTAGTTTTAAATGGAATTTTTCCCTCGAAATGTCATTTTGCTGTCAGACTGTTTTAAACACGGGAAACATGCACCCCTTTACAGGCATACTATAGACACCCCCCAGATACGAAATTTAAAGGGATATTACACTTTTATTGTTTGACTTTAAGCATTATTAAAATCACTGCTCCTGAAAAAACGGCCGTTTTTAAAACTTTTTTTTGCATTGATCCATATCCCCTGGGGCAGGACCCGGGTCCCCAAACACTTTTTATGACAATAACTTGCATATAAGCCTTTAAAATTAGCACTTTTGATTATTCATGTTCGTATCCCATAGACTTTAACGGTGTTCACGTGTTCGAGCGAACTTTTTTCCTGTTCGCATGTTCTGGTGCAAACCGAACAGGGGGGTGTTTGGCTCATCTCTACTTAGGAATTGCTGCTTTGAATTTGTGAAGTAAGGCAGGTGTGCGGTACCAGCGAGTCTGGATTTTGAATCCATTTTTTTGAGTGGTCACATTGATCGATCCCTTATGGATATTGATATATATTTTTTCCCATTCTTCCAGCGAGATAGATATGGACAAGTCTCTTTCCCATGCAGCACACATTGTCGAGTTGTTGGGCTTATGGTCTGCGAAGAGAAGGGAGTGCGTGATTGAAATCAAATGTGTCTGGGGCGATTTTTGAGAGCAGAGGTGCTCAAAAGGGGTCAGTGGTCTTGAACAGGAATATTGTTTGTCAAGTTTTCTTAAGAAGTGTGTGGTCATGAGATATGTCCAGTCAGGTATCTGAGGTTTTTCATGTTTAGACGAGAGGTGTGATGCGGAACAGAATGTTTCTAGGTCATAGAAGTCGTGGGACAGAACCCTTTCCTCAGACCAATGTTGCACTAAGAAATTAGCATGCATGCCTGGGGGAACGTCCAGGTTTAGTCGGGTTGGGGTGATTGGGCCTTGAACTGTCGAAAGGGGAGAGTGTTTGCAAGTCTTGTGAAAGCATTGTATGGTTGGTCCAATTAGAGGGTGGAGTTTCGATTCAATAGGGACATGTCGTTCCAGAATCCAAGGCAATGTGGCCAATGAAAAATTTGTGAAGGATTCTTCCAGTCTAACCCAATCTTTTGTGGGTCCGTGAATGTTCCAGTCCAAAATTCTGGTCAGGTGTATTACTTTATAGTAATTTATTACTATAAATACTATTTATAGTAATTGAGAAGATCTGGTAGACCTATTCCTCCTAGATGTTTGGGTAAGGCTAATTGCGAATATTTAATCCTAGGTCTACGGCCTCCCCAAATGAAATTTGAGCTAATGTTTCTGTAATTTTTGAAAAAGGTCAGTGGTACGTGGATCGGAATTGTTTGTAGTATGTATAGTATTCTCGGTAAGACATTCATTTTTAGAATCGCTGCTCTTCCGAACCACGAGAACACTGGTCTATTCCAATTTTTTAGATCTTCTGTAAGTTTGTTTAGTATCGGCAGAAAATTTTTCTTGTACAAGTCTGATAGTTTTGCAGGGAGTTGTATGCCCAGGTATGTGATCGCCTCTGTTTGCCACTGGAAGGGGAAGTTTGCTTTGCAGTGTGCGACCAATGACGGGGGCAGGGAAATGTTAAGAGCAAATGATTTGGTGAAGTTAATTTTGAGATTGGAAATTAAGCCAAATTTTGGGGCAGGAGGCGGAGCCTAGCGGAGCAGACATGCATTGTTAGAGCTCCACACCGCTGAGGAGAGAAGAGAAGGACAAAGCGGAGCCTGCAGGCTCAAAAGGTATCCATTTGAACCTTTTTGCCCCAGGGAACAAACTGTGAAAGTTTGGGCAGGAAATATGGTACTGGGAGGAAACCGTGGCAGAAATAAAAATCACCTCACAAAGAGCTCACAGGCACTCACTGCAGCTGAAGCAGCTCCAGTCACCTCACAAGATACAGCATCAGGGCGCTCCCACAGACAGAAAATGTCACAGCAAGACTCTCCATTTGAGTCAGATACAGAACAAATCCTCTCACAAACTTCTCCACAAGCCTCCTCAGTATCCCCAGTAATATTATTACAATTTGAAAAGATGCTTCATAAGGCTTTAAAACAAACCTCAGACCAAATAACAAAAAGCCTAACCAAAGAAATAAGAGAGCTGGGAAACCGCACCGCAGCCTTAGAAATAAAAATGGATGAAATTGAAATTACAACCCAAGAAAATATAACAGAATTGGAACAATTAAAAAAAGAGAATTTAATACTTCAAACTAAGCTCGAAGATTACGAAAATAGAGCCAGACGTTCAAACTTGCGCATAAGGGGAATACCTGAAACTGTGACAGACCTGCAATCTACTATTACTGCTCTATTACAAGAACTAAAGCCAGATATCCCTATTGAACGTTTAGAACTGGACAGAGTACACAGAACCCTCACAGCCAAAAAGAAAGATGGACCCCCACGTGATATAATCACAAAATTTCATTATTACAGAACGAAAGAACAAATACTAATTGCTGCAAGAGAAAAAAAGGAACTTAATTTTCAAGGACACAATTATCAAATTTTTGCTGACCTATCCCAACTTACTATTACTAAAAGACGATCCATGAAACCCCAACTAATGGAACTGCAACGCCACAACATTATGTATCAATGGGGCTTCCCCTTTTCAGTCAGATTTAACTACCAAGGTACAATTTACAGAAGCAGATCAGCAGATGAACTACAACAAACCCTTTTAAAATTAAATCTGACAGAACCCACAAGCAGCAACACTCCCCCACGCAGAAGAATGGCGTCATCTTCACCTTCAGGCAGCACCCAGAAAATTTCAGAACAAAATGGGAATCATCATTCTCACAAAAGAGGCCGTTATGCCACATCATCCATGGACCAAGAAGATTCAATGGACTGACATCCTAATTCCTGATATCTCTTCATTTATTATACTAAGAGATGGTTCTCTATAAAAAACCTATATTTATAACTGAATGTAACTGCATTCTGATAGTCACACACTGTGTGGGATCATGTTACATTCCAGTTATATTTCTTATTACTTCTGATTCATATAGCCTTAGAATATATAAGTGAAATAAGGAAATTCTTGTTCAGTTATATATTATCAGGTAATAACAATAGATTTATTACTTTTTAGGACAAATATGTTCAATAATCCAGAAGTAATGGAAGCTTTTTCTTTCTTTTCTTAAAACAAATATATTATTACCTAACTAGTTCCTAGAATTATGTTTTTGTTTATTCTAATCTGAAGCAATACAACCTCAATTTTATGAGTTAACATATCTAAACAGTTGCATATGAATAAAATATGTAATTGTTTACTCTAAAAGGGTTAAAATCCCAAAATAATTCAAACTATCTTCATCAATACCAAAGTTATTAACAGTACCTTTCTAACTGAATTATTTAGCCTAGGGCAAGACTAACCATATACAACCACCCTGGAATAAATAATTTCAACAAAAACTATATTCTGCACTCCAATTAATGAAACATCATTTGATGTCTTTTGACATAGCACTTCTCTCCTGTAAGCGGAAGATCCGTGTACCCCCATTAGCCCTCCTCATTCTCCCAACCATATTATGTGGGAGTGTGACGAAGGCACTTATTCCCCTGAGAGAGATATTTATTCTCTTTCACGGGTAAATTGTGATTACTTGCAAAAAATAATTTATACAATGTATCATCTAATCTCATATGTTTTTTGTTTACTCTTTACTCCAGAATTCACTGGTTTCTTTTCTATCTATTCATCTCTTCAGTCCACACAGGTTGATCTGCGCAGTCAGCTCTGCATAACAAAAAGTAAGTCAAAACTATTTGATCTATTGCCATGGCACCACTGAATATACTTTCCCTGAATGTTCAGGGAATAAATGTCCCTCAAAAAAGGACCAAAGCCTTCCGTACTTTCCATAACAAGAAGGCTCACATAGTATGCCTCCAAGAAACACACTTCACCAAAGATTCTATTCCAAAATATATTTCTCCTTTTTATCAACAAATTTACACGGCTTCTGCCTGTACCAAGCAAAGGGGAACTCTAATTGCATTTCACCGATCCACACCATTCACCTTATCATCAGAAATTAAAGACCCAGAAGGTAGATACCTGATACTCATGGGTTATATAATGGATACAGCAATCACGGTGATTTCCTACTACGCTCCTAACAAACAACCTACACCATTCCTCTCACATATATTACAAGTGATTAATACACACAAAATAGGAACAGTGATAATGTGTGGGGATTCGAACCAGGTCCTCCTCCCATTTCTAGATAAATCACCTTTTACACCATCCAAAATAACCTCTAGATTACCTTTTTCTCAACTTCTTTCCAAATACAATCTGGTAGATTCATGGAGAGAAAGTAACCCAATGAAAAAGAAATTCACTCATTTCTCGCACCCTCATCAAACCTTCACCAGAATAGATCATATTTTTCTAACAATAGGAATGATACCAGAAATTATTGCATCAGATATAATTCCGATTCCGTGGTCTGACCATAATGCAGTATACACTACTATAGCCTCAGCCATACCAAAAGCGCATGACCCAACGTGGTACTTACCGGACATAATGCTCAAACACCTACTACATCAGATGGCCATTGAACAAGCTTTAAAGGAATACATATCAATTAATAATACAACAGACATCTCCCCAATAACACTGTGGGAAGCTCATAAGCCTGTCTTGCGTGGTACAATACAAAGACAAATGGCACTATTTAAACGGGAACGCAAAAATCTAGCAAAAAAACTAGAACTCAATTTTAATGCAGCCTACATATCATTTCAAGATAATCCATCTCAGAGTACAAAATCTCATCTGGAAAAATCTAGATTGGAATACGATCTATTTCTCACTGAGTCAGTTGATAAATCCCTCAAACGCTCCAAACACAATTTCTACATGAATACAAACAAACCAGGTACATATTTGGCTCGGGCATTAAATTCAACTAACAAATCTTTCAAACCAATACGTTTGAAATTATCAAAAAATGTTTACACTTGTAATCCAGTTAAAATAGTCCATAAATTTCACTCACATCTCGCAACTTTATACAAGACAAACAATGAATTTAATCCTACAGAAGCTGAATCCTTCTTCTCAAAAATAACCTTACCTGAGTTATCTCAGAATCAAAAAAGCAGTTTGGATGAGCCTATAACTATAGATGAAGTTGCTAACGCCATAAAAGACCTAAAACTTAACAAAAGACCAGGCCCAGACGGCTACTCGGCTTTATACTATAAAACATTCTCAGAAATACTCTCTCCCATTCTCACTGAAACTTTTAACAAACTTCTAGATGGACATTCTTTTCGGCAAGAAACACTAATGGCAATTGTTTGTATGATCCCAAAACCCCTTTCTGATGATACTTCCTGTGTGAATTATCGGCCTATCTCTCTGTTAAACCTCGATATTAAATTATTAGCAAAAATAATAGCAAAACGCCTCAATAGCATTATAGGAAAATTAATACATAGAGATCAAGTAGGCTTCATGCCAAATAGACAGGCAGGCGATAATATACGCAGGGCAGTGTTATTGGCACATATTGCTAAAAAACGGAAAATCCCTTTATGTTTTCTATCTCTCGATATTAAGAGGGCATTTGACACAGTATCCTGGCAATATATGCAATATTCATTACAAAAATGGGGTTTTGGACCCCATTTTTTAACATGGATCAAAGCATTATATAATAAACCCAAAGCCTATATAAAATATGCTGGATACAAATCTGAAGCCTTTAATATCGAAAGAGGTACCCGACAGGGTTGCCCATTATCTCCCTTATTATTTGCCCTTATACTCGAACCCATGGCCCAATACATCAGAACAAACCAAACTATAACTGGCATTGAAGTAGGAGGTATTACACACAAATTATGTATATTTGCAGACGATATATTACTTTTTCTATCATCACCACAGGTCTCTGGTCCTAACTTAATACCAGCTCTTGATGGATTTGCAGCCCTATCCGGCCTTATGATTAATCCTAAGAAATGCCTAGTGCTTAATATTTCACTCACAAACATGGAATTGATCCCGGCTAGGGCTGCACTCCCATTCACATGGGCAGAAAAATCAATCCCATATCTTGGAATTTATTTAACAGCATCTCATTCTGACTTATTCTCAGCCAATTATCCTCCTGTATTAAGACAGATCACAAATCTAATAAAACAATGGTCGCAACTTCCTTTATCCTGGATAGGGAAGATTAATGCAATCAAAATGAATATTCTACCCAAATTGCTTTATCTATTCAGAGTCCTCCCTATTCCAATTCCTTCCTATTTTTTGAGAATAGTACAAAAAAGAGCAACTTCGTTTATATGGGGCTCTTCTAAACCACGTATACCTATACACACACTACATCTTCCCAAAAATAAAGGAGGCCTGGGATACCCTAATTTTACTAACTACTACAGAGCAGCACATTTGGCCAGTCTGTCCAAATACCATGCAAAACAGGAAATCCCATTATGGGTATTTATAGAGGCTTCAGAAAATGACCCTCTATTAATATCAAATTTATTATGGCTTGATCCTAAAGACCGCTTTAAAATTCAGAATCCCATAACTAAACACTTCTTATCTCTCTGGGATAAACTAAAAACCAAATATCAGTTACAATCTCCACACAATCCTCTCCTTTCTTTTATCAGAAATCCGGCCTTTTATCCGGCATGGATCTACCCAAATTCTTTTAAAGCTTGGACAACATCAGGCATTCAGACACTAAATGACTTCATAGCATCTAAATCATTCCTTTCATTCCCATCGCTTAGAGAAAAATATGATCTACCAAACTCTGAGATATTCAGATATCTCCAAATCAAAAATTTCTATACACCATTCCTAAAGGGGGATACACCATTATCCCAATTATCCATTTTTGAATCAATCTGTACAAAAGATCCATTTGCTAAAGGTACAATTTCATCACTTTATAATCAATTTTATGGAATAGCAAATCTTAATAGACCCTCTTACGTTCAGAGGTGGGAGGAGGACCTGGGACGAACTTTAGAAGACACGGACTGGTCTAACATATGGCTCACATCTAAGTCATCTTCACCCAACATCTTAGCACTGGAGACAAATTATAAAGTCCTAACTCGCTGGTACCTTGTACCCGCTAGAGTGGCAAAATATTCACCTAATACCTCAGCTCTTTGTTTTCGAGGATGCCCAGAAATAGGCACATATTTACACATATGGTGGACGTGCCCAGTAATCCAAACCTTCTGGAAGGAAGTCTTCGTGATTGCATCTAAAATATTTAAAAAAATAATACAACCAGATCCATATTTAACTTTACTTAATCTAAAACCGGAATGGTTAACACTCTCTCAATTCAAACTTATGATCCAACTAATAACGGCTGCAAAACAAACAGTGGCCAAGGCATGGAAATCTCCTACATTGGTACTAGCAGAAACAATTCACAGAATGAATAATACAATGTCCCATGCTAAGATGGTAGCCATCGATCAAAATCAAATTCCGAAATTTGAAAAACTTTGGCATCCTTGGATAAAACAACAGTTCCTGTCAAACTTCAATGACTCTGTCCTGTTGCCATGGTAACAGATTAAATGACTTACAGAGACACCCATTCTAAGGCTTCAAAGAGAACTAAAAAGAATAATAAACTGACGAGCGGGACAACCTTGTGGACCATACCTCTACCTTTCAACCCTTTTTCTTCTTTCTCTTTCCTTTTCTCCACCTTACGATTAAAGCTCATTATCAGAATTTATTTGACCTATATACACTCTACCTGTAAACAATATGTATAGTAGGTATAAATCATTTAAATACCTACAAAAGTAACTAAGGAAATTATATATATCTTTAATTTAGATTTACGTGAACCCAATGTTTAATATTTGAAATTTCATGATATTTACCTATATAAACCCTACTGTAAAACAATGAGCTTACTTTATAGATCCTTGTAAACTTACTTTATGTATCTTTATAACATTGTATACTCAATAAACTTCTTTTGACAAGGAAATTAAGCCAAATTTTTGGAATTTGTCAAGTAGTACCGGTATGGTAATGTGCGGATTCGAGAGAAATAGGAGAATGTCATCCGCATAAGCGGCTAATTTGTATTCTCTTTGTCTGGTAGAGATACCTCTTATGTCGGGATTGTGCCGTATGGAGCATAGTAGGGGTTCGAGTGTGAGGACAAAGAGAATGGGGGAAAGGGGACAACCTTGCCTGGTACCATTGTGGATGGGGAAGGCATTCGACAGGGTGTTATTCACTCTACTTCTGGCTGTAGGTTTGGCATATAGAGAGAATATGAAACTGAACATGCGCGCGCCTAAGCCTAAGGATTTTAGAACTGCAGCCATATAATCCCACGACACCCTGTCGAATGCCTTCTCCATGTCCAAAGAGAGAAAAAAGCCTGCCTGGTTGGAAGTTGTCATAAGGTGGTGTAGGTTGATTGCTTTTATAGTATTGTCCCTGGCTTATCTACCAGGGACAAAGCCAACCTGGTCTCGGGAGATGATTGAGGGGAGTAATGGTAGGAGCCTATTGGCTAGTATTTTGGAAAAAATCTTGATGTCCACATTAAGTAATGAGATTGGTCTATAATTTGCCGGTTGTGACGGGTCCTTATTATCTTTAGGTATGACTGTAATGTGTGCTTGGAGCATTCCTGGAGTAAGTGGGGTGGAACTAGATACGGAATTCAATGCTTTTAAGAAGGGTGGGCTTAGTGTGTCAAGGAATGTTTTAAAGTAAACCGCCGATAGACCATCGGGGCCCGGGCTTTTGCCTGACTTTAGGCTTTTGACAGCCTCTTTAAGTTCTTGGTGTGTGATCACACCTTCTAGAGTCTTAGAAGACTCTGAAGAAATTCCCTTGGGGCAGTGCTTTTCTAAGAACTGTTTAATTTTGTTTCGGCGTTCCTCGGTGGAGGGTGTGGGTATATTTGGTTTGTCTATGTTATAAAGTGTCGTGTAGAATCTCTCGAATTCATGGGCTATATCGGTGTTACTTGTGTATGTGTGTCCTTCTGAGGAATGCAATTTGTAAACTGTCGTTTTGGCTTTCCTTGCTTGTAATGCTTGGGCCAGTAAGTGCCCGCTTTTGTTTCCCAAGCTTTTGAGTCAGCATAAATTTTTTTCTTACATTACGACCAGTCCTTCCTGTATTAGTTTGCGTGTTTCGGTGAGATCTAGGTAAGATTTTTGTGCTAAAGTCTGTTTGTGGAGGGCCTCTAATATTTTGAGTTTCTGAAACAGGTTTGTGAGGGTTTGTTGCCTTTCTCTTTTAATAGTTGCTGCCATTGAGATAAGCCTGCCTCTTATCACACATTTGTGTGCTTCCCATTGGGTCAGACTGGAAGTCTCTGGGGTATCGTTGTCTTTAAAGTAGTCAGTCAGGCATGTCGTGAGTGTCGATATTCTGGACTTATCTGTCAGTAACATGGGATCAAGTCTCCAAATATTAGTATACGTGGTTTGATCGGGGAATGTCAGAGTAATAGTAATGGGGTGGTGGTCCGAAATGGTCATGGGTTCTATTGTCGCTTTGGACAGGAGAAGGAGGTCTCTTTGAGTGAGAAATAGATAGTCCAGTCTGGAATATTTTTTATGTGGGGCCGAATAAAAGGTGAAGTCTTTTTCTTGTGGTCTGAGGGTGCGCCATGTGTCATGAAGAAGAAGTGATTGGATGCTCAGTTTGATTTGGCGTAATGCTCTGTACGGTAGGCTTGATGTTCCCGTAGATGTATCAAGGAGGGGGTCTAGAGGTACATTAGGGTCTCCCCCTAGAATGAGTATGCCACTTTGGAAAGAGGTTAAGGCATGCAGGGTTTTGCGAATAAATGGAACTTGGGATACATTGTGGCAGTAGACGTTTGCTAAAGTGATTGGTCTATCTCGTATTTTACCTTTTAGGAATATGTATCTCCCCTGTTCGTCGATTAACGTGCCTGTAATTTTGAAAGATGTGTTTTTAGAGATAAGAATTGTGACTCCTTTAGTTTTGGAGTTCAGAGTAGGAGCGTGATAGCTGATTGGAAAGTCTCTATTGGAGAGTTTGGGAACTGCTTTGGTTGAGAAGTGAGTCTCCTAAGAGAACACAACATCTGCTTTAGTACTCCTCATGCATGTTAAAACTCAAGAGCGTTTTTCTGGTATATTGAGACCTTTAGTATTGAGCGAGACTACTTTGAGGGAGACTTTTTTTTATCATGGTGTTGGTAGTGGCCATAGCAGTTTGTGGTGTAGCCGTATCCGGTATGGGCTTTCCAGAGGAGGGAGGCAAGAGAGGGCCCGTGCGTTAAGGGTAGAGGAAAGGGGGGTGTATAGAAGTGGGGGGGAAGGGGGGGAGTCTAGTATGAGGAGTGTGGGATACGAGGGGTGGATTATTTGTGGGATAGTAGGAAGGGATGTGGTTGAAGACTAAATAGAGCGGTGTGGTCTTCGGTTAACTGGTGGTGATTAGGAGTTTTTCCACTAATAGTGTGTCCAGTAGAGTCCGCTGTGTGTGGGTGTGATTGGTTGAAGTTCCGAGGTGGAGTGGTGCTCTTGTTCCGTTGAGGTCTGGGTATGTTATGAGGGTATTGGTTAGTTACAGGTGGCAAATAAACCTGCGTAGGTACAGATCCGAAGGAGAGTAGGTGTGTGTGTGTGTGTGTGAAGGCGGATGTGAAGAGTAGAGGTAAGATTCTGATACTGAAGCCTCAGTCTGTGTAGTTTGAAGGTACGTGTAAGTGTTATGGGAGGTTTGATTGTCAATGTTCGTGTGGAATACATAAATGCTTAACATTCTGTACATGAAAACATGTTTAACAGGGTAACACTGTTAATGGTATAATAGTATCATAGAACAAACAAAACCTATATAACTCTATATGAATTTAATAACAATGTAATAACAGTACAAGTCCCGCTATAATCAGTGTATGGTTGTGTTCCTGGAAGAGAGAGGAGGGGAAGAGGGAATCCAGTCTTCAGGACTGGGTGATGGCTTTGGGGCCTATGTGTTTGCAATAGGCAGAGCAAGGGTCTCTAAGGGCCTGGTATTTTGGAGGGAAAGTATTATGTGACTTCATGTGTGTGTAGCAGGTCAAGGATTGGCATCTTTAAGTCGGTCCATACTCAATAGTGGTACATTGGTGCTTGGTGATCAGGGTAATGGTTGTGTGAGCCCTTTCTAGTTCAGGGTGCGGGTGACAGCTAGGGTCAGCCGATGTTGATAGCAATTAGGCATTGAGTGTCACTTGTGAAGGGGTACGATAATAGTGCCTTAATTGAAATTTCTTTTTTATTAGGTCTCTATTAGTCATTACATACATAGTATGATATAACTTGTGTTTGATCCTCGGTGTCTAATCCACCGAAATGTTTGTAGTGGTATGGTATTGTATTATGCATATCACCATCAGCTGTATTTCTATGTTACATACATTCTAAAGATTTATATTCATAAATAATATTACCTTAAAGGTGTTTCCCATTTTAGTTTGATATTAATTAGGTATAATAAGGTATAGGAGTTAACAAAGGCATTAGAGAACAGGGCTTTTAGAGGTTTAAATCAGTATAAATTCTGTCCTGCAATAGACAATATCAGTTACCTTATGTGAGAGTCTTCAACTTATCAACGAAGGATAAATTTTGTGCAGAGATAATCACAAAAATAAAAATAATTAAAAAAAAAAAAACCCAAACCCCAACCCCCCCCCCCCCGTTGATGATAGGAAAGACAGAGTACAATGTTAGTTCAAGCGAATTCCATCAGTTCCACATCTGAAAACATGGCCGGGGGGGAGTAAATACCAGGGCTGTGTTTTCCCCCTTCTGCTAAGTCAGTCATAGCGAAGATGTATGGGAGTGTTTTACTCTGGGTAGTGTGATAGTAGAGTTAGCATGGATTTCCTTAGATCCTCTGATGGCGGACTGACCTAGATCGTTGCCGTCCCTTTTTCGGTCTGCAATATTGTTAGCCCCTGGGAAGCAAATAGTAAGTCTTCAAGTATGTGGGTTTACCTGTCTCAAGTAGTGCTAGGAATTGTTTATGGGTAGCATAGTTAGGCTGTGTATTTTGATGTGTTGTCAGATGATTGGCATCCAGAGGTCTGCTCGGGCATTGGGATGGTGAGGCCGGGATGAGGGCTTCCAGGAATCATGTCAGAGTGCGTCTGCTGGTAAGGGGGAAGGAAAGTAATAGCGGGGTCTCCAGCGATTGTGAGTTTCATTCGTTCTTAGTAGAGGAATCTCTACCTTATTAGGAATGTCTGGCTCTGCGATGATCTGGGGAAGCAGTCGGGCTCCCATTTTTCTGTACCCCTGGAGCTTTTGGGGGTGACAGCGGAAAATGGGTGCGGCGACGTCTGATGCTGAAGTGTTCATTTCCTACTTCAGTGATGCCATCCATGGATGTGGCTCTTCGTAGTGGTGGTAGGCGGAAGTCGCTGTACCAATCGGGTAGATCTATCAAGGGTATATTGAGGGTTGTGCAGAAGTGTTCTAGATCCTCTGGTACCCTGAGGTTCGCTGTGTGATTATTGTGATTTGCTGAGAGGCAGAAAGGGAACTTCCAGCGGTAAACAATTGCTCTGGATTTTAGAACCTCTAATAGTGGTCTCACTTCCCTCCTTCTCTGTAGGGTGATGGTGGACAGGTCTTGAAAGATCCTAATTTCAGTGCCCTGAAATGTGAGGTGTCCCCTGTTTCTTGGTTTGTGCAGTATTTCTTCTTTCATCAAGAAATCATACAGGCAGCATACGATATCTCTAGGCAGATCTGTATCCTTACCTCTTGGGCGCAGTGCTCTGTGTATGCGCTCTGTGTATGCGTTCCATGACTATTGGAGCAGCGGGGGGTCTTTCCAGGAGATCATTGAAAATGGCGCTGACCGCTCGTGCGACCTGATCGGCTTCCACGGTTTCAGGGAGACCTCTAACTCTTAGGGTGCGGCGTCTGCTACCGTTATCAAGGTCCTCCATGTGGCGGTTTATATCCCTCAGGTGGATGGCGTGGGATTCTGTCACCTGTTGGACATGGCACAGCGAGGCATCATGGCGGGCTTGTGTTTCCTCTACTTCTTCCACCCGCAGGGCAATGGCCTGCATGTCAGAACGGAGGTCTGAGATAGCTGCTGATAATGTGGATTTAATGCTGCTACTGAGCGGAGGTCTGCCAGGCTCAGTGCAGAGGTCGGATTCGGTTCCTGTGAGGGAGGGCTGCGGCTCCGATCCCTCAGTGTGTCTCTGCTGGAAGAGCACGCCTCGTGTGAGGAGGTCTGAGACGCCATTGTAGCTCCCTGAGGCCGGGTCCGGAATATCTCCGGCTGAGCTGTGTGTCTTGGTCCCTGGGCAAGTGGGAGCGTGTTGCTGAGGCACCCTGATGTGTTTTGTTCATGTCGGATCCGCTGCGGGGTTAGTTTAGGCAGATGGCTGGACCTCGGGGAACAGGAGTTCAGAGCTTACGCGTCCATCTTAGAACGGAGCCAAGCCACGCCCCCCCTGAAATTGTATTATTTCAACAGGTGCCTTTGAAAACATATTGTAGAAATTGCACCATGTTGGTGCATTCAGATTTTAAAAAGCCAAAAAGTAGAATAAAGAGAGCTTTTCTTGGCAGTAGGTGAAATAGATGTTTTCAGTGGATCATCTGCACACCAATATAAGATTGTTGCAGTATTTAAGGCAAACAGTCAGGTATGCCGGTAGCTTAACATTTTGCAGAATGTGATCATAAGAACGTGGATTTTAAATTTATAGTACTGGAAGAAACACCAAAGGACAGAGGGGGAAGTGATAGCATTTTGAGGCTAAAACAGAGAGAAGTTTGGAGGATCAATCAAATAAATACTTTACATCCCCATGGCTTAAACAACGATTATGATTTGAACCTCTTTCTATGAGGGATTTTAGGATTAAAACTATACTGTATATATTCATTTTATTTAAATTTAAATTGTATATATAATCTTGATGTGATTCAGTTTTACATCTTGAGAGGAAAGAAAATATATCTACAGTGGAAGAAATTATAAAGATTATGTATGGATAGGATTTTTCAGCAGGGAGTTATATCTTGTTCTGATGTATAGATTTTGTCATTAAGTTGCATTTTTGTTTGTAGGTGTTTTGACTAAGACCCCTTTCACACGGTCGGACCGTTCAGGTCCGCCTGTCAGTTTTGACGGCGAACCTGAATGGGCACTCCATGCTACCCTATGGAGCGACGGATGTCAGCGGAGACATGTCTGCTGACATCTGACCCAGTCCGATCCTCTAAAAGCAGACGGATGCCTCTACGTTTGGATCCGTTGCTGGCAGATCGGATCGGGTGGGATCTGATGAAAACAAACATGCTGCCAGTTTTCTTCTGATCTCTCCATAGGCAGCAGTGGTGCTTGACAAGCCCCTCCCCACTCAGTGAGCAGAGAGGGACCTGTCATCAGCCGGCTCAGTGGAGATCAACGGAGAGATCGAGAGACCGAGGCAGACTCCGTGGAAGCGGATCCGCCTCATGTGAAAGGGGCCTAAGACTTGTATACATTGTATTAATTACTTAATTGGTGAATAGTGTAGAAAGGAGGGATTTGGGTTTCTAGAGCACTGAGCCAACTTTTCATTGGGGTACAACCTAAATGCCAAAGACAGTTTGGACCTAAATGGAAGGATGTCTGCTGTGCTGGGGAGAGGTTTATGGGAAGGCTGGAGGAGTATTTAAACTAGGATTGCGGGGAGATGAATTAGATTATAATAAGGCAGACCGGTAAGACAGGGGTCAGTCCCTATTGGTGGGTGGAATGGAGAAAGATGAGGGCTGTGGCAGGTGATAAGATGGTTCCCATGTTACAAACAACCATTAGAAATGGTACTAGTTATACTAAAATAAAAAATATGCGAGGCACATATAAGGCAGCACCTGGAATGGACGCTAAGTCTGGGAGCTCCATCCCACTCCAGCCATCTGAGGCCCTCTAGCGCTGCGGGTGCCCATGCTATCGACCCAGCTTTAACTCTAGCAAGCAGCGGAAATACCACAGATCCTCCTCATGTCCATGAGGGCTGCCAGGAGAGACCTCAGAAGCCAATTTGGAGCTGACGAGCCACGGGTCACAGATCCCAAGATGGCGGCCACTCCACCACTGCTAGCTTCAGCCCACCTCACCAACATGCAGGCTGCTTCTTCGGCTCCTCTGCATTCTTTGGGTTCACATGTGAATATACCTCCCCTGGGTCCTGTGTCCCCTGCATCCACAGAATCCCTAGTCGACCATACCTTGGAGGAGCTGGGTCTTTCTCCTATGGAGGCAGGCCCTCCACAGTCACAGCAGCTACTACAGCCCAGGGATTTGGGCTTAACACAGCCAGTGGCTGTTGCAGACTTATTTGCTAGAATTGCTGAACTACTTGATTGTGGCTTTCACAACACTGCTAACAAGATTACGTGACATTAAAATGGACCTTAGGATCCCACATAGAAGCCATGGGAAATAAATTAGATTCCACAATCTCCAGAACAAACCAAAATACAGATTGCATCCAAATCCTGCAAGACCAACTTGAGACAGCTATGGCTAAAATAGATGACCTCGAGAACAGAAATAGGAGATACAACTTCAGGGTTCGGGGGCTCTTGAAATCCTATATCCCTACATACAATATATGCTTTCATTAAGGAACTGATCCCTGATATCCCACAGCACAGATTGGAGCTAGATCAGGCTCAAAGGGCCCTTAAGCCCCCACATTCAGATAGACTCCCAAGGGATGTAGTGGTAAAACCACATTTCTATGCCGTTAAGGAAGAAGTGGTGCGTACATCTTGCTCTCTATTTAAGCTCTCATCCCAAGGCCATGAGCTCCAGATGTTTGTGGATTTATCCCCCTCTACCATTCAAAAACGAAGAACCCTCAAACCTCTGATCCAGATTTTGACAGAAAAAGAAATCAAGTATTGGTGGATTTTCCCATTTCAACTCAAAGGCAAAGATTATACGTTTGCTTTTTTTACGGAGGGAGAAAGACTTCTTCTGCATCTAGGCTTCATTCGGCATGATCCACAACATGCTCCCCATGGCTTAGCTTCCAACTCCTCGAAGCGACAACTTCCTTCAAGTCCACTGACACAGGTTTGGGAGAACACCAAATACTGACAGCCGGGAAGACTCTGTTCACCCGCTGGAGCTCATTGAGCTAACTTTGTTTATCACACTCTTGTACACCTCAGTTGAGGCTGATCTATGTGTTTTTTTCCCCTAAGGAACTACATTGCTGGTTGTTCCATATTTAGGCTGTTATGCACTAAAGCTACTTTTAGCGAGATGGAGGGGAGGGACAGTATTCTCTCCCACCAATTCCTCTTTCTTCGCCACCTAGTTTTAGCTGGTTTGTTTTTACCCCCTTTTTTTCCTTTGACTTCTAAATGTTTAACTAGGGGTATAATCCCTCGTAAATTCTGATTTACGAGATTCCAGATTTGGAGTTCCAAGTCCTAGTTTTGGTCTTCTCAAGGTTCGCTCACCTTCCTGTATGCCCTTTCTTACCCCACATTGGCCCAATCCCCCCCACTTCCCTTCCTCTTTCCTTCCTCCTTCCCTTCCTCCTTCCCTTTCTCCCACCGTTTCCCTCCCCTCCCTCCCCCCCTCTCCCTCTCCATAAATACCCAAGATCCAGAGGTTCATGTATATTCCTGAAAAATATTTCTGCCTCAGAATTATATACTATTGGGGCACTCGTGCCACAGTTATACATTTTTTTTTCTTATGGGATGTCTCACAGCTTAAGTGGTGCTCATGCCCCTCCTCCTGTCTTGAAGAATGGGTATTTTACCCTTCCCTTGAGGGGATTGCTCCCTTACTTGCAATAGGGACTAATATTGCTTTCCACGTAATGATGGAGGACCCTAACTCCTCCATTCTATGGGAAACTCTCTTGTCTTACATTTCTTTCTCTTTTTCTTCCTTTTTCCTTTGCCTTTTTACCTATTGTTCTATTGTAGTGACCGACTCGAGGAGAGCCTCAAGATATGTAACAGCGGATCCAGTTGAATCGCTCATTCATGGTCGTTGCCCTTGGACCTGTGGGGACTCGGTGGTAAGTGCCATTATGTTGATTGTTTGGTTCACCCATCTGCTCTATGGCGGACACCCCTCCAATGGGAGGTTGACGCTCTGACGTCATCACCATTTTCAGTGTGGACGGGTGCTCGCTATGCCGGCCGGCTGTTTGCTGTATTTTTACATACTCATGTGAGTTTTCTACCTTTATCTATTAAATCGTTTTTATCAGTATTACACTATGGCCAGTTCCTTTTTATTTACATGCTTGTGAGATGTCATTTTGGAGTCTCTGCTGTATCCCCCGGTTCCTGCCACAAGCAGTCCAGAATGCCAATGGATCTCTCATACTGCTATTGAACATAAGCTGTAGTTGGCTTGCCTTGCGGTAAGTGCATCATTTGCCTGGTGGTGGATCACGTTGTGTGGTGTGGTTAACCAATACTGAACACAAGCTGTTGTTGGCTTGCCTTGTGGTAAGTGCAATAGTTGCACGGAGTGTGGGGTCTCATCTTCACTACTGAGTTTGATTTTTTCCTGCTGTATCTTTATGCACTAGTGTAAGTTTTCTACCTTTTCTAAACTTTAACTAGTTTGGCAGTATTACACTATGGCCAGTTTCCTTTTATTTACATGTTCATGAGATGGAAGTTTGGTGTCCTCATTGCATCCTTTCAGCTACGATGTATACAGTCTAAGAGCACCATCTGGATTCTCCAACCCAAGACGTGATACAGGCTGGTGTACGCTTGCCTTGCGGTAAGCACAATTATTGGGTATTTGCGGATACTGTATGGGTTGTCTCTCATATTTTTTACACCATTGACTCTGGTTGGATTCATCCAAGGGGTCTTTCTTGGACTGTTTTCAGATCATTACTTCACATTTTTATTTTCTGTTACTATATATGGACACTTATTTCTATTCGCAAATATCACATATGGACACTCATGTTTGATTCATACATACATGTGTTGACCCATGTACTTTTCATAATTTAATTGTTAATAATTTTCAACATTTTTGTATTTATATATGTACTTCCTCATGGAAGTCTTGGAGATTGTTTCACGTGTTTCACTTATATTTAGCGCGGTTATTTCCTTTTTATTACCCCTCCAATTCGTCACCCTTTGAAGGTGGTCTCTCACAATGTTCAAGGTCTGAATTCCCTGGTCAAAAGGCGAAAAGTTCTACAATACCTACCTACATGAGTTTGACTTGAACATTGACTGTTCACCCATTTGCCGAACAGCCAACAATTTGGGGTGTTTGCGGCAAGATCGAAAAGCCATGGAAAACCCTTTAAAAGTCTATGGGAGAAATCTAAAGTGCTAATTTTAAAGGTTAATATGCAAGTTATTGTCATAAAAAGTGTTTGGGGACCCGGGTCCTGGCCCAGAGGACATGTATCAATGCAAAAAAAGTTTTAAAAAGGTACGTTTTTTTGGGAGCAGTGATTTTAATAATGCTTAACGTGAAACAATAAAAGTGAAATATTCCTTTAAATTCCTTTAATTAAATAAACGGCCGGGATCTGGGTGTCCCCTTTGTTAAAGGGGGCTTCCAGATTCCAATAAGCCCCCCACCCACAGACCCCCACATCCACTGGGCAAGGGTTGTGGGGATGAGGCCCTTGTCCCCATCAACATGGGGACATCCTCCTCATGTTGAGGGCATGTGGCTTGGTACAGTTCAGGAGGGGGGGCGCTCTCTCATCCCCCCTCTTTTCTTGTGGCCTGCCAGGTTGCGTGCTCGGATAAGGGTCTGGTGTGGATTTTTGGGGGAACCCCACGCCATTTTTTTTTTTTTTTAATTTTGGTGCGGAGTTCCCCTTAATAACCATACCAGACCTGAAGGGCCTGGTAATGGAATTTTGGGGGATCCCCACGCATTTTTTTATTTTTATTTTTCAATGACTTTCAATGACTTTTATGTGTATTGTCGGAACCGACAATTCATTAATAGCCGGCACTAGCGCTAGTACTTTTAAATGACTTTTTTTCCTTTAGAAATGTCATTTTGCTCTCTGACTGTTATAAACACTGGAAACGTGCTACTTTACAGGCATACTATAGACACCCCCCAGGTACGAAATTTAAAGGAATATTTCACTTTTATTGTTTCACTTTAAGCACTATTAAAATCACTGCTCCCGAAAAGAAACGTTTTTAAAACTTTTTTTGCATTGATACAGTACCTGACCGCGAGATTGTGTTTCCAGCGTGATACCATCGTGCTGCTTCTTGGCGACAGGGTAATGTGCATGTCACGCTGGCTCGCTCATCGGGAAAGGAAAACTTTTTTCCTTTCGCGATGAGTGACAGGCAGTGCTGAGAGCTGTCTGGTATGAATCCTGAGGGGGGAACGCCGCGCCAAATTTTAAATAAAAAACGGCGTGGGTCCCCCCAGGGGCATACCAGGCCCTTAGGTCTGGTATGGATTGTAAGGGAAACCCCCTACGCCGAAAAATCGGCGTGGGGGTCCCCCCCAAAATCCATTCCAGACCCTTATCCGAGCACGCAGCCCGGCTGGCCAGGAAAGGGGGTGGGGACGAGCGCCCCCCCTCCTGGGCCGTACCAGGCCGCATGCCCTCAACATGGGGGGTGAGTGCCTTGGGGGAGGGGGGCGCCCTGCGCCCCCCCACCCCAAAGCACCTTGTCCCCATGTTGATGAGGACAAGGGCCTATTCCTGACAACCCTGCGACAAGACAGCTGCAGCAGACCGGGCCCCTCGCTGGCAAAAGAGCTGGAAGAAGATAGCGGAGGGGCCCGGGAGAAGAAGCGACAAGACATCGTCGACGAGACAGCGGCGACAAGACAGTGGCAGCAGACCAGGCCCCTTGCTGGCAAAAGAGCTGGAAGAAGATACCGGAGGGGCCCGGGAGAAGAGGCCGAACAACGGGAGAAGAGGCCGAACACCGGGAGAAGTCGGAAGGAGACCCCCCAAAGGCGAAAGAAGACCCTGCTGCCTAATAAATTATTCTTAAAATCTGTGTACTGTGTTTTTTTTATTGACACTTTTTTCCCTAGGTGAAGGGGTAGGGGTACTATGTACCCCATACTCATTCACATAGGGAGGGGGGCTCCTGGATTCCGATAAGCCCCCGCCCGCAGACTCCAACAACCAACGGCCAGGGTTGTCGGGAAGAGGCCCTTGTCCTCATCAACATGGGGACAAGGTGCTTTGGGGTGGGGGGGCACAGGGCGCCCCCCTCCCCCAAGGCACTCACCCCCCATGTTGAGTGCATGTGGTCTGGTACGGCTCAGGAGGGGGGGCTCCCTCATCCCCACCCCCTTTCCTGGCCAGCCGGGCTGCGTGCTCAGATAAGGGTCTGGAATGGATTTTGGGGGGGACCCCCAACGCTGATTTTTTGGCGTAGGGGGTTCCCTTTACAATCCATACCAGACCTAAGGGCCTAGTATGCCCCTGGGGGGAACCCACACCATTTTTTTATTTAAAATTTGGCGCGGCATTCCCCCCTCAGGATTCATACCAGACAGCTGTCAGCATTGCCTGTCACTCATCAGGAAAGGAAAAAAGTTTTCCTTTCCCGATGAGTGAGCCATCTCAGCGCTGGCTCCTGCGACGGGGCTCGCAGTTGTCAAATCTCACCGAGAAATGCGAGATTGACACAATATTGCGGTCACCTACTGTACATGTCCCCTGCGGCAGGACCCAGGTCCCCAAACACTTTTTATGACATTAACTTGCATATTAACCTTTAAAATTAGCACTTTTGATTTTTCATGTTCGTGTCCCATATTCTTTAACAGTGTTTGCGTGTTCGAACAAATATTTTGCCTGTTCGCATGTTCTGGATGCGAACCGAACAGGGGGTGTTCGGCTTATCCCTACTGCAGACTCATAAAATAGACATTGCCCTCCTACAAGAAACACATTTTCCTAAGCGATATTGCCCTACATTTATTCATTCCAAATTCCCTACCTTTAATATGGCCAACGCTGATGACAAAACCAAGGGGGCCCCAATTTTGGCGGAAGAAGTGAGTGCTGTCATCAAAAACTTAAAATCGCATTCAGCTCCTGGCCCAGGCGGGTTTTCTGTCCTCTACTACAAAGCATTTTCTGAAACACTGGCACCTTTCATGGTTTGTTTTTTTAATGCTTTAAGATGGGGAGCTCCCCTAAATAGCTCGTTAAACACAGCTTACATCTCAGTTATCCCTAAACTGGGTAAAGACCCTAGCTCGGTAAGAAACTGTAGGCCAATTTCTCTCATATACAATGATTTGAAGATTCTGACTAAAATCCTTGCAGACCGCTTATCATCTTTTATAAGCCTATACATTAACAAAGATCAAGTGGGATTTATCCTTGGGAGACAGGGACTGGACCAAATCCACCGTGTGATTGACATTATAGCCCTCCTTAACTCAAATTGGATTAATGATACTCCACGGTGTAGTGATCGGGTATATTAATATATACTGGGTGATATGATGTAGAGTGGGTATGATAATTAATATTTAGGTATTATTATAATGATGATGTAAGTACTCTTCCGCAGCAACCTAATTCTTCCAGAGAGATGCACTTTATTGACTTCCAACACAGAACAAAGTCCAAAGTCCACAGATGACAAAGAAATCCGACAGAGGAAATATAATTCAGAGACCCATATTCCTAGGCCTATGTGTTCCCAGCCATACACAGACAAGCCTAACTCATACACAGACAAGCCTCACTTACCTATAGACTGAATGCCGTGTTATATTCACTAAATATTGAATGGCTGAGCAATTTGATTGGCTGTTTAAATTTAGGACTTTGATTAGCTTTAGTCTATCAAACAGACAACAACCCCCAGCCGTGAACAGCCGTGAACCACCCCAATTTGCACTCCCGCATATCAACATCAACAAGTCCCCTTTAGATATATTAATTAGATAAACAGAACACCCTTTTGAGCCCTTGGAATACCTACATTCCTGCTTATCAACAAGCCCCCCTGATAAATTAGCCCCACAGGAGGGAACCTCTGCTAGGCCAACCCAAAACACTCCTTGATCCCATTGTTACCCCCTCAAGTCTAATTACCATCAATAAATATTTCTTCTATGGTCCTTTAAACAATTTACCCTTTGAAATGTTCAATTAGGTTAACAGCCCATACCTCACACCCCTAGGTAGACTTGCATGAGACTAACACATCAAAGGGTTTTCAGCTGTTATATTAAAATTGAGTTGGTTTGGACAAATAGACCATCATCAACTCAATTCTGGCCTGGTTAATATTGACTGTATGTGTATATACATATAATAATGTCCCACATAAATCGGTGAACATTACAACATATTACAACGCACGGGAAGGTTTTCTCCTCTCACTAGATCTCCAGAAAGCTTTTGACTCTGTCTACTGGACTATATCTTCACCCTTAAATGTTGAGTTTTGGAGAATCATTTATCGATATCTTACATGCTTTGTATTCAACTCCAGAAGCCCAGGTGTGCATGCAGGGAGTTAACTTGAAATCTTTCCATATATCTAGAGGCACCAGGCAAGGGTGCCCACTCTTGCCACTGATTTTAACTATAGCAATAGAAACCCTAGCGGTAGCACTTAGAGAGAATTCATACATTCATGGCATTCAGTGTGGATTTTGCTGTCACAAATGCGCTTTATTTGCTGATGATATACTCTGTTAATTTCCCTCCCAAACATTTGCCGGCTGTTGGACGACTTTAGGAAAATTTTGGGGCTCCTAGTCAACTTTGATAAATCCCAAGCATTAAACATTCATATCCCGCCAGCTTTACATACCAGACTTAAGGAGGACTTCCGATTCACCTGGAGTGATACATCAATCACTTATCTGGGGATCAGTTTGACTGCCAAGGTTGAACACCTTTATCAGACCAATTACCCCCCCCCGCTATTTAAAAAATTGGAGGCTGATCTATCCAGGTGGTAGAATCAATGCGATACAAATGACGTTACTCCCTCACATCCTATATTTCCTTAGGTCTCTTCCTATACCCTTAGTCAAGGCTCACCTAAAACAGTTCTATTCTGAGCGAGAGAAAAGGTTTTTTTTTGCCTTCCCAATCTATTTTGGTTCTACCAAGCGGCACAACTAGCCCAGATCTCAGTAGTCTACTCTCGCTGGGAATTGCCTGAGTGGATACACATCGAAAGGCACTTCATACCCTGAGATTGAGACCCCCAATATTATCCCTGACACTTTCACACTCTTTTGCCCTTTGGGATATTTTGGAACCCAGCATTGCCGCCAGGGATTGAAATTATTGCCTTTAGCTGGTGGCTTAACAAGGGGCTATTTAGAATTTGTAATTTCTTCCGACCTTTGGGCCCACTCTCCAAAGCATACTGTATAAGCAAATTGGACATGCCACCCTGTGAACTCTTTTGCTTCACCCAGATTTCCAACTTCCTTCACAAAGTATGGAACTCCCATTCCAAAGAACCTCAACTCACAGCCTATGAACAGTGGTGCAGTCAAGCCATTGAGCAGGGGGGATGGAATCACAGTAATCTACAGGGCACTGTCTTCTAACCACTTTAAGACTTCCTTTATGTTGGCCTGGGAATCTCACCTTTCTCAACAATGGGAACTGGAGACATGGAATAGGAACTTCTTTAAGTCATATAAGGGTGTGCTTAACACTAGTCTCGCTGAAGCAAGTATAAAAGTATTATCCAGATGGTACTTAGTTCCATCTCGACTAGCTAAGCTCTACCCGGCATTATCCCCACTAGGGATGAGCCGAACACCCCCCTGTTTGGTTCGCACCAGAACATGCGAACAGAAAAAAAGTTTGCGTGAACACCGTTAAAGTCTATGGGATACGAACATGAATAATCAAAAGTGCTAATTTTAAAGGCTTATATGCAAGTTATTGTCAAAAAGTGTTTGGGGACCCGGGTCCTGCCCCAGGGGACATGGATCAATGCAAAAAAAAGTTTTAAAAACGGCCGTTTATTCAGGAGCAGTGATTTTAATAATGCTTAAAGTCAAACAATAAAAGTGTAATATCCCTTTAAATTTCGTACCTGGGGGCTGTCTATAGTATGCCTGTAAAGGGGCGCATGTTTCCCGTGTTTAGAACAGTCTGACAGCAAAATGACATTTCGAAGGAAAAATTCCATTTAAAACTACCCGCGGCTATTGCATTGCCAACAATACACATAGAAGTTCATTGATAAAAACGGCATGGGAATTCAACACAGGGAAACCCCGAACCAAAATAAAAAAAAAAAATGACGTGGGAGTCCCCCTACATTCCATACCAGGCCCTTCAGGTCTGGTATGGATATTAAGGGGAACCCCGGCCAAAATTTTTTAAAAAAATGACGTGGGGTTCCCCCTAAATTCCATACCAGACCCTTCAGGTCTGGTATGGATTTTAAGGGGAACCCCGCGCAAAAAAAAAAAAATACGGCGTGGGGTCCCCCCAAAAATCCATACCAGACCCTTATTCGAGCATGCAACCTGGCAGGCCGCAGGAAAAGAGGGGGGGACGAGAGTGCGGCCCCCCCTGAACCGTACCAGGCCACATGCCCTCAACATTGGGAGGGTGCTTTGGGGTAGACCCCCAAAACACCTTGTCCCCATGTTGATGAGGACAAGGGCCTCATCCCCACAACCCTGGCCGGTGGTTGTGGGGGTCTGCGGGCGGGGGGCTTATCGGAATCTGGAAGCCCCCTTTAACAAGGGGACCCCCAGATCCCGCCCCCCCCGTGTGAAATGGTAAGGGGGTACTTACCCCTACCATTTCACTAAAAAACTGTCAAAAATGTTAAAAATGACAAGAGACAGTTTTTGACAATTCCTTTATTTAAATGCTTCTTCTTTCTTCTATCTTCCTTCATCTTCTTCTTCTTCTGGTTCTTCTGGCTCTTTTGGTTCTTCCTCCAGCGTTCTCGTCCAGCATCTCCTCTGCGGCATCTTCTATCTTCTTCTCCTCGGGCCGCTCCGCACCCATGGCATGGGGGGAGGCTCCCGCTCTTCTCTTCATCTTCTTCTTCATCCTCTTCTCTTTTTCCTTCTTCTCTTCTTCATTTTCTTCTCTGGGCCGCTCCGCACCCATGCTGGCATGGAGGGAGGCTCCCACTGTGTGACGGAGTCTCCCCGTCTGACGGTTCTTAAATAACAGGGGCGAGGCCGCCCGGTGACCCCGCCCCCCTCTGACGCACGGTGACTTGACGGGACTTCCCTGTGACGTCACGGGGAATGCCACAGGGAAGTCCTGTCATGTTCCGTGCGTCAGAGGGGGCGGGGTCACCGGGTGTCCCCGCCCCTGTTATTTAAGAACCGTCAGACGAGGAGACGCCCTCACACAGCGGGAGCCTCCCTCCATGCCAGCATGGATGCAGAGCGGCCCGGAGAAGAAAATGAAGAAGAGAAGAAGAGAAGAAGGAAGAAGAGAAGAGGATGAAGAAGAAGATGAAGAGAAGAGCGGGAGCCTCCCCCCATGCCATGGGTGCGGAGCGGCCCGAGGAGCAGAAGATAGAAGACGCCGCGGAGGAGATGCTGGACGAGAACGCCGGAGGAAGAACCAGAAGAGCCAGAAGAACCAGAAGAAGATGAAGGAAGATAGAAGAAAGAAGAAGCATTTAAATAAAGGAATTGTCAAAAACTGTCTCTTGTAATTTTTAACATTTTTGACAGTTTTTTAGTGAAATGGTAGGGGTAAGTACCCCCTTACCATTTCACACAGGGGGGGGCCTGGATCTGGGGGTTCCCTTGTTAAAGGGGGCTTCCAGATTCCGATAAGCCCCCTGCCCGCAGACCCCCACAACCACCGGCCAGGGTTGTGGGGATGAGGCCCTTGTCCTCATCAACATGGGGACAAGGTGTTTTGGGGGGCTACCCCAAAGCACCCTCCCAATGTTGAGGGCATGTGGCCTGGTACGGTTCAGGAGGGGGGGAGCCGCACTCTCGTCCCCCCTTCTTTTCCTGCGGCCTGCCAGGTTGCGTGCTCGGATAAGGGTCTGGTATGGATTTTTGGGGGGACCCCACGCCGTTTTTTTTTTTTTTTTGGCGCGGGGTTCCCCTTAAAATCCATACCAGATCTGAAGGGTCTGTTATGGAATGTAGGGGGAACCCCATGTCATTTTTTTTTTAAATTTTGGCCGGGGTTCCCCTTAATACCCATACCAGACCTGAAGGGCCTGGTGTGGAATGTAGGGGGACTCCCACGTCATTTTTTTTTTTTTAATTTTGGTTCGGGGTTTCCCTGTGTTGAATTCCCATGCCGTTTTTATCAATGAACTTCTATGTGTATTGTCGTCAATGCAATAGCCGCGGGTAGTTTTAAATGGAATTTTTGACCGCTACAACGCTACATCTATGCCCACCACCTCCGTATTGCCACTCCGGCGGACATGCGCAGTCCGCCGGAGAGGCATTCCGTGCCGGTGGGATGGGTGTGCGCGATGCTGCTCCAATGTAATTGCGCTCGCGCATGCGCGGTGGGAGCGGCGCCGCACATCCACGTCTCAGGGGGCAGTTCTGAGGTCTCCCAGCTGATGAGCTCCACAACACAGCTGAGCGCGATAATTGCACCAGCTGATAGAAGCTCATCTGATATATAATTCAGCCTCACTCATTCCCAGCTAAGGCGTTCTATTGACCGGATGCTGGGATGCGTGCTTGGCTAATCTTATACACTGCCTAACTAAGGTATTGATTGATTCCTCTTTATTATTTAAACTTTGGATCGGGCTACTCTTTTCTCCCTCTAAGGTGATCTTTATCCTATACAAATACTGTTTTATTGGTTGCTGCTCCCCTAGTACTTCTGACATTTAAATATAACTATCTTCTATAACCAGGGCTTGTATACATTGCTGGCCCAATACTAAGCCTATCTGTGTAGACTATTTAAAATATTATAAAATATTATTTCCTTGCTATCCATCCAAGGCTCTGTATATATGGGGGCAAAACACCATCAATGCCATTATAGTTTAATAGTCAGTACTAGTTAAATATTTATGAAGATTACATTACTAGCCATTTACAACCCGTATGAAATCTATGCATTTTTGTATGAATTATACATGTTTTTCTGGAATGATTTTATAAGAGCACCCAATAAAATTCTAAACAAATGTATACTATAATGACATATGCCACAGAATCTCCAGGCTGATCAGCAACTGATAATAGACATAGCAACTATTTTTATTAGCCCGCCCATTAATTATTTCCAATGTTAACACACAACAAGGCTTTATTATTCATGAAATTTATTTGATTCTTTTATTCATAGGGTCACCTTTTGTAGCCCTAGTATACCGCTTTGGCCTGCACGCGTCCGGGAGGGACAAGGGTAGGTGAAACTACACACCTCCCTGTGGGGAACCATTGTCAATTGACACCCAACGATAATTGCAGTATCTAAGGAACAGCATTTGCACCCACAAAAACATACCCAACCATCATCCCATTTAGCACGTCTTGCTCTTCCATGTGGTTTTTAACTTTTCCCTCAGAGTAACCAACAAAACATTCCAGGTAGGTGATCAATTGATCATTTAACCTAAAAGTAGATATTTGCTCATAACTCCATATGGCAATTGATCTATCACAATTTCTTTTAACCAATTTAGATGAATTCCTCTTTTCTGTCATGCCCCTGAAGAAGGATTGAAATATTTTGTACCCCGAAACGCGTCGGGCTTGAAAAGAGTTCATACATACAATATCACTGGTTATTCTCTTATTTGAACTATGTTGACCATGTAATATGTTTTTGTTGTTTAGAATGTCCACAATGTTTTCTTTTAAAATATGAGATTCTTTAAATAAATAAAAATACTTTTTTACTCTCTACACAAGTCTGTATTCTCCTATTATATATCATTTGTATGCAAGTGCCGGGAAAATCCATTTAGGGGAACCCCTTTTTTGTTTCTTGGGCAATTGATGGGAAACACATCCACATAGTCCCACCCCCCAACTCAGGGTCATACTATTATAATTACAAGGGGTTCAATAGTATTGTGATGTTGTCATGGTGTCGGCTACTTACGAGTTCCTCTATGTGGACGTGGGGAAGAATGGCCAGATGTCAGATGGTGGAGTCATCGCCCACACGGAGTTCTACAGGCGTTTTCAGAATGGCAGCTTGGACTTGCCAATTCCAGAAGACAATACGGAAGGACTCCCATTCGTCTTCATTTCAGATGAAGCGTTTGCGTTGGGGGACCATCTTATGCGGTCATTCCCTATGAGGACCCTCACCCCGGACCAGAGGTCTTTTAATTACCGGCTGGCCAGAGCCAGAAGAGTGGTGGAAAAAACATTTGTAATAATAAAAAATGAATGAATGGGGTGGGACTTTGTATGAGGATGGGGGGCCGTACTGATCCCATCCTCCATCCCTGTTTAGTATTAAAAAAAAAGTTTTGTGAGGGCGGGACTTTGAGTGAAGCACACGGATACAATAAGAAAGTAGGTAGTAAGATGGTTTATTAATTGAGTCAGTTTCAAGAACATAGGTTAGGATTTCATTACATATTGTATATCATTGTTTCAAAATAAATCATCACATATAGATTCATTATCCAACCAAATTTAAAACAGTATTTTACAAATACACAGGTCACGTAATAACATGATTAATTGTATTGTAGAAGATACTGATAAAAGTAGCTTGCGCATTAAAGTGCCAATAGAAAAATTAGTTAAGATAAGATGAGTAGGAAAGATAATAATAAAAACGAACATTATGACTCTATTACAATGTACAGGACAGTATTTTACAGTTGCACGGGTCACATAAGCGCGTGATTAATTGCAAGGTAGATAATACTGAAACCAAAAATAGGATGCATTAAAGCATCGCTTAGGAAAAAAAGAGAAAATATACTTGGTGGAGAAGAACGGCCGTAGTAGGTTCATAAGTGGGTGGTTATAACGGTAGTTATTAGCTCTACGCATTTCGGGACCTTTTAGTCACTCGTCAGGAGCAAGACCGTAATAATCATCTAAGAAATAAAAATAGGAACATTATGATGGTCTGAAAAAGGAGTGGACAAATGCAGGAGACGTGAAACACCCCCTCACACATCCATACACTTGTCCTGGGTACTTACATGCGTGTGATCGCGCAACGGGGGGGGATATACAACCGCGTGAGTCCAACCGGCCAGGGATGCCAGTCCCGGAGCTGAGGGGACCCGTTCAGGCAGCACAGAGCCCGCAGCGGCAATAACCCTAATAGGTGTAAGTGGAAAAGTGAGGAAGGAGTGTAAGTGAGGAAAAAGAGGAGTGGCCCCAGAGGAGGGACCTGCAGTGAAGAAAAGCTGGTGAATGTGGTGCACTATAAATGAGGGGGGTGTATAAATAAAAAGTATGGTGATGCAGAATGAAAAAAGGGGGGAAAAAAGAAAAAAAGTGGAAATATGGAGTGAAGTTGTAGAAAAAAGCAGAGGAGGGTGTGACGGGGAGGGATGGAAATGGAGAGGGGGGGAGGGAGGGGAGAGGTTGTTGCCGCTGCGGGCTCTGTGCTGCCTGAACGGGTCCCCTCAGCTCCGGGACTGGCATCCCTGGCCGGTTGGACTCACGTGGTTGTATATCCCCCCCGTTGCGCAATCACACGCATGTAAGTACCCAGGACAACTGTATGGATGTGTGAGGGGGTGTTTCACGTCTCCTGCATTTGTCCACTCCTTTTTCAGACCATCATAATGTTCCTATTTTTATTTCTTAGATGATTATTACGGTCTTGCTCCTGACGAGTGACTAAAAGGTCCCGAAACGCGTAGAGCTAATAACTACCGTTCTAACCACCCACTTATGTACCTACTACGGCCGTTCTTCTCCACCAAGTATATTTTCTCTTTTTTTTCCTAAGCGATGCTTTAATGCATCCTATTTTTGGTTTCAGTATTATCTACCTTGCAATTAATCATGCGCTTATGTGACCCGTGCAACTGTAAAATACTGTCCTGTACATTGTAATAAAGTCATAATGTTCATTTTTATTATTATCTTTCCTACTCATCTTATCTTAACTAATTTTTCTATTGGCGCTTTAATGTGCAAGCTACTTTTATGAGTATCTTCTACAATACAATTAATCATGTTATTACGTGACCTGTGTATTTGTAAAATACTGTTTTAAATTTGGTTGGATAATGTATCTATATGTGATGATTTATTTTGAAACAATGATATACAATATGCAATGAAATCCTAACCTATGTTCTTGAAACTGACTCAATTAATAAACCATCTTATTACCTACTTTTTTATTGCATCCGTGTGCTTCACTCAAAGTCCCGCCCTCACAAAACTTTTTCTTTAATACGTTTGGAATAATGGCCAGCCGGTTCCGCCTATTTCTTAGATCGATACATATGGCGGAATATAAACTCAATCACATCATCCTGGCTTGCTGTGTTCTCCACAATTTTTTAAGGAGAAATTCTGTGAACTATGCTGCCTCAGTTGGACCTGAGGCCAGAATTCAGAATGAACCAACCCTGATGGCACTTGAAACTGGCCATCCTGGCTTGCCCCCCCAGAGTGCCTGTGAGGTCCGTCTAAGATACATGGAATACTTTGTGGGTAGGGGGGCATCGATATGCCAGACAATGTCTGAGACATTTTTTAAATTAAAATATATTTTAAACTGAACAAATATTTGCTTTGATTTACTGCTTGGCTTTCTTTTAGCTGACCATGACCGAAATTTGGGGAGTCCTGAAAATGGCGTGATTGTGTAAAATTAGAAAGCACTGTTGGGTGTTATTTACTAAAGGAAAATACACTTTGCACTACAAGCACTCGAGATTGCACTGAAACTACATTTGTAGTGCAAAGTGAATTTGTCTTTAGTAAATAACCCACATTGTCACTGAAAACAACAACTTTATACTCAAAAAAATGCTTTTGAGCATTGAAAGAAAAAGCCACACATTGTTGATTAACAATCTTTTTAATCCAACCACAATCACATGTGCGTTTATAAAAGGGTTTTTTAACAAATTAACATGTTTGTTGTATAACAATTTTTTTAGGTCACATTATAATAATAAGTAGAAATTGCCTTTTAAGGTAAAACAGGCATGTTTTAAACAATAAAACAATACACAACTCTGGAACTTACAAAGTTCAACTTTATAGAAAGGGAAGGCAATATCAGACATGAGTAGTTATAAACTGTGTTTGATAATGCGTTCAGCAGATGGGGTGATGTCACCCCTGGAAAGGGGGGAAGCCAAATTTTGAAGATGCACACAAATTGACGAATTTCAACATGTGCTAGCTGACATCATGGGGGATCAATGGACGTGTTTTGTGGGTGCAACCCCTTCCTCTCAGCTACTTTATTATTGAGTAGGGATGAGCTTCGAGTTCGAGTCGAACTCATGTTCAACTCGAACATTGGCTGTTCGCAAGTTCGCCGAACAGCGAACAATTTGGGGTGTTCGTGGCAAATTCGAATGCCGCGGAACACCCTTTAAAAGTCTATGGGAGAAATCAAAAGTGCTAATTTTAAAGGCTAATATGCAAGTTATTGTCATAAAAAGTGTTTGGGGACCTGGGTCCTGCCCCAGGGGACATGGATCAATGCAAAAAAAAGTTTTAAAAACGGCCGTTTTTTCAGGAGCAGTGATTTTATTAATGCTTAAAGTCAATCAATAAAAGTGTAATATCCCTTTAAATTTCGTACCTGGGGGGTGTCTATAGTATGCCTGTAAAGGGGCGCATGTTTCCTGTGTTTAGAACAGTCTGACAGCAAAATGACATTTTGAAGGAAAAAACTCATTTAAAACTACCCGCGGCTATTGCATTGCCGACAATACACATAGAAGTTCATTGATAAAAATGGCATGGGAATTCCCCAAAGGGGAACCCCGAACCAAAATTTAAAAAAAAAAATGACGTGGGAGTCCCCCTAAATTCCATACCAGGCCCTTCAGGTCTGATATGGATATTAAGGGGAACCCCAACCAAAATTAAAAAAAAAATGACGTGGGGTTCCCCCTAAATTCTATACCAGACCCTTCAGGTCTGGTATGGATTTTAAGGGGAACCCCGCGCCAAAAAAAAAAAAAAAAACGGCGTGGGGTCCCCCCAAAAATCCATACCAGACCCTTATCCGAGCACGCAACCTGGCAGGCCGCAGGAAAAGAGGGGGGGATGAGAGTGCGGCCCCCCTCCCTCCTGAACCGTACCAGGCCACATGCCCTCAACATTGGGAGGGTGCTTTGGGGTAGCCCCCCAAAACACCTTGTCCCCATGTTGATGAGGACAAGGGCCTCATCCCCACAACCCTGGCCGGTGGTTGTGGGGGTCTGCGGGCGGGGGGCTTATCGGAATCTGGAAGCCCCCTTTAACAAGGTGACCCCCAGATCCCGGCCCCCCCCCTGTGTGAAATGGTAAGGGGGTACTTACCCCTACCATTTCACGAAAAAAGTGTCAAAAATGTTAAAAATGACAAGAGACAGTTTTTGACAATTCCTTTATTTAAATGCTTCTTCTTTCTTCTATCTTCCTTCATCTTCTGGTTCTTCTGGTTCTTCTGGCTCTTCTGGTTCTTCCTCCGGCGTTCTCGTCCAGCATCTCCTCCGCGGCGTCTTCTATCTTCTTCTCCTCGGGCCGCTCCGCACCCATGGCATGGGGGGGAGGCTCCCGCTCTTCTCTTCTTCTTCTCCGGGCCGCTCCGCAATCCATGCTGGCATGGAGGGAGGCTCCCGCTGTGTGACGGCGCTCCTCGTCTGACAGTTCTTAAATAACGCACAGGACATGACGGGACTTCCCTGTGGCATTCCCTGTGACGTTACAGGGAAGTCCCGTCAAGTCACCGTGCGTCAGAGTGGGGCGGGGTCACCGGGTGGCCCCGCCCCCCCGTTATTTAAGAACTGTCAGACGAGGAGCGCCATCACACAGCGGGAGCCTCCCTCCATGCCAGCATGGATTGCGGAGCGGCCCGGAGAAGAAAATGAAGAAGAGAAGAAGAGAAGAAAAGAAGAAGAGAAGAGCGGGAGCCTCCCCCCCATGCCATGGGTGCGGAGCGGCCCGAGGAGAAGAAGATAGAAGACGCTGCGGAGGAGATGCTGGACGAGAACGCCGGAGGAAGAACCAGAAGAGCCAGAAGAACCAGAAGAACCAGAAGATGAAGGAAGATAGAAGAAAGAAGAAGCATTTAAATAAAGGAATTGTCAAAAACTGTCTCTTGTCATTTTTAACATTTTTGACACTTTTTTCGTGAAATGGTAGGGGTACTTATGTACCCCCTTACCATTTCACACAGGGGGGGGCCGGGATCTTGGGGTCACCTTGTTAAAGGGGGCTTCCAGATTCCGATAAGCCCCCCGCCCGCAGACCCCCACAACCACCAGCCAGGGTTGTGGGGATGAGGCCCTTGTCCTCATCAACATGGGGACAAGGTGTTTTGGGGGGCTACCCCAAAGCACCCTCCCAATGTTGAGGGCATGTGGCCTGGTACGGTTCAGGAGGGAGGGGGGGCCGCACTCTCGTCCCCCCCTCTTTTCCTGCGGCCTGCCAGGTTGCGTGCTCGGATAAGGGTCTGGTATGGATTTTTGGGGGGACCCCACGCCGTTTTTTTTTTTTTTTTTTGGCACGGGGTTCCCCTTAAAATCCATACCAGACCTGAAGGGTCTGGTATGAAATTTAGGGGGAACCCCACGTCATTTTTTTTTTTTAATTTTGGCCGGGGTTCCCCTTAATATCCATACCAGACCTGAAGGGCCTGGTATGGAATTTAGGAGGACTCCCACGTCATTTTTTTTTTTTAATTTTGGTTCGGGGTTCCCCTTTGGGGAATTCCCATGCCGTTTTTATCAATGAACTTCTATGTGTATTGTCGGCAATGCAATAGCCGCGGGTAGTTTTAAATGAGTTTTTTCCTTCAAAATGTCATTTTGCTGTCAGACTGTTCTAAACACAGGAAACATGCGCCCCTTTACAGGCATACTATAGACACCCCCCAGGTACGAAATTAAAAGGGATATTACACTTTTATTGTTTGACTTTAAGCATTATTAAAATCACTGCTCCTGAAAAAACGGCCGTTTTTAAAACTTTTTTTTGCATTGATCCATGTCCCCTGGGGCAGGACCCAGGTCCCCAAACACTTTTTATGACAATAACTTGCATATTAGCCTTTAAAATTAGCACTTTTGTTTATTCATGTTCGTGTCCCATAGACTTTAACGGTGTTCGCGTGTTCGAACGAACTTTTTTCCTGTTCGCATGTTCTGGTGCGAACCGAACAGGGGGGTGTTCGGCTCATCCCTATTATTGAGGAAGGGGTTGAACCCACAAAACACGTACATTGATCTCCCGTGATGGCAGATAGCACATGTTGACACACTGTGTGCATCTTCAAAATTTTACTTTTAGATAATATGTCAAAAATTATTCATAAGAACAACAATAAACATAGAATAACTTAGGGATTTCTGGGTGTTTTATATTCTCCCTAAAACATCACTGATGTTCTTCATTTTGTTTTGAACACCATTGATGTTTTGCATAATGTTTTCTAAATCCCTATTACACCCCATTACCTCCCCGATGAGGATCTGGGCACTTTCACTTGTGAAATGACATTCCTCTTCCACAACATCACGATCACCTAAAATAAAAAAATAAAAAACACACCATGTATTATAAATATGCAGGCATCCATCTCTTACCTGAAGCTGTGGTCGCAGACACTCACCTGTTGTGGTGACAATTTCTATAACATCTCCCTCCTCCTCCTCTGGTTGTGTTTGGGGGATTTCCACTTCTTCCTGAGGTGGGGGGTCCGTGGTCTCCTCTGATGAGTGGTGTCCTCCAAGTCTTTTCTCTCCTATGTGAAAAAAAATAGGTATACTTAGCACACAGATATTTGATGGCAGAAAGAGGAATATGAAACATTGCTTGGAAGTGGGGTACAATTGTCTGTTTTGGCAGAGTTCCAAGATGAAGAAATATTTTTGTTCTTTGTCAAGCTTGAATACTTACCTGTTTTGTGCAAGCTTCACAGATGCAGACACCCCTATAGTATACACTGGAGCACCTGTGTGGGCCCACTAATAAAAAGGGTGTTCTTGTGTCCCACACTAGTGCTCCAGCGTCCAGATGTGTAAACAGCTGCTGAGTGTCCTCTCCTTACACAGAATCTAGTTTGCATTTCATTCTAGTTACAAACCCATCTAGACAACAAACTTATTTTAAGAGAAGTAGGGCATAAAAATTGTATTGAACTGCATCTGGACAAAACATGGTGTTTTAGTGGCAGAACGAACAATGTTTCCTACGAACGAATAATGTATCCATGAACATAAAAGTTGCCATTTTAAAATGTACAACAGTAAAGAAAAGCACATGGAGCAGTACGAACGTAATAAAAATAAAGAATAGGAACACAGGACAACTACTTACTTTTTTGCAGCACTCTCCTGAACCTTCTATACTGATCGTGCTCCCTTAAATTAAGGTCCAACCACCGCTTCCTCAGTTGATCCTTGGACCGTCGTACCCCAAAATTCCTGTGCAGACTCTTCACAATTTTCTCCATGATCCTGGTCTTTCTGACATTTGGGTTGGGGTAAGGTCCATGCTTCCCGTCATAGTCGGCCCTCTTCAATATGTCCACCATCTCCATCATCTCAACAAAGGCCATATTTGATGCCTTAAATCTTCTCCTCTGGGATTGTGACGTTTCTGGCTCCGGGCTTTCCTCCTCCTCCTCGTTGCTGTAATTATCACGCGCCTGCTCTGTCTCCGCCATGTGCTCTCCCCCACTGCGCCGAAAGAGAAGGGGTGGGGAATAGACAGAAAGAGCATCAGGGGCGGGCGTAGTTTCACGCATGTGCAGTGTACATAAAGCATAACACGCGTGTGTCATACGTACGATCTGTGAGCGGAGGAAGGAGTATCGGAAGCGCTGATCGTGATAACGAAGGCAACATTTAAACTTGGGCCTATACTGCTTATAGATTGAGGCCTATATTGGGACAAGATTAGGAGACTTTAGCCTGACATTAGGTTTTGTCTTGTGTATTGCAGATAAAATGGATGGCTTCAATGACCACAACTTCCTCCCCCTGTTCATAGACAAATACAGGGAGCTGCCCTGTCTGTTGCAGGTCAAACACCTGCAATATAATCATAAACAAAAGTGGCAGGCAGCGCTGGAGAAACTGCTGGAGTTGGTGAAGCCGCTGGTCCCCACGGCAACCATCCCCTATTTAAAATCCAAAATTGGTGGCCTGAGAAGCACATATCTTAGGGAGTGCAAGAAGATCCAGGATTCCCAGAGATCAGGAGCTGCAGCAGATGATGTTTATGTCCCCAGGCTCTGGTATTATGAGAGACTGCGATTTCTGACAGACCAGACTGAAGTCAGGAAATCCCTCTCAACCCTTCCTTCCACTCTTCCTTCCACCCTATCTTCCACCCCAGCTGAGGCTTTCAACCTGGGACTTCCAGCCAGGAAGAAGTGGAGGAGCCCAGCTTGAGCCAGGTATAACATTGTTCTACAGATTTCTTGGCAAAACATAAATGATGTTTACTAGATGTTATTATTGATCACTAATTGCTGATTTATTAAAGTGTTTTACATATCAATAGACAGTAGTTGGCAAAAATAATTGGGACAAGAATGAAAAATGCTGGGCTCAGAATGATAGTCTGTTATATTTGTTAACGTTCAATTTGCAACAGTCATGAGATGAAAATTGTGTGTGATTGATGAAGAAAAAACTAAAACTATGTCCCTTTTTCATACACAGGAAGACCTCAGCCAGGAGGAGGCTGTGGAATGTGGCAGCCAGGAGGAGGTGGGGGTAAGTGGCAGCCAGGAAGAGGCGGGGGTAAGTGGCAGCCAGAAGGTGGCTGGGCCCAGTAGGAGCCTCACAGAATCCCAGGTTCCTCCCCTCCGCCTTCCAACCAAAAGACCTAGGAAGGGGGAGTAATGTGGAGGATTCAGCACTCAGGCTGATTCAGGAGGCTTCTGTGTCCCTCAGAGCCACCCCCACTCATGTAGAGGCCTGTGCCTGCATGGCTGCCACAAAACTGCAGGACATGCAGGAGGGGCAACGGCTCATGTGTGAGGACATCCTTCATAAAACATTAACTAAGGGGGTGAGGGGCGAAATCACACCCAATACCCACCTGTGTGAGTTACATCATCCTCCTCCTCCTCATCCAACACCATAGACACAGCGTGGAAGGAAGAGTGGAAGGAAGAGAAGAAAGTGATGGCCTGGGTTCAGTCTGGTCTGACAAAAGATGCAGGCTCTTGTATGACCACAGCCTGAGGACATATATGTCATCTGCTGCTGTTCATGATCTCTTGGACTTCCGGACCAGATTGTACTCCCTTACGTATGGACTCCTCAGGCCAATTTTGCATTAAAATAATTGATGTGTGCCCTGGGGGCCAAAGGCTTCGCCAATTTTTGCTGTTTCTCCAGCATTGCCTTCCCTCTTTCTTTGGTTAGGACCCCTTAATAAATGTTTTTTTTTTTTTTAATAATACTTGCCTATGTGTGTTTTCCTTCAAAAAGGACGGTTTGTGAGGAGGCAGGTACATTTCAAAAATACAATGTGAAATCAACAAGAGACACCAACACCAAGCAATCTCCTTGAGATTAAATAATACAAGATAATAATTTTTTGTGGTAACTTGACACATAAAACAAACCCAAAACTATTCTGGAGTAGGGATGAGCCGAACACCCCCCTGTTCGGGTCGCACCAGAACTTGCGAACAGGCAAAATTTGTTCCAACACATGAACATCGTTAAAGTCTATGGGACACGAACATGAATATTCAAAAGTGCTAATTTTAAAGGCTTATATGCAAGTTATTGTCATAAAAAGTGTTTGGGGACCTGGGTCCTGCCCCAGGGGACAAGGATCAATGCAAAAAAAAGTTTTAAAAATGGCCGTTTTTTTGGGAGCAGTGATTTTAATAATGCTTAAAGTGAAACAATAAAAGTGTAATATTCCTTTAAATTTCATACCTGGGGTGTGTCTATAGTATGCCTGTAAAGGGGCGCATGTTTCCCGTGTTTAGAACACTCTGACAGCAAAATTACATTTCAAAGGAAAAAAAGTCATTTAAAACTACTCGCGGCTATTAATGAATTGCCGATCCAACAATACACATAAAAGTTCATTGATAAAAACGGCATGGGAATTCCCCACAGGGGAACCCCGAACCAAAAAAAAAAAAAAAAATGACATGGGGGGTCCCCCTAAATTCCATACCAGGCCCTTCAGGTCTGGTATGGATTTTAAGGGGAACCCATGCCAAAATTTAAAAAAAAATGGCGTGGGGTCCCCCTAAAACTCCATACCAGACCCTTATCTGAGCACGCAACCTGGCAGGCCGCAGGAAAAGAGGGGGGTGAGAGAGCGCCCCCCCTCCTGAACCGTACCAGGCCACATGCCCTCAACATTGGGAGGGTGCTTTGGGGTAGCCCCCCAAAACACCTTGTCCCCATGTTGATGAGGACAAGGGCCTCATCCCCACAACCCTGGCCGGTGGTTGTGGGGGTCTGCGGGCGGGGGGCTTATCGGAATCCGGAAGCCCCCTTTAACAAGGGGACCCCCAGATCCCAGCCCTTTGCCCTGTGTGAAATGGTACCCCTACCATTTCACAAAAAACCTGTCAAAAATGTTAAAAATGACAAGAGACAGTTTTTGACAATTCCTTTATTTAAATGCTTCTTCTTTCTTCTTTCTTCTACCTTCCTTCGGTTTCTTCCTCCATCTTGTTCTTCTTCTGGTTCTTCTGGTTCTTCCTCCGGTGTTCTCGTCCGGCATCTTCCTACGCGGTGTCGGTGTCTTCTTCCCTTCTTCTCCTTGGGCAGCTCCGCATCCATGATGGCCCCCCTCTGACACACAGTGACTTGACGGGACTTCCCTGTGGCATCACGGGGAATGTCACAGGGAAGTCCCATCAAGTCCCCGTGCGTTGTTCTTAAATAATGGGGGGCGGGGGCACCTGGTAACCCCGCCCCCCTCTATTTAAGAACCATCAGAAGCGGAGAAGCGTCACACAGCCAGAGCCTCCCTCCATGCCATCATAGATGCGGAGCGGCCCGAAAAGAAGATGAAGACAAGAAGATGAAGAGAAGAAGATGAAGAGAAGAAGATGAAGAGAGAAGCGTCACACAGCGGGAGCCTCCCTCCATGCCATCATGGATGTGGAGCGGCCCAGAGAAGAAGGGAAGAAGACGCCGACGCCGCGGAGGAAGATGCCGGACGAGAACACCGGAGGAAGAACCAGAAGAAGAAGACGATGGAGGAAGAAACCGAAGGAAGATAGAAGAAAGAAGATAGAAGAAAGAAGAAGCATTTAAATAAAGGAATTGTCAAAAACTGTCTCTTGTCATTGTTAACATTTTTGACACTTTTTTAGTGAAATGGTAGGGTTACAAGTACCCCCTTACCATTTCACACAGGGGGGAGGGCCGGGATCTGGGGATCCCCTTGTTAAAGGGGGCTTCCAGATTCCGATAAGCCTACCGCCCGCAGACCCCCACAACCACCGGCCAGGGTTGTGGGGATGAGGCCCTTGTCCTCATCAACATGGGGACAAGGTGTTTTGGTTGGGCTACCCCAAAGCACCCTCCCAATGTTGAGGGCATGTGGCCTGGTATGGTTCAGGAGGGGGGGTGCTCTCTCATCCCCCCTCTTTTCCTGCGGCCTGCCAGGTTGCGTGCTCGGATAAGGGTCTGGTATGGATTTTTGGGGGGACCCCACGCCGTTTTTTTTTAAATTTTGGTGCGGGGTTCCCCTTAAAATCCATGCCAGACCTGAAGGGTCTGGTATAGATTTTGAGGGGGACCCCACGCCATTTTTTTTTTTTTTTATTATTTTGGCCAGGGGTTCCCCTTAATATCCATACCAGACCTGAAGGGCCTGGTATGGAATTTAGGGGGACCCCCATGTCATTTAAAAAAAAAAAATTTGGTTTGGGGTTCCCCTGTGGGGAATTCCCATGCTGTTTTTATCAAGGAACTTTTATGTGTATTGTCGGACCGGCAATTCATTAATAGCCGGGAGTAGTTTAAATGACTTTTTTTCCTTTGGAATGTCATTTTGCTGTCAGACTGTTCTAAACACGGGAAACATGTGCCCCCTTTACAGGCATACTATAGACACCCCCCAGGTACGAAATTTAAAGGGATATTACACTTTTATTGTTTCACTTTAAGCATTATTAAAATCACTGCTCCCGAAAAAACAGCCATTTTTAAAACTTTTTTTTGCATTGATCCATGTCCCTTGGGGAAGGACCCAGGTCCCCAAACCATTTTTATGACAATACCAATATAAGCCTTTAAAATTAGCACTTTTGATTTCTCCCATAGACTTTCAAAGGGTGTTCCGTGGCATTCGAATTTGCCACGAACACCCCAAATTGTTCGCTGTTCGGCGAACTTGCGAACAGCCAATGTTCGTGTCGAACATGAGTTCGACTCGAACTCGAAGCTCATCCCTATTCTGGAGTTAAAAAAAATGTATTCTGGAGTTAAAAAAAATGTAAAAAAATAACAGGAGATCAGTATTTAAAAAACTAAAAACTAAAACACAAAATCTAAAAACATAAAAAAATATATATTTTTGGGAGATGTGACTAATCAAAATATTATATTAATGAAATCATGAAAAATAATAAAGAAAGAAGTTTGTGAGAACTCTGTGTGAATATGAACAGCAACTTCATTCTTCTAGCATTATAAAGAAGAAGAGAGTGCGCTGCATTAAACAATTTAAAATATTGCAGCGTGACGAAAGTGCTAGATCCAGTACGAACGCTAATTTTACCAGACCGGACAGTTCCGTCTAGGAATTTATTCTGAGCATGCGTGGCACTTTGTGCATCGGAAATGTCCACACACGGTCTGAATTTATGCAAGCGGATTTTGTTGTCGGAAAATTTTATAGCCTGCTCTCAAACTTTGTGTGTCGGAAATTCAGATGGAAAAAGTCAGATGGATCCCACACGTCAGATGGATCCCACACACGGTCAGAATTTCCGACAACAAGCTCCAATCTCACATTTTCCATCTGAAAAACCGACTGTGTGTACAGGGCATAAGGAGTTTCTGGAACAAAATGTTCTCCTTGATCCGTAAGGTCACAAATGTCCCAGCACAGAAATCTCCTCATATCGCCCTTCTTAACTTCCCGGTAAGGTTTGTCTCCAAGAGTATGCAACGCCTTATCTTCTTCATCCTTTTGGGAGCCAAACTTACCTTAGCCTTGGAAAAATACAACTTTTTCTGTTTTGATAGCCAAAAGGAAAATTTCTTGGATCATGGCTCAAGAGAAGATAGCAGGTGTACTCTTGGACCGCACTGAGAAACTTGAAACAATAATCAACATTTGAACCTTGGGCAACCATTGTGAATATTCCTCTACACCCATAACCCCATACCTATTACACACTCCTTCTCACCTGTGAGTGCTCTCTTTGAGTCGGTCCTTCTTATAGTGATCTTCTTCGGCATTCTTTCTTTTCTCTCGTATTCTTTGCCTCTTCTCTTCTGTGACAGCTGCAGGCCCCCACCTTCGCAGCTTTTGCTAACATTGGTGTATGGTTGCTACCCGGAAGCTGGCACTCTATCTCCTACAATGTCTCTTTTAAGATTGAAATGCATCTGGCGTTATTGAGTTTATTTTTCTTGTTACTTAACTACTGAACAATAGCTAGGTCTTTTCTTGGTGGCTGAGACATGATGGGGGAGTCATCCTGGCCACAGTTTGATCCCATTAGGGGTTGCCGGTTTGTCTTTCTGAGCCTCCATGTCCAACATTCACCTTAAGGTCATATGTTCAGTTAAACATTGAACACCTCGGCTTATATTTAGAAATTGTTATGAAAGATTCATGTTTTTGTAATGTGCACTAAGTGCTATAATGTTTTCCTTACACCTATTGTATTATTGGCCATGTTGGCCGATGCAGGACCATTTGTCCTATACATGCTTTTGTACTCTGTTTTATAAAATTAATAAAAATATTGAAATATAAATAAAAAATATGAAAAATACGTGTGAAAAATGTAATAATGTATTAAAGTGTTTGTTCACCAATAGGAAGAAACAAGAAACATCTCTCAGGTAGGTGAATCCAGATAAATAGGTAAGTAAAGTGAATTGAAGGACTCCTCTCAAGGGTGCTAGCAACGGCTCACCTGCCATACAAACTGCAAAAGGAAGAAACGGTTGCACTCCAAGATGATGAATATGAGCCCTTTATTGATCTGTCCAAGTGACACACCACAGGAAAAACGACAATCAAGGCATCAAGGCAGACATGTTTCACACAGTATCATGTGCTTAATCAATGCCAGAAGTCTGCCAAGCAAAATAGGTGAGTTGGAAGCTTTGGTCCATGAAGAGAACTACTGTATGACTTAATTGGTATTGGTGAATCTTGGCTCCATTCTTCACATGACTGGGGTATAAATATTCATGGCTATGCTCTCTTTTGAAAAGACAGGGTAAAATGGCGGGGTGGTGGGGTTTTTCTGTCACGTACCTGGTCAGGGAGCCTAACATGTAGAGGAGAGCCTCTCATACAGCAGCGGCTCGGGGGTTACTGATAGTAAGGCAGCAGCCATAAGAGCACAATGATGTAGGAGCGCCTGTAATCAGTCCAGTAATTTGCGTGGCAGTAGACAGCAGGTGGATGTGCAGCAGGCAGACTGGCAGTAGATGAGCTGGCACAGAATTTGGCACACTGTAGTAAGCAGCTGAAGCAGGAACCATATGAGGCTTGTTGGGCTGAGAGCTGTAACAGACTGGATGAGCAGATGCAGGTTTAGATGAGCCAGGTCGGTAATGTTCAGGCAAATCAGGCATAGACAGAATACAACAGGATGGTTGGGTCACAAGCCGAGTCAACAATGGAAGATCAATCAGAGGCAGGAGGCAGAAGCAGAACCCAAGACAAACTGAGGTTTGGGTATGTAGCAGACAAACGTAAGTCAGGAGTAAGCCGGATCTGGATCAAAGGTCAACACAGGAAACTGGAACAACACACAGAAGCTCCAGACCAAACTGCAGTGAGTCTATACTGCAATCAGTTTGAATAGATTGCTTGGCACCAGCATTCGTGACAGGTGCGAGTGCACATGCGCATTTGCACATTCCCTGGTCCACAACTATGCACATCTGCCTGTACAGTTGCTGGTCTGCTCATGCACATACATATGCGCCACGAAATTCCACCTGCATGGCGATGTCTTTCCTGACATTGTCTCTACGTGAGAAGTGATCTCAAAGAAAATGTGTAAAAGGACCTAGTTGATGGAGAGTGTGGTGAGGCTGAAGCATTATGGGTGGAACTGTATATGGGTGTGCATACTATAAAAGTAATCATTGGAGTTTGTTATAAACCTCCCAGTGTTAATGAGGAAGTGGATACTCGGCTCCCTGCACAGATAGAAAGGGCTGCAAGGGCTGGGGCAGTGATAATAATAATGATTTTAACTACCCAAAAATTGACTGGAGTAATGGAACTGCAGGAACAGTTAAAGGGCAAAAAGGTATAAACCTTTTACAAGACAATTTTACTGTCCAGTTCATTAAGGCCCCCAAATAGAAATGATGCTCTGCTGGACCTGGTAATCTCAAACCATGCAGAGCTTATTACCAATGTTCATATAAAAGAACATCTGGGTAGCAGTGACCATAACATGATATCATTTAATGTTAGCTGTAAGCAACAACAAGCACATACTGGAAATATAAAAACACATCTTTAAGACAAAAAGTTTTCCAAGGATGAGGTCTGCTCTTGGGAGGAAAGATTGGCATCGATGAACACAGAACAGAAATGGGAATTCTTCAAAAAGACAGTATGTGAACTCACTGCAAAGTATATTTCCATGGGCAATAAGTTTAAAAGTCTAAAAATAAAACGTATGTGGCTCACGGCCAAACTTAAAAAAGAATATAAATAATTAGAAAAGAGCTTTTAAAAAATATAAAAATAAAGGAACACTATCATCATTTAAATGTTACAAAGAATATAACAGAATATGTAAAAAGGAAATCAAGGCTGCAAAAATTCAAAACGAATGACAGATTGCAAAAGATAGTAGGGCAAACCCCACAAAAATATTCAAATATATTAATGGTAAAAAGGTCAAGTCTGAGCATGTGGGTTCTTTACAAAATAATCTAGAAGGCAAATGTATTCAATACTTTCTTCAGCTCTGTGTATACAAAGAAGCATGGGGGAGCTCATGTCCATAATGGGGATGGTATTGACACAGCCCCAAATGATCCATAATGGCTCAAAATTGATATGGTCTACAAATATTTAGACAGAATAAAGGTGAATAAAGCACCTGGACCAGATGGCATACACCCACAGATCCTAAAAGAATTGAGCTCTGTCATTTCAAAGCCATTGGTTTTCATTTTTAGGGACTCTTAAATGACTGGAATGGTACCACTGAACTGGCATTAGGCCAATGTGGTGCCTATATTTAAAAAGGGTTCAAAGTCTATACCAAGTAACTATAGACTTATTAGTTTAACTTAAACAGTTGGGAAGATACTGGAGAGTTTTTATAAAAGACCACATAGATGAGTTATTGCTGAAAAAAACATTTTAGGCAACAATCAAACAAGTCTGATTTCTTTATTTAAAAAAAAACAATGTCCCCCAAAGTAAATTTTGCCTCAATCGCGATAAACACTGTCGCCGCCGCCGAAAAAAAAAAGAAAGAGGTCCACACCCGATGAAGGCACCCTCCATCTGACAGCTCTGATGTCTGACAGTTCTTAAATAACTAAGGGGCAGGGCCACCCAATGACATAACTGGATGACCCCACCCCTTTGTGATGTCATCAATCCAGCATGACATCACAAGTGGGGTCACCCACTGACAGCTGATAAGTCATCGGTTGTTAAGGATACAGTGGCTACCTGCTCCTTAACAACCAGCTAGTCCCGATTTGTTAATGAGAAAAAAACACATGAAAAAAAGCATGCAAAAACTCATAAGAAAATGCATGTTCAATAACGGAAAAAGCACCGCAAAATGAACCGGAAAACCACATCAGCCTCAACTGCATAGATGTGAATCTAGTCTTAAAGCGTAACCTATGGAGATTTTTGGCTACCATTGTTTTTGCGATTTCACGGGTGCAAACATTTTTAAAACTTGCCATTGTTTGGCATTTATTTACTCGGTGCTACCTTATCTTTTATATTTTACCACAGATTGGGTAGTATATTGTATGTGCTTGCACTAAAATTTTGTTACGTTTTTTTTCTGTAAATTTGCGTTTAATAAACCAGTTGCGCAAATATCACATGACAAAAAAAATGTTTAACCATCATCTTTTTATTCTACAGGACCTCTGCTTTCAGGAAAATATATAATGTTCTGATAATTTAAGTAATTTTATTGCCAAAATTGGAGTAAATTGGATCATACTGTGCTGGGGTTTGTATATGAAGATGGATTTATGGATTTTCAAAGTAAAGATTAATTGCATTTTACAGAGATTTCATCCTAATTTTGTGCTCTATATACTGTATGTATATATATATATATATTGTAATAGTGAGAGTCCCTGTCACTGTGAAAAGGGATGGAAAATGGACACAGAGTCTGCATGTCGGCAGACTGCAGTGCTACAGAGCATAGCTTTGAAAGGGAGAAAACTGTGTTGGCAGCTTTCTCCAGGTTTTGCTATGTTCCAATGGGGCTCTGTAGTTTGGAGATCCCCCAGAGACTTGGGTGGGATGGGATTGCTAACCCTGTGTCCATGTCTTATGGAGAGGCAGCACATTGTGTGCCCAGGTGCACACAGTCCATATAACGAGGGGCTAGTGAGAGCAGAGAGTGGAGTGTGTGCAGCTTGCTGCTGTATCAAGACAGACCTGTGTCTGAAAAGCTGTCTGCCCTGTGTGAGAGGACATCTGTGGTAAGGGGGGGACTTGGTGTCTGAAGGACTGGGAAGGTTGGGACGGTTACAAGGGCCTGTGAGACCAGAGAAGGGTCTGGGAGGGCCGAGGCGACTAGCAAGTCCAAGGGGGCTGAAGGAAGTCCTGAAGTCTGGGGGACAGTAATCAAACCCAGGGGTTTGGAGAGTTCTGTTGAGGCCAGGAGTAGGCTGGTTCAGCAGGGAACTGCAAGGCAAAGTAAGCCTAGGAGCCAGGAGGCTTGGCATTTTCGGTTGTATGAATTTACTGGAGAAGAACCCCTGTGTGGGAAATCCTGTGTATAAACTTTTATTTTGTTCCTGTTAATAAAAATGGGCTGCCATGCCCTCAAACCTGATAACTGACTGCTGTGGACTCACTACATGAAGATGCATCTACAACTGTGCTAAACACCCCAATATCACTATATATATATATATATATATATATATATATATATATATATATATATATATATATATATATATATATATATATAAAACGTATTGGGCGCTTGCCTTTACACGCACATGAACTTTAATGGCATCCCAGTCTTAGTCACAAGGTTTAGGAGTATGTCTATGGGAATGTTTGACCATTCTTCCAGAAATGCATTTGTGAGGTCAGGCAATGATGTTGGACGAGAAGGCCTGGCTCGCAGTCTCCGCTCTAATTCATCCCAAATAATCAAAAAGTCTGCAACACGAATGCTTCTACTTATGAGCCTTTATTGTAGCACTAACAGCAATGCAACATCCTAAGATGTTGCACTGCTGTTAGTGCTACAATAAAGGCTCATAAGAAGAAGCATTCGTGTTTCTGGATTTTTTTGATCATATGGATTTTGTTGGACGTAACAGCCTGAACACCTACACTCAGCTCATTATCCTTCTATGTTGCAGTGGAGGTGGGGTGAGTTTCTGTGTATCACATGATTCATCCCAAAGGTGTTCTATTGTGTTGAAGTCAGGACTCAGTCAAGTTCCTCCACCCCAAATTCACTCATCCATGTCTTTATGGATCTTGCTTTGTGCACTTGTCCAAATCATTTGGTGGAGGGGGAATTATGCTATGGGGTTGTTCTTCAGTGGTTGGGCTTGGCCCCTTAATTTCAGTCAAGGGAACTCTTAAGGCGTCAGCATACCAAGACATTTTGGACAATTTCATGCTCCCAACTTTGTGGGAACAGTTTGGGGATGGCCCCTTCTCTTTCCAATGTGACTGCGCACCAGTGCACAAAGCAATGTCCATAGAACATGGATGAGTGAGTTTGGGGTGAAGGAACTTGACTGGCTTGCACAGAGTCACAGAGTGATATCAGTTATAGCACCACCTGTGAGCATGACATTACCACACTAGCTGATTGTGGCAGAAGTGGCGGCAGTGGCCGGTGATTCCACCTTCCTGAATGCATGACCATGCGGCGGCTGTATCCGCGGCCATGTAGTGCTTTTCTGAGAGGTACGAGGGCACACCTGTGTTCAATTCACATTTTCCAGCTCTGTAATCAGAGCCAAGGAGGAGCTATAAATTCTTATCCTTTTGGGCCATCATAAGTGATTTAACAATTTAAGGTAATGTTTATGTTGTAATTTGGAGACAATTCTGTCCTCATTGTAGGCTTTCTCTGATTCATTCACTGCAAGTTTTCTCACCTGAGTCCTGACCTCAACTCGATAGAACACCTTTGGGATTAATTAGAACAGAGACTGTGAGCCAGTCCTTCTCGTTCAACATCAGTGCCTGACGTCACAAATGCGCTTCTGGAAGAATGGTCAAACATTCCCATAGTCATACTCCTAAACCTTGTGGACAGCCTTCCCAGAACAGTTGAAGCTGTTATAGCTGCAAAGGGTGTGGCTGCACTACTGCTGATCTCCTCAGCTCCAGTGAGGCCTACTGATCCAGGGAGCTTGATTACTCCCTAGACCCAGAGTGGATGCAGGAATCTGGTGTGCATCCAGGGGAGGATCCCCCGGATAGCCAGAGTACCGCTCCTCCCATACCAGTGTTTGAGGACCTGGGAAATGGCCCAGCTAAAGGTGAAAGCCTGTCAGCCTACAGAAAGAAGGTTTGTGTTAGGATTGCAAGAATCGCCAAGGAGAAAGAGGTACTGGCGAAGTTAAAGTTTGATTTCAATCATAAAAAAAATTGCAAATGACCGGCTTCACAGTTCTGAAAGAAGACAGATGTGGCGTTAATGGCTTTGGAGGCCAAAGTTTAAAAGCAGAGTCTGCTGGTGGCCACATTGAAAGAAACCAGCGGTGCTTTCAAGGAGAAATATGGCAATGATGATCACTTCCGTACAATGCACAGAGGGGCCATAGAGTCCAGTGGAGGAGAAGCATCACCAGAGTGCAAGAAAGAAAGGTCAGTGCAAAGAAAAAAAGTTTCTGTGGGCTCTGACTGTTTCTGGCCAGCACGCTGGAAATTCTTCACATCTTGTGCCAAGTATCAGTATGCTTTCAGAAAGTGGAGAAAGCTCTGGCACACAGGCTGCGGGTGATCAGCAGTCAAATGTTTTGACTGGCAGTATGTCACTGGGCCAAGGAAGTTCTGTGCCCTTGTCACCGCAACAGGAGGCTATGGAGCAAGATGATCCATCTGAGCCTGTGAAGGGAGCAGGTATGCTAAATCACCTTTGCATGGTCGTAAGTTTGCCGAGCCTGGATCATCTGAGGATGAAGAAGAGGATAATGATGTCCCCCCAAAACCTTTGAAACAATGGGTGACAGAAAAAGCTGTTTTTGTTCATGACTTGCCTTTGGAGGCGTGGTGGCGGAACAAGCTCCAACAATACTGAACCCTGTCTTGCATCCGTCCCAGCTGCCAGCAGAGTTACCCAGTGTGCTGTAAAGGAAAGGTAATGTCCCTGCCCATGCCTGTTGGATCATGAGTCAGCGGTAATATGCACATTACTGCTGACCGAAAATATATAGTGTAGCGCTATGCGTGTAAATAATATAAAGTTGAAAAACAGTGAACTAAGCTCTAGCCATCTCTTAAGGGCCAGGATATAAACTAAATAATTCAAAATTACATATAAAATAAGTGAATACAATCAAAAATGCACTGAGTGCTACAAAATAACATATAAGATATAGTGATTGTAATAAACCAGTGAAAAAACGGTGTGGTGAACAGAACAAATCCTAAATAAGTAAAAAATCAACCAAAAAAGTCCATGGACGTTGACAGTTGTATTCCTAATGGGAATAGAAAACCACCACCAAAAGTCTCTGAGGGTTGAATGATGAAGACAAAAATGGAAAGCTTCTGGTAGATGGATAGATAGAACACCAAATGAATGGGACATCTAAATAAGTGACAGGACCATCACCGGAGCATCGGGGGAGGCTTACCGGAAATAGGTGACTTGAGAAGACCTACGTCTTACAAGTCTCAGAAAGCTTATTTAGCCACCAGGACTGGCAAGATGGATCATCAGGTATCCTCAGCTTCAAATGGGGGGGAAGGATCTCGTCACAGCTTCGAACGTCCCCAAACGTTCCAACAGGCCAACCGGATGTTTTTAGATACCACGAGAGAAATAAAGCTCACATGGCATGATATAGTTTTAAAAAAACATTCATTTATTAAAATAATAAAAAAGACACTCACATGATAGGAGATCGTAACACAGCTCAAAATATATCAGTCGCGGTGATCGTAAGGTGTCCACCCAAATGTTTCGGCTAACAAGCCTTCATCTGGGGTGTGGAGCCCCCCCCAACTCACCGCTATTTAAACCAGAAATGACTCCCACTGGGAGTGTCACAACACAGGAAGTGCCCGACTGATGTCACTTCCGGTTATTAAGTTGATGTTGTTTCGTGTAAGATACATGTAAAATATAAGAAAAATGCAATGGGCGGTGTTATACCGCTAACACCAATAAATAAAACATCGAAAATCGAAATAGGGTGTCACATATAGTGATAGTGTTATGGTCGGCCCATCCGGAAGTGCTCGGAATTCAAGCCAAGCCTCTTTATCAATATAGCCGGATCTCAGAGGTCGAAGCGCCATCACGCTCCGCCCACTGGACCCGGCCAGATAACATAGCTGTGCGCAGTAGCGGCATTCACAGGAGGAAGTCCGCCCGCGCACCAAGCCTCACTCTCTCCTCCACGTCGGCGGCACTCATACTTCCTGTATAGAGGAAGGAAGGCCCCGATAGGCTGGAGAGGACCGGAACCGGGTCCCAGTACCTTCGCAACACGAAACAAAGTGTCAGCAAAGGTGATACCAGTAAAAATTAGTCGATCATGTCGTGATAACCAAACGACATAGGACTTATAGTAAAACAGAAATACAAAATAAAAAATATTCAGTGGGGGCATCGGCCATAACCATATATTAATTAAAATCACTATATGGATATAAAGTGACACTTGCCAATGAGGGACATCCCTTCCATCCTATGTAATGCAACACACATAAGAGGGACTAACAATGACAGTCTATCCTATATGGGGACATCCTCCAAAGTGTACAAATACAAAAAGTACTTATATAATATCACAATATAAAATGTATCAATAGCCAGAAATCTCACTGACGCTGGTACAAAATTGTAAAATGTGTACAAAAAATAAAAAATAAAAATAAGGGAGATCGTAAATAAAATAACTATGCCTGGTTAATAAAAGAATTGATGTCCCACTCTACGTTGATACCTTGCGGGAAGTGGGAACCCAATTCGTAAATCCAGTAAGTCTCCAGACGGGAGACCCCCCTAAGGGTTGACCCACCCCGCCAAGGAGCCACATATTTATCGATGATAAGGAACTGGGTGCCTTCAGGGTTTCGATCATGGAATTCCCTGTAGTGACGAGGCACAGTGTGTTTAGTGCTACCTGCCTTAATAAGGTTGATATGCTCAGAGACTCTTGTTGTGAATGATCTAATGGTTCGTCCCACATACTGTTTGCCACATGGGCAGGTCAGAAGGTAGACTACCCCCGTAGTGGCACAAGTGCACAACTGCTTAATCTTGTAGGAATGGCCAGTCACCATAGAGGAAAAAGTGTGACTAGCTCTCCTACCGTTGATGTTATATTGACAGACCAGGCATTTTTTACAGGGGTAGAAACCAATCCAATTATGAAAAAAGGAAGGTTTATTTGGGGGATTGACCACATTAGGTGCCAGCTTGTTACAAAGGGACGGGACACCCCTGAAAACCACCTTAGGGGTTCTGGGCAGCATAGGGCCCAAGATCCTGTCTGTTTTCAGAACATCCCAGTGGTGTTCAAAAATTCTTCTAATGTGTTTATGTTGAATGGAGAAGGATGTCATAAAGGACCATTTAAAGTCCTCATTTACTTGTCTAGGCCTGTCCTCTAGGAGTAATTGACGATCAACCAAACAGGCATTATCTATCTCCTTATCCAAATCTGAGGGATTATAACCCTTCTCCAAAAACCTATTTTTAAGAGACGCTGCTTGGGTCTTAAAGGTGTTAAGATCACTACAGTTCCTGCGTAATCGCAGGAACTGGCTCTTGGGAACTGATCTGATCCAAGAGGCATGGTGGCAGCTATCGGTAGGAATATATCCATTCCGATCGGTGGATTTAAAATAGGTACTAAATACAAACTGACCTTCCTTTCATTCAATAACCAGGTCCAAAAAATGGACGGAGGTTACACTTGCCTCAAAAGATAAAACAATATTCCTATTGTTATCATTAAGAGTCGCAAAAAAATCCACCAAACCATCTAGGCTCCCAGTCCATAGGAGGAGGATGTCGTCTATGTACCGAGCCCACAACAAGAGGTGTGGGCTCTGCATAGCATAGACGACATCCTCCTCCCATTTGGCCATAAATAAATTGGCCAGACTGGGAGCAAACTTCGCTCCCATTGCAACCCCCTTGTGTTGACGGTAGAATCTACCATCGAACCAGAAGTAATTGTGCTGTGTTGCAAACTCAATTCGTTCAATAATGTAGTCCACCTGGGGTGAAGCAAGGGAAGCATCTCTGTCAAGAAAACACTTGACCGCATCAATACCCCTGCGTTGCGGAATGCAGGTGTAGAGGGATGCAACGTCCGCAGTTGCCATAATAAGATCACCCTAATGGGAAACATTTGAGAGTAATCTGATCACATCTTTGGTGTCCTTTAAATAGGACGGCATCTTAGTTACTGATGGCTGAAGAAAAAAATCAATGTATTTCCTGATTTTAGAGGTGACCGAATCGATGCCACTGATTATTGGCCGACCTGGGGGATGCAGAGGGTCCTTATGGACCTTAGGCAGGTAGTACATAACAGGTATGCGTGGAGCGAGTGGGACTAAAAACGATCTCTCTTTCTTATTTAAAATATAAGAATTGTAACCTTTAGATACCAATCTTTGTAACTCTTTTTTATAGTTATGTGTAGGGTTACCAGATAATTCGATGTATGTCTCCTGATCTCCCAAAATACGGTGCATTTCATTAATATAGTCTGATTTATTCAGTAAGACAATGCCACCGCCCTTGTCGGCGGGGCGGATAACTAAATTTTTGTTGTCACATAAAGTTTTTAGGCCTGTTGAAGGTAAGGGGTTATGAAATTTACGTTTCAATGGAATGTTGGCTAAATCTCTCAACACTAGTTCCTTAAACAGATTGATAGCTGGTGGAAGTTGTGTTGGAGGGCTAAAAAGAGAGGGGTTGGATAAACCTGAGTGAACAGTGCCAGACGTTGCCGCCCTGGCTACATTCCTAGAGGGATTAGAAATAATATAGCTCTGGACATTAATCTTCCTATTGAACTTCTGAATGTTATTTCAACCTGTGTCTAAGAGGCGTGTTAGCTGCTTACTGTGTAACCATTTTTATAACATCATTGGTGCAGCGCTGTACTCATTCCCCATCGATTCCAGTATTAATTAGACATCTAGTATAGCCGCAGCCCACATTCCTTTCAATATGGATGTATTTGACTACCGTGCATCTAGAGTAGTAAATACGGAGGGTGTTTTTGTAGCCACTTCCAATGACTCAGAAATAGGCGGACTATTTTTGAGGCTAAAAAATGTCATGGTCTCCGAGCTCCACCTTCAATGGGATCTTGTCTTCTTAGAACAATATGTGGCAGAAGGCATGATCCCACGGAGCCTGAGGTGGGATGTTCACCCTCAACAGGGTGAATCTGAACTTGATACTTGGTTCACATACTTTAATGATGCTGGTATCAAGTTCCTTGATTTCCTTATTACAAGGAAACGTACTCGACTTTCGATCTTAGATCGAGAGATTAAGGAGCTAAAAGAGAAATTACTTTCTTTCAAAAACTCGGTCGAATACAATACTTTATCTTCTAATTTGCAAGCCTATCTTGTAAAAGAAGATAAAGAGCAAAGAACTAAGAAACATAAAAAGTATTCCCGAGATATTGGCGATTATAAGGCTGGCAGGGTGTTTGGATGGCAGAAATCCATTGCAACACCCACCTTGGAGTCTGCAATGGAAACCAATGCCCAGAGCACGAGTATAGCAGTCCCTTCCAGGGAGCCTTCTGTCCGCCCTAAACCTTCTGTTGATAAGGGGCGAGCTCAGAATGTGGGTTCCTCCTCACATAGGGGTCGACACCCCAGCACGCATACCCCTAGAAATCAACAAAGGGGCAGAGGTTACTACTCTAGGAGTAGGGGTAGAGGTGGAAATAGGGGCGATCATCGTAGTCAAGATGAATATCCGTATTATGATCGGGAGAACTCCCATTATAGGGGTTCTCCGGGTAGTAATCATGACCTTCCCCATTATTCTCAACACCAGAACCCACCTTATTATAGGCACCCCCCTGCCTCTACATATAATAGATATTCCCCTTTGCGGGATCACTATAATGAAAATGTCTACCCATTCCCTAATGCCGGGTATGGTCCATCCCCCTACAAACAATCCTACTCTGGGCCACGGACCACTCGGGGTTTTCACAAGGACCTCCAAAACAAAAAAAGAGGTCCGGAAACAAGAGAGGGTCCAGAGGAGGGAGGAGGATCCAGAGACGAAAAAAGGAAAAGAATCTAACCTGTCAAGGGGTTTTCAACCTGAGTGATACCATTCTCACTCAGGAAGAAAAAATTATTTTAAATAAAGGTCTTAAGTTCGCTCCCCCGTGTAAACTGAATAAGTTCGATACTTTTATCGACATTCAGAAGTTCATTAGGAAGATTAATGTCCAGAGGTATATTATTTCTAATCCCTCTAGGAATGTAGCCAGGGCAGCAACGTCTGGCACTGTTCACTCAGGTTTATCCAACCCCTCTCTTTTTAGCCCTCCAACACAACTTCCACCAGCTATCAATCTGTTTAAGGAACTAGTGTTGAGAGATTTAGCCAACATTCCATTGAAACGTAAATTTCATAACCCCTTACCTTCAACAGGCCTAAAAACTTTATGTGACAACAAAAATTTAGTTATCCGCCCCGCCGACAAGGGCGGTGGCATTGTCTTACTGAATAAATCAGACTATATTAATGAAATGCACCGTATTTTGGGAGATCAGGAGACATACATCGAATTATCTGGTAACCCTACACATAAATATAAAAAAGAGTTACAAAGATTGGTATCTAAAGGTTACAATTCTTATATTTTAAATAAGAAAGAGAGATCGTTTTTAGTCCCACTCGCTCCACGCATACCTGTTATGTACTACCTGCCTAAGGTCCATAAGGACCCTCTGCATCCCTCAGGTCGGCCAATAATCAGTGGCATTGATTCGGTCACCTCTAAAATCGGGAAATACATTGATTTTTTTCTTCAGCCATCAGTAACTAAGATGCCGTCCTATTTAAAGGACACCAAAGATGTGATCAGATTACTCTCAAATGTTTCCCATTAGGGTGATCTTATCATGGCAACTGCGGACGTTGCATCCCTCTACACCTGCATTCCGCAACGCAGGGGTATTGATGCGGTCAAGTGTTTTCTTGACAGAGATGCTTCCCTTGCTTCACCCCAGGTGGACTACATTATCGAACGAATTGAGTTTGCAACACAGCACAATTACTTCTGGTTCGATGGTAGATTCTACTGTCAACACAAGGGGGTTGCAATGGGAGCGAAGTTTGCTCCCAGTCTGGCCAATTTATGGCCAAATGGGAGGAGGATGCCGTCTACGCTATGCAGAGCCCACACCTCTTGTTGTGGGCTCGGTACATAGACGACATCCTCCTCCTATTGACTGGGAGCCTAGATGGTTTGGTGGATTTTTTTGTGACTCTTAATGATAACAATAGGAATATTGTTTTATCTTTTGAGGCAAGTGTAACCTCCGTCCATTTTTTGGACCTGGTTATTGAAAGAAAGGAAGGTCAGTTTGTATTTAGTACCTATTTTAAATCCACCGATCGGAATGGATATATTCCTACCGATAGCTGCCACCATGCCCCTTGGATCAGATCAGTTCCCAAGAGCCAGTTCCTGCGATTACGCAGGAACTGTAGTGATCTTAACACCTTTAAGACCCAAGCAGCGTCTCTTAAAAATAGGTTTTTGGAGAAGGGTTATAATCCCTCAGATTTGGATAAGGAGATAGATAATGCCTGTTTGGTTGATCGTCAATTACTCCTAGAGGACAGGCCTAGACAAGTAAATGAGGACTTTAAATGGTCCTTTATGACATCCTTCTCCATTCAACATAAACACATTAGAAGAATTTTTGAACACCACTGGGATGTTCTGAAAACAGACAGGATCTTGGGCCCTATGCTGCCCAGAACCCCTAAGGTGGTTTTCAGGGGTGCCCCGTCCCTTCGTAACAAGCTGGCACCTAATGTGGTGAATCCCCCAAATAAACCTTCCTTTTTTCATAATTGGATTGGTTTCTACCCCTGTAAAAAATGCCTGGTCTGTCAATATAACATCAATGGTAGGAGAGCTAGTCACACTTTTTCCTCTACGGTGACTGGCCGTTCCTAGAAGATTAAGCAGTTTTGCACTTGTGCTACTACAGGGGTAGTCTACCTTCTGACCTGCCCATGTGGCAAACAGTATGTGGGATGAACCATTAGATCATTCACAACAAGAGTCTCTGAGCATATCAACCTTATTAAGGCAGGTAGCACTAAACACACTGTGCCTCGTCACTACAGGGAATTCCATGATCGAAACCCTGAAGGCACCCAGTTCCTTATCATCGATAAATATGTGGCTCCTTGGCGGGGTGGGTCAACTCTTAGGGGGGGTCTCCCGTCTGGAGACTTACTGGATTTACGAATTGGGTTCCCACTTCCCGCAAGGTATCAACGTAGAGTGGGACATCAATTCTTTTATTAACCAGGCATAGTTATTTTATTTACGATCTCCCTTATTTTTATTTTTTATTTTTTGTACACATTTTACAATTTTGTACCAGTGTCAGTGAGATTTCTGGCTATTAATACATTTTATATTGTGATATTATATAAGTACTTTTTGTATTTGTAAACTTTGGAGGATGTCCCCTTATAGGATAGACTGTCATTGTTAGTCCCTCTTATGTGTGTTGCATTATATAGGATGGAAGGGATGTCCCTCATTGGCAAGTGTCACTTTATATCCATATAGTGATTTTAATTAATATATGGTTATGGCCGATGCCCCCACTGAATATTTTTTATTTTGTATTTCTGTTTTACTATAAGTCCTATGTCGTTTGGTTATCACAACATGATCGACTAATTTTTACTGGTATCACCTTTGCTGACACTTTGTTTCGTGTTGCGAAGGTACTGGGACCCGGTTCCAGTCCTCTCCAGCCTATCGGGGCCTTCCTTCCTCTATACAGGAAGTATGAGTGCCGCCGACGTGGAGGAGAGGCTTGGTCCTGGGCGTGGAACGAGCGCGCGCCACATTTGACGGAGGCGGGCCATGTGCGCATACTTGACGTAGGATCCGGAGGGCGGAGCGTGACGGCGCCTCGGCCTATGGGATCCACGGGTCGAGAGCGAGGCTTGGTGCGCGGGCGGACTTCCTCCTGTGAATGCCGCTACTGCGCACAGCTATGTTATCTGGCCGGGTCCGGTGGGCAGAGCGTGATGGCGCTTCGACCTCTGAGATCTGGCTATATTGATAAAGAGGCTTGGCTTGAATTCCGAGCACTTCCGGATGGGCCGACCATAACACTATCACTATATGTGACACCCTATTTCGATTTTTGATGTTTTATTTATTGGTGTTAGCGGTATAACACCGCCCATTGCATTTTTCTTATATTTTACATGTATCTTACACAAAACAACATCAACTTAATAACCGGAAGTGAGATCAGTCGGGCACTTCCTGTGTTGTGACACTCCCAGTGGGAGTCATTTCTGGTTTAAATAGCAGTGAGGTGGGGGTGCTCCACACCCCAGATGAAGGCTCGTTAGCCAAAACATGTTGGGTGGACCCCTTACGATCACCGCGACTGATATATTTTGAGCTGTGTTACGATCTCCTATCATGTGAGTGTCTTTTTTATTATTTTAATAAATGAATGTTTTTTTAAAGCGATATCATGCCATGTGAGCTTTATTTCTCTCATGGTATCTAAAAACATCCGGTTGGCCTGTTGGAACGTTTGGGGACGTTCGAAGCTGTGATGAGATCCTTCCCCCCCCATTTGAAGCTGAGGATACCTGATGATCCATCTTGCCAGTCCTGGTGGCTAAATAAGCTTTCTGAGACTTGTAAGACGTAGGTCTTCTCAAGTCACCTATTTCCGGTAAGCCTCCCCCGATGCTCCGGTGATGGTCCTGTCACTTATTTAGACGTCCCATTCATTTGGTGTTCTATCTATCCATCTACCAGAAGCTTTCCATTTTTGTCTTCATCATTCAACCCTCAGAGACTTTTGGTGGTGGTTTTCTATTCCCATTAGGAATACAACTGTCAATGTCCATGGACTTTTTTGGTTGATTTTTTACTTATTTAGGATTTGTTCTGTTCACCACACCGTTTTTTCACTGGTTTATTACAATCACTATATCTTATATGTTATTTTGTAGCACTCAGTGCATTTTTGATTGTATTCACTTATTTTATATGTAATTTTGAATTATTTAGTTTATTTCCTGGCCCTTAAGAGATGGCTAGAGCTTAGTTCACTGTTTTTCAACGTTATAATATTTACACGCATAGCGCTACACTATATATTTTCTATCTAGTTATTTCAACCTGTGTCTAAGAGGCGTGTTAGCTGCTTACTGTGTAACCATTTTTATAACATCATTGGTGCAGCGCTGTACTCATTCCCCATCGATTACATTACTGCTGACCGCCCTGTCCAACGAGGCCAAAACGTTGCCTTCCACATGCCGGTAGAGAGCCGGAATGTATATGTATACATATATACATATACACATACACACAGTTACCAAGACATCGATAGTGCTGGGAATAGGATTATTGGTATTTCCACATCAATGTCATGTGTATATATATATATATATATATACACACACACACACACATCATCCTGAAATATATAAATCTAATTACATTTGAAAATTGTGTAGATAAAACCTTATTTTTCGTTAAAAATGATTATGTATAAATCATTATTCCCACATAAATCCATGCACTCAAAAAAAATGCAAGCCCCATTCGACGACATCTGGAATTGATTCATATTGGATTCATAAACAATAAATATATCTCAAATTTGCAACAAACGGCCAAGAAAAAAAAGAGAAGAAAAAGACATGAAAAAGGTGGGAAAATAAAGAGGGACCCTAAAGGAGTCACATGAACATCTTTTTAATAGACTAGCTATATGTGCTAAAATAATGTAAACTTCAGACGGTGGTCCAAAACTCAGAGATCTATAAATATTACCTGGATGGCTATGCAAGGAACAGTAAACAAAGAGCAATGATCTCGTTGTATCTGTGATTGCTATGGGAAAGGTGGTCACGCTACTGATTTTTTTCAGTTGAATCTCAAAGAACCCTAGAAAATCATTAGATATTGTGTGGGCAGGTGTGTAGGAGACATAGTCTCTCTATACTTGGTGCAATAACATGATTAAGATGATAATTTTGTTACAAAAGTGATAATTTAAACTTCCAGGCTCTAAGTAGATCACAAAGAGCAATGGATCACCAAAAATGTATAAAATGGCAAAAAAAAAAATCACAAATGCAGAAATCGCAAAAAATCAAAAAACATCGAAAAATGGACAAATACAAAATTGATAGCAAATCGGAAGAACAAAGAACAAAAAATCAAAGTGAGAGATGGCCACTGACAAATATAAACCAGGGAGCATTACGTTATATACTGAATAAATTTAGGCTGTGACAGACCTAGCCGGGAAAGAGACTTTTGGAGGGGACTGTATGCTAGCCTCCTGCCGATCGATCGGGGGCCCATGCATTTGGGGGAACGGTGCTCTTTGTGAGCTTTATGTCTGGGGACCCTGGATTTGCCATATTGGAATAGTGGCTGATTAATAATGCTGGGACAGATACTGTTAGGAGATGCTGATGTCAATTCCAACACCTGTCTGTCTATTGTCTGCTAAAATGTGTATTGTAAATAAGTCTACTATGGGATCTAAGAGTCATTAGATCCCCATTGTTATTTGTGTTAATTAACTCTGCTATTGTGTGAAGAAGAGTCTATGTTGATTGTGATAATGTTGATTGGATTTTTTGAACTACAAGATGGCCAGTCTGGCCTAATGGTCATGTCTGAGTCATCTAGGCTGTCTAATGGGATTAGTTAATTAGCTCATGTTAATTAGGTTAATTAGGTTACAGCTGTATTGTTAGAGTAATATGAGCAGGAGGTCTGCACCTCCACGTTGAGTGTATAAAAGCCTGTATTTTGTCAATAAAGAGAGATTCCTGGTTGAACTTACATACAGCCGGGTGGCAGGAGGCGGAGCCTAGCGGAGTAGACATGCATTGTTAGAGCTCCACACCGCTGAGGAGAGGAGAGAAGGACAAAGAGGAGCCTGCAGGCTCAAAAGGTATCCATTTGAACCTTTTTGCCCCAGGGAACAAACTGTGAAAGTTTGGGCAGGAAATATGGTCCTGGGAGGAAACCGTGGCAGAAATAAAAATCACCTCACAAAGAGCTCACAGGCACTCACTGCAGCTGAAGCAGCTCCAGTCACCTCACAAGATACAGCATCAGGGCGCTCTCACAGACAGAAAATGTCACAGCAAGACTCTCCATTTGAGTCAGATACAGAACAAATCCTCTCACAAACTTCTCCACAAGCCTCCTCAGTATCCCCAGTAATATTATTACAATTTGAAAAGATGCTTCATAAGGCTTTAAAACAAACCTCAGACCAAATAACAAACAGCCTAACCAAAGAAATAAGAGAGCTGGGAAACCGCACCGCAGCCCTAGAAATAAAAATGGATGAAATTGAAATTACAACCCAAGAAAATATAACAGAATTGGAACAATTAAAAAAAGAGAATTTAATACTTCAAACTAAGCTCGAAGATTACGAAAATAGAGCCAGACGTTCAAACTTGCGCATAATGGGAATACCTGAAACTGTGACAGACCTGCAATCTACTATTACTGCTCTATTACAAGAACTAAAGCCAGATATCCCTATTGAACATTTAGAACTGGACAGAGTACACAGAGCCCTCACAGCCAAAAAGAAAGATGGACCCCCACGTGATATAATCACAAAATTTCATTATTACAGAACGAAAGAACAAATACTAATTGCTGCAAGAGAAATAAAGGAACTTAATTTTCAAGGACACAATTATCAAATTTTTGCTGACCTTTCCCAACTTACTATTACTAAAAGACGATCCATGAAACCCCAACTAATGGAACTGCAACGCCACAACATTATGTATCAATGGGGCTTCCCCTTTTCAGTCAGATTTAACTACCAAGGTACAATTTACAGAAGCAGATCAGCAGATGAACTACAACAAACCCTTTTAAAATTAAATCTGACAGAACCCACAAGCAGCAACACTCCCACATGCAGAAGAATGGCATCATCTTCACCTTCAGGCAGCACCCAGAAAATTTCAGAACAAAATGGGAATCATCATTCTCACAAATAAGGCCGTTATGCCACATCATCCATGGACCAAGAAGATTCAATGGACTGACATCCTAATTCCTGATATCTCTTCATTTATTATACTAAGAGATGGTTCTCTATAAAAAACCTATATTTATAACTGAATGTAACTGCATTCTGATAGTCACACACTGTGTGGGATCATGCTACATTCCAGTTATATTTCTTATTACTTCTGATTCATATAGCCTTAGAATATATAAGTGAAATAAGGAAATTCTTGTTCAATTATATATTATCAGGTAATAACAATAGATTTATTACTTTTTAGGACAAATATGTTCAATAATCCAGAAGTAATGGAAGCTTTTTCTTTCTTTTCTTAAAACAAATATATTATTACCTAACTAGTTCCTAGAATTATGTTTTTGTTTATTCTAATCTGAAGCAATACAACCTCAATTTTATGAGTTAACATATCTAAACAGTTACATATGAATAAAATATGTAATTGTTTACTCTAAAAGGGTTAAAATCCCAAAATAATTCAAACTATCTTCATCAATACCAAAGTTATTAACAATACCTTTCTAACTGAATTATTTAGCCTAGGGCAAGACTAACCATATACAACCACCCTGGAATAAATAATTTCAACAAAAACTATATTCTGCACTCCAATTAATGAAACATCATTTTGATGTCTTTTGACATAGCACTTCTCTCCTGTAAGCGGAAGATCCGTGTACCCCCATTAGCCCTCCTCATTCTCCCAACCATATTATGTGGGAGTGTGACGAAGGCACTTATTCCCCTGAGAGAGATATTTATTCTCTTTCACGGGTAAATTGTGATTACTTGCAAAAAATAATTTATACAATGTATCATCTAATCTCATATGTTTTTTGTTTACTCTTTACTCCAGAATTCACTGGTTTCTTTTCTATCTATTCATCTCTTCAGTCCACACAGGTTGATCTGCGCAGTCAGCTCTGCATAACAAAAAGTAAGTCAAAACTATTTGATCTATTGCCATGGCACCACTGAATATACTTTCCCTGAATGTTCAGGGAATAAATGTCCCTCAAAAAAGGACCAAAGCCTTCCGTACTTCCCATAACAAGAAGGCTCACATAGTATGCCTCCAAGAAACACACTTCACCAAAGATTCTACTCCAAAATATATTTCTCCTATTTATCAACAAATTTACACGGCTTCTGCCTGTACCAAGCAAAGGGGAACTCTAATTGCATTTCACCGATCCACACCATTCACCTTATCATCAGAAATTAAAGACCCAGAAGGTAGATACCTGATACTCATGGGTTATATAATGGATACAGCAATCACAGTGATTTCCTACTACGCTCCTAACAAACAACCTACACCATTCCTCTCACATATATTACAAGTGATTAATACACACAAAATAGGAACAGTGATAATGTGTGGGGATTCGAACCAGGTCCTCCTCCCATTTCTAGATAAATCACCTTTTACACCATCCAAAATAACCTCTAGATTACCTTTTTCTCAACTTCTTTCCAAATACAATCTGGTAGATTCATGGAGAGAAAGTAACCCAATGAAAAAGAAATTCACTTATTTCTCGCACCCTCATCAAACCTTCACCAGAATAGATCATATTTTTCTAACAATAGGAATGATACCAGAAATTATTGCATCAGATATAATTCCGATTCCGTGGTCTGACCATAATGCAGTATACACTACTATAGCCTCAGCCATACCAAAAGCGCATGACCCAACGTGGTACTTACCGGACATAATGCTCAAACACCCACTACATCAGATGGCCATTGAACAAGCTTTAAAGGAATACATATCAATTAATAATACAACAGACATCTCCCCAATAACACTGTGGGAAGCTCATAAGCCTGTCTTGCGTGGTACAATACAAAGACAAATGGCACTATTTAAACGGGAACGCAAAAATCTAGCAAAAAAACTAGAACTCAATTTTAATGCAGCCTACATATCATTTCAAGATAATCCATCTCAGAGTACAAAATCTCATCTGGAAAAATCTAGATTGGAATACGATCTATTTCTCACTGAGTCAGTTGATAAATCTCTCAAACGCTCCAAACACAATTTCTACATGAATACAAACAAACCAGGTACATATTTGGCTCGGGCATTAAATTCAACTAACAAATCTTTCAAACCAATACATTTGAAATTATCAAAAAATGTTTACACTTGTAATCCAGTTAAAATAGTCCATAAATTTCACTCACATCTCGCAACTTTATACAAGACAAACAATGAATTTAATCCTACAGAGGCTGAATCCTTCTTCTCAAAAATAACCTTACCTGAGTTATCTCAGAATCAAAAAAGCAGTTTGGATGAGCCTATAACTATAGACGAAGTTGCTAACGCCATAAAAGACCTAAAACTTAACAAAAGACCAGGCCCAGACGGCTACTCGGCTTTATACTATAAAACATTCTCAGAAATACTCTCTCCCATTCTCACTGAAACTTTTAACAAACTTCTAGATGGACATTCTTTTCGGCAAGAAACACTAATGGCAATTGTTTGTATGATCCCAAAACCCCTTTCTGATGATACTTCCTGTGTGAATTATCAGCCTATCTCTCTGTTAAACCTCGATATTAAATTATTAGCAAAAATAATAGCAAAACGCCTCAATAGCATTATAGGAAAATTAATACATAATGATCAAGTAGGCTTCATGCCAAATAGACAGGCAGGCGATAATATACGCAGGGCAGTGTTATTGGCACATATTGCTAAAAAACGGAAAATCTCTTTATGTTTTCTATCTCTCGATATTAAGAGGGCATTTGACACAGTATCCTGGCAATATATGCAATATTCATTACAAAAATGGGGTTTTGGACCCCACTTTTTAACATGGATCAAAGCATTATATAATAAACCCAAAGCCTATATAAAATATGCTGGATACAAATCTGAAGCCTTTAATATCGAAAGAGGTACCCGACAGGGTTGCCCATTATCTCCCTTATTATTTGCCCTTATACTCGAACCCATGGCCCAATACATCAGAACAAACCAAACTATAACTGGCATTGAAGTAGGAGGTATTACACACAAATTATGTATATTTGCAGACGATATATTACTTTTTCTATCATCACCACAGGTCTCTGGTCCTAACTTAATACCAGCTCTTGATGGATTTGCAGCCCTATCCGGCCTTATGATTAATCCTAAGAAATGCCTAGTGCTTAATATTTCACTCACAAACATGGAATTGATCTCGGCTAGGGCTGCACTCCCATTCACATGGGCAGAAAAATCAATCCCATATCTTGGAATTTATTTAACAGCATCTCATTCTGACTTATTCTCAACCAATTATCCTCCTGTATTAAGACAGATCACAAATCTAATAAAACAATGGTCGCAACTTCCTTTATCCTGGATGGGGAAGATTAATGCAATCAAAATGACTATTCTACCCAAATTGCTTTATCTATTCAGAGTCCTCCCTATTCCAATTCCTTCCTATTTTTTGAGAATAGTACAAAAAAGAGCAACTTCGTTTATATGGGGCTCTTATAAAACCACGTATACCTATACACACACTACATCTTCCCAAAAATAAAGGAGGCCTGGGATACCCTAATTTTACTAACTACTACAGAGCAGCACATTTGGCCAGTCTGTCCAAATACCATGCAAATCAGGAAATCCCATTATGGGTATTTATAGAGGCTTCAGAAAATGACCCTCTATTAATATCAAATTTATTATGGCTTGATCCTAAAGACCGCTTTAAAATTCATAATCCCATAACTAAACATTTCTTATCTCTCTGGGATAAACTAAAAACCAAATATCAGTTACAATCTCCACACAATCCTCTCCTTTCTTTTATCAGAAATCCGGCCTTTTATCCGGCATGGATCTACCCAAATTCTTTTAAAGCTTGGACAACATCAGGCATTCAGACACTAAATGACTTCATAGCATCTAAATCATTCCTTTCATTCCCATCGCTTAGAGAAAAATATGATCTACCAAACTCTGAGATATTTAGATATCTCCAAATCAAAAATTTCTATACACCATTCCTAAAGGGGGATACACCATTATCCCAATTATCCATTTTTGAATCAATCTGTACAAAAGATCCATTTTCTAAAGGTACAATTTCATCACTTTATAATCAATTATATGGAGTAGCAAATCTTAATAGACCCCCTTACGTTCAGAGGTGGGAGGAGGACCTGGGACGAACTTTAGAAGACACGGACTGGTCTAACATATGGCTCACATCTAAGTCATCTTCACCCAACATCTTAGCACTGGAGACAAATTATAAAGTCCTAACTCACTGGTACCTTGTACCCGCTAGAGTGGCAAAATATTCACCTAATACCTCAGCTCTTTGTTTTCGAGGATGCCCAGAAATAGGCACATATTTACACATATGGTGGACGTGCCCAGTAATCCAAACCTTCTGGAAGGAAGTCTTCGTGATTGCATCTAAAATATTTAAAAAAATAATACAACCAGATCCATATTTAACTTTACTTAATCTAAAACCGGAATGGTTAACACTCTCTCAATTCAAACTTATGATCCAACTAATAACAGCTGCAAAACAAACAGTGGCCAAGGCATGGAAATCTCCTACATTGGTACTAGCAGAAACAATTCACAGAATGAATAATACAATGTCCCATGCTAAGATGGTAGCCATCGATCAAAATCAAATTCCAAAATTTGAAAAACGTTGGCATCCTTGGATAAAACAACAGTTCCTGTCAAACTTCAATGACTCTGTCCTGTTGCCATGGTAACAGATTAAATGACTTACAGAGACACCCATTCTAAGGCTTCAAAGAGAACTAAAAAGAATAATAAACTGACGAGCGGGACAACCTTGTGGACCATACCTCTACCTTTCAACCCTTTTTCTTCTTTCTCTTTCCTTTTCTCCACCTTACGATTAAAGCTTATTATCAGAATTTATTTGACCTATATACACTCTACTTGTAAACAATATGTATAGTAGGTATAAATCATTTAAATACCTACAAAAGTAACTAAGGAAATGATATATATCTTTAATTTAGGTTTACGTGAACCCAATGTTTAATATTTGAAATGTCATGATATTTACCTATATAAACCCTACTGTAAAACAATGAGCTTACTTTATAGATCCTTGTAAACTTACTTTATGTATCTTTATAACATTGTATACTCAATAAACTTCTTTTGACAAGGAACTTACATACAGCCTGCCTGGTGTTTGTTCTGAGCTACACAACTGGGTTAGAACAGCACATAGCTGAAGTTCTAATCCCGAATCATTGGATGACCGAACCATCAGACGTTGCAATCTGATTCAATAGCTGCAGAGGAGTGTCGGGAGAGTGGAACCGAGTGAGCAAGGGGCTCGTTACATTGGATGGCAGCGGTGGGATTTGCTCTCCAGTTACTGGGACACTCCAAACCAGCCTGCAGGAGAGCCACGCTGAAAGACTTACTTGAGAGCCGTGGAGGGAATGGTGGGATCGTGCTTCCTTGCCGTGAACACATCCAAACCATCACCTGGATCCAAGGTAGCAGGATAGCAGGAGAGGAGAAATACCAGCCACCATGGATGAGGAATTCAGAAGGAGGTTGCGAGAGGAGATACAGCACAGAGGACCAGTATCAGAGCAGGTCCTGCTAGGATGGTTTGATCCTGTATGCTGTGAGCTCTGGAAGGAAGCGCTAGCCCGTGAGCAGCGACACCAGGGAAAAGTTCTCCCCTCCATCCATGTGAGGTACTGGTTGCAGTATGAAGTGCGAATGCTGTTTTTGGGGGAACAGCCGAACCAGGAGTGTACAGCCGAGTTAAGCAGGCTGATCCGGGCAGAAATGCGGTTGGACGAGAGCTACAGAGCCCTCCAGTGGTATGTAGCCCAAGTGTGCCCATGGACGGTGGATGACAGCCCCACGGAAGGCTTTGACTACGATGGCCTGGGATTGTTATACTGGAGGCTGTCCAGGGACCCTGACTTTGGAAGTGATCGGGAGGCGCGTTTGGAGGAAATAATGGAGCACAGAGAGTGGAGACTGAATGTCTCAGAAGTGCACTGGGCACTGGAAGATTTGGAGTTTCTGGCCATTCAGGAATGGGAGTTGGAGATTGCCTACAAACAGCTGTTAGACTCTGCTCAGCATCAGGGTGGTGCTCCCTTTGCCTGGGACTATCATGAAATACCAGTTGACAACTCTGAAATCCTGGCTGAAGAGTCGACAATGTGGCAGAGTAACAGTGTGCTTTGCCAACCTGCACCCGCAGCTATGGAGGCGGAGGTCTTATGGCGGATGCAGCAAGTGCTGGCTGACCTTGATGAACCTGTTTCTGCATTGGATGATCTTGGATGGAGGAATGTGCCTGTCCAGCAGAATGCCAGAGAATCGGCAGTGGAAAATCTGAAGATTGCCGTCCCCAAACCTGAAGTGCTGACAACAGGGCAGAGCTCTGCTAATCTCTGCCCAGTACTGATAGCTTCTTCTGGGTTCCACGGAGAGGAGATGGTGAACCTTTTATCCCCAGACACCAGTTGCAGAGACAGGGGATTTGATAGACTTTTATGCTGAGGAAGAACAACCTGGTGAGCCTCCAGCAGAAGAAGAGCTGTTATTAGGGCCAAACTTCACTATGTTCTGCCCAGCACCAACAGAAGTATCTGTGAAGTCACAAGGAACTTCCCCAGCTGAAGCGCTGGCAACCGGACAGAGGGTCCAAGATCTCTGCCCTACACCTGCGGCGGTTCCGGAGGTTCAGGGTGAGAAGGAGGTGGTCACGTCCCAGCAGCAGATCAGGATACAGGGGGAGAAGGGAGAGGAGGTGGTCATCATCCCTCCCCAACAGTTAGCCGGAGCAGATGGTGTGGGGTTTCCAGCAGAAGGGCTAGCAACAGGGCAGAGTACTGCTGGACTCTGCCCTCAACTAACAGAGGATGGATGTCCTGTGAAAGTGGATGGGACTTCAGTCTCCACCTGTATACCCCAGGGATGCTGGGCAGTCGGCCCAGATCCACAACAGCATGACGGAGTGAGCCCAGACACCCTGTCTTCTCTCCAGCGGCAGAAAGGACTCCAGGGAGAAGGGCCAGTCCAGGCCTCTCCCCAGCGGCAGATATGTTCTCTGAGAGAGGCAGAGGTTGGCTGGGTGAGTAATACTTTGTTTGGAACAATGTGTTTGAGGTACTGTGTGGGTACAGGCATTAGAGGACTGGAACTACTGACTAACTTCAGAGTCAACCCGTCTGGGGTCTCCTCCTGTGTTAGTCTCCTGCCGAAAGGGGAGAAATGTGACAGACCTAGCTGGGAAAGAGACTTTTGGAGGGGACTGTATGCTAGCCTCTTGCCCATCGATCGGGGGCCCTTGCATTTGAGGGGAACGGTGCTCTTTGTGAGCTGTATGTCTGGGGGACCCTGGATTTGCCATATTGGAATAGTGGCTGATTCATAATGCTGGGACAGATACTGTTAGGAGATGCTGATGTCAATTCCAACACCTGTCTGTCTATTGTCTGCTAAAATGTGTATTGTAAATATACTATGGGATCTAAGAGTCATTAGATCCCCATTGTTATTTGTGTGAAGAAGAGTCTATGTTGATTGTGATAATGTTGATAGGCTTTTCTGAACTACAAGACGGCCAGTCTGGCCTAATGGTCATGTCTGAGTCATCTAGGCTGTATAAAGGGATTAGTTAATTAGCTCATGTTAATTAGGTTACAGCTGTATTGTTAGAGTAATATGAGCAGGAGGTCTGCACCTCCATGTTGAGTGTATAATGTCAATAAAGAGAGATTCCTGGTTGAACTTACATACAGCCTGCCTGGTGTTTGTTCTGAGCTACACAACTGGGTTAGAACGGCACATAGCTGAAGTCCTAATCCTGAAGCATTGGATGACCAAACCATCAGACGTTGCAGTCTGATTCAATAGCTGCAGAGGAGTGTCGGGAGAGTGGAACCGAGCGAGCAAGGGGCTCGTTACATAGGCTAAGGTATCAAGATAGACACACATGTATGTGAAATATTGTGGGAGTCAATACTGACCTAAATCAATCAATATGTTGTTTGGATTAAATTGGGGATACACATGGGGATAACACGGTACGTATCTATTGATAAAAGTGGGACATGTCCCATTCAAAATTGAGGCTGGTGGGACGTCTAGTATTTAGATTAAAAATCCACTAAACCTCTTGTTTGCACAATATGCCAAATTTGTCCCCACCTCTAGGAAATTTAACAATTTTTTCAATGCATGGAATGGTCTTGCTGGAATTATCCTTGAAATGAATATCATCCCAATGGCGAGCAATGTTAGTGGCATGTTCCTTCTCTATGTCATAGAGGTGATCGGAAAGACGATCCCTCAGTCTGCGAGTGGTCCTGCCAACATATTGAATAGAGCAAATGGTACACGTGATGACAAACTATGTAACGCATGTTACAATTGATGAAGGACTGTATTTTATATGATTTGCCTGTTGAAGTAGATGTGACAGTGTCGCCCCCTTTTATGAAGGGGCAATATGTGCAAGACCGACCACTGCATCTGTATGTTCCCTTAAACTGTAGCCAATGAGCAGTTTGTTTTTTGCTAATGTAAAGGCTAGGGGACAAAAGTCCACCTAAAGAAGGTGCTTTCCTTGATACCGTACGTATGCCTTTATTTAAAATTTGAGAATAGATATGATCGTTAGACAACCCCGGCAGATATTTGGTGACTATTTTCTTTTATGAAATTCAGCTCTATATGGAGTGGAAAATGTTGGAACAAAATGGGATTTTTCTGATCTATTCCATCTACTGTGGTTACTGGGTTTGTCCATTAGCAAATTGGCCCGAGGTGTTTTATTTGCAATGGACAAAGCCCTATTAATAGCTGACCCGGGGTAACCCTTAGCTTCAAATCTAGTTGACATATGTATGGCCTGTTCAAAATCTATTTGTCTGGTGCATAGTCTTTTCAGCCTTAGAAATTGGCCCACTGGAATACTTTTGATGGTATGGTGGGTCGGATGGCTGCGCACAGAAGAGTATTACCCGCAGTGGGCTTTCTATAGAGATTCGAGATGATTTCATTGTTGTCTCCTGTAAGCTTAACATCTAGAAACTCTATAGACTTTGGTTCATGTTGTCCTGTAAATTTTAAATTTAAATCATTATCATTCATATATTCCAACCTTTGATCTAAACAGATGTGTGGCTCAGAGACAATGAACAGGAGATCCTCTATATATCGACAATAGAATGCAGTGTCTTTTCGACGGGGACTTTCAGGTCCAAAAATGCGGGACCTCTCCTACCATCCCATATACAAATTGGCCAGGGATGGTGAGAACTTAGCTCCCATAGAGGCCCCGCACTTTTGGAGGTAAAAGTCCCCGTCGAACATAACTTTTTTTATGTGTAAGGAGATATTCCAGGCACATGATAATGAACTCCTGTGAAGCCAGAGAGACGTTTCCTGAAGAAGAAGGATACCGCCTGTATACCCAAGGCATGTGGAATTGAAGAGTACAGGTTGGAAACATCACATGTTATCCAACTGTAATTTTCATTCCATGTTAAACCATTAAGTTTAGATAATTCTATCGCAAACCAGTCTATCGCAAAATACGAAAATTGAAAAGACACTGCATTCTGTTGTCTATATAGACGATCTCCTGTTTTTTTGCGATTTTATACATTTTTGGTGATCGCTTTTGTAACAAAATTATCATCTTAATCATGTTATTGCACCAAGTATAGAGAGACTATGTCTCCTACACACCTGCCCACACAATATCTGTTTATTTTCTAGGGTTCTTTGAGATTCAACTGAAAAAATCAGTAGCGTGACCACCTTTCCCATAGCAATCATAGATACAACGAGATTATTGCTCTTTGTTTACTGTTCCTTGCATAGCCATCCAGGTAATCTTTATAGATCTCTATGAATTTTGGACCACCGTCTGAAGTTTACGTTATTTTAGCACATATAGCTAGTCTATTAAAAAGATGTTCACGTGACTCCTTTAGGGTCCCTCTTGATTTTCCCACCTTTTCCATGCACCATTTAAATGCTTCCCCATCGGATGAAGATTTTCTGTCTTTCTTCTCTTTTTTTTCTTGGCCGTTTGTTGCAAATTTGAGATATATTTTTTGTTTATGAATCCAATATGAATGGATTCCAGATGTCGTCGAATGGGGCTTGTGTTTTTCTTGAGTGCATGGATTTATGTGGGAATAATGATTTATACATAATCATTTTTAACGAAAAATAAGGTTTCATCTACACAATTTTCAAATGTAATTAGGTTTATATATTTCAGGATGATGTGTTTGTGTGTGTGTGTGTGTATCTCATATATATATATATATATATATATATATATATATATATATATATATATATATATATATGCGCAGTTACCAAGACATTATTGATAGTGCTGGGAATAGGATTATTGGCATTTCCACATCACTTTCATGTATATGTTATTTTGTGATTTTGTATGGTTTCAGCATGTTTTACATTTTTACGAATTTTGTTTATCATCATTTATACAGTTTTCCTTTGAGATTATTTATCATTTACAATTTGAAAATGAGTGTTGTTACTTTGTATTTTGTTATTGTTTAATATTGTTTTAGTATTTATCATGGTCTTTATCCCAAGGTTATGAATGTACACAATGGGAGAAGTTGAATAATGCGAACATTGAAAATAATTATGTGTCTAGCGCATATATGTAGGAAGGCCAGTATGGTGGCCTGAATTTATGGGAGGAGCCCGGGGGGTATTTAAGCAGCCCGCTCACCTGTGGTGCTTGTCGGTTTCCTGTGCGCGATAAACGTCACTAGGCCGACTATTCGAATACCAGCGTCCGCAAGTTCTTGTCTCACAAATTCCCGCATTCGCAATTTCCGTGCTTGAGAGTTTCGGAATCCGTGTTACCGATTTGTAGTTCGTACCACGCATCTGGCTCAGCTGTCGCAGGTAGGGTCCCGTCAGACTTTTGTTTTCACGCATTGTTAAATATCATGTCACTAAACCGTGATATCAAACTCACGAATCACTCGGAAAATTTCACAACGTAACCGCAATGCATACCTCTCGCACCATCGTTATGTTACCATTTCTCATTATTTGAAAAACCACCGCGACGTAGACGACGCTTCATTTCAGGCATGTCTAAATTGTTATCTTGCGTCAGTAGATAACCGTTGTGATTCGCAATTTCTTATCGACCCATTCAATTCGATACCAAGTAATTTCTCATTTCAGAACATTTCTAAACATTTCTAACATTTCAAACCATTTCGAATCATTTCATTCATTTCAGTCACGTACCGCGCTCCGATTCGAATCCAGTCGCATCTAAAGATGCACTGATTCACTCCGGTGTGCCCCAGTAGTTACGGCCTCATTTCAATACATGCTCCAGAGTCACGTTCATTGTCAGTCGCTCGTTATGACTCACCGATTTGTACCTCTGTCATGGTTATCATTTCACTGCCACGTATCATGCTCCAATACGAATTCAGTCGCATGGATATGCACCGATTCGTCTCAGCGTGCCCCAGGTATTTGCCACATTTCAGTACATGTTCCAGGGTCCGATTTGCAGTCAGCCGCAACAGCAGCATGATCGATTCGTGCCTCTGTCATGGCAATAAACTGTTACACCTGCACTTACCGCGCTCCGGTTCGAATCCAGTCGCATCTTTGATGCACCGATTCGTTAAGGTGTGCCCCAGGGCTCGGCCTCATTTCTGAACATGCTCCAGAGTCCGGATCATAGCTAGTCACAGACATCGGGCGACCGATCCGCATCTCTGTCATGGAATTATTACCATTCATTTCACTCCCACATATCGCATCACTGTTTCGAACCAGTCGCATCCGAGATGCACCGATTCATCACAGAATGCCCCAGCTGTTTTGGCCATATCCATACCTATACCAGAGCTCGGTTCGTTGCCAGTCGCAAATGTGGCACATCCAATTCGAGCCTCTGTCAAGGTAAAACCTTTCTATCATTTCGTTGTTTCATACTGCGCTCCAATTCGAATCCACATGCATCCAAAGATGCACCGATTCGTTCCGGTGTGCACCAATGTTTCTGTTGCCTGATTTCAGTACATGCTCCAGAGCCCAGTTCGTGGTCAGTCGCAGTCGCCGCATGACCGAGCCGGATCTCTGTCACGGTAAGAGATTTCATCCATTTCATGATCAAGGCAAACATTTCAAATCATTTTGTTTTCACTATATCTATATATACCTGCGCCTCACTACTATCCCCCCTTATAGTCGCACAATCCGATTTATGTTGGTATCACTTCATACACCTTACAAACTGATTCGTATCAGGATTCATTGTATACAACATACAAAAGATTTGTATCGGTTTCATTTCATACACGCTACAGCTTTGATTCAAATCTAGTCACATCGGTGGCACAGCGATTCACATCAGATCCAGATTCATACTCTTCACGATCAAATTTTACATTGGATTAATTTTCATACACTCTACAAATGGTTCTTATCAGAATGATTTCATATGACCGATTCGTATCGGATTCATTCATACACCTTAAAACCAGTTCATATCGGACTAAATTTCATACACAAAACAAAAAATTTAAAAATAAAAGCACAACGTCTTGCAATCATTGCAAGCATGCATCCAAGCACAACTCCCCGCAATCGTTGCAAGCACGCATCCAAGCATAAACTTCTTGTACTTGTTGCAAGCACACGTCGAAATATAACTTCTTGCAATCATGGCAAGCACACATCCAAGCACAACTTCTTGCAATCGTTGCAAGTATGCACCCAAACATAACTTCTTGCAATCGTTGCAAGCACACCCAAGCACAATTTCTTGCAATCATTTCAAACACGCAACCATTCATAAACTTCTCGCAAACATTGCGGGCAGGCATTCAAGCACAACTTCTTGCAATCGTTGCAAGTACGCATCCAATTGCAACTTCTTGCAATCGTTGCAAGCACACATCCAAGCATAACTCTTGCAGTCTTTGCAAGCACGTGCAGTAACACGTAGTTTTCACAGTCACCACAAACACATCTTCAGGGGTATAAACTCCCTTGCAACCGTTGCAAGCACACATTTAAGCACAACTCTTACAATCATTACAAGACACGCATCTTAGCATAACTTCTGGCAAACATTGCAAGCATACATCCAAGCATAACTTCTTGCAAACATTGCAAGCATACACCCAAGCATAACTTTCCGCAATCATTGCAAGCGTGCATCTAGTCACAACCTCTTGCAATTGTTGCAAGCACACATCTAAGCATAACTTCTCGCAATCATTGCGAACACGCATCCCAGCATAACTCCTTGCAGTCCGTGCAAGCACATGCAGTAATACGGACTTCTCACAGTCACTGCAAATACATCTCTATTGACACAAACTTCCTTTGCAACTGTTGCAAGCACGTATCTAAGCACAACTCTTGCAATCATTGCAGGCCTCGCATCTTAGCATGACTTCTTGCAATCATTACAAACACATTCCTTATTTAGGCCAGTTGTCTCCAGTGGCATCTTCATATGATCCACTCGTCATTTTCTGTATCATTTCTCACTTAGGTCAGTTGAGTTCAGGTTCCATCCCGCACCAGCTATCGTATTGCCACACACAGCTGGCTCCTTCTCATAACACTATCAGGCTATACCTAGCCAGCATCCAGCATTTCCTGTCCTCACAGGACCCCAGAGAGCCGTTTGTGTCTACGGCCCATACAGTAAGATCCCTTCTATGTAGCATCCAGAAGCATCAGCCCATAACTAACGGCAACACTTGCCCATCACAACTGCCATCTTTACGGACATGTCACACACTTCACACATTCCCCAGTCTAGTCATCCAAGCAGCCATCTACCTGGCCTTCTGTGGTTTTCTACGGCCTAACAAATTCACTTTTACTGGCACTAGCAACCAGGTACTACGTTGACACCACTTGACTCGCTGATAAAACCATTACGTCTTTTTTCAGCTTGCGGTCTCCAAAACTCAACAACCGGAACCGAGGTCTACAATAACCTCTTCCGAACTAACAACTCCACGCAGGCCAGCCTCCCCCTTGACAAGCTGACCCGCATCAGGCCAGTTCCCCAAGACTTCACCCATACACGGGTGTGTACTAAGAAGCAGCTTCAGTCTTTCCCAGGAATGCTCAATTTTGCAATACAGGTCATTTCCCCAGGATTGATCTTCCGTGGCTTCCTCTCCCACACACAGGTCCCCTTGCAGATCCTTAACTTAGTCGCTCTGTTATGTCCTTCCTGCTCAGGCTGGTGCAATTATCTTGGCAACACCAGTTTAATGTCCACTGTACGTTCATTCCAGGCTGCCATCTTCTGGGACATGTTTACTATCTTTACTAGTTCGCCATTTGGCCTTCTCCCTAGTTTGCTCATACAAGCAGCCATTTACTTAGCCTACTACGGATTCTGGCAGCCCAGTGAGTTCACCCACAGCAATCCCGCAGGCCAAGTCCTGAGTAGTTGGCTCTCTACCAACACCATTTCTTCCTTCACCTTGCAGCATCTAAAACCCAGCAATCAAACCCCACGATAGACATCCATCTCCATAAAATAAACAACGTCTGGTGTCCTGTAACCATACTCGACCGCCTACTGTCACTCCTACCGGTACACTCAAACTCTAGTCCCCTATTACCTTTTCGGGCAAACCCTTGAGTGCCTGCCAGTTCAAACACCTGGGGGCTCTTCTACGCAGTCTACACCTCGACCCCAGTCAGTACTCTGGTCACTCTTCAGTATCGGGGCAGCCTCAGCAGCATTTCGGCATGGGTCCCAGACCACGTCATTAAGAGACTTAGCAGGGGAAACTCTGCCTACCTCACCCGGTACATCCCCACTCCTTAGGTGGAAACTGCACAAGCATCCACCAAACTTGCTCAAATAAACAAAGATAAAACTACACCCCTACCTGAATGTTTTTGCCCCCTTATTTTGGCATACCGGCCATCAGACCAAGGCACACTTTCAGGTCCATTTCATATGGTAAGTCCACACTTCCAGGTCTATTTCCGATGGTAAGTCTTTTGTTAACTATAAATGTTATCTATGTCCATATCAGACATAGGGCTCCAACCATAAGTAGCAAGGCCAGTATGGTGGCCTGAATTTATGGGAGGAGCCCGGGGGGTATTTAAGCAGCCCGCTCACCTGTAGTGCTTGTCGGTTTCCTGTGCGCGATACCCACCCTCACATCCCCATTTAAGAGCATTTCTCAACTATTCATTTCTCTTTACAGAATAATCATTTCTTAAACTAGGGTATGCCCCCTTATTTTGGCATACCGGCCATCAGACCAAGGCACACTTTCAGGTCCATTTCATATGGTAAGTCCATACTTCCAGGTCTATTGCCGATGGTAAGTCTTATGTTAACCATAAATGTTATCTATGTCCACGATATATTATCGTGTATTCAATCTTTGATTTAAGTTTCAACTTCACATCCCAGGTGTCTCCTATCTCTTGGGTGTTGTTCTAGAGTTTGATTATGTGGGCAGGTCTCCATTTGAGACCGTCTCTGGATTGGCTATCAAAACCTGAAGTCCCCATATATACCCATGATCAAACTTTATTCATTCAGCTATGAATAAGCGCCATGATGGGGCATGAAACGTGTTAGCTATTTTTCCTGTTCCTCCCTGTACATGAGGTGACTGCATTTGGATTTTATTTCTTCATATCAATAAAGATGCCTTCTATGGTGTGCGGCCGTCCAGGATCTTTTTCTTTCCTCAAGCTTGTGCAGAGCCAGCACCTGTGATTTCTTTTAGGGCGGGTGTCTTGATACAGATTTGAGAGATTGAAGCGGCAATCTTTTGCTTAAGAAACTGTACACACTGTATTAGATACTGTGTACACCACTAGAAAAGTATTAGCAACTGTACTACGGCTGCACTGTATTGTGTACTGTGTACACCACCAGAAGTGTAGTAGAAACTGTACACACTGTATTAGATACCGTGTACACCGCCTGCACTATATTAGCAACTGTACTACGGTTGCTCTGTATTGTGTACTGTGTAGACTACCAGAAGTGTAGTATAAACTGTACACACTGTATTAGATACCGTGTACACCACCAGAACAGTAGTAGAAACTGTACTACGGCTGCAATGTATTGTGTACTGTGTACACCACCAGAAGTGTAGTATAAACTGTACACACTGTATTAGATACTGTATACACCGCCTGAAGTGAATTAGAAACAGTATACCACAGAATGCACTGTAGATATATATAACATATTAATAATGTAGAATAATATAATTAATAAAATACACTACCTGCACTGACTAAATATAAACACTGAATTTATAGGCTATGCTAAATGCAGAATATATATATATATATATATATATATATATATATATATATATATATATATATATATATATATATATATATATATATATATATATATATATATAATATATATTTTAGACTGACTGCATATGTATATATCAAATACACTGCCATTAACTGGATAACCTGCCTGCTTAATGTAACTCAAGCTATCTCTCTGTCCACGCCAACAACACTACACAGGGCCACCGTGTAAGCTGCCTTATATAGTGTGGGGCATGGACTTAGTCCCCCTGAGCCATGATTGTCCAAAGGCACCCTGCCTTATTGAGGCTTTATATATTAGCAATAGTAAGTGGCTTGTCCCAGAGGGAGCCCTTCAGAAAGATATAGCACCCATCTTCGTCGATCAAAGAATCCGTTATCTGCATCAGTAGGTGTTTGTACATTACAATTGATACGCCCTTCGTTTTTGCCGATGGATTCGTAGCATGGTGAACCACACAGTAATGATGATTGCTAAGTTTGGGAATAGCATCAGAGCGGAAATGTGTCTCCTGTATGAGAATTATGTTTGCTTTGATATTACGCAAATAGTTGCATTTTTTTGAAACAACTTTGAGAGTGGCTAGTTTCGTTTGGGATGTAGATGCTTGCATAATGGGTATATAAGGTGCTTGGCTAAGCTGAAAAATGTGAGTAATACCAAAGTGGGTCTAGAGAAAGAGAAGGGGGGAAGTCACCAGAGAGATCTAATGGGCGAACTGAAGGGAAGAATGAGAAGTTTGACAAAGGGAAGAGAGAGAGAGAGAGAGAGAGAGAGAGAGAGGGAGAGAGAGAAAATGAAAGAAAAAAAAAGGGGGGGAATTAGTTAAGGGGGTTAAATTTGGTAATAAATTTGTATGTGTGGGGGGGGTTGAGGAGGAAATTAGTATCCGGAGGCAGGAATAGACCGGCTATCCCACCCAAAAAATGGGGAAACAAGGGATGGTGGGTCGTATGTCTGGAAGGGTTGGCACGATTATTGAAAATCGGCTCAGTGGAGAGGTGGCAGACTGCAGAGGTAACTAGCGATGAGCTCCTAGCACCATGGAGGTCAGAGGCTGATGGAGGATGGGAATGGGTAACAGTTATGTTTTGTAGAGAAGAGGTTCATATCTGGAGTTAATTAGCAAAGGGAGGGAGGGGGCGTTTTTTATTTGATAGTCAGGTGCAGCAGACCGAAAATGAAAATGGGGATATGAAGACTTTCAAATAACCTCTTAGGGTAAGAAGTGATGAAAACACACAGTAGTATTTGTGAGCATCGTAAGAATATATACCTTTTGCCCTACAACTTTAGAGGTAGGCCCATATTTCTCACAATGACATTGTTTGAACAAGGTTACATTGGGTTAGCAAGTGTAAATCATAGCAAACAGTAGATGACCGTTTAAAAGTGCTAGCTAAGTTTAGGCGTATAGATAACTTGAGTTGTATTTATAGGACCTATATCACTTGATTGGGCAAGGTTAGGTTGTCACCTCCTAGAACAGACATGCAGGTGGATAGGTTATACCACCAGGTGTCTTGGCTGAAATGGAAGAAGGGGGAGGGGGGGGCAAGAAGGGGGGGAGGGAGGGGAGATGGAGGGATAAGAGAGGGGGCAGGATGGAGAAGGGAAGTAGCGGTGATATCTAAGTGGTAGAGTGCAGAATCAGTACACTGCTGCTGTTGGCTCCATTGTGATGGTGATGATGTAAAGCCAATCGCATTTATGTAAGAGTAGTATCATCTATCTAGGGGGCAACACTATCGATCACTAAGAGTAATGGTTACTCCCTGCTTTTACAAATAAAATATAAGCAAAATCATATGTGACCTGGAGGGTTTGAGGTGGGTAGTTTACTTTACACTAGTAGTAATGAAAGTAGTGAGATCAGAAGAGTATATCAATGTCACAGCGTGAACCAGGAGAGTGTTGTCCAGTGAAGACAGAAGATGCATTGGGGAGTGGTCCAGTATAAGAGGCATAGAGATCACATCTAACATGGCTCATGCTGAGGCTAAAAGTGCAACCGATCATCAACTACGTCTCCTGGATAAATTTCGTAAATCATATTGGCCCTCAGCATTTATATCACATCAAAAAGTAATCATATTGAAGTTGGGTAGTAAGCAGAGTTTCTGGGTGTTAGGTGTTAGGTGTAAGTAGCAGAAGAGAGGCAAGACACAGGAATAGGGAAGGAGGTTGGGGGGAGGATGGGAAAATGGAGGGGGAGGGGACAACGGAAGAGGTACTGGAAAGGGGGAAGGGAGGGAGCGCAAAGGTGTCATGGAAACCAAAAGCTTAGTTGTCTACTGTACAATATGTATCAGATCCTAAGTAGACATTATTGTAAATGATGACATACTGATGCTATGTACACCTGAAAAGGATATATAGTTAGATTGGTTACTTAATCATCCAGCCTGTGATTCTGTCCAGCGCATAGCTTGGTGTAGACATCAGAGGGTTGAGGAGAGTGGTGAAGTGGATGTGGATTGTATGTAGAATTTTGTCTTTGGACATACCTCCAGTTGTTCATTTAAAGGAATTAGTATTTTTAACACTGAAAAGTAATTGAAGAATTGTGGGAAGTGGTGAATCCGAACCATGGAAACTCTAAGTGGTGTAACTAGGTAGATTCCCAGGGAGATGGAACACTACTGTTGATAAGAGTTTCTGGGAATGGCCCCCCCAGCTACTGGGGAGAATTCCCCAATACCTTATAGAAGATGGAGCAGAGTACTGGAGAGTGAGTTAATGTGTAGGGGGGAGGGCAGGGTGAGGAATTCAGAAAAGACCAATTTTGATGATCGAGGTATTCGTGGATGGAATGAGCTGAAGAAAACATGTCATGTTCATTGGTTCTTGGGGTGTAAGCTGAGATCCTGGATACTAAAGCAGCGACAATGGTTCCATACAGTCAGCGTTAGTTATAAGATGGCGGTGGGATCCATAGGTATAGCAAGGCCATAACAGTAACATCTGGCAACAAAACTGAGAAACGTGGGCCACATGAAGGGGGTTCAGCTGAACAAGAAGCAATGTTCTATTACTTTCCTTAGATTGGGTGTGCAGGAAGTTCCTATCAGAGGGAGAACAGAAAACTCACTGTGATTTTAGTCTCACCTTTGCTTGCGGTGAGCCGGAGATGCTAGAAGATTTTCACCTCCTGGGCATCGGCGATCGTCGATGTTGAGGCAGATCTGGGGTGTCTGGCGTTGGGAGGGTCTTGTGAATGAAGGTCTTCCATAGTTATGGATTGTGGAGGAGAAGGCAGTCGGAGGGTATTATACCAATCTGGTAGCTCTGTTACAGGTATATTCCGGCTGTCACAAAAGGATCTTCTAGGACCCGGAGATTGGCTGTGCCGCCCACAGCAGTAGCAGACAAGCAAAAAGGGAATTTCCAGTAATATGGTATTCTGTGGGCTTGAAGTGCATCAAGAAGGGGGCGGATGTCCTTCCTTTGCTGTAGCATTGTGTGTGAGAGATCCTGATACAGCTTGATTTCCATGCCGTGGAATATAATGCAGCCCCAATTTCTTGCTTCTGCAAAATTTTTCTTTCAATCGATATATCACGAGACAACAAACAACATTTCTTGAGGGGTCTGTGTCCCTACCAATTGGCCTGAGTGCCCTGTGCATACGTTCCATGTCAATTGGGGTCTCTCCAGGAGGTCACTGAAGATGGTAAGGATCGCAGGTGTTACTGACTCAGGGAGACCTCTGACAGGCAGATTATGTCTGCATTAGGGATGAGCTTCGTGTTTGAGTCGAACCCATGTTTGACTCGAACATCGTCTGTTCGGTCGTTCGCCGAATTGCGAACGATATGGGCCGTTCGCGCCAAATTCGAGTGGCGCGTCACGGCCCATAATTCACTGCGGCATCGCAGTGCATTGCTGGCTGATGATTGGCCAAGCATGCATTATGACCCGCATGCTTGGCCAATCACAGCACCGTCTGTACAGAGAGCTGTAATTTGCCAAAGCCAGGGTGGCTTTGGCCAATTATGGCTCAGGGGGTTTAGTACACAGCCCCACGTCGGCCCTGTGTAGTGTGTTCCGGCGTTGAGAGACAGTGTCATTTGATTTAGATAGATTAGGCAGGACATCCAGTCAGTTAGCTGCACTTACAGTGATTGTGTGTATAAATACATATGCATCCCAGGTGTTTGTGTGTGTGTGTGTGTGTGTGTGTGTGTGTATGTATATATATTGTATTCAGTTTAGCTAGATCTGTTCTTGTTGTTCTCTTCCTGCTGGCAGGCAAGTGTTGTTACAGTATTTACAGCTACCTGAAGAAAATTGCTGGTGTTCTTCTGATCCTATTAGCACCACAGTCAGGCAGCTACAGTATTTACAGTTAGTGTAGTGCGTCCCCTGCACAGTGTTCAGCTAAAGCTACCTGTAGAAGATTGGTGGTGTTTTTCTAATCCTATCACTACCGCAGGCAGCTACAATATTTACAAGTTAGTGTAGTGCGACCTCTGCACAGTGTTCAGCTAAAGCTACAAGTTAGTGTAGTGCGCCCTCTGCACAGTGTTCGGCTAAAGCTACAAGTTAGTGTAGTGCGACCTCTGCACGGTGTTCAGCTAAAGCTACAGTAGGTGACCGTGACAATCTCGCCGCTTTTCTCGGTGAGATTTGACACCTACGAGACCCGTCACGGGAGCCAGCGCCGAGATGGCTCACTCATCGGGAAAGGAAAACTTTTTTTCCTTTCGCGATGAGGGACAGGCAGTGCTGACAGCTGTCTGGTATGAATCCTGAGGGGAAACGCTGCGCCAAATTTTAAATGAAAAAACTGGCGTGGGTCCCCCCCAGGGGCATACCAGGCCCTTAAGTCTGGTATGGATTGTAAGGGGAACCCCCTACGCCAAAAAATCGGCGTGGGGGTCCCCCCAAAATCCATACCAGACCCTTATCTGAGCACGCAGCCCGGCCGGTCAGGAAAAGGGGTGGGGACAAGCGAGCACCCCCCTCCTGAACTGCACCAGGCTGCATGCCCTCAACATAGGGGGTTGGTGCCCTGGGGGTGGGGGGCTTATCGGAATCCAGGAGCCGCCTTTAATAAGGGGCCCCCAGATCCCGGCCCCCCACCCTATGTGAATGAGTATGGGGTACATGGTACCCCTACCCATTCACCTATGAAAATAAAGTGTTACTAAAAAAAAAACACACCACACAGGTTTTAAAAGAAATTTATTAGGCAGCTCCGGGGGGTCTCTTCCGACTTCGGGGGTCTTCTTCCAACTTCTCCCGGTGTTCCGCCTCTTCTCCCGGGCCCCTCCGCTATCTTCTTCCAGCTATCTTGCTAGCGGGGGCCTGGTCTGCTGCCACTGTCTGGTTCTTCTCCCGTATCTTCTGCCGTACTCCCCCGCTATCTTCTTCCAGCTCTATTGCTAGTGGGGGACCCGGTCTGCTGTGTGCTTTTTTTTATTAACACTTTATTTTCCTAGGTGAATGGGTAAGGGTACCATGTACCCCATACTCATTCACATAGGGTGGGGGGCAGGGATCTGGGGGCCCCCTTATTAAAGGGGGCTCCCGGATTCCGATAAGCCCCCCGCCCGCAGTCCCCGACAACCAACGGTCAGGGTTGTTGGGAAGAGGCCCTTTTCCTCATCAACATGGGGCAAGGTGCTTTGGGGTGGGGGGGCCCGCAGGGAAGGGCAGGGCACTCCGCTCCCCCAAGGCACCAACCCCCCCATGTTGAGGGCATGTGGCCTGGTACGGTTCAGGCGGGGGGGCGCTCGCTTGTCCCCACCCCCGTTCCTGACCGGCCGGGCTGCGTGCTCAGATAAGGGTCTGGTATGGATTTTGGGGGGACCCCCCACGCCGATTTTTCGGAATAGGGTGTTCCCCTTACAATCCATACCAGACCTAAGGGTCTAAGGGTCTGGTATGCCCCTGGGGGAACCCACGCTGGTTTTTTCATTTAAAATTTGGCGCGGCGTTCCCCTCAGGATTCATACCAGACAGCTGTCAGCACTGCCTGTCACTCATCGCGAAAGGAAAAAAAGTTTTCCTTTCTCTATGAGTGAGCCAGTGTGACATGCACAGCACCCTTTCGCTGAGAACCAGCACGATGGGATTGCGCTGGAAACACAATCTCACGGTCAGGTACTGTACCTGTAGAAGATTGGTGGTGTTTTTCTGATCCTATCACAGGCAGCTACATTATTTAAACGTTAGTGTAGTGCGTCCTCTGCATAGTGTTCAGCTAAAGCTACCTGTAGAAGATTGGTGGTGTTCTCACACTAATAATACTACAGGCAGGCAGTTGATTTTGCTAGCTGCAGTATCAGTGTGTGTGTGTGTATGTATGTATGTATGTATGTATATATATATATATATATATATATATATATATATATATATATATATATATATATATATATAATGTGTGTGTATATATATATATATATATATATATATATATATATATATATATATATATATATATAAACTCTTTCTATATCCCAGCTTAGTGCAGCTACATCTCACTGCAGGCCATTAGTATGTCTGGAAGGCCAACAAGGAGAGGCAGACAGTCACAAGCCAATAAAAGAGGGCAAGCAGGCTCTGTGTCTAGAGGCAACAATGCTGGTCATGGACACGGTGCATTTTCATCAGCACGTGGCTGTGGGACACGCTTGTCCTTTTTTTTCGGCAGCTGGCTGCATTGAGCCGCAACGTGCGGAAGACTTGGTCGAGTGGATGACCAAGCCGTCCTCATCCTCCTCTTCCTCTCTCACCCATGCTCAGGGTACTTTGTCTGGCAAAGCAACTGCCAACCCGGCCTCTTCCCTCGGCTCAATGGTATCAGTCACTCCTTCCCTAGCCCCACCATGTCCTCCTGAGTCCCCGAACTGTTTGACCACAGTGTTGGGTACATGCTCCAGGAGGATGCCCAGCGCTTTGAAGGCTCTGATGATGGTACTCAGCTAGAGGAAGGCAGTAACATGAGCCCAGACAGAGGGGTGCCCAAGAAGGACAGCAATCTGGCAGTCATGTTGCCCCTGCTGCAGCATACTGCCAGGTTTGCTCCAGTGATGAGGAGGGAGGGGATGATGAGGTCACTGGCTCCATGTGGGTGCTTGATAGGAGAGAGGAGAAGGAGAAGGCACATCACCAACGAGGCAGGATGCCCTCCAGGGGCCAGCTTAAGGGCAGCACACTGACTGTATCACACCGCAAAGCTCCGCATGTGCAGGGTGCTGCTGTCTCTGCATGTTATTCCAAAAGTTCTTTGGTGTGGGCCTTTTTAAGACGAGCGCATCAGATCGCACCACTGCTATTTGCAACATGTCTCAAGCGTATCTCGCGTGGCCAAAACATCTCCCGCTTGGGCACCACATGCTTGACCAGACATATGTTGACCTGCCATGCAGTTCATTGGCAAGCATACCTAAAAGACCCACACCAAAGAACAAAGAGGACCTCTCCTTGCTCCTCATCAGCTGAGATCTCCAACCCCACTATACCTTTAGTCCTCTCTGAGACCTGCACTGAGAGGAATGAAGGTTTAGAATTAGGTGTGTCACAGCCAAGTACTTGTGGGCAATCTGCTATCGGTACACCAACGTCAGATTGTACCAGGCAAATTTCCCTGCCCCAATTGCTGCACCACTGAAAGAAGTTTGCTCCCAGCCATCCACATGCCCAGCGATTGAATGCTAGCTTGGCAAAATTGCTAGCACTTCAACTGCTACCTTTTCAGTTGGTAGACTCTGCCCCCTTCCGTGAGTTTGTGGAATGTGCAGTTCCTCAGTGGCAGGTACCCAAACGCCACTTTTTCTCTCTACCGGCATGTGGAAGGCAATGTCCATGCCTCGCTGGACAGGACGGTCAGTGGTAAGGTGCATATCACCGCTGACTCATGGTCCAGCAGGCATGGACAGGGATGTTACCTAAGTTTCACGGCACATTGGGTGACTCTGATGGCAGCTGGGAAGGATGCAGGACAAGGTGCAGTAGTGTTGGAGGTTGTTCCACCACCACACCTTCAAAATGCTACTACTGGTGATTCTGACACACCTCTCTCCTCCACCCCCTCTTCTTTGTCTTCCTCCATGGCCTCTTCTTGTGCTTTGTCCTCGGAACCAGCGATGCTCCGTAGGCATTCAAGGGGCTACGCAACTACACAGGCCAAAAGATGCCATGCAGTGCTTGAGCTGGTGTGCTTGGGGGACAGGAGCCACACTGGGGCAGAGGTTCTGTCAGCTCTGCAGGGGCAGGTTCAGAGGCGGTTGATGCCATGCCAACTTAAGGCAGGAATGGTGGTTTGCGACAATGGCACCAACCTCCTCTCCGCCCTCCGAAAGGGACAAATGACCCATGTGCCCTGTTTGGCTCACGTCATTAACTTGGTGGTGCAGCGGTTCTTGGGCAGGTACCTGGGCTTACAGGATGTCCTGAGGCAGGCCAGGAAAGTCTGTGTGCATTTCTGCAGGTCATATAATGCCAGTGCTCGGCTGGCTGACCTCCAAAAGGAATTTAACCTGCCCAAGAACCGCCTAATCTGTGACATGCCCACCAGGTGGAACTCAACGTTGTATATGATTGATACACAAGTTCCGCGCTCCTGAACTCAATGTGCCACCACTGCACTCATGAAAAAATGTGAACAAAAATAATACCAATTATAAACCTATAAAAGCTGCCAACTTAAATAAAAAATGAATCAATAAAGTGTTTTAAAGACAAAACAGTGGCGCTAAGTGACTGAATCTGTGATAAATCATAAACCAATAAATGACTTATAAAATAAATGAATTATATCAACAAATCTCCATAAAAAATATCTTCCACCACACCACTTGTGATTGTGCTCCACTCCCCCATGAGTAAGTCGCAATGACGAAACATGTCAGGGGCGTGGCTGTACGGCAACCAATGATGAGAATTGAAGTCTGATGCAGTGTCACGAACGGGAGAAGTGAGAGAGACAGCGAGGAGGTTTTACAGTGCTGAGCGTTCCGGGTCTGCCTGACTGCAGCATACAGCTCTAGGCTTTGTGACTACCTACCCACACTCTTGTCAATGCTCTTTTATTATGTGACACATGTGAGTGCAATATTTGAAGATTTGCTTTTGGTTTTAAAATAAATGGTTTGCAATATCACACTATTGGAAGTTTTATATAGTTTCAGCTTACTGATGGGATGTTCCTCCCCTACTGAATGCTGCTGCGAGCCGAGCTCTGATTAAAGCCCTGGTGGTTTCTAACAGCTTGTTTGCCGCGCATGGGAATGCAAGGCATATTTTTCTGGTGAGTGCATTTTCAACGGGGAGTGGAGCACAATCACAAGTGGTGTGGCGGAAGATATTCTTAAATATCCAAGAAGAATTTTACCTGATTTAAGGACTTTATCACTATGCATGATTTGTTTATTTGATTTACTTATGGACACATCCACACATGGAGATTTGTTGATATAATTCATTTATTTTATAAATCATTTATTGGTTTATGATTTATCACAGATTCAGTCACTTAGCGCCACTGTTTTGTCTTTAAAACACTATATTGGAACTCAACGTTGGCCATGCTGCAGCGGCTGCACGCACAGCAGAGGGCCATCAATGAGTACCTGTGCGACTATGGCACCAGGACAGGGTCAGGAGAGCTTGTTTTTTTTTTTTCCCACGCCATTGGGCCATGATCAGGGATGCATGCACTGTCCTGTTACCATTTGAGGAGGCCACGAGGATGGTGAGCAGTGACAGTGCATGCATCAGTGACACTGTCTCTCTTGTCCACCTGTTGGAGCACACGCTGCGTGGAATAATGGACAGGGCACTTGAGGCAGAACAGAGGCAGGAAGAGGAGGACTTCCTTAGCTCTCAAGGCCCCCTTTATCCAGACAGTGTTCCTGCGCGCCCGCTGATCACACAGGAAGAGGACAAGGAGGAGGAGGAGGATTGTGTCAGTATGGAGGTGGAGCCTGGCACTCCGCATCAGCAGCAGTCTTTAAGGGATCATTTACAGTCCCAAGAAACCCATGGACTTGTACATGGCTGGGAGGAGGTGGCTGTGGATCATGTCATCCTTAGTGACCCAGAGAACTCCGGACCGAATGCCTCAGCAAACCTACGCTGCATGGCCTCCCTGATCCTGCAAAGCCTGTGGAAGGATCCTCGTATTCGTGGTATCAAGGAGAGGGATCAATACTGGCTGGCAACCCTCCTTGATCCACGTTACAAGGGTAAGGTTGCGGACCTTATCTTGCCGTTGCAGAGAGAGCAGAGGATGAAACATCTTTGGGAGGCCTTGCAGTAAGGTCTGTGCAATGCGTTCCTAGAGGCTGGGAGGTTACAAACTCCTGTTCCTGGACAACTTGTTGCTGAGGCATCGGTCAGTCAAAGAAGGAGCGGTGGAGAAGGTGGCCATCTGACTGATGCGTTCAGACAATTTTTTAGTCCCCAGCTCCAAGGTATGATTGGTTCCAGCAACCATCGTCAGCGTCTGTTTTACATGGTGCTTGAATACCTAGGGGCAAGATCTGACTTGGACACCTTTCCCACCAAAAATCCTCTGGGTTACTGCATCTTGAGGATGGATCACTGGCCAGAGCTTGCACAGTATGCAATTGAGCTACTGGCCTGTCCTGCATCCAGCGTTCTTTCGGAACGCACATTCAGTGCTGCTGGAGGTTTTGTAACCGATCACAGAGTGCGCATGTCCACCGACTCGGTCGATTGACTGACCTTCATAAAAATGAATCAGTCTTGGATCACCACCAGCTACCAGGCACCTGATACTGATGTAACCGAATATTTTTTTTTGAAATGTCAGATCCCTTCAAGACTGCCTATGCTGATGCTGAGTGACTATCCTGTTATGCTGAGTGACTATCCTCTTCCTCCTCAATGATCATGCTGATAGCTTGTAAGAATATTTTTGGTTCTGGGAGCCGCTACCAGTGTCTAAGGCCCAATTTTGCTGTGCGTAATTACAATTTTTGTTGCAATATCTTGCAAGGAGGGTTTGTTGCTGCACTCAACTAGAGTATTTGTGAGGGTTGCAGTGTTGTGGCACCAGCACCAGTGCCTAAGGCCCAATTTTTCAGCCCCTGTTTAACAGGGGCGTGTAATTACAATTTTTGATGCAATACTTTGCAGCAGGGCTCGTACCTGCGCTCCAACTAGAGTATTTGCAAAGGGTTGCAGTGTTGTGGCACCAGCACCAGTGCCTAAGGCCCAATTTTTCAGCCCCTGTTTAACAGGGGTGTGTAATTACAATTTTTGATGCAATACTTTGCAGCAGGGCTCGTACCTGCGCTCCAACTAGAGTATCTGTGAAGGGTTGCAGTGTTGTGGCACCAGCACCAGTGCCTAAGGCCCAATTTTTCAGCCCCTGTTTAGCAGGGGCATGTAATTACAACTTTTGATGCAATATTTTACAGGAGGGATCATTCCTGCGCTCCAACTAGAGTATCTGTGAGGGGTTGCAGTGTTGTGGCACCAGTGCCTAAGGCCCAATTTTTCTGACCCTATTCAACAGGGGCATGTAATTACAATTCTTGATCTAATATTTCACAGCAGAGCCCGTTCCTGCGCCCACCAAGAGTAACTGTGTGGGCTTACAGTGTTTTGGCAACACCAACACCTAAGGCCCCAATTTCTGCAGAGTATATAGGGCAGGCCCCTACTTTCAGACATCCAACTTACAAACGACTTCTACGTGCAAACGGAAGGAAATTCTCTCTTGTAAGAGTTAATATGGGAAAAACGTGTCTCCTTTCCACTGATGCTTTATCACCAATCCTTGTTTCACTAAAAAACCCAAATTGTCAAAAAACATTTGTCATTGGGACAGAAAGTAAGGTAAAATCTTCTGAAGAGGTGCACAGACAGCAAAACAAATGTCACAGGGGTGATAACCCATCCCCATGTTTTCCAAAAAGCTTAAAAATAGATTTTTTGGCTGGAGCTACACTTTAAAAATGTACTAGTTCAAAATTACAAACAGATTCTACTTAACAACAAACCTACAGTCCCTGTCTTGTTTGCACCGCCTGTATACTGCTGTTCAGAGGGCCTGGGGCCCCACGCCTTTCCTTTTTTAAATTTTGGTGCAGGGTTCCCTTTAATATCCATATAAGACCCAAAGGGCCTGGTAATGGACTGGGGGGTACCCATGCCATTTGTCTCACTGATTTTCATCCATATTACCGGGACCGAACATTACATTAAAGCCGTAAGTTTTTACAGCAAATGTGTAACAAACAACAGTAAACATAGATCATGAAAACTATTACAGTATGAGTTTAACCCTTCATGACTAAGCCTATTTTTGAAATTTGGTGTTTACAAGTTAAAATCCATATTTTTTGCTAGAAAATTACTTAGAACCCCCAAACATTATATATATATATATATATATATATATATATATATATATATATATATATATATTTTTTAGCAGAGAATCTAGAGAATAAAATGGAGATTGTTGCAATATTTGTGCGGTATTGTTTGCGGTATTTGTGCAGCGGTGTTTTAAACGCAAATTTTTGGAAAAGGGACACTTCCACGAATTTTAAAAAATCCAAACAGTAAAATTTCCCCAATTTTTTTGTATAAATGTGAAAGATGATGTTACGCCGAGTAAATAGATACCAAACATGTCAGGCTTTATAATTGCACACACTCGTGGAATGGCGACAAACTATGGTAGCTATGAATTTCCATAGGCGATGCTTTAAATTTTTTTTACGGTTACCAGGTTAGAGTTACAGAGGAGGTCTAGGGCTAGAATTATCGCTCTCGCTCTGACGATCGCGGCGATACCTCACATGTGTTATTTGAACACCGTTTACATATGCGTGCGCGACTTCCGTTTGCGCTTTCTTCGCTGCGCGAGCTCGCGGGGACGGGGGGGCTTTAAAATTTTTATTTTTTTTATATTTATTTTATTTATTTTTATACTTAAAAATTGTGGTTTTTTTTTTACATTTATTGCTGTCACAAGGAATGTAAACATCCCTTGTGACAGTAATAGGTGGTGACAGGTACTCTTTATGGAGGGATGGGGGGGTCTAAAAGACCCCCCATCCCTTCTTTACACTTCAAAGTATTCAGATCACCGAAAACAGCGATTCTGAATACTGTGTATTTTTTTTATATTCGGCGCCATTGGCAGCCGAGTAAACGGGAAGTGACGTCATGACGTCCCTTCCGCGTTTACATTGGGAAGGCTGGAACGAAGCCACCCACAGCTTCGTTCCAGCCCGCCCACAGCCGCCGGAGGCAGACGATTGGACACCGGGCCTCCGATCGCACGGAAGGCCCGGTAAGAGCGGCGGGAGGCGGAGGGAGAGGGGGGATGTCCCCTCCCGCTCCTCCGGTATAACAGCCGAGCGGCTTTTAGCCGCATTGGTTGTTATATACAGGTAGCCGATCGCCCGCTGGAAACAACGGTACTGGGATGATGCCTGCAGTTGCGGGCATCATCCCGGTATAACCCCCGAAAGCCGAGTACGCAGATGGGCGTACGGTCGGCGGGAAGGGGTTAAAACTTAAGAGAAATCCCAGCTGGGCTCGAAGGTCGCAAACATACTATCATCGTTAATAAAGGGTATAGAACCCAGCAGGTATCTGTGAGAGGGTCTTAACAGCCTAAGAACTTAGACTCCCTCGGCAGTTTGTCCTGTTCACTGTCATCTATTCAGTGTGGAGTAGATAATTGGTTTACTATTCATGGAAGAACTCTATCCGAGGAGTAGGGACCTCTCTTTATTCATGTCAGACACTCTCATATATCTCTGGCGCATATATCTCGAGTTGGGTATTTAATTGGTATGAGGCGTGAGTGACTTGCAAGCTCATATTGGTTGTGAGAAACCTGGCATGGGAGAGAATGAGGATGGGGGAGGAAGGAGGGGTGGGTGAGGGAGGTAGGTAGGGCATGAGGGAGGGGGCGGGAGGGATGGGAAAGGTGGGACAGGGAAGTCTCCGACTCCTCCAGATAATGATGGGAATGTCTGGATATTTCCAGAATGTTTGAGTATTGTTCTATAAGAGGATAAGTCTTTGGCGAGGTGGGGGTAAAGGATAAATATATCTAGTTTGTATGTGTGGGTAGTGACCCTAGTTAACCATGTCACATTATGTAGGAGAGTTCAAAATGGTCTTGTATTCAGGCAGAGTCTTAAAGTGGGTCCAACATGCCCATTTGTGGCTAAATTTCGTTGGTGTATCTTGAGCGATATGTATTCGTTTTTCCATTTCTGCTATTTTGTTTATTCTGACGAACCATTCTGCCAGAGTGGGTATCTTGTTTGATTTCCAATGTATGGGGATGCATTGTTTTGCTGCGTTGATCAAATACATCATAAGTGACTTGTGGTAGATGTTGTGTGGATAAGGAGATAGGTGAAGGAGGAATTGAGCTGGGGCGAAATCTAGATTGTAGGTGGTGATCTGACCAATTATTTTGTGAACCTCCGACCAGAAAGTTTGGAGGGGGCGCAGGACCACCAAATATGGAGTAGAGTGCCCTTTTCTTGATGGCACCTCCAGCATGTTTCAGGAATATTGGTTTTGAATTTGTGTAATAATGCTGGGGTATGGTACCACCTCGACAGAATTTTGAATCCATTTTCTTGAGTGGAGACATTAATTGAACCTTTATGTATGTGCGAGAATATTCGCTCCCAGCTCTCTTCCGTAATTTGTATGGATAAGTCCTTCTCCCATTTCTTGCAGAACTGACTGCCGTTTGCTTTGAGGTCAGCGAAAAGCATATTATGTATTTGAGAGATAAGATGTGTTTGTGGTGTTATTTTGGTGCATAATGTTTCAAAGGGTGTAAGTTGTCTGGAGCATTGACCCTTCTTGTCGAGAGTTTGGAGGTAGTGTGCTATCATTAGATATGTCCATTGTGGGATAGGCATTTTTTCAAAGCGTGTTGCAATTTACGTTGCGGGGAGAATTTTGCCCTGTTGGAGGAAGTGATGAGCTCTGGTTTGTCCATGTGGTAAGTTGTCATCTAAAAACTGATGGTGCATGCCTGGTGGAAAGTCCGGGTTCAATTTTATTGGTGTCAATGGACTGGGAGTGGAAGAGATCGGGACAGTTTTGCATATTAGGTGAAAACAACGTAGGGTGGGACCAATCGTCGGGTGTGTTTGGATCTCTTGTGGAATTTGGTTAAGAGAAATCCACGGGAGTGATTTACATTCTAATGTCGTGAAGGAGGCTTCAAGGGAGACCCAGTCTTTCTGTTGGGTATGTACATTCCAGTCAACTATCCTGGTAAGATGGGTAGCCATGTGGTAATTGGAAATGTTGGGAAGGCCTATTCCTCCTAGGTTTTTCAGGCGGGAGAGCAAGTGGTGGCTAATTCTGTGTCTGTGTTTACCCCATAAGAACTTAGAGCTGATCTGTCTATATGACTTGAAAAACAGAGGAGGAATCTGTATCAGGATCGTCTGTAGTAGATATAGTATACGGGGAAGAGCGTTCATTTTTAGTATGGCCGCTCTGCCGAACCATGAAAATGTCAATTTGTTCCATGTTTCGAAGTCGGAGGATAATCTGTTTAAAAGGGGGAGAAAATTTTTAGTGTATAGTTCAGAGAGTGTGGATGGGATCTGTATCCCTAAGTATGTTAATGAGTCTTGTTTCCATTGGAATGGAAAGTTGTGTTTACATTGGTCTACTATATTTTGGGTTAGAGATATGTTAAGAGCAAAAGATTTAGTGAAGTTGATCTTCAGATTGGATAGGGATTGGAAGATCTTAAATTCTGTTAGTAAGATTGGTAAAGTGGTTAATGGTTGTGAGAGGAATAATAGTATGTCGTCCGCGTAAGCCGCATACTTGTATTCTTTTTCTGGTGAATGAATTCCCTTTATATCTGGGTTAAGTTTAATTTTTCATAGGAAGGGTTCTAGGGTTAATACAAATAGGAGGGGTGACAAAGGGCACCCCTGTCTCATTCCGTTACGGATCGGGAAGGCGTTCGACAGAGTACCATTGATCCTCACTTTCGCTGATGGAGTGCTGTATAATGACATAATAAATTCAATCATCTGAGGACCAAGTCCTATGGCTTGTAAAACTGCAAGCATGTAATCCCAAGATACTCTGTCGAACGCCTTCTCCGCATCTAGTGACAAAAATAATCCCTTTTGCTTAGTGTGTGTAATCAGGTGATGTAGGTTAATTGCTTTGCTCGTGTTATCCCTGGCTTCTCGTCCAGGGATAAAACCGACTTGATCATGGGATATGATGAAGGGGAGAAGGGTTAGTAATCTGTTGGCTAATATTTTAGAGAAGATTTTGATGTCTACATTTAACAAAGAGATCGGTCTATAATTACTCGTGTGGGAGGGGTCCTTACCTTCTTTGGGGATAACTACTATATGGGCTTCTAACATTCCACCTGTGAGGGGGTTTGTAGGGGAGAGAGAGTTAAAGGTCCTAAGGAATGGAGCTTGAAGAGTGTCAGTAAACGTTTTGTAATAGGCGGCCAGGAGGCCATCTGGGCCTGGGCTTTTACCAGGTTTAAGCTGTTTGAGTACTTGGGACCATTCCATAGAAGTGATTGGTGATTCAAGAGATGCGGCTATCTCTGGAGTTAATTTCTCGGGGATATATAGATCTATTGTGAGAAAAAATGTAGCGCATAAATTGTGCAAAAAGTTTTCAATTAAGAAAACAACTGAAAAATAAATATCCATGAATAGTGAACACAGCCATGATATCACTCATAAGTCTCTCAAATGAAGGTAAATAAAGTCCCGTGAGGTGAAATGTCCCACTGGAAGGTGTATATAAACGTGTGACAGCCAATGCTCAAACACAGGTAGATCGTCAAATCATCGAGCAACAGTATCCAACAACTGCACGTATCTCGGTGAGAATGGTGTGTAAGAAACTCTTACCAGATAAATTGGACTCCCTTTTCAGCGACAGGGAATCACTCGAGCGTGTTGCCTCTCAGGGCCTGGAAGTGGACATCACGACTCTGCGAACCTTGTGGGTCAAACTCTGCATGGATCTCCCGGGGCCGCCAGGTGGGTCCTCCCAAAGGATGGCCAAGGTGCGAATCAGAGGGATCAGTGCATCACGCATCAAACCTGGAGGTGCCACCAAGTAAATATGTATCAGTGTAGGAGCCACAAAATTATAGTCAAAAGGATATCAGTGTGTCATAGGAGGACCATATCCACACAGTGAAAATCTGATTAGCGCGACTTCTTTGTTTTGTGTATAACACTTTTTAGTCGCAGCTCACTCTGTATTCCAATTCATAGAGCAGCTGAAGATCTAGCAGTCAATCAGTTGTGGCTGACAGATATGGATATCAGTTCTTGAAAGGGCTGTTGGCTACAATAAAGCACAGTGAACATGAGGGTTTGTTCACACTGAGTGGATAAAAAAGAATACTGCTCTATGAATTGGAATACAGAGTGAGCTGCGACTAAAAAGTGTTATACACAAAACAAAGAAGTCGCGCTAATCAGATTTTCACTGTGTGGATACGGTCCTCCTATGACACACTGATATCCTTTTGACTATAATTTTGTGGCTCCTACACTGATACATATTTACTTGGTGGCACCTCCAGGTTTGATGTGTAATGCACTGATCCCTCTGATTCGCACCTTGGCCATCCTTTGGGAGGACCCACCTGGCGGCCCCGGGAGATCCATGCAGAGTTTGACCCACAAGGTTCGCAGAGTCGTGATGTCCGCTTCCAGGCCCTGAGAGGCAACATGCTCGAGTGATTCCCTGTCGCTGACAAGGGAGTCCAATTTATCTGGTAAGAGTTTCTTACACACTATTCTCACCGAGATACGTGCAGTTGTTGGATACTGTTGTTCGATGATTTGACGATCTACCTGTGTTTGAGCATTGGCTGTCACACGTTTATATACACCTTCCAGTGGGACATTTCACCTCACGGGACTTTATTTACCTTCATTTGAGAGACTTTTGAGTGATATCACGGCTGTGTTCACTATTCATGGATATTTATTTTTTAGTTGTTTTCTTGATTGAAAACTTTTTGCACAATTTATGCGCTACATTTTTTCTCACATTGTTTCTTGGTTGTTGTCACTTCGTATGTAGCTGCTCTTCACCATATACTTTTAGATTTTAGCGCAGTGTATACTTTTAATATATAGATCTAAGAATGATTTAATGTTTTGGTTTCTTAATGACGCAGGGGTAGATGTGGGTTCTGATGTGCGTAGGTCATAAAGGGAGGAATAATATTTCGCGAATTCCTTTGCTATTTCTTCATTTTGTGTAAGGGTCGTTCCGGAGGCTGATTGTAGTTTGTGTATTGTGTTATTAGCTTTTTGTTTGCGTAAGGCCCTTGCTAACAGTCTGCCACTCTTGTTACCAAACTCGTAGAATAACTTGTGCAAAAGAATGAATTTTTTCTTGAGGTTGGAATATATTTCTTCTTTGATAAGTGTACGGATCTCCGTAAGTTCTATATGGGTGTTTTGTGCTAACGTTTGTTTGTGGGACGCTTCGAGTTTCTTTAGTTTCGTGAAAAGGTTGTATAGATTGGTTTTCTTGGCTTTTCTGATGGAGGCTGTAAGGGATATCAATTTCCCTCTTATGACGCATTTGTGCGCGTCCCATTGTGTCAGAGGGGACGTGTCTGGGGTGTTATTTTCTGTGAAGTAATCCTTCAGACAGGAATGGATTTCTTCTACCTGTAGCTCGTCCGTTAGGAGTGTGTGATCTAATTTCCACAAGTAGGGTCTTTGGGGGGTGTCTGAGAGATTGAGCGACATTGAAATGGGATGGTGGTCTGAGAATGTCATAGGGTCTATGGTCATTGTTGAGAGGGTAGGGAGGTCCAGTTGTGACAGGAACAAGTAGTCAATACGGGAATATTTGTTGTGGGGGGCCGAGAAGAAGGTATAGTCCATGTCTTTTGGGTGTAGGGTTCTCCACAAATCATGCAGTGATAGTTCTTGTAAACAATTTTTGATCTGTTTTAGGGCTCTGTACGGTAAGTGGGATTTTCCTGTTGAGGAATCTACAATAGGGTCTAGGGGGACATTAAAATCTCCCCCCAGGATCAGAAGACCTTCCTGAAAGGATATTAATTCTCTCGTTATTGTGCGGAAGAATGGTACTTGGGAAGTATTAGGGCTATAGATGTTTGCTAGGGTAATTGGTCTGTTTTTTAATGTGCCTTTAATAAAGATGAATCTGCCTTGTTCGTCTGTCAATGTGTCCGATATTTGCAAATGTATATTCTTGGAGAGGAGTATAGAGACCCCTTTTGTCTTTGAATTTGGTGTAGTGGCATGATAGCAATGGGGGAAGAAATGGTTCGTCAGTTTAGGGATATTTGTGCTGGAGAAATGAGTCTCCTGTATGAAGATTACGTCCGCCTTTGAGCTACGCATTTGAGCAAGTAGCTGCGATCACTTTTCAGGGATGTTTAAGCCCTTTGCATTGATAGATATGACTTTCAGCGAGTGGGTAATTGATGGGGTTTGACGAGGGGCCATTATTACCCTTAATAGGCTTGGATACCTAAGTTTGTGAAAATATCTAGGAGGAGTCAGAGACTGGGCTGTGATTGTATCGGGGTTGAAGGTTGAGGGTGATCAGCTTAGGATTGAGGGTAAGGGTTGGTGAAGAGGAGTGAGGGGAGGGTGTGTGAGGGTGTAACTTCACGGGAAAGTAAACTAGGATAACCGGTTGTGTGGGCTGGCCTGCAAACCCACTTATTAACTATGAGGGGGACCGGTATGAGTCAGCAGGAACCACTGGATTCCGCTGGGTGCGGGAGTGGAAGGTGACGTTCGACAAAAGGAGGATGTCCTGTGTCCCATAGAGGTCGTGTGGAGCTATCTATGTGGTTGCTTGATATGCGGGTCGGGGCTCTGCCGTGGATGTTAAAGGGGTCTAATGCCCCGTACACACGGTCGGATTTTCCGATGGACAATGTCCGATCGGAGCGTGTTGTCGGAAATTCCGACCATGTGTGGGCGCCATCGGACATTTTCCATCGGATTTTCCGACACACAAAGATGGAGAGCAGGAGATAAAATTTTCCGACAACAAAATCCGATCGCGTCAATTCCGACCGTGTGTGGCCTGTTCCGACGCACAAAGTGCCAGGCATGCTCAGAAGAAATTCCGACACGGGACAGCTCGTTCTGGTAAACTTAGCGTTCGCAATGGATACAGCACTTTCGTCACGCTGCAATGTTAAAAATGGTTTAATACAGCGCACTCTCTTCTTCTTTATAATGTGACAAGAATTAAGTAGTTTTGCTGCTCATATTCACACACACTTCTCGCAAACTTTTATTTGTGTTTTTTAATGGGATTCCCTGAATATATTGTTATTAGTTGTCACATCTGACAGTTTTTTATATTTTTTTTTATTTATTTTTTTTGGGATTTTCAGCCTTTTTTTTTCTTTAATGTTTGGATTTTTTCCAAGGCTGATCTTTGTTCAATGTTATTTTTATTTTTACTCCAGAATATTTTTGTCTGTGTTTTGTGTGTCAAGTTACCCCAACACCATTGATATCTTGTATTATTTAATCTCAAGGAGATTGTTTGTTGTTGGTGTCCCTTATTCATTTCACATTGTATATTTGAAATGTACCTGAATCCTCACAAACAAACTGTAATTTTTGAAGTAAAACACATAGGAGAGTATAATTCAAAACAAAAATCCTTTATTAAGGGATCAGAACCAAACAAAGAGGAAGGCAACACTGGATCAACATGATAAATTAGCGAAGCCTGGGACCCCCACGGCAGACATCAATTCTTCAACATCAAAATTGGTGGCCTGAGGAGTCCATATGTAAGGGAGGGCAGTCTGGTCCGGGATTCGCAGAGATCTGGATAGCAGCAGATGACATATATGTTCCCAGGCTGTGGTACCACAAGAGGCTGCATCTTTTGGCCGACCAGACTGGATCCAGGGCAATCACTGTCTGGTCTTCCTTCCACGCTTCCTTCCGGGCTGTGGCTGTGCAGTTGGAGATGTGGCAGGAGGAGGAGTAGGACCTGGAGGAGGAGGAGGACTGGGGGGATCTGGAGGAGGACTGGGAGGACCTGGAGGAGAGGGAGGAGGAGGACCTGCAGGAGGAGGAGGAGGACCATCCCAAAGATGTGTGTGAGGTGTAATTTGGCCCCTCATACCTTTCTCCAGAGCCTCCGATATGAGGGCCTCACACATGACTTTTTGGCCCTCCTCCATCCTCTGCATTTTATAGGCTATGAAGGCAGCAATGTTCTCCTCCATGGTGTGTGGTGCTCCCAGGACCTCTGTAGCCCTCCAAAAGAATGCTATAGCAGCCTCCTCTAGGGTACTCCTCCTACTGCCACTTTCTATTTTCAGGGGGGGTGGAGGGACCTTGATATCAGCCAGCCGGCTCGGCCCGGCCACCTCCTGGCTGAGACTTCCCTGTGTATGAAAAAGGGACATGGTTTTAGTTTTTGCTTCATCAATCACAATCCTAAATTAGTACTCCCAACTAACATCTAGTTAACATCATTGATTGGACAAGCAGAAATCTTTAGAGGAATGCTATACCTGGCTCAATCTGGGCTCCTCCACATATCGCCTGGAAGGCCCAGGTTGGGCATCAGAAGCCTCAGCCGGGGGGGAAGGAAGCGTGGAAGGAAGACTGGAGAGGGATGACCTGGGTTCAGTCTGGCCTGCCAGAAAGTGCAGCCTGTCGTAGTACAACATCCTGGGGACATAGATGTCATCTGCTGCTCCGGATCTCTGCGAATCCTGGACTTTCTTGCGCTCCCTCAGATATGTGCTCCTCAGGCCACCAATGAAAATCTTTAAATAAGTGATGTCTGCCGTGGGGATCACCTGCTTCACAATTTCACACAATTGCTCCAGTGCTGCCTTCCTCTTTGCTTGGTTCTTGAAATGGGGGTGAGTAATCTCCCACAGACAGGGCAGCTCACTTAGCATCTCTACGAATACTGACATGAAGTCATTGTCTTTCATTAAGATATCCATGTTCACTGCAAGACACAACACAAGACAAAGCCTAATGTCAGACAAAACTCTCCTAATCTTGTTACAATATAGGCCTCAATCTAGAAGCAGTATAGGCACAAGTTTGTCTCTTACCTTCGTTCTTACGATCGGCGCGTCCAATGCTCCTTCCTCCGCTCACAGATCGTACGTAATACGCACGCGTGTTACGCTTTATACACACTGCGCATGCGTGTAACTCCGCCCACCCCTGACGTTCTTTCTAGTCTATTCCCCGCCCCTTTTCGTTCGGCGCAGTGGGTGAAGAGCATGATGGCGGAGTTACAGCAGGTGCATGCTAATTCTAGCAACGAGGAGGAGGAACAGGAAAGGCCGGATCCAGGCACGCCCCGATCCAGAAGGAGACGTTTTAAGGCCACAAATATGTCGTTTGGGGAGATGTTGGAGATGGTCGACATCATGAGGAAGTCCGACTATGACAGAAAATATGGGCCTCACCCCCACCCCAACATCCGAAAGGCCAAGATCATGGCGAAAGTGGTCAGGAGTCTTGAGAGGAATTTCGGGGTACGAAGATCTAAAGATCAGCTCAGGAAGCGGTGGTCAGACCTGAAGTTGAGAGAGCCAGAGCAGTACCGAAAGATCTGGAGAGTGCTGCAAAAAAGTAAGTAGTTGTGCTGTGTTCCTATTCTTTCTGTCTTTATTCCGTTCATTCTGCTCCATATGCTTTTATTAATTGTAACGTTTAAAAGGGCAACTTTAATGTTCATGGGCCCATTATTCGTTCGTATCAAACATTTTTCTTTCGGCCTCTAGAACACCATTGTTTAGGCCATATGCATTTTCCCACATTTTTTGGGGCCTACTTGCATGCCAAATATTTGTTTGTGTAGATGGGTTTGTTACTAGAATGAAATGCCAACTAGATTGTGTGTAAGGAGAGGACACTGAGCAGCTGTTTTCACATCTGGACACTGGAGCACTAGTGTGGGACACAAGAACACCATTTTTATTAGGGGGGGCACACAGGTGCTCCAGTGTATACTATAGGGGGGGCTACATCTGTGAAGCTTGTACCAAACAGGTAAAGTATTGCAGCTTGACAAAGGGCAATAAAAAATATACATCTTGGAACTCGGCTAAAATAGACAATTGTACCCCACTTCCAAGCAATGTTTCCTAGTTCTAGTTCTGCCATCAAATATCTGTGTGCTAAGTATGCCATTTTTGTTTTACATAGGGGAGAAAAGACTCGGAGGACACCCCTCATCCCAGGAGAACACAGACCCCCCACCTCTGGAAGAAGGGGAAATACCGCAAACACAAGAAGCTGAGCAGGAGGAAGAAGAAGATGTGGTGGAGATTGGCACCACAACAGGTGAGTGTCTGCGACCACAGGCTCAGGTAAAAGAGATGGATGGTGGCAGATTTTTGAGACCTTTTTTTGTTCTTTATCTCTTTTTAGGTAAGCGTGATGTGAGGGAGAGAGAACGTTTCACATCTGAAAGTGCCCAGATACTGATCGGGGAGATCATGGGGTGTAATCTCGAATTGCACAACATACAGCAACAAATCAGTGATGTTATTAAAAAAAATAATAACATCATTGATGTTTTGGGGTGAATTTAAACCCCACAAAATTACCTGTTTTATTGTGGTCCAATCCTCCAAAAATGTTTGGAGGATTGGAAAAGCCAAATTTGGAGGATGCACACAGTGTGCCAACATGTGCTATCTGCCATCACGGGAGATCAATGGACGCGTTTTGGGGGTGCAACCCCTTCCTCAATTATAAAGTCGTGTTGAGGAAGGGCTTGCTCCCCCAAAACACGTCCCTTGATCCCCCTGATGGCAGATAGCACATGTTGACATTCGTAAATTGGTGTGCATCTTCCAAATTTGGCTTTTCCAGGGGTGATTTCCCCCCATCTGAACGCTATATCAAACCCAGTTCCTAAATACTGATGTCTGATATAGCCTTCAGGTTTTACCATATGTGAACTTTGTAAGTTCAAGTTTTTTGGCTTTCTTGTTGGTTTTACACAGGCCTGTTTTATCTGAAATGGATATTTCGATTTTTGATAATGCTACTGCAAAAATTGTTATACAACAAACATGTGATTGTGCAGGTATAAAAAAGTGCCTTACTCAAGAATGTGTGGATTATTGTCTCAACACTACAACACTTTTGGGGTGATGTAATTGCTGTTTTATGCAAAAATGGGGGTTATTTCCTAAGGGCAAATACACTTTGCACTACAAGTGCAGGTTCAGTGCAGTTGCAAGTGCACTTGTAGTGAAATGTGTTTTTGCATTTAGGAAGTACCAGCCAACACTGTTTTTTATAAGGTTACCCAATCACGACATTTTCTGCACTCAACACATTTCTGTCAGGGTCAGCTAAAACAAACACAAGCAGTAAATGTCCACAAAGAATTTCTTTTGGTTGTTTTTTATTTGAAAAAGGTTTCACAGATTGTCTGGCATATTGATAGCCCCCCTACCCGCAAAGAACTCCAGGTAGCGTAACCGGACATCACGGGCACTCAGGGAGGGCAAGCCAGGACGGCCACTTTCAAGCGCCGTCAGTGTTGATGGATTTGGGATTCCGGCCTCAGGCCCAACTGAGCCAGCATAGTTGGCTGAATGTTTTCTTAAAAAATTATGGAGAACACAGCAGGCAAGTATTATATGGTTCAGTTTATACTCCGCCATATGGATGGGTGTCAGAAATAATCGGAACCGGCTGGCCAGGATTCCAAATGTGTTCTCCACCACTCTTCGGGCTCTGGCCAGCCGGTAATTAAAAACCCTCTGTTCCGGGGTGAGGGTCCTCATCGGGAATGGCTGCATCAGGTGGTCCCCCAGCGCAAATGCTTCATCAGCAACGAACACAAATGGGAGACCTTCAACATTGTCCTCTGGAGGTGGTAAGTCCAAGTTGCCATTCTGGAGGCGCCTGTAGAACTCCGTCTGGGCGATCACTCCACCATCAGACATCCGGCCATTCTTCCCCACGTCCACATACAAGAACTCGTAATTAGCCGACACCACCGCCAACATCACTATACTATTAAACCCCTTGTAATTATAATAGTACGACCCCGAGTTGGGTGGTGGGACGATGTGGACGTGTTTCCCATCAATTGCCCCTCCGCAGTCAGGAAAGTCCCACCGCTGGGCAAAGTGGGAGGCCACAGTCTGCCATTCCTGTGGCGTTGAAGGAAACTGTTGAGGAAAAAACAATAAACATTACTATTTTTTCACAGAAACATGGCAAGCAGATAAGACACAAACATTATGGGGCAACCTCCAGATAGCATTTATTAAGGGGAATTTAACAACAACAAAGTATAAGGTACACCTATCATATTCCCCCTCCCCCCCTCATGGGCCATTTCTAACATTATAGGGGGGGGAACTCTTGGACAGGTAACCCTCTTCACTTCATTGAGAGATGAATGCCTAAATACAGGGTATTACTTGGAACAGACCCTCCTTAGTTACACTATTGGCAGACCACTGGACAGGTAAGAAGTGTCATAATACAAAGATATAAATACACACTGTACACATTTGAGCACATTTGAACATTCTGCTATTACCTATCAAGATAATAATAGGATACAAAAACTTTAAACAGTACCATTGGAAAGTATACAGGCAGGCCCTTGCACTACATGCTTTGGGGAATTCATCCATAAATCTGACCAGTAAAGAAGTGGGTATAGTGTGTATGGGTTTGGCAAAGTCAGCAGATAGATGATTGAGGATAGAGAATTGGGATCAGCTGACTTAGCAGTTGGGGGAGGGAGGGTTACAAAAAATTTGGGGACACCACAAAAAAACCCTCTGGCACTCTGCCTGAATTTAAATAAAAAATAACATTTCCAAACATTTTAGGGGGTGTTTGGGGTAAAGCACTACTATGGAGCTGATAAAATACATTGTTAAGTGACTACATGAGGTGAATATAGGGGCAGGAGACAACATGCTGGAGAGGTTATTGAAGGGCAAATATGTATGAAGGACCTAAAATAATAATTACATAAAAATCCAGCATGCATGAGGACAAAGGGGACATTCACATTATATTACAATCATGGTAATTAGGGAATGAGGAAAGAAATACAATATATTATCAAACATTAAATACAATAAAATGTGATATAAAAGAATAAAAATCTTACCTTCATATACTCCTTCTGCAGGACCTGGATGATGGCACAACAGGTCTCTGGGATAATGATCCCCAGAGCCTGGGGGGAGATGCCTGTCGAGAACTTGAGGTCCTGCAGGCTTCTCCCTGTGGCCAAATACCGCAAGGTAGCGACCAACCTCTGCTCCGCAGTGATGGCTTGCCTCATGCAGGTATCCTGCCTGCTGATATAGGGGGTCAGCGAAGCCAACAGACGGTGAAACACGGGGTCCGTCATCCTGAGAAAGTTCCTGAAATCATCAGGATTATTCTCACGGATCTCACGGAGCAAAGGCATATGAGAGAACTGGTCACGCTGAAGCAACCAATTCTTGGTCCATGAACTTCTCCCCACCCTGTTCATGGACTGGATTTGTGTCAAGGTCAGGACCCCAACACCAAGCCCCCGCACAGCACGAACTCTACGAGGAGTACGCATACGAAACATGGCTAGAAAACGGTCGGCTGCTCAGAACGAAGTAACAGAACGCACTGAAGAACAGCAAGGCCTGTGAAGAGCGACCTGAAAACCAGTAACGAACGAACAAGAATACAATGACTACCTAAAGTCACGAGGAACTTGCTTGCACGCACTGAAGAGCAGATACAAACCCACAAGCACAAACTGAACGGCAGAAAACGATCTGAAAGCCACGAGTCTGAAAAAGCGCGAATCGTCTCTCACCAAACTTTTACTAACACGAGATTAGCAAAAGGAGCCCAAAGGGTGCCGCGCTTGGTTCTGAACCGGCCTTTTCTAGTCTCGTCGTACGTGGTGTACGTGACTGCGTGGTTGTCGATCGGAAATTCCGACAACTTTGTGCGACCGTGTGTAGGCAAAACAAGTTTGAGCCAACATCCGTCGGAAAAAATCCTAGGATTTTGTTGTCGGAATGTCCGAACAAAGTCCGATCGTGTGTACGCCCTATAACTGTGAGCCCGATTGGAAACTTAATTGTTTTCTGACTATGGTGTAATAGAGTTATTATCACATCCCTAATGTAGGAGATCTATATGTTGTGAAGGGTGTTCTAGGTCTCGTGACTCTGAGAGGTTTTGGTTTAGAAGGTGTATTTTAGAGGGTTGTCGGTGTCTCGTATGTGTACCATGTATATGTGGAGTGATATCAGTGTCATTCTGCCTCTTATGCGAAGAGGACTGTGGTTGGCTGGTGTTTAAGTAAAGTAATTATTGTTATCTACGCTTAGAAAACTATGTAAGCATTGGGTAGAATTCTTGGGTGTGTAAGCATTCTAACTCCAGTGAACCTGGAAACATATAAAACATTGAGCAAACTTGCTCGGTTGCATACTTAATGAACTAAACTTAGCAAAAGGTTAACAGTAATAATCGTACCTGTAAAAGAAGAGGTGAGTCTTCAGCAGAGTCTCTCTGGTATCGAGAGGAGCATGCTCAGTTATAATCTCTGGGTGATAACCCTGTGTTTTGCCCTCCACGGGTTGTTGAATAACATGTACTATAAGTTTTGTGAGGGAGGGTCAAATTAATTTTGTGTGTACTTAGTGTGTGGATAAATAGATTGTTTTGATGCAATTCGCTTACCTGAGCTCGACCCTGTCGATTTCCAGACAGACTAAGGCGTTCCAAATTGCCTAGGGTTTAAATTTTAGAGTTATTCACCAGAAAAGAAAACAGAAAAGAAACTAGGGGGGAGCAGGGCTGTATGGCATACCACCTAAACGTAACCACAATAGTAATAGTAATGCTCTCATATATCCAGTAAATTGTCATGGTTAGGATGAGAGACCATTGCTTGAGGTTATAGGCTATAGGGTGAGTCCCTGAAATATTTCTGAGAGGGAGAAAGCTAGGGAGAAGGCCCTGAGAGATGAGAATAAGTAGTAGGAGGAAAGCAGAGGTGTGCAGGGGGAAGGAATGAGTTAGAGAGATACATATATTTACTGTAGGAGTCCTTAATAATATATCAAAGCAGCTTCTCTTGATCCTCTGTTTAGGCGTCAACTGAGTTCCGGATCTGTGTGGATGGGCAAGGTAAGTATTACCGACAGTAGCTTCTATTTCGCACGAGTGTTAGCAAAGGTATTATGTCCCAGCCAACTAAGGGGGTCTTTATCCATGACTTTGTATAACTCTATTCGGTTAGCGAAAATGTCATTGTCTCTCAGTAGTGTTACCATGACGGAAGTGGCGAGGGACCATGGGTGGTATGCCGCGTCGGGTTGGGTAACGGGGCTGTCTAACATCACGGTGATGTGCGGAAGAGGACATGGGAATGTCTGTACGGCTTTTACAGGTATTTGTAACCATTTAACGGGAAAGAATGGCCATTAGGATCACTTTCAAACTGTCTCCTGGGTAATACAAAAGGATGAAAGATATATTACCGTTTTTTTAAGTGATCCGGGCTCTGCGATGTGCAGGGGAGGCTGTTGGGCTGCCGTTCCTTGGCATGCCTGGATCTCTTAGCGGTGAGAGGTGAGGCCCTTGGTGATGTCGGCGACATCCAAGGTGAAAGTTGCCTGCTTCTGCAATGCCATCCATCGATGTAGCTCTGTGCATCTGAGGAAGACGGAAATCACTGTACCAGTCCGGCAGAGCGACAATTGGGATGTCTAGTGTAGAACAGAAGTGTTCTAAGTCTTCTGGGACCCTGAGGAGAGCCGTTCGGCCTTGGTGTGTTGCAGACAAGCCAAAAGGAAATTTCCACCGATATACAATAGATCTGGCTCTCAGAGTGTCTAGTAATGGCCTTAATTCGCGTCTCCTCTGCAGGGTGATGTTTGAGAGATCCTGATATATCTTGATGTTTGAGCCTTGAAAGATTATCTGATTTCGGTTTCTGGATGACCACAAAATATCTTCCTTAAGCGAAAAATCTATAAGGCAGCAAACTGTGTCCCTGGGGGGATCTGTGTCCCCCCCTCTTGGCCGTAGTGCCCTGTGTATGCGTTCAAAGACTACCGGGGCATCTTGGGGTCTGTCTAGGAGTTCGTTCACAATGGTTGTAAGCGACTGAGATAACTGCTGTGAATCGATCGATTCTGGTATCCCCCTAAATCGAAGGTTGCGGCGTCTCCCGCGATTGTCGAGGTCCTCCATGTGGCGATTTATGTCTCTCTCAGGTGTACGGCATGAGACTCTGTGAGCTGCTGCACATGGCACAGGGAGGCCTCGTGGCGCGTCTGGGTTGTTTCAACCTCCTCTACTCTGAGCGATATTGCTTGTAGATCAGACCTCATGTCTGAGATAGCTGCCATCAGGGTGTTCTTAATGTCCGCTGCAACATTATGGAGGTCATCCAAATTGACTGCGGGTGGGTGTCTCTGCTCTGACCCCATGTTTGATTTGCTCTGTGTACCTGAGCTGGGGGGGCTGGCACTCTGGGGCTGTGATCTACTCGAGACGGCTGGCTGAGCGACCTGCATGGCGCCTCTGGGCCGGGATCGGAAGATCTCAGGAATATGTCCTTCCCGCGGGGGATTTTGGTTCCGAGGGGATCTGGATGCTGAGGTACTGCGGGCTGTCCTTACCATGGCAGAGTGTTGTATGGTAGCGGTTCGCTAAAGAAGTTAGACCTCATGGACGGGAGCTTCAGCACAACGCGTCCATCTTAGAGTGGCTCCAAACCGCGGCCCCCCGTAAGCAGTTTTACATGACTTTTATTCCTTTTAAAATTTAATTTTGAGCAGGGACTGTTCTAAACATGGGAAACACGTGCCACTTTACAGGCATACTATAGACACCCCCCAGGTGCGATATTTAACTTTTTTTCACTTTAAGCATCATTAACATCACTGCTCCCGAAAAAACGGCCATTTTTAAAACTTTTTTTTGCATTGATACATGTCCCCTGGGGCAGGACCCGGGTCCCCATCCCTTTTTAGGACAATACCATGCAAATTAGCCTTTAAAATTAGCACTTTTGATTTCAATTGTTTAAGTCCCATAGACTTCAATGGGGTTCTAAAGTTCGCGCAAATTTTCGGTCCGTTTGCAGGTTCTGGTGCGATACGAACTGGGGGGGTGTTTGGCTCATCCCTAGTCTGCATCCTCAGTTGTCCAGATCTTCTAGGTGGCGGTGAAGGTCGCTTAGCTGCAGGGTGTGTGTGGGTGTGGATGTCTGGACCTGGTGACTGGCAGTATCGTGGCGGGCTGTCATATCCTCCACCACTTCTAGGCACCTGACAACTCCTTGTATGTCAAGCTAGAGATCAGAGATGGCAGCAGGGCTCAACCCTTGAGGGGCCATCCTTAGGGCTGGGTGGAGTAGGCGAGGCCATGGTCAGTAGGGTTATTGGGAGATGGGGTGCTCCTAAGAGTGGGGGGGGAGGCAGGGGGGGGTGGTGTGGTGGAGGGGGGGAGGGGGGGCAAGGGAGGGATGAGACCAGCACAACCTTATTTTTCTCCTGTGGCAGCCGCGATGGAGTACTGAAAAGAAGATAAATGGTTGGAATCAATTTGATAACCTATAATGTGAGGGGGCTCAACTCGCCTATAAAATGCGCGAATGTGATGAGCGAGCTGAGAGCCAATAAAGCTGAGGTGGTCTTCTTCCAGGAGACTCACCTATACCTGGGGAAAAATCAGAGGATTCTATCAAGGGACTACCCGTTGTGGTTCTATAGCGATTCCCCGATAAGGGGTGCAAAAGGGGTAGCGATCGGCTTTGCTAGGGAAACCCGCTTCCAGATTGAGGAGAGATTGTCAGACCCTGAAGGCCGATTACTAATTTTGAGGGGAAAACTTAATGGCGAGTTATATACACTAGCTAATATTTATTGCCCAAATAACAACCCAAGTAAATATCTAATCGGAGCCTTACTGAAGCTAGAGGGTTTCAGGAGAGGGAGGACGGTTCTAGCAGGTGATCTGAACTTATGCCTTGAACCGGGCAGGGATAGTGCGTCACGTGCACGGGGGACTGGAGGGGTTTGGTTGAACAAGCTCAAAAAAAAACTACATCAGCTTCAACTAGTTGATGTTTGGAGGATGCAACATCAAACAATATTGGATTATACATACTATTCCCCCGTGCACGCGACGTACTCAAGACTTGACTATTTTCTCACAGACCACAGATATTTAGAGGAGGTCGAAAGTACAAATATTGGCTCCATAACATTTTCGGACCACGCCCCGGTGATATTACGGATTAAGCAAAACAAGCAATCTCCCCCGTTTTATAACTGGAGACTAAATGAAGATCTCCTCCATGATAAGGAAATAGACAAATTAATAAATGATGAACTGGAATTCTATTTTAGGATCAATTCCTCCGAAGAAGTATCAGAAGCAATGGTATGGGAGGCCCACAAGGCATATATTAGGGGGATAATAATAAAGGCGGGGGTGGAGAAAGAAAGAAGGCAGAAAAAAATCTTGAGCACTCTCCAGGAAGAAGTCAAAAAACTAGAAAGGCAGCATAAAGATGCAGGGGATGGAGGGACCTTGGGAAAACTACATGGGGCCAGGGAGGCCTTGAGACAACAGATAGAGGCAGAAAATCGTAAGAAATTCAATTTAGTCAAAAAAGAGAGATATGTATCTGGGAATAAACCAGGCCGGGTGCTGGCTAGGGCATTGTGTAAAAAGAAAAACAAAAACTATATCGATAAGATAAAGACGAAAGCAGGAGAATATAAACATAAGGATAAGGATATAGCACAAACCTTCCAGGAATTCTTTGGGGAGCTCTACTCAATAAATATAAAGGATAACGATATAATAAGAGAGCAAAAGCGAGAAAAAATAATTAACTACCTAAAAAATACGGGGATGACTAAGATAACAAAGGATGAGAGTCTCGTGCTAGATGCCCCCATTACAGAGGTTGAGGTAAGGAAAGCTATTAAGGAGACCCAGACAGGAAAGAGCCCTGGCCCGGACGGGCTGACGGTAGTATATTATAAGAAATATCAAGAGCAGTTAGTACCAAAATTATGTACCTATTTAAATGAGATTGGAAAGAGAGGGGAGATGAGTAGAGATGCATTGGCAGCCAATATAGTGCTCATCCACAAGGAGGGTAAGGACAACACACTATGCTCTAGTTTTAGGCCTATATCCCTCCTAAACAATGACACAAAAATCTTTGCAAAAATTATCGCGGGTAGAGTGAAACAAATAATTAAAAACATTATCCATCCTGATCAGGTGGGGTTCATACCAGGTAGGCAAGGAAGGGACAATAGTATCAAGACGCTACTGATAACCCAGGAAATCAAAGAGAGTGGAGTCCCAGGTCTACTGCTATCTATAGATGCTGAAAAAGCATTCGATGGAGTAGACTGGGACTTCATGATAGAAACTCTCAAACAAGTAGGTTATGGGGAGAGGATCTGTAGCTGGATAAAGGCGCTATATTCAAAACCATCGGCGAGAGTAAAAATAAACGGGATCTTATCCGAGCCTTTCAGTATGTACAATGGCACAAGACAGGGGTGTCCAATCTCCCCAATGCTCTTCCTGATGGTTCTGGAGCCCCTCCTTGTCAGGATTAGACAGGACCCGGATATTGGCGGGGTCAACATAGGGGGAATCGAGTATAAGCTCGCTGCTTTTGCGGACGATATCCTTCTTTATATAACCAATCCAAGAATTTCCCTCCCGAACGTCCTAGCTACATTAGAAGAGTATGGGAAACTGTCCAATTTTAAAGTAAACACCGCCAAATCAGAAGTTCTAGACATCAACCCAAAAAAGACAAGTGACTCCGTTTATCAAAAATATTATCCCTTTAGGTGGGAGAGGGAAGCCTTAAAATATCTAGGAATCAAAATTACACCATCAGTAGAAGAGCTATTCCAGGTCAACTATATCCCGCTTTTAAATGAGGTTAAAGTAGGACTAAAGAGATTACAACAGGGGCAACTGTTGTGGTCGGGTAGAATTAGTGCACTTAAAATGGTTATATTACCAAAAATTACATACACATTGCAAATGCTCCCAGTGGCTCTTCCGTCTAGTTACCTTAAGAGGATGCACTCAATGATTCTAAAATTTATATGGAAAGGGAAAACCCCACGGATAAAATACGACCAATTAATAAACACCAAAAACAAAGGGGGATGGGGAGCACCTGATATCAGTAAATATTATGAAGCTATTGCACTGGGGAGGGTAATAGATTGGTTTAAAAACAAAGATAAACAATGGGTAGAAATTGAAAACAGTACTAGTAAGATAAAACTTCACAAAATAATATGGTACGCACCAAAATTAAGAAAACAAGACACAAAAATGCACGAAATCACTAGAAATGCACTTGGAGTATGGGATAGGGTCCATAAAAGGGAACATTGGCAATACAACTCACCACTAATGTCACTGAAGGAAGTAGATTACTTCCCACCGGGAAAGGAAGAATGGTTTGGGAAATGGCTACTAGACGAGAACTTGCAGTTAAGAGATGTAATGGACCGGGGGAAAATCTGTTCAATGCAGGAGCTCAAGAAAAGAGGAGACAGGATGATCATTAGCCCATGGCGTTACGCTCAGTTAAAACACTTCATAGCATCCTTACCGCAACCCATTAGAACAATGAATAGTCTACTCCCATTGGAGAAAATATGCGTAGAACGGAACAAAAAAAGCGGTTTCTCTAGAATATATAAGATATTGGTCGAGTTGAAGAGAATAGATATTCTGCCCTGTATAAGTAAATGGGAGAAGGAGCTAGGTTTAATATTTGCAGAGACAGAAGTGGATCTGTTAGTAAAGCGTCTTTTGACCACGTCAGTTAACTATAAAGTCCTAGAGTTAAATTACAAGTGTTTAACCAGAATGTATATGACCCCGGATAAGATGCATAGGATTGATAAGGATAGGTCTCGGCTATGCTGGAGGGGATGTGGCGAAATTGGGACGATGGCCCATGTGTGGTGGTCGTGTCCGGAGATAGCGACCTTCTGGGATGAGATTAGAAAATACATTAAAGAGATTACTAAACATGATTTGCCAAGGGACCCCAGGGTCCTTCTGTTCCACCTGAGCGAGATGCACACTAAGGCCTACCTTAGATCACTCCTCCCTCACCTTATTGATGCAGCTAAGAGCCTAATCCCCATTAGCTGGAACAGAAAAGAAAGGCCAACCATGAGGGAATGGTTCAATAAAATAAACGAGACACAGGATATGGAATATCTAAGGTTCAGTGAGGGGACGAAAATGGAGGCGTTTAGGTCCAAGTGGGGAGATTGGGAAAAATTCAGAATTTCTCTCAAAGCAGCTGAGATATGGTTGTCGTGAGGGCGCCCTAAAGAACATAATAGTTCATAATAATATTTAAAAAAAAAAACAAAAAAAAAAAAAACAGGAGGCATGAGGGAGTACGGTCTCGGGGGGGGGGGGGGGATAGGGAGGGAGGTAAGGGATGGGGGAGAGGGGTTGGTATGGAATTAATGGCGTATGTTGGTATAGGGGGATAGTGGGGGGAGGGTTGTAAATATGGATCAGGTATGTTGAGTATTCCCACAATCAATGCAATACTTTAAAGCCATAATGATGTGATGGAAAAGGGAGGTATTTTTTTTGAGCGTCAACTTGAAAAAAAAAAAAAAAAAAAAAAGTGACTCCCATGATACACCCTATCGCTGATGTGGCAAAAAAAAAAAAAAAAAAAAAAAAAAAAAAAAAAATAAGCATCATTAACATCACTGCTCCCGAAAAAACGGCCATTTTTAAAACTTTTTTTTGCATTGATACATGTCCCCTGGGGCAGGACCCGGGTCCCCATCCCTTTTTAGGACAATACCATGCAAATTAGCCTTTAAAATTAGCACTTTTGATTTCAATTGTTTAAGTCCCATAGACTTCAATGGGGTTCTAAAGTTCGCGCAAATTTTCGGTCCGTTTGCAGGTTCTGGTGCGATACGAACTGGGGGGGTGTTTGGCTCATCCCTAGTCTGCATCCTCAGTTGTCCAGATCTTCTAGGTGGCGGTGAAGGTCGCTTAGCTGCAGGGTGTGTGTGGGTGTGGATGTCTGGACCTGGTGACTGGCAGTATCGTGGCGGGCTGTCATATCCTCCACCACTTCTAGGCACCTGACAACTCCTTGTATGTCAAGCTAGAGATCAGAGATGGCAGCAGTGAGTGTGTCCTTTATATCAGCTGCAACAGCCTGGATGTCTCTCAGGCTTAGTGGGTTGCCGCACTGTGAGGCAGCTGGCAGGAGAGTACTGGGGGATCATGAGGAGTACTCAGAGGCCTGAGGGGAGGCTGCGGTCACGTGGCTGAGTCCGGAATATCTCCAGGATTTTGCGACTTGCTGTGTACCGGAGTCACGGGGTGATCGGGAGCGAAATGTGAAGTTTGGTGTTTGGTTTCCACATGGTGTATTGCCGATTCCCATCTGCAGGCATTGAAAAGGGGACTACACATCCATCTCGGTCCAGGTCTTGGCCACACCCCCTTCCTTATTCTAACAAATGTTGGACCTCTTTCCTAATTCTTCATCTATTTTCAGCCATTTCAAGAGTTTTCTTAATTCGTTCAAGTTTTTTGGCCAAGAGAAAAATAAATATAAAGTCAACATATTTCAAGGATTAGAATATGTGTCAGGGGATGCCATACACAGGCATCCAATACAGGTGATCAGATCGTTGGGCTGCACCAAGGAATCAGGAACAAACAAGTAAGGGAAATAAGTATGTTTATTTAAGATAAGGACACACTGCAAACCAAACAGCAAACCATAAACAAGTAAATAAGTGCAAGACACAGCAAACCCCAAAAACACCTAACTAACTGTCTAACTAATATATATACACAAGCAAAGGAAACAAACATGACATAAACAAGGCAGAGACAAAAGCAAAAGAGGAACAGAAGCCAGGTATAAGGAAGCATACCGTAAAGGGAGCAGGTAACAGGGAACAGGTCTCAAGGACAGGATACATGGAATGGGGTCCAGGACAAAGCAGGAACAAAAGCAGGTTTAGGCAGGGACAGGGTTAGCAGAGGGAATTCTGAAGCATTTGAGCTTTGGTTCAGGGCGGGTTTATATAGACCAGCAGACCCACAACAGTTGTACTTGATAGCTGGTTGGTAGTCCTGGCAGGGAGACCCCCGCTGGTGGCTACCAGAACTACACCCTTTGGTGCTGAGCGTAACAATGCCACCAGCAGGTGAAACCAGTAATGACACCATTCCTGACAATATGTCCTCTTCATCAGGGCTAAAAAACATAGTAAAAATCAATGATACAAAACAAAAACTTAAAACCACAATTTGGAGATAATTACATACAATTCTGCAAACAACCACTAAACAAACAGAAATCCAAAGAGTGCTGATATTGTGTTTATATAATGACAATGCATAAAAAAAACATAGACAATTATGTTTTGCTTAATTAGGACATAACACACACCTTAATCATCCAGGTGCGCATTACATGCTTGCCAACAGTGATTTCCCCGCTACAGCTCAGTCCGGGAACTAGGGCTGTGAGTTTAGCAGCACTATCATGACTTGCTTCTAAATACATACACCGTCTGGCGGTATAGGCTTTTACACGTTCCGAATCTCCTATCTTCCCAGCAGTCTCCTGTCTTCTCCGTCTGTGCCTTCCTTTCAAATCCCCCCTCCTCCAAATCACCAGTGCCGTGTGCTGGAAGAACCGGGAGGCGGAGCACAGCTACTGTTGGGTGTGCTGACACTGTGCAGTGAAAAAGTTTAGCTGAGCTGATATTCTTCTGAGAAATGTCTATGTCCAGATAATGAGAAGTTACTTTATGACCATTCTATTTAAGCCTGTGCAATACAAACTCTGTACAATCAAAGTCTAAACTGACTACATCAACTAAACACCCTTTATACAAAATAATAGTCCTTAAAGGTGTTGTGTTTTTTCACCTTAATGCATCCTATGCCGCTTGGAAGGCAAACTACTATGGGCCTGGGTGACGGAGGATGAGAACAGCTTCGTTATCCACTCCACCAACTTTTCAGCAGCAGAAAAAAAGTACAAGCATGCCCCACGGCCACTTGCAGAGGATGCACAATGTCCACGACAACCACTGTTGTCTGTAAACACAGAGGCTGCCTGCCCACTTTTAGTAGCCTGTAAGCGTCTGCCTCATATATACAGTGGGGACGGAAAGTATTCAGACCCCCTTAAATTTTTCACTCTTTGTTATATTGCAGCCATTTGCTAAAATCATTTAAGTTCATTTTTTTCCTCATTAATGTACACACAGCACCCCATATTTACAGAAAAACACAGAATTGTTGACATTTTTGCAGATGGTCCTAAGTATTCAGACCCTTTGCTGTGACACTCATTTATTTAACTCAGGTGCTGTCCATTTCTTCTGATCATCCTTGAGATGGTTCTACACCTTCAATGGAGTCCAGCTGTGTTTGATTATACTGATTGGACTTGATTAGGAAATCCACACACCTGTCTATATAAGACCTTACAGCTCACAGTGCATGTCAGAGCAAATGAGAATCATGAGGTCAAAGGAACTGCCTGAAGAGCTCAGAGACAGAATTGTGGCAAGGCACAGATCTGGCCAAGGTTACAAAAAAATTTCTGCTGCACTTAAGGTTCCTAAGAGCACAGTGGCCTCCATAATCCTTAAATGGAAGACATCTGGGATGACCAGAACCCTTCCTAGAGCTGGCTGTTCGGCCAAACTGAGCTATAGGGGAAGAAGAGCCTTGGTGAGAGAGGTAAAGAAGAACCCAAAGATCACTGTGGCAGAGCTCCAGAGATGCAGTCGGGGGATGGGAGAAAGTTGTAGAAAATCAACCATCACTGCAGCCCTCCACCAGTCGGGGCCTTATGGCAGAGTGGCCCGACGGAAGCATCTCCTCAGTGCAAGACACATGAAAGCCTGCATGGAGTTTGCTAAAAAACACCTGAATGACTCCAAGATGGTGAGAAATAAGATTCTTTGGTCTAATGAGACCAAGATAGAACTTTTTGGCCTTAATTCTAAGAAGTATGCGTGGAGAAACCAGGCATTGCTCATCACCTGTCCAATACAGTCCCAACAGTGAAGCATGGTGGTGGCAGCATCATGCTGTGGGGGTGTTTTTCAGCTGCAGGGACAGGTTGACTGGTTGCAATTGAAAGAAAGATGAATGCGGCCAAGTACAGGGATATCCTGGACGAAAACCTTCTCCAGAGTGCTCGGGACCTCAGACTGGGCTGAAGGTTTACCTTCCAACAAGACAATGACCCTAAGCACACAGCTAAAATAACGAAGGAGTGGCTTCAAAACAACTCTGTGACTGTTCTTGAATGGCCCAGCCAGAGCCCTGACTTAAACCCAATTGAGCATCTCTGGAGAGACCTAAAAATGGCTGTACATCAACGTTTACCATCCAACCTGACAGAACTGGAGAGGATCTGCCAGAGGAATGGAAGAGGATCCCCAAATCCAGGTGTGAAAAACTTGTTGCATCTTTCCCAAAAAGACTCTGTATTAGATCAAAAGGGTGCTTCTACTAAATACTGAGCAAAGGGTCTGAATACTTAGGACCATGTGATATTTCAGTTTTTCTTTTTTAATAAATCTGTAAAAATGTCAAAAATTCTGTGTTTTTCTGTCAGTATGGGGTGTTGTGTGTACATTAATGAGGAAAAAATGTAACTTAAATGATTTTAGCAAATGGCTGCAATATAACAAAGAGTGAAAAATTTAAGGGGGTCTGAATACCGTACTTTCTGTCCCCACTGTGTGTATAATATGAATACACCGCCTGAATATAGAATATACACTGAATATATAGTCGTTGTTCGGCGAACGGGCGAACTCCTGATGTTCAAGTCGAACTTACGTTCAACTCGAACATCGAGCTCATCCCTAGTTCCCATACAAACATGAATAATGGGGTCTTTTTACTTTATTATTAGATTAGATTGGTAGATTGTTAGATGGCGTTTGTTTAAAAGGATCTGTGTTTTTTGTAAAAAGATGAATATCAGCATAATCAGGGTGGCCAATATGGACAGCTGACATTAAACCTATCTTACTCATAGCTATTCATGATACTATACTGCTATCTACTGTGTTTCAGAAGGAATGGGTCTTTAATTTAAGTGCCTGTGGGGAAATTATTGGGAGGAGCTAACAATTCTAAAGTGGCAGTATAGTCAAAATCACAAAAACCGCCGACAGGCAGGTTTTTATAAAAGAAGAGACCCTAGGGGTCTCTTCTGTCAAAAGTGTCTCCCTGCCTGTCAGCATTAATGTGATCTGAACTTGCTCATGTCCGACCAAATTTGTAATGGATGTGATTAAGGTGTCACATACAGTTGTCACATAAGGTACCAGGTAAAATGTTAAAATGCCTATTTCAAATGTAATATTGTGTCATTGCTTAGCTTGTTAATATCTTAACTCTAAAAATTCAGATAGCTGATAGTTCCCTTCCCATTTTGAAGCCAAACCGCAAAGAATTATAAAAAGACTGCCTCTTTTTCCCAGAACTGCACCCAAGACAGACATGACATCAACATTCAATGTCTCAGAAAGGAAGTTACCAAGATACCTAATAATAGCTATGATTAATTGCTAAACTTGTTGAAACTGTTGCTAAAATTGCTGAAACGGTTAAAATCTCATATATTGTCACAATAATATGTTTTGCATATGCCGTATTCTTTGTCTGACAAGAGTGTATAAAGCTGAGAAAAAAGAGGAAATAAATCACAGAAATAGCTTTCACACTCAGTCTGTCTCAGGGGAGATTATTTCCAGACGTGTACACTTCATATATATATTCAACAATCTGATCGGGGGTAGATATAATAATATCAGACTTTGTTCTGAATCCAAAACATTTTGGTGCCCAACGTAGGGCTCAAGGCTAGGGTCCCAAGTAGCCGATCGAGAAGGGATCGGGAGAAAAGCTAACACGGAGACAGAGGAGACTGATCACCTCTAAAAAATGGTAAGACACTTTTGATATCTCGTATACCTAGTCTACTGTTTATTCTGTACCCGTGGCTGGTCAATCTCTGTGCCCATATCGGCTTCCTGCGGCCCTCAAAGACAGGTATTAATCTTGCTTCGAGTCTGTTGATAAGTTAAGGAAAACCTGCAATTATATCTACCACCTGTTTTGTTCTGTTTTGTTCTGGTCAATTTTGTGTTTTGTGGGGGCTGTTGGGAGTTAGGGATTGCTTATATGGTCACGGATGAAATTAGTTGACCTGGTTTAAACTTCTCCTGGGACCAGGAGGAAGCGTCAGGACGTGGTTAAACTTCTCCTGGGGGAATAAATAATTGTGCGGGTACAAAGCATGGGTACAGTAAGCACGGGCAACCAGGAGGGGGCATCAGGAACACGCATAGTGTGGGTGATCCCGTGACAGTTTGAGTAATCCTGTACTTCACTGCAGTTGTCACATATTTTGTTTTTGTTTGATTATGTCATGTCCTAAATGTGTTTGCGGACTGTTATTTGGCATACATGAAGGAGGCTGGGGGTTGGTTAAAGTGGTAGAGCCAGGATATAAGAGAGAAGCTCTTGGTTACAAACCCTTGTTAGCGGAGATCACAGATGTGTTGGTATTTAGATTAAACATACATTATCCAGTTAAACATGAAGTTGTCAAGTCGCAACAGGCTATAGAACGTGAAGTTAGAAGGAGGGGACAGGCAGCCGAAGGTGTCCGTCACAATTTCAACAACCAGAACAGTTTGAAGGGGAAGAGAAAAATAGAGTGAGGAATTTGGGCATGGTTCTGGGAAATGTAGATGACATTTAAAGTGGTGCATTGAATATTAATTACTATACTCCTTATCTGTTTGTTAAATGTCTTGTTGAGAGTAATAAGTAGTCACATATTACTCGGCTCACTCTCCTACCTGTGGCCACCTTGGGGGTGGACAGGGCTGTGACTGGTCTACGTTTTGGGAAGACGTGTGTAAGGAGACTTGCACAGCAGTCTCTTTCTCTCTCTTTCTCTCCATTTACAGTCCTTCTTCCATCCCTCACGGGTCAATACACAAGTCCAACAGCTCACACCCAGTACTCCGTACCCAGGATATGGACCAAGAGTCTATCAAACGCTCAGACACGCACCACCACAGGACACAGGGGGAAGAGCAACACAGGCACTTAGGTGAATGCCTGCAGCACCAAGGGCTCCCCTGTTGTACATAAATTTCAAGCCATCTCAGGCTGCTTCTCTTGTCACGAGCCTACCGGACCCTGAAAAGCATCCCATGCCATTCTTTATAAGGATCGCCGCAATCCAAAAAACATACGCAGCGGGATTTGGTGAGCCTATGTGAGATAAAGGCAGGGGTTGCTTACTGGCCGGTGATGGAGAAATGCTTCGATGAGTATTATGTGGACAGTAGCTATGACTCAGGATGTGATTTTGTGGCCCAATTAAAAAGATGGGCCCAAGACTGCTTGGCAGACCAAGCGACGAGTATACAGGAGATTACACAGGACAAAGATGAATCTGTTGAGAAATATAATAGGATAACGCAAGTGTTCACTGATTTGGGTTTTGGCATGCTGAACAAAGCACATAAACACATGTTGGTCGCAGCATTTGTCTCGGGTCTTAAAGAGTCAATCTGAAAGGGTCTGTCACACCCAGAGTATAGAGTAATGGAGCTTGAGATGTTGTTATTAGTAGTTATTAGGTTCAGAATATGCACAGAGCAGTAGAGAGTAGTTCCCCTCATGATGACCTCTGACACACCCTATCTGCGCCCACCAGTACCAAATCCACGTGTCTGCTACAACTGCAGAAGACTCGGCCACTCTAGAAGGGAATACTGAAGCCCCAGGAAATTCACCCACAGTCAGCCAAGTCCCAACCGTGGTCCACACAAAAACGCCCAGTACCAGGGACATGACACCCCACCTTGCCCACCACCCCCACCCCTCTCCGGATCACATGGACCCCTTCTTCAAGCAACAAGCAAGCCTGTGTCACCTGCCCACTACACCTGGACTGTTATGCCACAAGGTGCCCAGAACTCCCTCTCCCAAGTTGCCAAGGCAATGGCCCTCATTCTGGACACCTGGATGAAATCACACCTTGACATTGTACTCCTCCCGTATGTAGATGACCTTCTGCTCTGTGCAGATATCCTTGAGGACGCCTTAATCTACTCTGAAAGTCTCCTCCACTACTTGGCCGAGCAAGGATGCAAGGCCTCAAAGCAAAAAGTCCAGTGGTGCAAAGAAAGGGTGGTTTTCTTAGGTCATTGTGTAACAAGCCCCTGCTCGCTCGATTCCACTCTCCCGACACTCCTCTGCGACTATAAAATCAGATTGCAGATCACAACATCTGATGGTTTGGTCATCCAGTGCCTTGGGATTCGAACCACAGCTATGTGCCGATCGAATCCAGTTGTGATAGCTCAGAGCAAACCCCAGGCAGGCTGTATGTAAGTTCAAACAGGGATCTCCTTTATTGAAAGGAATACAGGCTCTTATATACAGTAAAAGAGGAGGTGCATACCTCCTGCTCATATTACTCTGAACATACACCTGTGACCAGAAACCTAATTAACATGGGCTAATTAACTAATCCCTTTAGACAGCCTAGATGACTCAGTCATGACCTTTAGGCCAGACTGGGCATCTTGTAGCTCAGAAAACACAATCAACATTATCACAAATCAACACAGAACTCTTCTTCACACAATAGCAGAGTTATTTAACACAAACAACAATGGGGATCTAATGACTCTTAGATCCCATACTAGACTTATTTACAATAAACACATTCTAGCAGGCAACAGACAGACAGGTGGCTGGAATTTACATCAGCATCTCCTAACAGTATTTGTCCCAGCATTCTGAATCAGCCACTATTGCTAATATGGCAAATACAGGGTCCCCAGAGTCTGTGTGTCCTGGGGGACAAGGACCCGAAGCCAAAGTAACAACACCTCAAGGGTACCCCAAATGCCAGGGCCCATAATCTGTAGGCAAGAGGCTCACATTCAGTCCCCTCCAACAGCCTCTGTCCTGGGTGAGTCTGTCACACATTGCATCTCTCAAGGCACTCGACATCTCACTGAAGAAAGAGTAGCTGCAATCAAAGCCATCCCCTTGCCTCAAAGGTCAGAAACCCTTACAAGCTTTCCTAGGATTTACCTCCCATTGCCACGCTTGGATTCTGGGAGCCTCCCTCTCCATCTCTCTACGATGCCCTTAAATCTGACCCTTTCCTGCTCTCCCCAGAGGCTATATACAATTTTGAAGTTCTAAAGGATATCCTCTCCACGGCCCCCGCTTTGGGCCTCCCAAAACTATGAAGACTTTCAAACTGTTTGTCTCAGAGAGACAAGGACATGCCACAGGAGTTTTGGTTCAGGCCCATGACAACAGGCTCAGACACATTGGTTATTACTCTTGCCAACTGGACCCAGTGGCCAAGGGGGGACCCCCTGTCTCAGAGCTGTCTTTACAGCTCAAGACCTTTTGGACAAGACTGCTGACTTGGTGTTGGGTCACCCTTTAATCCTTCTTGCCCCTTATGACATAACTGCCATACTTAACCAAGTACAGCCCAAACACCTGTCTTCAGCAAGACACCTCAGACTCCAGTGCCTTGCTCTTACCTGATAACATCACTCTCCTCCGATGTGATACTCACAACCCATCCACTCTACTTCCACTTCTCGAGGGGGGAACCTCTTTGGAGAATGATCCTCATCTCACCACTCATGATTGTTTTGAGGTGATGAAAATGGAGACTTCACATTTACCGACAGTCAGTGAAAGAGCCCTTGAGAATCCTGACTTGACAATCTTTGTGGATGGTTCCAGGTATGCAGACAGCGCTGGACAGTACCACACAGGATACGCAGTCACCACCGAAGATACAGTTCTTCAGGCTTCAGCATTGACTTCCTCCATGTCTGCCCAGGAAGCAGAACTCCAGGTCCTAACAATGGCATGCAAATTGGCAGAAGGGGAAAAAAGCTAACATCTATACAGACTCAAGATACGCCTTTGGCATTACCTGCGATTTTGGGGTCATTTGGAAAACCAGAGGGTTCCTAACAGCAGCAGGTACACCTGTAAACACAGTACAACTATCAAGGACTTAATGGATGCCCTAATCCTACCAGCACAAGTGGCTATACTCAAGATAAAGGTGCACGGCAAGCTGGATTCCCAAGAAGCACAAGGCAATCACTTGGCAGATACCGCTGTGAAACAAGCTGCAGACAGAACGCAAGAAGTGGTCAGTGGAGTGAATGCACCCATCCTGGATGATACAGTGGATACCCCTGAAGAAACTGTACAGACCACCCTGATTCTACAAAACCCTCCTGTGAGCAAGACCCATCTCAAGGAGCAACAAGAAGCAGCTGACAAAGAAGAAAAAGAAGTGTGGATCAAGAAAGGAGCCACAGAAACTGAAGGGATCTTGGAAATAAACAAGAGGCCGTGTCTGCCACGATCAATGTTTCCTGCAGTGGTACAGTGGGCCCACGGTGCCTCTCATCTGTCAAAAACTTTGATGAACGCCCTGATCAATAAATACTACTTAGCCCCGGGGATTACACCACTTACCAACAACTTTTGCAAGTCATGCACCATCTGTGCTAAATGTAACCCAGGAAGAATGGAAAAAGTACCTTTGAAGCATCTAGCAAAGGCCTAGTACCCCTTTCAAAGGATACAGATCGACCACATCCAGATGCCAAAATGTGGCTGATATGAATATACATTGATTGTCATTGACATGTTCTCTGCATGGACAGAAGGCTAGCCCGTTACCAACATGACAGCAAAAACCACGGCTAAAAGACTTTTAACAAAAATAGTGTGCGGGTATGGTGTCCCAGAGGTTATAGAGAGTGACCAGGGGCCGGCTTTCATGGCCTCAGTGACCAAGGAAATATGGGCAGCTTTAGGGGTGACACTAGCTTTCCACACCCCATACCATCCTCAGAGCAGTGGGAAGGTAGAAGGATTAAACAGCACAATAAAATCTAGAATGCTAAAAATGTCTCAGGAAACAGGGATGAGTTGGTCAGATAGCCTGCCCATAGCATTATTCAGTGTTAGGTACACTCCAAGGGGAAACCATGGCTTGTCACCCTATGAGATATTGTTTGGTTCAGCCCCCAGGCTGGGTTGTTATTTTCCACAGCAGTTACAGCTCCAATCTTATGTATTGACTGATTATGTGACTGCTTTATCTCGAGAATTAACCCGTATCCATTCGCAAGGGTTCTCCTCCATTCCAGATCCTGAGCGAGATACAGGATCACACAAGTTGGTCCCCGGCGACTATGTCCTGGTAAAGAAGTTTGTGAGAAAACACACCCTTGAACCCAGATATGATGGTCCTTTTCAGGTTCTCCTAACAACCACCACATCAGTCAAGGTGGCCGGGAAAAACTCGTGGATAGACGCCTCCCACTGCAAGAAAGTCCCTGTACCTGAGGGAGAGGCCAAGGGGACCAAATGATTCTGTATATCCTTTCCATTGTGGTTATTGTTCAGGCACAGGAGGTAGCCATCAGACAGAAAGATGGTATAACACAATTCTGGTATAACTCTTCTAAAACGCATGTAGCTACCTTCGTATATGACTACTGCATTATAGTCACTTGCCCCCAAGTTTTATGGCAATTTTACATGTATCAGGACACCATCCATTTCATGGGTCCTAGGTCCAGGTCCACATACATATGTGTCACGGATGACAACTGGGGCAACAACTGTGACTATTGGGGATCCGTGGGATGGAATACAGGGGATTACTGGGGGTATAAGCCACAGAGTGCTCTGGACAAGAAAGATAAAAATGGCAAATCACTACTTAACAGAATGACCTTGCTAAAGACAGGTGCATGTTCAAATAGTGGGAGGACAGGACATAGCATGGAATTCACAATGACCATAGAAAATCCCAGCCCTACAGATGCCAGTACATATGTCCTGGGAACATGGTTGGTGGGGAGCACGGGAGGAACGACAGGGAAATTCCAACTTACACATGTATAATTCATCAGACTGGCAGCCCCTTTAGCCCATAGCTAACCCCCTGAGGCCCCATATACAGAAGTTAGGTGACATGGTGGCCATAGCAGACCCTACCTTCGAGGACACGATGGCTGCAGAAACCGGGTTCTCAAATGTCAACTTGTGGCTAGAGTGGATGAGATACAATGCAGAGAAACATAACAAAACCAATTGTTATGTATGTGGGGGGGCTAGGCCTCATTTGGGAACAGTACCCTTGAACATACCCCCCAAATATGAGACATGTTTCCTTAGCCTGTTTACCAACACAACCACTAACCACTCCCTGTGTGAACATTGGAAGGAGGAATATCCCATAGCCACCAAGACCCCCAAGCCACGAGAAGGTATCACCATATATCCTGGCAATTACACATGCTATGGATGGTATCAGGGAGTGGGGAAACCCTTTGGGAATTTTACTAAGGGTTTACTGTGGATCTAATAGTGAGGCCTCTGTAGATCTAGTGCAGAATCAAGTCCAGTCTTTGGGAGATGTGTACTGGATCTGGGGAGACATCAGAATCAGAAGCAGATTGACAGAACAGTGGACAGGAGAATGCGCATTGGCCAAGGCCATAATGCCTCTGCATATTTTTCCAGAGGCCACTCCACAAATAGAACCAGACTTAAATGACATACCCAGGCCTAACAGGAGGTGTAGGAGTGCCCCAGCAGGAAGCTTCGACCCTCATGTATACATAGATGCCATAGGCAGATGAGTTCAAAGCAAGAGACCAAGTAGCAGCAGGATTTGAATCTTTGATCCCCATCATCACCGTAAATAAGAATGTAAATTGGATAAATTACATCTACTACAACCAACAAAGGTTTGTCAGTTACACCAGAGATGCACTCCAAGGTTTAGCTGAACAACTAGAAGCCGCGTCACACGTGACTTTCCAAAACCATATGGCTTTAGACATGGTCCTAGCTGAAAAGGGGTGTGTGTGTAAAATGGTGCCTGAAACAGGCACATGCTGTACCTACATCCCAGACAACACTGGCCCAAATGGTAAGGTGACTCTGGCCATAAGGAAACTTGAGGATTTGTCCAAGGAACTAAGAAAGAAATCAGGGCTCACTAACCCTTGGGATCAGTACTTCACCTGGATTAGGGGAGGGTGGCAGGGATTATTAACACAGATAGGAATAACCATCCCGATAATTTTGGTGACCTTGGCTGTCATAGTGTGCTGTATTCTCCCCTGTCTTATAAAGTGTGTAGGAAAAACTATTGACCAATGTTCTCCTACATTTGTGAACCAGGAAATACCAGATGAAGATTATGAAATGCACTCCATTACAGTCACCTCCCCTCAGGATGCAACGCCATAAGGTTACAGGGACAGACAGCACCTGATTGCCCCTCCAAGCTGTATCAAGGAGAATAGTGAGTTTGTCACTGCTCTTCTCTATATACAGCTGAAAAGAGTTGCAGGAGAGACGGGCCAGGGGAGTAGTTAGGACTTTTAGTATAAGGGACAGATTTAAAATAGGCATTTTAAGGGGGGAACTGTAATGGATGTGATTAAGGTGTCACATACAGTTGTCACATAAGGTACCAGGTAAAATGTTAAAATGCCTATTTCAAATGTAATATTGTGTCATTGCTTAGCTTGTTAATATCTTAACTCTAAAAATTCAGATAGCTGATAGTTCCCTTCCCATTTTGAAGCCAAACCGCAAAGAATTATAAAAAGACTGTGCCTCTATTTCCCAGAACTGCACCCAAGACAGACATGACATCAACATTCAATGTCTCGGAAAGGAAGTTACTAAGATACGTAATAATAGCTATGATTAATTACTAAACTTGCTGAAACTGTTGCTAAAATTGCTGAAACTGTTAAAATCTCATATATTGTCACAATAATATGTTTTGCATATGCCTTATTCTTTGTCTGACAAGAGTGTATAAAGCTGAGAAAAAAGAGGAAATAAATCACAGGACTTTCACACTGAGTCTGTCTCGGGAGATTATTTCCAGAAGTGTACACTTCATATATTTTCAACAATCTGATCGGGGATAGATATAATAATATCAGACTTTGTTCTGAATCCAAAACACATTTACGGCCTGCTCTGTGTGCAGCGGCGATATGACTCCCGTGTGCATGTGCAGGAGTGACGTCACCTTGGCTTGGCTATTTAAGTGGCTGAAAATATAGAACCCAGAAGAAAGACTGGATTAAGTCTGTCATAATGTGCTAGTATGTGGTGCATACTAGTACACAGGGGCACACTGTATGTACAGGGGCTGCAACAACCCTGCCCCATGCTCCTGTGTGGCCCCCTGTATAACTAGGAGGGGCAACAGGGGGTCCTTTAGAGGAACCGACCCCCTCTGCTGGAAGACTGCAAGGGGAAAATGGAGGGGATCAGTTACTCTACATGCCATCCTGCTGCCCCTCCTATTCACATTCTGCTGTGATCGGGCCCCTATGTGAATCCCTGGCCCCCACTCATCCCCCACTGTGCTACTGGGTTCCCTCCTCCCTTCTCCCATCAGCTGCTGTGGGGGATCTGTCAGGATGGAGATCGGGGAAGGGGTTGGTAAATGTGTCATTTCATTTGTCGACCCCTTCCTTGTCTTAATGAATAGAGTCATGACTCTGTTCATTCATAACTGAGACATAGTTTTTCCACCGGAGGGGGGGGGGCGGGGGGGTTGCAGCAGGGAATCCTTTTCTTTTTTTTTTCTTGCACCAGGGCCCTGAAAGTTCTAGTTTCCCTTCTTTATTACCGCTTTATTAACATCACTAAAGAATTACAGTTCATTAGGACTTCACTAAAGACCGCACTAATGATTACTATTATCAACTATCAGTAATATCAGTTATCAATTATCACTTATTGCTTGGAGTCTTCCTTTCTAAGGAAACCATGACTTATGCTGAGTATTTTAGTCTATCTTTGTTAGACGTGCATACAGACTAATATTAGTGATCAGACAATAGATCATTGTGTAGTTAGTGCTTTCATGTGTGTGTGTAAATTTCCTGGTGTTTTTCCACACCTGGAGAGCAAAACATGCAGTGTACAACCTTGCTATACAAGTAAATGGTTTTATGCAGCTGTACTCTTGTTAACACTGATGCCGCATGCAAATCGAATGTATTTTCCAAATGCAGATGCTTTTCATTCAGAAGGTACATCAGACATGCATGTGTGGATAAAGGCTGATGCAAAGAAGCATCAGTGTTTACAAGAGTACAGTGTAGCCACATAAAGCTATTCATTTATATGGCAAGGTGTACCTAGCATGTGCAGCTCACTGAGCACAGGACTACCCCAGGCAATTTACACAAGACATAGAGAATGCTGATAAACCTTTTATGTGCATGGGCCCTTAACTGTATTATTATTATTTTTGTATGTGCAGTATACTGTATGTCACTTTGTTTAATAAAAGTACAATAATTATCTACAAATTGGTTTCCTTCTGAAATTACAATGTTAATTTAGACAAACACTTGACTAGCATTACATAGTTTTACTGTATACAAAGGGGAGCTACTGTTGCTTCAAAAATAATACAATTGACCTGCAGTTAACTTCTGAAATGCAGTTGACCTGCTTTTAGGTTGCGTTTTTATTTGGCTCCTTTCACACTTGTGCAACCTGAAAGTCACGCAACTTGAGAGAATGCCTGTGTAATCTTGAGGTTTATGAACCTCAAGTCCGATCAAAGTCAGACCAAAGTAGTGCATGGACTACTTTGAAGTTGCTGCGACTTGAAATTGCACAGATATGAACAGTACCCATTGGAAATCATGGGGTACGACTTGTCATGCGACTTTGCAGTCCCGAGTCCCAAGTGCAAAAGGGGCCTTTTACTTGTATGAGAAGATAAGCAGTGTTGTTGTGAGCAAAAGCCAATCATCACTGGCCCTTAGTCTTGCAACATCACTAGGTGTAAGGTACTGGTGCACAAAAATGTAAGTAATTAAACGTGGAAAAAGTTGAGTAATCCCTCATCACTATCATGTATTTCACCTTTCATTCATAGATAAAAAATAAATTGATTGGTTACTCTTGAAAATGTTTTTTTGTCCAGGTTTCCATTTCCTGCTTTTGTACATCAATTCCTAAATCTTACATTTATGTTATTTAAGAGACAGAAAATTGGTATAAAAATAGAGGAATTTTATAGTTATTGTGAAACAAGCATGTAAAAGCCCTTTCATGACTAAGCCTATTTTTGAAATGTGGTGTTTACAAGTTAAAATCTGTATTTTTTGCTAGAAAATTACTTAGAGTTCCCAAACATTATATATATTTTTTTAGCAGAGAATCTAGAGAATAAAATGGCGATTGTTGCAATATTTTTTATCACACGGTATTTGTGCAGTGGTGTTTTAAACGCAAATTTTTGGAAAAGTGACACTTTCATGAATTTTAAAAAATCCAAACAGTAAAGTTACCCCAATTTTTTTGTATAATGTGAAAGATGATGTTACGCCGAGTAAATAGATACCAAACATGTCACCCTTTATAATTGCACGCACTCGTGGAATGGCGACAAACTACGGTACCTATGAATTTCCATAGGCGACGCTTTAAAAATTTTTTTACGGTTACCAGGTTTGAGCTACAGAGGAGGTCTAGGGCTAGAATTATTGCTCTCACTCTGACAATCGTGGCGATACCTCACATGTGTGGTTTGAACACCGTTTACATATGCGGGCGCGACTTCCGTATGCGTTTTCTTCGCTGCGCGAGCTCGCGGGGACAGGGGCACTTAAAAAATTTTTTTTTTTTTTTTTATTTATTTTATTTATTTTTTTACTTTATAAATTGTGTTTAAAAATTTTTTTTTTTTTTTTACTCTTATTGCTGTCACAAGGAATGTAAAACATCCCTTGTGACAGTAATAGGTGGTGACAGGTACTCTTTATGGAGGGATCGGAAGTCTAAAAGACCCCCATCCCTCCTTTACACTTCAAAGTATTCAGATCGCCGAGAACGGCGATTCTGAATACTGTGTACTTTTTTTAATTCGGCGCCATTGGCAGCCGAGTAAATGGGAAGTGATGTCATGACGTCGCTTCCGCGTTTACAACGAGAAGGCTGGAACGAAGCCGCTCACAGCTTCGTTCCAGTCCGCCCCCAGCCGCCGAAGGCAGCCGAATGGACACCGGGCCTCCCGATCGCACGGAAGGCCCGGTAACAGCGGCGGGAGGCGGCGGGAGGGGGGCTTTTAGCCGCATCGGTTGTTATACACAGGTAGCCGATCGCCCGCTGTAAACAACGGTACCGGGATGATGCCTGCAGCTGCACCCCGGAAAGCCGAGTACGCATATCTGCGTACGGTCGGCGGGAAGGGGTTAAAAACTTCAAAGATGATAAAGTTTTTAGTCTTTTTTCCATCACACTTATTTGGCTGCTTTTTAAATCTTCTTTCCAGAAAGCCCTTAGATGACTCATGTCATCTAACCAAATGGAAAGGAAAGACTGTAGGACCAAAGCAACGGAAACAAAAATCTAATAATCAAAAATACTGCTTATTTTTAAGAACAAGTACCAAGTTTTTCTTTATGCTATCATCTCTGAGAGCAGCAGGGGAAGTGCACAGCAAAGGTTTTGTATAGAGAAAGAAAATAAAATTGTAATATGAAAAAGACCAGAAAGAATCAATAGATGATGCTGTTTGGAGACAGAAAACATAAGGACAAATAACTAGAGAAGATTGTAGCAGTTCTGCAAGCAGTCACAATGCACACCTTACAACAGAGGAGCACTGCAAATTTCTAAATAATAAATCACACGCTCTGAACAGGCTAGGGTGGACAGAATAGTTTGACTGCAAAGCACAGAGGCATTTGAATTATTAACATCGGAAGCAAAGATAAAACAAGGCAGAGAGAAATGAGAATATTTTTTAAACAGGTTCTCTGGTGCTGAAATATGTCTTTTGATTACGAGGATATATATTGAGTGGTTTTGTGAGGGTAAAAGTGGTGTTAGCTTGAAGAATGGGTGGGATCCTGGAGCCAGCTGTACATTAACCAATTCAGTGCAGACTTCCAATATGTATCTATTGGTATAGGCAAAGAAGATCAGTTATGTTTTTTTTTATTTTAATATAGAGAGGGTCTTTATTTTGCATTATTTATTCAAAAGTATAAAAAGTATAAATTTAAAATGTTTTTAAAATTATTTTTAAAATAATCTGGATTATTTTTCTATTTTTTTACCAAAGCTCAACAAAAGTAACATAAATCTAAAAAATAAAAATAGAAATATATATATATAGGAGAATGGCATTACAGATATAACCACGGATGCCAACCTGGAAGAATAGTAGGGTATAGAAACAGCACACATGATGTAAAAAGTATGAAAACAGAGAGTGAAAACTACACCTCACATACAAAACAAGGGAACTGGCAATGTATCTATCCACACATACTGAATAAAAACAGACATTGAGTATTACAAATAACATACAATATAAAAGTAGTGGTACTATGCAATATCTATACATACACAATTGGAACATGTAGTAAAATGATACCCATTTAAGAAAAAAAAAAAAAATAATAATAATAATATTACAATGCGTTGTACTATATTGCAGGTACCCATAATAATATGCGAGGAGAATGTGTGCAGCTGGTTATTGCGCAGTGGGTTTTCTATAGAAAACAATGAACAAATCTTCGGAAAAAAAAGAAAATAATTTTAACCTCTTTAAGTACATAAGGGGTGATTTACGAAAGCCCTGCGCCATCAGTAGAGGCGAGTAGACGACGAGGAGCAACTCATATTTTCATATTTACAAAATGGTGCGCCGGTAACAGAGCATGGGAGAATGCAATCTGTGCACCACTATGGACATGGCACAGAGCATCTCCAATTTAATATTGACAGAAGATGGAGGTGCCAATATTATAGGGTGATGTGTGGAAGTTCAAGTACATTTAGAATTGCGTGAGATCAGGGGTGGCTCCAGACGTTTTTTTTTGGGGGGTGCTGTGTGGGTGCTGGGAGAAAAAGTGGGGGAGCTTATGTGGCACCCTCAGTGCACCGCTTTCCCATGGGCATAGCCAAAAGTCGGTGTGGTCAAAGGTAGGCGTGACTAAAAAGTGGGTGTTTCTTCACAGTCTTTCCCCTTTATATAAAACAGGGCTTTAGGGCACACAGAATTGATTGTTTGAGTAAAACAAGCCCAAATGGAACTAGCAATGATAACCCCCAGCACGTGTCAGGGTCACCAATAGCTCCCCAGCAAGTATAAGGGCCAAATAATCCCCAGTACATGTCAGGGCCAGCCATAACACCCAGCATAGCATAACAATTAACCCCCAGCACAGAACAAAAATAAACCCCAGCACAGCACAAGCATGGCACAATAATGAACTGCAAAGCATGGCCAATATTAAACCACAAGCATGGCCCACAAATTAACCATTAAGCATGGAACAACAATTAAATACCAGAATGGCAAAATAATGAACTGCAAGCATGACACAATAATAAACCTAAAAAAATGCACAATAATTAGCCCCTTAGCATGGCAGAACAATCAAATCCCAGCACGGCACAATAATGAACCACAGCACAGTAATAAGCCCCAGGAATGTGCATTAATAACTACCAGAACTACACAATAATTAACCCCCAACACTGTACAATAATTAACCTTCAGTATTATAGCAGTCAGTGGGACCCTTCATTGTGAAACATACAACCGAGAATATATATTGAAGAGGTCAGCACCATGTGTGGTCACCAGAATGGTGGTCAGTGTGCCCCCTGTACAATGCATACAGTGGGGGAGGGGGGGGTCAGTGAGCAGACTTCAGTGGGTGGACAGTGAGCAGCATACAACTGGGAGGGATCAAGAATGACCCCTTAGATTGCCCAGATTAGGAGTGACCCCTTAAGAGTGCCAAGATCAGGAGTGACCCCTTAGAGTGCCCAGATTAGGGGATCCCAGAGCAAGAGCGACCCCTTAGATCACAGTGCCCATATAGATCAGGCTTTCTCATTAGAATGCTCAGAGCAGGAGAGGGGCTCTTCAGGGTGTCCAGAGCAGGAGAGGGACCCCTTAAAGTGCCCAACACAGGAGTGTCTCCTCAGAGTTCCCACAGCAGGAGTGACCCCTTTGATCAGTGCCAATATAGACCAGGCTTCCACTTAAAGTGCCAAAATTAGGAGTTCCCCTTTAGACTGCCCAGATTAGGCGTGACCCCTTAGAGTGCCCAGAGCAGGAGTAACCCCCTCAGTGCCCAGACCAGAATAGTGCCCCCTTAGTATGCCCAGAGCAGAAGAGTGCCCACTTAGTGTGCCAAGAGCAGAAGAGTGCCCGCTTAGTGTGCCCAGAGCAGAAGAGTGGCCCCTTAGTGTGCTCAGAGCAGGAGAATAACCCCTTAGTGTGCCCAGAGCAGAAGAATAACCCCTTAGTGTTCCCAGAGCAGAAGAGTAACCCCTTAGTGTGCCCAGAGCAGAAAAGTAACCCCTTAGTGTGCCCAAAGCAGGAGAATAACCCCTTAGTGTGCCCAGAGCAGGAGGAGAATAACCCCTTATTGTGCCCAAAGCAGGAGAATAGCCCCTTAGTTTGCCAAGAGCAGAAGAGTAACCCATTAGTGTGCCCAGAGCCAGAGAATAACCCATTAGTCTGCCCAGAGCAGGAGAATAACCCCTTAATGTGCCCAGAGCAGAAGAGTGCCCCCTTAGTGTGTCCAGAGCAGAATAGTGCCCTCTTAGTGTACACAGAGCAGAAGAATAACTACTTAGTGTGCCCAGAGCAGAATAATAACCCCTTAGTGTGCCCAGAGCAGAAGAGTGCCCCCTTAGTGTGCCCAGAACAGAAGAGTGCCCCTTAGTGTGGCCAGAGCAGTAGAATAACCCCTTAGTGAGCCCAGAGCATGAGAATAACCCCTTAGTGTGCCCAGAGTAGAAGAGTGCCCCCTTAGTGTGCCCAGAGCAGAAAAAATAACCCCTTAGTGTGTCCAGAGCAGAAGTGTGACCCCTTAGTGTGCCCAAATCAGGAGAATAACCCCTTAGTGTGCCCAGAGCAGAAGCGTGACCCCTTAGTGTGCCCAAATCAGGAGAATAACCCCTAATGTGCCCAGAGCAGAATAATAATCCCTTAGTGTGCCCAGAGCAGAAGAGTGCCCCCTTAGTGTGGCCAGAGCAGGAAAATAACCCCTTAGTGTGCCCAGAGCAGGAGAATAACCCCTTGGTGTGCCCAGAGCAGAAGAATATTCTCTTAGTGTACCCAGAGCAGAAGAATAACCTCTTATGCCCCGTACACACGGTCGGACTTTGTTCGGACATTCCGACAACAAAATCCTAGGATTTTGGCTCAAACTTGTCTTGCATACATACGGTCACACAAAGTTGTCGGAAAATCCGATCGTTCTGAACGCGGTGACGTAAAACACGTACGTCGGGACTATAAACGGGGCAGTGGCCAATAGCTTTCATCTCTTTATTTATTCTGAGCATGCGTGGCACTTTGTCCGTCAGATTTGTGTACACACGATCGGAATTTCCGACAACGGATTTTGTTGTCGGAAAATTTTATAGCCTGCTCTCAAACTTTGTGTGTCGGAAAATCCGATGGAAAATGTGTGATGGAGCCTACACACGGTCGGAATTTCCGACAACAAGGTCCTATCACACATTTTCCGTCGGAAAATCCGACCGTGTGTACGGGGCATTAGTGTGCCCAGAGCAGGAGAATAACCCCTTAGTGTGTCCAGAGCAGGAGAATAATTCCTTAGTGGCCCCAGAGCAGAATAACCTCTTAGTGTTCCCAGAGCAGAAGAATAACCTCTTAGTGTGCCCAGAGCAGGAGAATAACCCCTTAAGGTGCCCAGAGCAGAAGAGTGCCCCCATAGTGTGCCCAGAGCAGGATAATAACCCCTTAGTGTGCCCAGAGCAGGAGAATAACCCCTTAGTGTACCCAGAGTAGAAGAGTGCTCCCTTAGAGTGCCCAGAGCAGAAAAAATAACCCCTTAGTATGCCCAGACCAGAAGAGTGACCCCTTAGTGTGCCCAGAGCAGGAGTATAACCCCTTATGCCCCGTACACACGGTCAGATTTTCCGATGGAAAATGTCCGATCAGAGCGTGTTGTCGGAAATTCCGACCGTGTGTGGGCTCCATCGGACATTTTCCATCGGATTTTCCGACACACAAAGTTGGACAGCAGGAGATAAAATTTTCCGACAACAAAATCCGTTGTCGGAAATTCCGATCGTGTGTACACAAATCCGACGGACAAAGTGCCACGCATGCTCAGAATAAATAAAGAGATGAAAGCTATTGGCCACTGCCCCGTTTAAAGTCCCGACGTACGTGTTTTACGTCACCGCGTTTAGAAGGATCGGATTTTCCGACAACTTTGTGCGACCGTGTGTAGACAAAACAAGTTTGAGCCAACATCCGTCGGAAAAAATCCTAGGATTTTGTTGTCGGAATGTCCGAACAAAGTCCGACCGTGTGTACGCCCTATTAGTGTGCCCAGAGCAGAAGAGTGCCCCCTTAGTGTGGCCAGAGCAGGAAAATAACCCCTTAGTGTGCCCAGAGCAGGAGAATAACCCCTTAGTGTGCCCGGAGCAGAATAATAACCCCTTAGTATACCCAGAGCAGGAGAATAACCCCTTATGCCCCGTACACATGATCAGACATTGCAACAAAATCCATGGATTTTTTCCGACGGATGTTGGCTCAAACTTGTCTTGCATACACACGGTCACTCAAATCTTGTCGGAAATTCCGAACGTCAAGAACGACGAGCTGAGAAAAATGAAGTTCAATAGCCAGTGCGGCTCTTCTGCTTGATTCCGAGCATGCGTGGAACTTTGTGCATCGGAATTGTGTACACACGATTTATAATTTAGGACAAAGGATTTTATTGTCGGAAAATTTGAGATCCAGATCTCAAATTTTGTGTGACGGAAATTCCTATGGAAAATGTCCGTTGGAGCCTACACACGGTCGGAATTTCTGACAACAAGCTCCCATCGAACATTTTCCGTCGGAAAATCTGACAGTGTGTACAGGGCATTGGTGTGCCCAGAGCAGGAGAATAACCCCTTAGTGTGCCCAGAGCAGAAGAATAACCTCTAAGTGGGCCCAGAGCAGAAGAATAACCTCTTAGTGTGCCCAAAGCAGGAGAATAACCCCTTAAGGTGACCAGAGCAGAAGAGTGCCCCCTTAGTGTGCCCAGAGCAAGAAAATAACCCCTTAGTGTGCCCAGAACACAGGATTACTCTTATCCAGATCAGGAATTCCCCTACATCAGTGCCTGCCACCACCATAGAGGAGGACTGGAATCACAAAATTCTCATCCTTCCTCCATTGATAAGGACTGGAGTCACTGCCCCCCTCCTCCCTCCGCAGGCAGAAGCTCCATATAAGATTCAGGGCCAGGCAGGTGATGTTGTGATGGTGACAGGGTGGGTGCAGCATGGCTTTCATGCAGAGAATGCAAAATTACCTTCCTCCACGGGCTGAGCTGAGCTGGGCTTGCAAGCTTTTCCATCCTCCATAGTGCAGTCAGCAAGTGTAGAGGCACCACATGTCCCAGTGCTTTTAAAACCTAGTGCCTTTGCAGAGCACTGTGATCACTCCGCCACTGATATAAGCGCACCAACTGCGCCCCTGCCAGGACTAAACATCAGTGGCTTATGCGGTCAGAGCCACGGTATCCCTCCTCTAGATGAAAGAGTTCCCAGCCCTTTTTTGTCACACAGGGCTTGCAGGTAAAATATTCTTTAAAAAATTGTGTGACATTATATTGGTAATTCAGGTGTGTAATTTCTGCGGGTGCTATGAGGGTGCTTAAAGAAAGTTTGGGGGTGCTTTAGCACACGCAAGCACCCACCTGGCGCTGCCCCTGCGTGAGATTAATGTAAGCAGTGCGCATGTGCAAGTGGCTCTTGAGCTTGTTCACATGAGTTTTTCACTGCGCAGCCTTAGTAAATGTTAAACAATGTACATGCAATTGCACGGGTTGAACGGGCGCACCTAAACTTGACAATTTTTTTTTTTTTACACTGGTTCATCTTTATGTATTTTTTAAGGAGATTTGCACACTGGTCATGTTAGCATGTTACATTGCCAACATGTGACATGCACCTTGTTAAAAATATGTAAAAAGAATCTCGCTCCTCTAGCTCCTCCTAAAAGGGCATTTAACCTTTTTGCTTTTAAAGGGCAACTCCACACTCCACTCCATTCTCCAAAGACTGTGAGCTGCCTTCACCTATCCGAACCACATCCTTTTTTCAGAGCATACAACAGGGCCAGCTAGGAAAGGGCGAGAAGAGCGATCGTCCAACCCACTCCTGAACCATACAAGGCCACATGCACTCAACATAGCTGGCTGCCTTTCGGGCATGTTGGGCTCAGCCCAATACCAACCACAAAGCACCTAGTACCCACTACTAGTTTAAAGGGGTTTCCACATTCTGTAAAGCCCCCTGTCTGCAGCCCCCCACAACCCCAGCCTAGGGTTGTGAGGAAGAGGCCCTTGTCCCCCTGAATATGGAACAAGGTGGTTGATTTTTGAGGTGCCCGAGGCTCTTTGTTTGCCACCCTGGACCGGGGGGTGTTTGTTCCATCTGTAATTTTGTAGCATGCTGGATGATGTGCTTCATATTGGACAGGGGGTGGCTTATTTTGTGCAAGCTGCATTTGGGTTGTTCTGGGCATGCTCAGGGACTTTGGTGGTTTTTTTGTGCTTTTTGTGTGTGAACAGTACCTGAATTTTTCTGTGCATGCTCAGAGAGTGTGTTTTTTGGGTTAGCAATTTAAGGACATCCTTAACAGGTGTAGTGTGTGTGTGTGTGTGTGTGTGCGTGTGTGCGTGTGTGTGTGCGTACGTGTGTGTGTTCAGCACTTGTAGGTTGTTAGTTTAACTTTGATTTAATTGTCTGTGCTGCATTATTTTGCAAAATCTTCCTTAAGATGTTGTGACTAATAAATGTTTAAATCCTTAAGAGACTGTCCATTTGTGGGCATAGTCTTTTTAGCTCCTGTTCATTTCCTCTGCAAAATGGTCAGACCTCAAAACCATATTCTGTTAGTGTCTCAAATTAACATACATGTGTTTTTTGCTTTCCTTGCTCTTTTCCAAGTCCTGTTTTGTTGACCAATAAAATTTGTAGCAAATGTTTATGTTTTATATGTTTTGTTAATAATTTGTTTTGCAGATGCATGCTCAATCCAAGTAATGCATTTTACACCCCCCACCCCTAAACAATTGTCATGCAACAGATTTCACAACTACTGCTTAACTAGGTTGATTGGCATGGCAAGACAAAAAAAGGTGTGATTTGTCCAAAAGCTACTTTCCGCCAAACATGGCAGCATACATATGATATGATATAGGATCTGTTTAGCTCTATAAAAGTCTGACCGAGAGCTACCTCCCACATTCTCCTTTTTGTCCTCAAAAGATCAACACCTACAGACCGTTACACTCAGGCTAAACCTGCTGACTATGTCGGAATCCGTCTGGGTTCAGCCTCTCCCAGTACGCAGTCCCACATCTTAGGCTGCTAAACGCACCAACAAGGTGGGGAACCCCTTCTAGTGGTCTTTGGGGTCGAGATGTTCTCTAATTAGAGATGACAATCCTCTTGTGGCATGCCTGCTTTGGAGTCCGGATCCAGCAGCTTGGACTGCATGATGTCTTCTCTCCTATGGAACTCGTTCCAGGTCTGTCAATTTCTATAAAACTTTTTTCTTTTTCTTGCTCTCATGTCTCTAAAGACCCCATACACACAGCTTTGCAACTTTTGTTGTCTGATTTCCTTTAGATTTGCCAGAACCATGTGGTGCAGGGGCCTGCCTGATTGCATACAAATTGAGGCGCTTAAGGTTTGACCTCATATTTTGTGGTTTTGGTAAATCTGAGAAAAAAAAATCTGCAGAGGATTGTATGATGTGTAGCCAGCTTAAAAGTGTCCTTTTGTGTGGATGGGCATTGGCTTCCCACCTAATTGTACTAGCCCTTTTTTGATTAGAACAGAGGTGAGAGAGGGCTGAGTCTCTCTCTCAGGTGCTCAGGTAATGGAAGCCTTTGCTATTCAGGCAGCCCAGATTATTTTTATTTAAATGTGTTACTCTTTGCCAAAAAAAGGGGGTATATATGTATTTTTTTTTCTCTTTCTCGCTTGCCTTATTTCTCTCTGTTGCCATGCAGTCCCCCTTTCACCTCTCAGTTCTTCCACCAGCATGAGCCTAACACCACATAACCAAGACCACCACAATACCAGGTAAGTGCCAACTTTGGGTAAATAAGAAGATGTGGGAAAAAGTGTGCGTTCTGCCCTGACGAGCGTGTCTTCCTGTCTAGTGCAGTCCCGGCCACTCACACTCCCACTCTAGAGGCCCTCTTGATCGTCAGGATTTTTCCAGGGCAGAAAGTGACTCCTCCAGTCCTGGCAGACCCCAGTACAAAGGGCGCAAGTGTATGCTTAAAAGAACGCATATAGCTCCTCCGAGGGCTCAGCGCCCGAAAGGCAAATGTTGGTCATGTGGAGATAACCCTGTGCCTGGAAAGCTACTTTGCAGCAACTGCTTCAGACAGCTTGCCAAAGACCAGGAGTATGAGAGTCAGCAGGTGTCAACCTTGCTCAAGAAAGTAGTCCCCAACTCCCTGGCAGAATTTTACAGTTGTCTCGGGCAACCGGGGACAGAAGCAGATGAATAGTGTGGGCCTTGCACCAGGTCTCAACCAAGCCATTCAACCCTCTCTAACCAGAGGGGTACCAGGCACTTCAGGGGTGACTCCAGCCCAGCAGATTAGGCAGGCTGATTCCCCAGACCCAGTATTACAGCCAACCTTCCAGGCAGAGGGGGAAGATATCGCCTCCACCTCGGCAGAGGATCCTGAAGGTTCAGGCTTTGATTTTACGCTAATACCACCATTCATTAAGGCAGTAAAAGCTGCACTGGAATGGGAGGATCCGGAACCTCCCCCAAAGAAGGAGAAAAACTATTATTACACACCATACAATCTGATTTTAAATTGTGTGGTAATAGCTTCACAACACACGTTAGATGCCTTTAGCCTTTCAGGGCACCCCAAATGCGATGCAATTCTGCTGTGATTGTCACGTAGGAGAATGGGCCTTTAAAAACAATGCGTGAAGCTGGTCACCCCTAAATAGGAGCAAGGGCTTCTTTTTGAACACGTAGGGCAGCCAAGTGAATGGGCCGCCCCCATGCGAGTTGCAACATTGCTTTCAAATCGCTCTTTGAAAATCGCATAGCAGGAACACTTGTCCCCTCTACGTGATAATATCAAATGCCTCTGAAAAGTGACCTAAGCACAGATCGCTTTTCAGTGCAATAGCAGAGCCTGCTGCAAGTGTGAACAAGCCTTTTTGGCTCCATAGGAGGAACCTAAAGAAACAGGTAGATACCTTTCCTCTTATGACAGAAATAAGAGGCCTGTTTCAGGAGGAATGGTAAAAGGGGGAGAGAAAATCCTCCTCAAGCAATAGGTTGCAGAAGTTGTATCCACTAACGAAGGAGGATGTGACTCCTTTTATCTAACCCACCAACCAGACTGGCCAAGAATGTGACACTTCCGATGGGAGACTCTTCCTCCTTTCACGATATCCTTGATTGACTCATTGACGTGGACTTAAAGTTTTACCTTGCGGCAGGTGGTGCTTGTAAACCCGCCATTGCTTTAACATCTGTAGCAAGTGCTATGTGAATGTGGGCACAGAACTTGGAGTATGCAATCAAAAACCAGCTACCAAAAGAAAGAAATCATCAATGCTCTTGATGAGATAAAACTCTTGGTGGATCTTCACAGGTGAGGCAGCTATAGAAATCATTTGATGGTCCTCCAGAGCCATGCTCAGCTCAGTCACAACCAAAAGAGCGCTGTTGCTAAAAACCTGGGCGGCTGACCCATCCTCAAAGCAGAATTGCTGTAAACTGTCTTTTGATGAGAAGGCACTGTTTGGCCAAAAAACTGGAGACTGCCATCTGCAGGGTTACAGGAAGAAAATTCAGGTCTTCTGCCCCAAGATCGAAGGTCCAGACGCCAGAGGAGGCAACCATCCAGAGGAGTGCCAAACAGGTACTGGGATTTCAGAGGCTTTCGCCACTCCAAGGACTTCAGAAGGCGTTGGAGGGGTACACAGTCAACCTTCGTAAGGTTGCATAGAGAGCTAAGACCCCTGCGGCTCCCAAAGATACCCAGAAGCCCTTTTTAACATCAGGCCCACCCAGGAGGCAGTTGGAGCTCAAAGTGACCCAGTTCCAGCAAGACCACTGCCAAAAAACATTGGATGCAAACCACAGTGGCACAAGGCCATTATTGGCTGTTCAAACGGCAGCCTCAAAACTACCTCAAGAGGCTGAATCAATTTATCCGGCTAGACTCAAGATGGAGACTCTCCATTCCATAATCCAGGTGATTTAACCAGGACACTGGAGGATTTCAGTGGACTTGCAATATGCCTACCAGCATGTCCCGCTCCTTCAGTCATACCAGCAGTTCCTCAGATTTGCGTTGAGGGACAGGCATTACCAGAGCCAGCTGGAGCCTACACAGAATATGGTCTACCTAGGGGCCCAATTTAATACTCAGGTGGCCACAGTTTCTTTGCCACCTCAGAAACTCCCCAAAATCAGGGAGAAATTCCAACAGGCATTGGCTGCACCAGTGATGTCAGCAGTGCATGAGTCCTCTTGGAATGACGGCTTCATGTATTCCTATGATCCCCTGGGCTCACTGGAAACTCTGAGTTTTCCAACAAGGATTTCTAATGCAGTGGAAGAGTTCATCTAGCCCAGCCAATCAGGATCACCAGCCGAATGCACCAGAGTCTCTGGTGGTAGACGAAACAATTGCTAAACTGCATAGTTCATTAGGGCTGCAGCCATGGATCATTGTTACCACAGATGCCAGCGCAGCAGGGTGGGGCGCCACCTGCAAGCAACTCAATATCAAGGGCAGAGGGGAATTTCCCACTCAGGATCTAGTTTCCAATATTTTGGAACTTCAAGCAGCATTCATGGCATTGGCCACCTTGCTGCCTCACATACAGGGTCACCCAGTCTTGCTCCATCTGGACAACATGACAGCAGTGTCCTACATACAGCGACAAGGCAGGATGCACAGCCAATACCTCTTGAGAGAGGTGGAACCGATCATGACATTGGCACAAAAATATCTCCCAGATTTGAGGGCCATATATCTTCTAGGCTGTCGGAACTTGGAAGCAGATCGCCTATCCAGACAATTCATTGACCCCAGCGAATGGTCCCTTCACCCCAAAGTGTTCAAACAGATCATCCACGAGTGGGGGTGTCCCCAAGATGGATATTTTTGCCTCATCAACCATCTGCAAGGTGAGCCGGTTCCTCTCACCCCACCCTCACCCATTAGCAGAGGGGACGGATGCCTTCACCCATCCTTGGGTTGGGTAACTGGCCTATGCCTTCCCTCCAATTTCTATAATCCTGATGTTCCTGAGGAGATTGACAGAATTTGACAGTCATCACAGTATTTCCTTACTGGCCTCACAGACAATGGGTCTCTCTGGCAATAGATCTCAGCGTGCGCACATTCTGCCAGTGACTCCTCATCTTCTGTCTGAAGGATATACCTTACATCCGCAACCATCACGACTGGCCTTAGCGGCCTGGAGATTGCAAGGCATGGGTTACAAGAGTTAGGATGTTCTCCAGAGGTTATTAGAACTTTACAGAGTTCCAGAAAGGGGTCAACCAATGCCATCTACTCTAGAATATGGAATAGGTTCACAAGCTTTGCAGCAGGACATCAGTTTCACCCTAGTGACCCAAATGTATCTCAAATCCTGTCTTTCCTGCAATCCGGACTGGATTTGGGGCTCAGTTCGCTTAAGGTGCAAATTTTAGCCATCTCTGCTTTTACTCAAAAGAAATGGGCAGCAAACCTGCTGGAGGAGCAATTAATGAGAGCGGTACTTAGACTACACCCTCCCAAGAGAAATAGTTCCCCTCAATGGGACTTGGCAGTAGTCCTCAATTTTCTAGCAAACCCTCCTCGTACTCCAACAGAAGACTGTTCATTATGGGATACCACCTTTAAAAACAGCTTTCCTATTAGCCATACCTTCAGGGGGAAGGGTGTCGAAACTCCAAGAATTGGGGGCAGCAGAACCTTATTCCATTGGATCATTTTGTCCCAAAAGTGGCATTGATATTTCATCTCTCCAGTGATTGGGTGCTTCCAGACTTACTAGCAAGATTAGATGCTGATCTGCATGAGTTGGACATTCCAAAAGTCCTCAAAGCCTATCTCCAGGCTACTTCTACATTCAGACGTTCTCACAGACTTTTTCATTATCATGAAAATTTAAAGGGAAAGAGACCTCGACCAGAACCATCTCGGCTTGGATAGTAAAAAATATTCACCGAGCATATAGAGCAACTGGGAAGGATCCTCCAGAGGTGGTTAGAGCTCACTCAACCAGGACAATGTCGTCTTCTTGAGCGGCATGGGCAGGATAGTCTCTGGAGACAGTCTGCAAAGAGTCTAGCTGGTAATCACATCAGACATTCTTAAAACACTACAGGGTAGATCCAGCAACTCTTACTACAGTAGAGTTTGAGAGGAAAACCATACAAGCTTTTATGTCTATTGTCAAATAAAGACTAAGTTTGTAGCATTAAACCCTCCCTCTCAAAAGCTCATTATGTATCATTTGTATGCTGCCATGTTTGGCATCAGGAAAATGGAAAATTGTAGAAAATACTTACCATAATTTTCCTTTCCTGATGCCAAATACATGGCAGCATACGAACCCTCCCTCTGATCTTTGCGCTTGATATGGAGAATGAGGGAGGTAGCTCTCAGTCAAACATTTATAGAGCTAAACAGGTCCTGTGGGTGGATATAGGGCTATGCTGTCATGTATTGGTGTCAGGAATAGAAAAGTATTTTCTACAATTTTCCATTTTCCTGGTGCCTTCATAGCAGATGCATGGCTTGTGCAAATGCTGCCATGGATAGGCACCAGCAAAGGAAAATTGCAGAGAAGTAAGTTTTCAATTTTCCATTTTAGCGCAGTGGTTCTCAGCCTCAGTCCTCAAGTACCCCCGACAGGACATGTTTTGGGAATTTATCTTAGCTAAAATAGCTGTCCAAAATACCAAGCCATTGACTCTGATTTAAAGCACCTGTTCAAGCTGAAGGAAAACCTGCAAACATGGCCTGTTGGGGGTACTTGAGGACAGGGTTGAGAACCACTGATTTCGAGCACTGAGCTAAAATCTAGCTCAAGACAATCCTATTCTAATTGTGGGCATTTGAGGGAAACCAAGTAAGTGTTAGAACCCCTGCTTGTCTTTTTTAGGTTGGGCTTTGTGTCCCTTTTCTGAAAATTGGCTTCACTTCCTGTCACATAGCCAAACAGGAAGCAAGGGTAAAACCCTACCAATGTCTTTCCTTGGGGACACACAGGTCAATATAACTAGCGTCCCCATTAGGCAAATTGCACTCTAGCACTTTGTTGTGTACACCCTAAATTATTAGGTATTTTGGGGTTTATTAACCACTTTAGCCCCCTGGAAGGATTTACCCCCTTCCTGACCAAGCCATTTTTTGCAAAATGGCACTGCATCACTTTAACTGACAATTGCGCAGTTGTGTGATGTTGTACCCCAAAAAAATTGATGTCCTTTTTTTCCCCCACAATTAGAGCTTTTTTTGGTGGTATTTGACCACCTCTGCGGTTTTTATGTTTTGCACTATAATCAAAAAAAGAGCGACAATTTAAAAAAAAAGCAATATATTTTACTTTTTTATAATAAATATCCCCAAAAAATATATAAAAAAACGAATTTCTTACACAGTTTAGGCCAATACAGTAGGTAACCGCGATATTGTGTCAATCTCGCCGCACTTCTCGGCGAGATTTGACACCTACGAGCCCCGTCGCAGGAGCCAGCGCCGAGATGGCTCACTCATCGGGAAAGGAAAACTTTGTTTTCCTTCTGCGATGAGTGACATGCAGTGCTGACAGCTGTCTAGTATGAATCCTGAGGCAGGAACACCGCGCCAAATTTTAAATGAAAAAAACGGCGTGGGTTCCCCCCTCGGGGGCATACCAAGCCCTTAAGTCTGGCATGGATTGTAAGGGGAACCCCCTATGCCGAAAAATCGGCGTGGGGGTCCCCCCCAAATCCATACCAGACCCTTATCCGAGCACGCAGCCCGGCCGGCCAGGAAAGGGGGTGGGGACGAGCGAGCGCCCCCCCTCCTGAGCTGTACCAGGCCGCATGCCCTCAACATGGGGGGGTGGGTGCCTTGGGGGAGGGGGGCGCCCTGCGGGCCCCCCACCCCAAAGCACCTTGTCCCCATGTTGATGAGGACAAGGGCCTCTTCCCGACAACCCTGGCCGTTGGTTGTCGGGGTCTGCGGGCGGGAGGCTTATCGGAATCCGGGAGCCCCCTCCCTTAATAAGGGGGCCCCCAGATCCCGGCCCCCCACCCTGTGTGAATGAGTTTGGGGTACATGGTACCCCTACCCATTCACCTAGGGAAAAGTGCCAATATAAAAAAAACACAGTACACAGGTTTTAAGAATAATTTATTAGTCAGCTCCGGGATCTTCTTCCGACTTCGGGGGGTCTCCTTCCGACTTCTCCCGGTGTTCGACCTCTTCTCCCGGGCCCCGCCGCTATCTTCTTCCAGCTCTATTGCCAGCGAGGGGCCCGGTCTGCTGCCGCTGTCTTGCCGCCGCTGTCTCCCCGCTTCTTCTCTTCTTTTCTTCTTCCCCGATGTTGACACGACGCTCTCTCCGGCTCGAATGCTGTGTGCGAGCTGCGGAGCTATTTATATAGGCGGTAACCCTGCCCCCTTACGACGTCATGGTCCCAGCATGCGCAGGGACTCTGACGTCATAAGGGGGCGTGACTCCCAGAGTCCCTGCGCATGCTGGGACCATGACGTCGTAAGGGGGTGGGGTTACCGCCTATATAAATGGCTCGCACACAGCATTCGAGCCGGAGAGAGCGTCGTGTCAACATCGGGGAAGAAGAAAAGAAGAGAAGAAGCGGCGAGACAGTGGCGGCGAGACAGCGGCGGCGAGACAGCGGCGGCGAGACAGCGGCAGCAGACCGGGCCCCTCGCTGGCAATAGAGCTGGAAGAAGATAGCGGCGGGGCCCGGGAGAAGAGGTTGAACACCGGGAGAAGTCGGAAGGAGACCCCCCGAAGTCGGAAGAAGATCCCGGAGCTGACTAATAAATTATTCTTAAAACCTGTGTACTGTGTTTTTTTTATATTGGCACTTTTCCCTAGGTGAATGGGTAGGAGTACCATGTACCCCAAACTCATTCACACAGGGTGGGGGGCCGGGATCTGGGGGCCCCTTTATTAAGGGGGGGCTCCCGGATTCCGATAAGCCTCCCGCCCGCAGACCCCGACAACCAACGGCCAGGGTTGTCGGGAAGAGGCCCTTGTCCTCATCAACATGGGGACAAGGTGCTTTGGGGTGGGGGGCCCGCAGGGCGCCCCCCTCCCCCAAGGCACCCACCCCCCCATGTTGAGGGCATGCGGCCTGGTACAGCTCAGGAGGGGGGGCGCTCGCTCGTCCCCACCCCCTTTCCTGGCCGGCCGGGCTGCGTGCTCGGATAAGGGTCTGGTATGGATTTGGGGGGGACCCCCACGCCGATTTTTCGGCATAGGGGGTTCCCCTTACAATCCATGCCAGACCTAAGGGCTTGGTATGCCCCCGAGGGGGGAACCCACGCCGTTTTTTTCATTTAAAATTTGGCGCGGTGTTCCTGCCTCAGGATTCATACTAGACAGCTGTCAGCACTGCCTGTCACTCATCGCGGAAGGAAAACAAAGTTTTCCTTTCCCGATGAGCGAGCCAGCGCGACATTCACAGTACCCTGTCGCCGAGAACCAGCGCGATGGTATCGCGCTGGAAACACAATCTCGCAGTCAGGTACTATATGTATTCTTCTACATATTTTTGGTAAAAAAAATCACAATAAGTGTATATTGATTGGTTTGCACAAAAGTTATCGCGTCTACAAAATAGGGGATAGTTTTATGGCATTTTTATTAATTTTTTTTTATTAGTAATGGCAGAAATCTGCAATTTTTATTGTGAATGCGACATTTCGTCACCATTGCATATCGGACACTTTTGACACTATTTTGGGACCATTGGCATTTATACAGCAATCAGTGCTATAAAAAATGCACTGATTACTGTGTAAATGTCACTGGCAGGGAAGGGGTTTAACTCTAGCGGGCGATTAAAGGGTTAACTGTGTTGGGGTGTACACAGCAAAATGCTGGAATGCAATTTACCTAATGGGGAAACTATTTCGATTGACCCGTGTGTCCCCAAGGAAAGATATTGGTAGGGTTTTACCCTTACTTTCTGTTTGGCTATGTGACAGGAAGTGAATAAATTTGTAGGAGAAACTGCCAAAATTTAGGAGGTGTCTTCACCCTATCAGTGATGTAGACATCCCCAAATACTGACAAGACTTCTAATCCCTCTGCACTCTATCCCCAAGCAAAAAGAAGAAAGGATTTAATTTAGTTTAACTTTTCAAATACACATTCCTAAGTTCAACTGTGATGCATGTCAATGGCCCATTTAGACCTTTTTTAACCACTTCAGCCCCAGAGGATTTGGCTGCTCAATGACCAGAGCACTTTTTACAATTTGGCACTGCGCTGCTTTAACTGGTAATTGTGCGGTCATGCAATACTGTACCCAAACAAAGTTTGTGTCCTTTTTTTCCCATAAATAGAGCTTTATTTTGATGGTATTTCAATCTTAGTCATACATTTAGGCCAAAATGTATTCAGCCACATGTCTTTCATAAATAAATGTCAATAAGAGTAAATGTATTGGTTTGTGCAAAAGTTATAGCGTCTACAATCTAGGGTACATTTTCTGGAATTTACAGAGCTTTTAGTTTATGATTGCCTATCTCATTTCTTGCTATCTTATTTCTTGAGGTGCTAAAATGGCAGGGCAGTATAACCCCCACAAATGACCCCCTTTTTGAAAGTATATTGAATATTTTATTTTTTTGTCACAAGTGATTGAAAAAAATAAACATTACACAAAATTGTCACCAAATGATATATTGCTCACACATGCCATGGTTATATGTAGGGATGAGCCGAACACCCCCCGGTTTGGTTCACGCCAGAACCTGCGAATGAACCGAAAGTTTGCGCAAACTTTAGAACCCCATTAAAGTCTTTGGGACTCGAACGTTCAAAATCAAAAGTGCTAATTTTAAAGGCTAATTTGCATGGTATTGTCCTAAAAAGGATTTGGGGACCCGGGTCCTGCCCCAGGTGACATGTATCAATGCAAAAAAAAGTTTTAAAAATTAACGTTTTTTCGGGAGCAGAGATTTTAAAGAAGCTTAAAGTGAAAAAAAAGTGAAATATTCCTTTAAATATCATACCTGGGGGGTGTCTATAGTATGCCTGTAAAGTGTCATGTGTTTCCCTTGCTTAGAACAGTCCCTACACAAAATTACATTTTTAAAGGAATAAAAGTCATTTAAAACTGCTTGCGGCTTTAATGTAATGTCGGGTGCTGGCAATATGGATGAAAATCAGTTTGACAAACGGCATGTGTGCTGCCTTGCAGGCTAATTAAATTATAGTTATTTATATAGAATGTGTAGTTTATCACTGCCATCTAGTGGCCAAAGTCTGTAGCAGCTTTATCTCTAGTTATGTAAATTTCTCAGATAGGAAGTGACCTTTGGTTTAGGAAGTTCTTCAACCATTTTAGATTGTCATTCTACATGGATGCAGCATGCCTGTTTCTCTCTCAAGGGGCTTGAGACATCATCACCTGTAAGTGCCTTTCTGTTGTGTCATCTGTCATTTATGCTAGATTAGTTATTCTATGTGTACTGATATCTTGTTATTGTATTGCAGTTTCACAAATTAAAAATTAAAAACAAAAAATAAATAATAAAGAAGTAAATTTGGATTACTTCGGTAGACAAAACAAGCATTGGGCTTCCGTTTATTGGAGTCTCTGACAAGTGTTTAGCTGTCTGTTTAGAACCACACATAGTCAGTGTTTTGAGAGCGGAACAGTGAAAAGGTGAAGCGCAACAAGCCTGGAGATATTAGTCTCTGCACAGACAGAATGAGTCTAAGATCAGGAAGACAGTATAAGGCTGAAGATCAGCTACCTGGGACACATCAAGGCAGGGAGAGCATGCCAAGTGTCCAGCAAGATGATACACGCTCACACTCATCTAAATCAACAAGGTCCATTCAGATTTCATCAGCAGGTACCCTTTTAGTCAGAGCTTGCGCCAAAGCAGAGGCAGCTCGTGTTTAGCTAGAATTTGCTGAGAAAGAGGCTGCAATTATGAAGGAAAGAGCAGAGAAAGAAAAAGAAAAATCAGAACAAGAAGCAAAGTTGCATATACTTCAGCGTTAGTGTGCAGCCGCCGCTGCTGCAGCAGAGGCCGCAGCTTATGCTGATATGGAGCGGTCTGGAAGTGGGTCTATCCATGAAGGCCCAGATGTGCCTGAGAAACCCCGTTCCTCAGTAGAACGTACAAAGGAGTATGTCCAAGAACTTTTAAACAGCAATGCAACAAAACAGTTTCCCAATCCAGAGTCAGCTGAATTTAAACCAGAACTAGCAGAACCCCTGAGTGTACAAAAACAAACCCATGAAGCCAGCAATGGCAGAACATTTAAAGATGAATCATTAGAGACATATTGGAACAGGCCAAGTGAATGCTTACTACAGCAACCTAAACACCAGAGTGCACAAGATGTCACTAAAGAGATGGTTAATTCAGGCTTTCTCAAGTTCGATGACTCCCCCGAGAATTACTGGGCATGGAAGTCTTCTTTTTTGAATGCGGTCAAAGACTTAGAATTACCAGCAGCCGAGATGCTAGACCTGATAATAAAATGGCTTGGGACTGAGTCAGCAGAGCATACAAGAAGGATGCGCAGGATACACATATTTAACCCTTCAGCAGGATTTGATATGGCCTGGCAAAGGCTAGAGGAAAGATATGGATCACCAGAAGCAATTGAAGGTGCTCTAATGAAAAGATTGGAGTCTTTCCCTAAGCTAAACAGCAGAGACAATTTCAAACTGCAAGAGCTGGGTGATATTCTTTGGGAAGCCCAGTGTGCCAAAGAAGAAGGCTATTTAAAGCGGGGTTCCACCCAAATTTTGAACATTATCTCTATGCATTCTCTTCCTTGCCTAGATGCTGACATGCTGTGTAAAAAAATTTAAATCGCCGTAATTACCTTTTTTTTTTTCTAATCTTCTTAGCACTTCCTGGTTTTCCTCCCATGGGAGTAGGCGTGTTTCTAGCCTCTCCCAGACCTCCCACAGTCCCCTGGGAGCTAGTCTCAGGCTTCCCAGCATGCATTGTGCAACAGCGTCATCACAACATCTCGGTGAATGCTGGGAGCACAGCATTCACAGCATCCAGGAAATACATGCTTGTGGGCTTCAAATGCCCACAATGAAGATGGAAACCGCCTTCAGTGAATTTTATAAGTTATTCTTTACAACGAAATCGGACACAGGCGGACTTATTACACAGAACATGTGAGTAGATAATCATGAGAAGAAAAGTTTGCGAATGAACTCCAAAAAAAAAAAACGATAGATAGGTGGACCCCCGCTTTAAGAGGACTTGCACATTTAGATACCGCTAGTGGTACTAAGCCTACAAGAAAAATGGTTGAGTGTTGGAGCCAAATACAAAGAAGATCATGATGTCCCTTTTCTCCCATTCTTTGTGTTTTCTAGGTTTGTGCAGCAGCAAGCTAAGATCAGGTGTGATCCCAGCTTTTCCTTCATCACCAATAGGGATGAGCCGAACACCCCCTGGTTCGGTTCGCACCAGAACCTGCGAACGGACCGAAAGTTCACACAAACGTTGGAACCCCATTGACGTCTATGGGACTCGAACGTTCGAAATCAAAAGTGCTCATTTTAAAGGCTAATTTGCATGGTATTGTCCTAAAAAGGGTTTGGGGACCCGGGTCCTACCCCAGGGGACATGTATCAATGCAAAAAAAACTTTTAAAAACGGCTGTTTTTTCGGGAGCAGTGATTTTAATGATGCTTAAAGTAAAAAAAAAAAAAGTGAAATATTCCTTTAAATATCGTACCTGGGGGGTGTCTATAGTATGCCTGTAAAGTGGCGCGTGTTTCCCGTGTTTAGAACAGTCCCTGCACCAAATGTCATTTTTAAAGGAAAAAATCTCATTTAAAACTGCTTGCGGGTTTAATGTAATGTCGGGTCCTGGCAATATGGATGAAAATCAGTGAGACAAACGGCATGGGTACCCCCCAGTCCATTACCAGGCCCTTTGGGTCTTGTATGGATATTAAGGGGAACCCCGCACCCAAATTAAAATAAGGAAAGGTGTGGGGCCAACAGGCCCTATATACTCTGAACAGCAGTATACAGGCGGTGCAAACAAGACAGGGACTGTAGGTTTGTTTTTAAGTAGAATCTGTTTGTCATTTTGAACGGGTACATTTTTAACGTGTTTAGCTCCAGCCAAAATATCTTTTTTAAGCTTTTTGGAAAACATAGGGAAGGGTTATCACCCCTGTGACATTTGTTTTGCTGTCTTTCCTCCTCTTTAGAAGATTTCACCTCACTTTTTGTCTCAATGACAAATGTTTTTTGAGAATTTGGGGTTTTTTGTGGAACAAGGATTGGAAAGCATCAGTGGAAAGGAGAAATGTTTTGCCCATATTAACTCTTACAGGAGAGAATTTCCCTTCCTAGGCGTAGATTTCATCTCACTTCCTGTTGTCTCGTTTGTAAGTTAGATGTTTGAAAGTAGGGGCCTGCCCTATATACTCAGCAGAAATTTGGGCCTTAGGTGTTGTTGTGGCCACAACAACGTAAGCCCTCACAAGGCCCTGCTGTGAAATATTAGATCAAAAATTGTAATTACACGCCCCTGTTAAAAAGCGGCAGAAAAATTGGGCCTTAGGCACTGGTGCTGGTGCCACAACACTGCAACCCCTCACAGACACTCTAGTTGGAACGCAGGAACGAGCCCTGCTGCAAAGTATTGCATCAAAAATTGTAATTACACGCACCTGTTAAACAGGGGCTGAAAAATTGTGCCTTAGGCACTGGAGGTGGCGCCCAGAACCAAAAATGTTCTTACAAGCTATCAGCGTGATGATTGAGGAGGAAGAAGATAATTACTCAGGGATAGTCACTCAGCATCAGCATAGGCAGTCTTTGAAGGGATCTGAGATTTCAAAAAAAATTATTTGGTTACATCAGCATCATGTGCTTGGTAGCTGGTGGTGATCCAAGACTGATTCATTTTTATGAAGGTCAGTCGATCGACCGAGTCGGTGGACAGACGCACCCTGTGATCGGTTACCATGCCTCCAGCAGCACTGAATGTGCATTCCGAAAGAACGCTGGATGCAGGACAGGCCAGTAGCTCAATTGCATACTGTGCAAGCTCTGGCCAGTGATCCATCCTCAAGACCCAGTAACCCAGAGGATTTTCAGTGGGAAAAGTGTCCAAGTCTGATCTTGCCCCTAGGTATTCCTGCACCATGCAAAACAGACGCTGGCGATGGTTGCTTGAACCGATCGTACATTGGGGCTGCGGACCAAAAAATTGTCTGAACGCATCGGTCAGACGGCCACCTTCTCCAGTGCTCCTTCTTTGACTGACCGAAGCCTCAGCAACACGTTGTCCAGAAACAGGAGTTTGTAACCTCCCAGTCTCTGGGAACGCGTTGCACAGACCTTTCTGCAAGGCCTCCTGAAGATGTTTCATCCTCTGCTCCCTCTGCGATGGCAAGATAAGGTCCGCAACCTTACCCTTGTAACGTGGATCAAGGAGGGTTGCCAGCCAGTATTGGTCCTTCTCCTTGATACCACGAACATGAGGATCCTTACGCAGGCTTTGCAGGATCAGGGAGGCCATGCAGCATAGGTTTGCTGAGGCATTCAGTCCGGAGTCCTCTGGGTCACTAAGGACGACATGGTCCGCAGCCACCTCCTCCCAGCCACGTACAAGTCCATGTGATTCTTGGGACTGATCCCTTAAAGACTGCTGCTGATGCTGAGTGCCAGGCTCCACCTCCATACTGACACAATCTTCCTCCTCCTCCTCCTCCTCTTCCTGTGTGATCGGCGGGCACGCAGGAACACTGTCTGGATAAAGGGGGCCTTGAGAGCTAAGGAAGTCCTCCTCTTCCTGCCTCTGTTCTGCCTCAAGTGCCCTGTCCATTATTCCACGCAGCGTGTGCTCCAACAGGTGGACAAGGGGGACAGTGTCACTGATGCATGCACTGTCACTGCTCACCATCCTCATGGCCTCCTCAAATGGTGACGGGACACTGCATGCATCCCTGATCATGGCCCACTGGCGTGGGGAAAAAAAAACAAGCTCCCCTGACCCTGTCCTGGTGCCATAGTCGCACAGGTACTCATTGATGGCCCTCTGCTGCGTGTGCAGCCGCTGCAGCATGGCCAACGTCTAGTTTCACCTGGTGGGCATGTCACAGATTAGGCGGTTCTTGGGCAGGCTAAACTCCTTTTGGAAGTCCGTCAGCCGAGCACTGGCATTATATGACCGGCGGAAATGCACACAGACTTTCCTGGCCTGCCTCAGGACATCCTGTAAGCCCGGGTACCTGCCCAAGAACCGCTGCACCACCAAGTTAAGGACGTGAGCCAAACAGGGCACATGGGTCATTTGTCCCTGTCGGAGGGCAGAGAGGAGGTTGGTGCCATTGTCGCAAACCACCACTCCTGCCTTAAGTTGGCGTGGCGTCAACCACCTCTGGACCTGCCCCTGCAGAGCTGACAGAACCTCTGCCCCAGTGTGGCTCCTGTCCCCCAAGCACACCAGCTCAAGCACCGCATGGCATCTTTTAGCCTGCGTAGTTGCGTAGCCCCTTGAACGACTACGGAGCACCGCTGGTTCCGAGGACAAAGCACAGGTAGAGGCCATGGAGGAAGAAGAAGAGGAGGGGGTGGAGGAGAGAGGTGTGTCACAATCATTAGCATTTTGGAGGCGTGGTGGTGGAACAACCTCCAACACTACTGCACCTTGTCCTGCATCCTTCCCAGCTGCCAGCAGAGTCACCCAATGCGCCGTGAAACTTAGGTAACGTCCCTGTCCATGCCTGCTGGACCATGAGTCAGCGGTAATATGCACCTTACCGCTGACCGCCCTGTCCAGCGAGGCATGGACATTGCCTTCCACATGCCGGTAGAGAGCCGGAATCGCCTTCCATGAGAAAAAGTGGCGTTTGGGTACCTGCCACTGAGGAACTGCACATTCCACAAACTCACGGAAGGGGGCAGAGTCTACCAACTGAAAAGGCAGCAGTTGAAGTGCTAGCAATTTTGCCAAGCTAGCATTCAACCGCTGGTCATGTGGATGGCTGGGAGCAAACTTCTTTCGGCGGTGCAGCAGCTGGGGCAGGGAAATTTGCCTGGTACAATCTGACGTCGGTCCACCAAAAGCAGATTGCCCACAAGTACTTGGCTGTGACACACCTAATTCTACACCTTCATTCCTCTCAGTGCAGGTCTCAGAGAGGACTGAAGGTATAGTGGGGTTGGAAATCTCAGCTGATGAGGAGCAAGGAGAGGTCCTCTTTGTTCTTTGGTGTGGGTCTTTTAGATATGCTTGCCAACGAACTGCATGGCAGGTCAACATATGTCTGGTCAAGCATATGGTACCCAAGCGGGAGATGTTTTGGCCACGCGAGATACGCTTGAGACATATGTTGCAAATAGCAGCGGTGCGATCTGATGCACTCGTCTCAAAAAAGGACCACACCAAAGAACTTTTTGAATAATGCGCAGAGACTGCAGCGCCCTGCACATGTGGAGCTTTGGGGTGTGATGCAGTCAATGTGCTGCCCTTAGGCTGGCCCCTGTAGGGCATCCTGCCTCGTTGGTGATGTGCCGCCTCCTCCTCCTCTCTCCCATCAGGCACCCACGTTGAGTTAGTGACCTTGTTATCCCCTCCCTCCTCATCACTGGAGCAAACCTGGCAGTATGCTGCAGCAGGGGGAGCATGACTGCCAGATTGCTGTCCTTCTTGGGCACCCCCTCTGTCCGTGCTCATGTTACTGCCTTCATCGAGCTCAGTATCATCATCAGAGCCTTCCAAATGCTGGGCATCCTCCTGGAGCATGTACCCAACACTGTGGTCAAACAGTTCGAGGGACTCCTCAGGAGGACATGGTGGGGCTAGGGAAGGAGTCACTGAGACATTGAGCCGAGGGAAGAGGCCGCTGCTTTGCCAGACAAAGTACCCTGGGCATGGGTGAGAGAGGATGGGGAGGATGAGGACGGCTTGGTCATCCACTCGACCAAGTCTTCCGCATGTTGTGGCTCAACACGGCCAGCTGCCGAAAAAAAGGCCAAGCGTGTCCCACGGCCACGTGCTGATGAGGATGCACCGTCTCCACGACCAGCACTAGACACAGAGCCTGCTTACCCTCTCTTATTGGCTTGTGACTGTCTGACTGTCTGCCTCTCCTTCTTGGCCTTCCAGACATACTAATGGCCTGTAGCTGCACTAAGCTGGGATATATATATATATATATATATATATATATATATATGTACTGATACTGCAGCTAGCAAAATCAACTGCCTGCCTGTAGTATGAGAACACCACCAACCTTCTACAGGTAGCTTTAGCTGAACACTGTGAGGTGGACGTACCCCACTAACTTGTAGGTTTAGCTGAACGCTGTGAACAGGACGCACCCCACTAACTTGTAGGTTTAGCTGAACGCTGTGAACAGGACGCACCCCACTAACTTGTAGGTTTAGCTGAACACTGTGAGGTGAACGCACCACACTAACTTGTAGGTTTAGCTGAACACTGTGAGCAGGACGCACCCCACTAACTTGTAGGTTTAGCTGAACACTGTGAGCAGGACGCACTGCACTAACTGTAAATAGTCTAGCTGCCTGACTGTGGTACTAATAGGATCAAAAGAACACCAGTAATTTTCTTCAGGTAGCTGTATATACTGTAACAAGACAAGCCTGCCTGTCAGTAAGAAGATAACAGGAACGGATCTAGCTGAACACTGTGAGCAGGACGCACTGCACTAACTTGTAGGTTTATCTGAACACTGTGAGCAGGACGCACCCCACTAACCTGTAGGTTTAGCTGAACACTGTGAGGTGGATGCACCACACTAACTTGTATGTTTAGCTGAACACTGTGAGCAGGGCGCACCCAACTAACTTCTAGGTTTAGCTGAACACTGTGATCAGGACGCACCCCACTAACTTGTAGGTTTAGCTGAACACTGTGAGCAAGACGCACCCCACTAACTTGTAGGTTTAGCTGAACACTGTGAGCAGGACGCACCGCACTAACTTGTAGGTTTAGCTGAACACTGTGAGCAGGACGCACCCCACTAACTTGTAGGTTTAGCTGAACACTGTGAGCAGGACGCACCCCACTAACTTATAGTTTTAGCTGAACATTGTGAGCAGGACGCACTGCACTAACTGTAAATAGTCTAGCTGCCTGACTGTGGTACTAATAGGATCAAAAGAACACCAGTAATTTTCTTCAGGTAGCTGTATATACTGTAACAAGACAAGCCTGCCTGTCAGTAAGAAGATAACAGGAACGGATCTAGCTGAACACTGTGAGCACGACGCACCCCACTAACTTGTAGGTTTAGCTGAACACTGTGAGCAAGACGTACCCCACTAACTTGTAGGTTTAGCTGAACACTGTGAGCAGGACGCACCGCACTAACTTGTAGGTTTAGCTGAACACTGTGAGCAGGACGCACCCCACTAACTTGTAGGTTTAGCTGAACACTGTGAGCAGGACGCACCCCACTAACTTATAGTTTTAGCTGAACATTGTGAGCAGGACGCACTGCACTAACTGTAAATAGTCTAGCTGCCTGACTGTGGTACTAATAGGATCAAAAGAACACCAGTAATTTTCTTCAGGTAGCTGTATATACTGTAACAAGACAAGCCTGCCTGTCAGTAAGAAGATAACAGGAACGGATCTAGCTGAACACTGTGAGCACGACGCACCCCACTAACTTGTAGGTTTAGCTGAACACTGTGAGCAGGACGCACCCCACTAACTTGTAGGTTTAGCTGAACACTGTGAGGTGGACGCACCACACTAACTTGTAGGTTTAGCTGAACACTGTGAGCAGGACGCACCCCACTAACTTGTAGGTTTAGCTGAACATTGTGATCAGGACGCACCCCACTAACTTGTAGGTTTAGCTGAACACTGTGAGCAGGACGCACCGCACTAACTTTTAGGTTTAGCTGAACACTGTGAGCAGGACGCACCCCACTAACTTGTAGTTTTAGCTGAACACTGTGAGCAGGACGCACTGCACTAACTGTAAATAGTCTAGCTGCCTGACTGTGGTACTAATAGGATCAAAAGAACACAAGCAATTTTCTTCAGGTAGCTGTATATACTGTAACAAGACAAGCCTGCCTGTCAGTAGGAAGATAACAAGAACGGATCTAGCTAAACTGAATACAGTGTGTATATATATATATATATATATATATGCAACACCTGGGATGCATATATATACACAATACACTGTAAGTGCAGCTAACTGACTGACTGTTCTGCCTAATCTATCTAACTCAAATCAAATGTCACTGTCTGTCTCTCTCTCTATCTCAATGAACGCCAGAACACACACTACATAGGGCCGCCGTGCAGGCGGCCTTATATAGTGTGGGGCATGTACTAAATCCCCTGAGCCATAATTGGCCAAAGCCTCCTTGGCTTTGGCCAATTACGGCTCTCTGTTCAGGCGGCATTGTGATTGGCCAAGCATGCGGGTTATAGTGCATGCTTGGCCAATCATCAGCCAGCAATGCACTGCGATGCCGCAGTGAATTATGGGCCGTGACGCGCCCTACGAGTTTGGTACTAACGGCCCATATTGTTCGCAATTTGGCAAACAGACGATGTTCGAGTCGAACATGGGTTCGACTCGAACGCGAAGCTCATCCCTAATCACCAACAGTCAACTGCCGAAAGCATAGGACTTCAGTGATCACCCATAAGACAACTGTACCCTCTGAGGATCCAGACTGTCTAAGCAGCTACACTTCATGCCCACTTCATAAAAAGCCCCACCCTCTAAACAAGTACAAAGGGTTCAAAAGTAAACCTTTTAAGGAAAGGATAGCCTTTCTTAGCCTTTTCAAAACGGCATCTGCTTCAAGTGTTGTGGATCCACTAAACATGTAGCCAAAGACGGCAAAATACAAGCGGATTGCTCAGAATGTGGCAGTAATGGACACATCACAGATTTACACCCTGATACTTTGCACCAACCATTAGAGGTCACAGAAGCCCTGAAAGGTGGGGACAGGGAGCAAAAGGATAATTCACCTACCCCAGTGATGTCCAAATGCACAGAAATCTGTGGTGACAAGATCCAAGATCTGCCTAACAACAGTGTACCCCACAGGGCAAAAGCAAAAAGCAGTTAAGATGTATGTGGTTCTGGATGAACAGAGTCACTGGCAAGGTCAGACTTTTTTGATGCTTTCAACATTACATCGAGTGCAGTTCCATACACCCTAAAGACATGTGCAGGAGTGATGGAAACTTCAGGAAGAACAGCTACCGACTTTACTATCGAGTCTCTTGACAAGAGATTCCATCTCTCACTTCCCACCTTGATAGAGTGTGATATGTTACCAGACGATAAAGCAGAGATCCCTTCACCAGAAGTGGCCCTTCATCATCCTCATCTCAATTCGATATCACACCTTATTCCAGCTATCCAGAAAGATGCCTCTTTTCTTCTACTTCTTGGAAGAGACATTCTACAGGTACATAAGGTACGCCAACAAATTAATGGGCCCTTTAATGCCCCCTATGCTCAAAGACTTGACCTAGGGTGGGTTATAGTAGGAGAAGTTTGTCTAGGAGCAACACATCTGCCTGACAACGTCAACACTTCAAAGACATCTGTGCTAGTGAATGGGCGCACGTCCCTTCTTAGTCCATGTCAGAACAGCTTTGTCGTCAAAGAAACCCTAAAACCATACTGTGACTCTCCTTCTAATTACAATAGAGACATTAGTAGTGGCATAAAGACTGACACTTTATTTACCTAGTAACAGAGAGCAAGTCATGAAGCGCCTGAACACACTACGTAAAACTTTGCAAAGAAAACGTGAAGTGAAAAAAGACTTTACAGAATTCATCAAAAGGATGCTTGACAACAATCATGCTGAAGTAGCACCATCACTGGACGAAGGTGAAGAACACTGGTATCTGCCAATGTTTGGCGTTTACCATCCACACAAACCAGAACAAATAACAGTTGTGTTCGATTCCAGTGCTCAACATGAAGGTGTTTCATTAAATGATGTTCTGCTAAGTGGCCCAGATCTAAACAACACACTTCTGGGTGTCCTCTTACACTTCAGGAAAGAGCCTATTGCCTTCACAGGGGATGTGCAACAGATGTTTTATTGTTTTCTAGTGAGAGAGGACCATAGTGATTACCTGCGTTTCCTGTGGGACAAGAATAACGACACAGATAAAGAGGTGACAGAGTATAGAATGAGGGTGCATGTTTTTTGGTAATAGCCCTTCTCCTGCTGTTGCCATATACTGCATGCGCAAAGCTGCCCAGAAAGGTGCAGAACATAATGGTCAAGATGCCAAACACCTTGTGATGAGACATTTCTTTGTAGATGATGGACTTGCTTCAGCTAGCACACCTGGAGGGGCAATCAACATTCTTAACAAAGCAAAACAAATGCTGGCAGAGTCTAATCTGCGACTACATAAGATAGCCTCTAACAGCAAACAAGTCATGGAAGCTTTCACCGCAGAAGACAGAGCTAAGAATCTCAAAGTCCTTTGCCTGGGAACAGACACCCTTCCTTTACAGAAGAGTTTAGGCCTAAGCTGGGATATAGAGAAAGACTGTTTTGTTTTTCAGGTTTCTTCAGTACAAAAGCCATTCACGAGAAGAGGAATTCTATCCACTGTGAACAGTCTCTACGATCCTCTCGGGTTTGTATCACCTGTCACCTTTAAAGGTAAGGCCTTGGTTAGTGAACTGTCAAGTGGAGAAAGTGAGTGGGATGCCTTACTTCCACAAGAGAGACTCCATGAGTGGGTCCAATGGACAGAGTCTTTACAAGCCTTACAATGTTTACAAATACCCAGATGTTATGTTCCTGTTTCATTGTCACAAGCCTGCAAAAGAGAACTGTACATTTTTTTCAGATGCATCTGTTACAGCAATAGGTGCAGTTGCTTACTTGAAGGTAAACAATGCAGGAAATGTCTGTCATGTTGGATTTGTTATGGGAAAATCCAAACTGAGTCCTAGGCCGGCACATACAATTCCATGCGTAGAGTTATGTGCAGCTGTACTAGCGGTTGAACTGTATGAGCTAGTGAGAGACTAGATGAACCTAAGCCTAGATGCTGTGAAATTCTTTACAGACAGTAAAACAGTCTTAGGCTATATCTGTGATACTACCAAAAGATTCTTCCTATATGTTTCCAATCGGGTGAATAGGATCAGACAAGCAACCTGTCCAGAGCAATGGTTCTATGTGCCCTCAGAACAAAATCCTGCAGATTATGCTACCAGGCTTACACAGATGGCTTGCCTTCAGAACTCTATATGGTTCTCAGGCCCACATTTTCTGTATCAGAAAGTTGTAGATAATCCTGATAACACCAATGTTTACTCTTTAGTGGAACCCAAAGCTGATCCTGAAATTAGGTCAGAAGTAGTAAGCTTCAGTACTAAAGCTGTTGACACTAGACTGCAGTTACATTGCTTCGAAAGATTTTCCAACTGGAGGAGACTAAGCAGGGTCATAGCAAGACTAATTCATGTTGCGAAAAGCTTCCAGAAGAAAACCAATGATGATCGACCCGGAACCTGGGGAGTTTTTCATGAAAGAGTTAGTTTAGAAGAACTTTCACAAGCCAAGACAGTCATAATTTCTTCTGTACAACATACATATTTCAAGCAAGAATATGACTACATTGAACAACGAAAGACGCTTCCAAAACATAACCATCTTACAAAACTCAGTCCCTTTTATAGATCAAGATGGACTATGGAGAGTAGGTGGCCGTTTATCCTTTGCCACGCTGTCAGATGAGGAGAAGCAGCCTGTCATCATTCCTCATGAACACCACATTGCTACTTTGATTGTAAGACATTATCACAATTAAATAGTTCACCAAGGGCACCACATAACAGAAGGTGCAATCCGAGCTGCAGGTTTCTGGATTCTTGGTGGAAAACGTCTAGTGTCTGCAATCATTCACAAATGTGTCATGTGTCGTAAGCTCAGAGGGAGATTGAAAAGCCAAAAGATGGCAGAGTTACCAAAAGATAGAGTCAATCCTGAGCCTCCATTCACTAGTGTGGGTGTTGATGTGTTTGGTCCCTGGGCAGTTGTAACACGCCGAACTAGAGGAGGTAGCACTGACAACAAATGCTGGGCTGTTCTTTTCACATGTCTTTCTACAAGAGCAGTGCATATAGAATTGATTGAGTCCATGTCACAATCCAGTTTCATCAATGCTCTAAGAAGATTGTTTTCTGTTTGTGGTCCAGCTAAGTTAATTTGCTCGGATAGAGGTACTAATTTGTAGGAGCATGCAAGGAACTGCATATATGTTCAAATGATGTAGAACTTCTAGACTATCTTGAAGACAATGGATGCACATGGATCTTTAACACTCCACACTCATCTCACATGGGAAGTGCTTGGGAAAGGTTAATAGGTGTAGCTAAGCGCATTTTAGATGCAATGTTACTCCAAGCTAAACCTCGTTTGACTAATGAGACTTTGAGTACTTTCATGGCAGAAGTTATAACCATCATTAATGCAAGACCTTTGGTACCACTATCTACAGATCCAGATAATCCAACAGTTCTCACTCCTGCTATGCTCTTGACCCAAAATGTAGAGTCCTTGTCGGCCCCTTGTGGAGACTTTAGTACAACAGAACTTCATGTAAAGCAATGGAAACAAGTCCAGTGTCTGGCTGATACATTTTGGAAGAGATGGAGGAGAGATTACCTGTTTACCTTACAAAGTTGCAGGAAATGGGATAAGACCAGTCCCAATGTTAAAGTTGGAGATGTTGTGTTATTGAAAGATGGTCAAGAAAGCAGAAGCAACTGGCCTATGGGAATTGTCACTAATACGTTGCCAAATAAAGTTGGTAATGTCAGAAAGGTTGAAGTCAAAGTGACAAAACAAGGGACTGTTAAAGTGTAGGCCAGACCAGTTTCAGATGTCATTGTTCTCGTTTGAACAGGTATTTCTGTTATGATGTTGACACAATACATAACATAGAGCTTGTCACTGACAGCTTTCAGACGTGACATTCGCCAAGAGTTATGCCCCGTACACACGGTCGGACTTTGTTCGGACATTCCGACAACAAAATCCTAGGATTTTTTCCGACGGATGTTGGCTCAAACTTGTCTTGCATACAGACGGTCACACAAAGTTGTCGGAAAATCTGATCGTTCTAAACGCGATGACGTAAAACACGTGTGTCGGGACTATAAATGGGGCAGTGGCCAATAGCTTTAATCTCTTTATTTATTCTGAGCATGCGTGGCACTTTGTCCGCTGGATTTGTGTACACACGATCGGAATTTCCGACAATGGATTTTGTTGTCGGAAAGTTTTATATCCTGCTCTCAAACTTTGTGTGTCGGAAAATCTGATGGAAAATGTGTGATGGAGCCTACACACGGTCAGAATTTCCGACAACAAGGTCCTATCACACATTTTCCATCGGAAAATTCGACCGTGTGTACGGGGCATTAAAATTCATCCTGTGAATTACAATTGGCATTGGAGATAGTTTGGCCTAGTGCGGCTTCTCCAATCTGAAGAAGGGTTTATGGACAAAAAACCAGCTTGAAGTACCATAGCCAAGAGACACTGATATTGTGGACTCATGTTTTAGTTTATGTTACCAGTTCTAGACAGGAACGTATTTTCTTATGAGTGTGATTTTCCCTGTACAGTAGATAAGTAGTGATATAATGTATTATATCAGACAGGGAGTGTGCTGCCTTGCAGGCTAATTAAGTTATAGTTATTTATATAGAATGTGTAGTTTATCACTGCCATCTAGTGGCCAAAGTCTGTAGCAGCTTTATCTCTAGTTATGTAAATTTCTCAGATAGGAAGTGACCTTTGGTTTAAGAAGTTCTTCAACCATTTTAGATTGTCATTCTACATGGATGCAACATGTCTGTTTCTCTCTCAAGGGGCTTGAGACATCATCACCTGTAAGTGCCTTTCTGTTGTGTCATCTGTCATTTATGCTAGATTAGTTATTCTATGTGTACTGATATCTTGTTATTGTATTGTATTGCAGTTTCACAAATTAAAAAGTAAAAGCAAAAAATAAATAATAAAGAAGTAAAGTTGGATTACTTCGGTAGACAAAACAAGCATTGGGCTTCCGTTTACTGGAGTCTCTGACAAATGTTTAGCTGTCCGTTTAGAACCACACATAGTCAGTGTTTTGAGAACAGAACATCATGGGTACACCCCCCAGTCCATTACCAGGCCCTTTGGGTCTTGTATGGATATAAAGGGGAACCCCGCACCCAAATTAAAAAAAAGGAAAGGTGTGGGGCCCCCAGGCCCTATATACTCCAAACAGCAGTATACAGGCAGTGCAAACAAGACAGGGACTGTAGGTTTGTTGTTAAGTAGAATCTGTTTGTAATTTTGAACTGGTACATTTTTAAAGTGTAGCTCCAGCCAAACAATCTATTTTTAAGCTTTTTGCAAAACATAGGGAAGGGTTATCACCCCTGTAACATTTGTTATGCTGTCTGTGCACCTCTTCAGAAGATTTCACCTCACTTTCTGTTCTAATGACAAATGTTTTTTTGAAAATTTGGGTTTTTTAGTGAAACAAGGATTGGTGATAAAGCATCAGTGGAGAGGAGACACGTTTTTCCCATATTAACAGGAGAGAATTTCCCTTCCTAGGGATAGTTTTCATCTCACTTCCTGTTGCCTCCTTTCGTTTGCAAGTAGGAGTTGTTTGTAAGTTGGATGTTTGAAAGTAGGGGTCTGCCCTATATACTCTGCAGAAATTGGGGCCTTAGGTGTTGGTGTTGCCACAACACTGTAAGCCCTCACGGTTACTCTTGGTGGGAGCAGGAATGGGCCCTGCTGTGAAATATTAGATCAAGAATTGTAATTACATGCCATTGTTGAACAGGGGTAGAAAAATTGGGCCTTTGGTGGTGGTGGTGGTGCTGGTACCACAACACTGTAAGTTCTCACAGTTACTCTTGGTGGGCGCTGGAACGGGCCCTGCTGTGAAATATTAGATCAAGAATTGTAATGGGCCTTGGGCACTGGTGCTGGTGCCACAACACTGCAACCCCTCACAGATACTCTAGTTGGAGCACAGGAATGAGCCCTCCTGCAAAATATTGCATGAAAAAATTGTAATTACACGCCCCTGTTAAACAGGGGCTGAAAAATTGGGCCTTAGGCACTGGTGCTGGTGCCACAACACTGCAACCCCTCACAGATACTCTAGTTGAGCACAGCAATGAACCCTCCTGCAAAATATTGCATCAAAAAATGTAATTACACGCCCCTGTTAAACAGGGGCTGAAAATTTGGGCCTTAGCCACTAGTGGCGGCGCCCAGAACCAAAAATGTTCTTACAGGCTATCAGCATGATCATTGAGGAGGAAGAGGATAATCACTCAGCTTAACAGGATAGTCACTCAGCATCAGCATAGGCAGTCTTGAAGGGATCTGACATTTCAAAAAAATTAATGAGTTACATCAGCATCAGGTGCCTGGTAGCTGGTGGTGATCCAAGACTGATTTATTTTTATGAAGGTCAGTCGATCGACCGAGTCGGTGGACAGGCGCACCCTGTGATTGGTTACAAAGCCTCCAGCAGCACTGAATGTGCATTTCGAAAGAATGCTGGATGCAGGACAGGCCAGTAGCTCAATTGCATACTGTGCAAGCTCTGGCCAGTGATCCATCCTCAAGACCCAGTAACCCAGAAGATTTTCGGTGGGAAAGGTGTCCAAGTCAGATCTTGCCCCTAGGTATTCCTGCACATGTAAAACAGACGCTGGCGATGGTTGCTGGAACCGATCATACCTTGGGACTGCGGACTAAAAGATTGTCTGAACGCATCGGTCAGACGGCCACCTTCTCCAGTGCTCCTTCTTTGACTGACCGAAGCCTCAGCAACACGTTGTCCAGGAACAGGAGTTTGTAACCTCCCAGTCTCTGGGAACGAGTTGCACAGACCTTTCTGCAAGGCCTCCAGAAGATGTTTCATCCTCTGCTCCCTCTGCGACGGCAAGATAAGGTCCACAACCTTACCCTTGTAACATGGATCAAGGAGGGTTGCCAGCCAGTATTGATCCCTCTCCTTGATACCACAAATAGGAGGATCCTTCCGCAGGCTTTGCAGGATCAGGGAGGACATGCAGTGTAGGTTTGCTGAGGCATTTGCTCCGATGTCCTCTGGGTTACTAAGGACGACATGATCCGCAGCCATCTCCTCCCAGCCACATACAAGTCCATGGGTTTCTTGGGACTGTAAATGATCCCTTGAAGACTGCTGCTGATGCCGAGTGCCAGGCTCCACCTCCATGCTGACACAATCCTCCTCCTCCTCCTCTTCCTATGTGATCGGCGGGCATGCAGGAACACTGTCTGGATAAAGGGAGCCTTGAGAGGTAAGGAAGTCCTCCTCTTCCTAACTCTGTTCTGTCTCATATGCCCTGTCCATTATTCCATGCAGCGTGTGCTCCAACAGGTGGACAAGAGGTACAGTGTCACTGATGCATGCACTGTCACTGCTTACCATCCTCGTGGCCTCCTCAAATGGTGACCGGACAGTGCATGCATCCCTGATCATAGCCCACTGGCATGGAAGAAAAAAAACAAGGTCCACTGACCCTGTCCTGGTGCCATAGTCGCATAGGTACTCATTGATGGCCCTCTGCTGCATGTGCAGCCACTGCAGCATGGCCAACGTTGGGTTCCACCTGTGGGCATGTCACAGATTAAGCGGTTCTTGGGCAGGTTAAATTCCTTTTGGAGGTCAGCCAGCCGAGCACTGGCATTATATGACCTGTGGAAATGCACACAGACTTTCCTGGCCTGCCTCAGGAAATCCTGTAAGTCAGGGTACCTGCCCAAGAACCGCTGCACCACCAAGTTAAGAACGTGAGCCAAACAGGGCACATGGGTCAGTTGCCCCTGTCGGAGGGCAGAGAAGAGGTTGGTGCCATTGTTGCAAATCACCATACCTAGCTTAAGCTGCCGTGGCGTCAACCACCTCTGAGCCTGCCCCTGCAGAGCTGACAGAATCTCTGCCCCAGTGTGGCTCCTGTCCCCCAAGCACACCAGCTCAAGCACCGCATAGCATCTTTTTGCCTGCGTGCTTGCGTAGCCCCTTGAATGCCTGGTTCTGAGGACAAATCAGCACAGGAAGAGGCCATGGAGGAAGAAGAAGAGGAGCGGGAGGAGGAGAGAGGTGTGTCAGAATCACCAATAGTAGTATTTTGGAGGTGTGGCGGAACAACCTCCAATACTACTGCACCCTGTCCTGCATCCTTCCCAGCTGTCAGAAGAGTCACCCAGTGCCTGGTGAAAGATAGGTAACGTCCCTGTCCATGCCTGCTGGACCATGAGTCAGCGGTAATATGCACCTTACCGCTGACTGGCATTTCCAGCGAGGCCAAGACATTGCCTTCCACATGATGGTAGAGAGCCGGAATCGCCTTCCATGAGAAAAAGTGGCGTTTGGGAACCTGCCACTGAGGAACCGCACATTCCACAAACTCACGGAAGGGGGCAGAGTCTACCAACTGAAAAGGCAGCAGTTGAAGTGCTAGCAATTTAGCCAAGCTAGCATTCAACCTCTGGGCATGTGGATGGCTGGGAGTGAACTTCTTTCAGCGGGGCAGCAGCTGGGGCAGGGAAATTTGCCTGGTACAATCTGACGTTGATGTACCAATAGCAGATTGCCCCCAAGTACTTGGCTGTGACACACCTAATTCTACACCTTCATTCCTCTCAGTGCAGGTCTCAGAAAGGACTGAAGGTATAGTGGGCTTGGAGATCCCAGCTGATGAGGAGCAAGGAAAGGTCCTGTTTATTCTTTGGTGTGGATCATTTAGGTACGCTTGCCAGCGAACTGCATGGCAGGTCGACATAAGTCTGGTCAAGCATGTGGTGCCCAAGCAGGTGATGTTTTGGCCACGCAAGATATGCTTGAGACATATGTTGCAAATAGCAATGGTGGGATCTGATGCACTTGTCTCAAAAAAGGGCCACACCAAAGAACTTTTGGAATAACATGCAGAGACAGCAGCGCCCTGCACATGCGGAGCTCTGTGGTGTGATGCAGTTGGTGTGCTGCCCTTAAGCTGGCCCCTGGAGGGCATCCTGCCTCGTTGGTGATGTGCCTCCTCCTCATCCTCCTCTACCTCCTCTCTCCTATCAGGCACCCACGTGGAGTCAGTGACCTCATCATCCCCTCCCTCCTCATCACTGGAGCAAAGCTGGCAGTATGCTGCAGCTGGGGGAACATGACTGCCAGATTGCTGTCCTTCTTGGGCACCCCCTCTCTCTGGGCTCACGTTACTGCCTTCCTCTAGCTGGGTACCATCATCGGAGCCTTCAAAACCCTGGACATCCTCCTGGAGTATGTACCCAACACTGTGGTCAAACAGTTTGGGGGACTCCTCAGGAGGACATGGTGGGGCTAGGGAAGGAGTGACTGATGCCATTGAGCCGAGGGAAGAGGCCACGTTGGCAGCTGCTTTGCCAGACAAAGTACCCTGAGACTGGGTGAGAGAGGATGAGGACGGCTTGGTCATCCACTCTACCAAGTCATCCACTCTACCAAGTCTTCCGCATGAACACGCCCAGCTGCTGATGAGGATCCATCGTCTCCACGACCAGCACTGTTGCCTCTAGACACAGAGCCTGCTTGCCCTCTTTTATTGGCTTGTGACTGTCTGCCTCTCCTTGTTGGCCTTACAGACATACTAATGGCCTGCAGTGAGATCTAGCTGCACAAAGTTGGGATGTGTGTATGTATGTATATATATATATATATATATATATATATATACTGATACTGCAGCTAGAAGAATCAACTGCCTGCCTGTAGTATTATTAATATGAGAACACCCGCACTTGTTTCAGGTAGCTTTAGGTGCACACTGTGCAGAGGACACAGTACACTAACTTTAAATACTGTAGCTGCCTGCCTGTGGTATTAATAGTAGCAGAAAAACAGCAATTGTCTTCAGGTAGCTTTAGGTGCACACTGTGCAGAGGACGCAGTACACTAACTGTAAATACTGTAGCTGCCTGCCTGTGGTATTAATAGGATCAGAAGAACACCACCAATTTTCTTCAGGTAGCTTTAGGTGCTCACTGTGCAGAGGACACAGTACACTAATTGTAAATACTGTAGCTGCCTGCCTGTGGTATTAATAGGATCAGAAGAACATCACCAATTTTCTTCAGGTAGCTTTAGGTGCACACTGTGCAGAGGACACAGTACACTAACTGTAAATACTGTAGCTGCCTGCCTGTGGTATTAATAGGATCAGAAGAACACCACCAATTTTCTTCAGGTAGCTTTAGGTGCACACTGTGCAGAGGACACAGTACACTAACTGTAAATACTGTAGCTGCCTGCCTGTGGCTGCAATTTGGTGACACACGTTGCAATTTGGTGACACACGCTGCTGCAATTTGGTGACACATGCTGCAATTTGTTGACACACGCTGCTGCAATTTGGTGACACATGCTGCAATTTGGTGACACATGCTGCAATTTGGTGACACATACTGCTGCAATTTGGTGACACATGCTGCTGCAATTTGGTGGTGACACATGCTGCTGTAATTTGGTGGTGACACATGCTGCTGCAATTGGTGGTGACATATGCTGCTGCATTTGGTGGGACACAGGCTGCATTTTATGTGACACAGGCTGCATGTAAGGAGGGACTCCGCTGGGGGCACCTGATGTAAGGAGGGACTCCGCTGGGGACACCTGATGGCATCTGGTGGCAGCGACATGGCTAGTGACATGCTCAGGGCTCCCACTGATTCTGCATTATGGTGAGTTGAATGATTTCATTTTATATTACAATGTAATAAAAGAAATAATGCGCTTCAATCATCCTGACACCATAACAACCATGGTGCCGGGATGATTGAAGCGCTAACACCAGGTGTTTGAAGTATCTTTATCTGCTGACTGTTAAACTTTCTAGAATACACACATTTCTATTGTTGTGTAGGTTCTGGGCCTGTTGTCCCTCCATCCCTCTTTCCCTCTCCCTCCATCCCTCGTTCATCTCAGACACTAACCACACCACCTTAGAGCCACGCCCACTATTTCGCTGAAACCACGCCCATTTTCACCAGTGGGAGGGGTCAAAAAGGAAGGGTGGGGCCTAGCGCCCCCATCCTAAAACTTCACCAGCCGCCACTGCAGTACACCAACTGTAACTAGAAAAGCTACAATTTCTGGGGAAATTGTGAAAGTGTTCTTGCCTCTACAACTGGAGTGGGCGGAGTAACTGGGTGGGGTGGAGTGGCTTGAGTAACTGTGAAAAGTGTTAAAAAGCTTAATATTTTAAAAAGTATAAATAGTAGTAAAAAAGTTCCATCATTAGCTGAAAGAGCTGAACATTTTTTTCAAAAGTAATTTTTTTTTTTCAAAAATGATTTTTTTTATTCAAAAATGATTTTTTTTTTTTCAAAAATGATTTTTTTTTTAAAGTAATTTTTTTTTCTCAAAAATAATTTTTTTTTTCGAAATTATTTTTTTTTTAAGTAATTTTTTTTTCAAAAATAATTTTTTTTTTTTTTCAAAAATATTTTTTTTTTTTTCATGGGGCGGTCATAATGTTTCAGCTGATCATGGGGTTGTCAGCTTTTGTCACCTCCCACTCTAGTTTTGAACATTTCACCATTCATTCCTATGGGACCAATTTCACCGCAAAAACGACGATATTTCGTGAACCATTCAGCGAAACGTTCCACAAAGTAATAGAACACCAATTAAATGACATTGAGGCCGGATTCACACTGGTATTTTTCAGCTTTTCACAAAGTTCCACAAGGTAATAGGACATCAATTAAATGACATTGAACATTTCGCAATTCATTCCTATGGGACCAATATTGCCGCAAAAAACTACGATATTTCGTGGACCATTCGGCGAAATATTCCACACACCAATCGGGAACAATCCGCTCGTTTCGGTATATTACTTGTCTCTGTAGTGTAAAAACTGTGGGAGGAGTCTACAAGCATTATCAAGTCTAGCAGATGAAGTCACATGCATTTGGAGTGTCTCAGCATCTTGTGTTTACAACCACTGTTTCCTAGCAACGCTCATGCCCTGTTTATGCTTCCCAAATACTACTTCATCAAAACTGCCCCATCAGAATTACCCCATCAAAACTGCCCCATCATATTCCTCTATTATAAATCAGTACATGGTGTGTCTGTCCCCTCCCCCGGGCTCTGTAATCAGAGCTGAGATGCTCCAGCCACCTCCCCCCTGTGTATAACAGAAGCTTTGGTAACCATGGCAACAAAACAAACACTAACAGTACACTCTGATTAATGGCTAAAATTTCCTGAAATGACCTCTAAACAAATGGCCGTATTTTAAAAACTATACATCCTACAGCGAAGATCTTTATATTGTGAGAATCACAAGACCCAGACCTAAATTTTGATACATAGTATGTCTCTGAAATATTAAAAATGAAGGCACGGTCGCAGTTTAGAAATTGCCCTTCAAATTTGAAGGGGCTAGAGTGTAGTTTCAATGAATGTCAATGGACGGCGTGAGTTGCAAACAAATGGTCATATTGTGAAAACTATCAGGACTATGGCTTAGCCGTGGACATGTTTAGTGGCAGCAGGGATAGCTGAACGTTTTGATATAAGATTTGTGTAGGTGGGCTTGAAAATGAGGGAGTGGCGGCAGTTTAGAAATCATGTTCTGATTTTCCAGCTTTTGCCATCTCCCACTCTAGTTTCCCCATTCATTCCTATGGGACCAATTTCGCCGCAAAAACTACGATATTTCGTGAACCATTCGGCAAAACGTTCCACAAAGTAATAGCACACCATTCGGGAACAATCCGCACGTTTCGGTATATTACTTGTCTATGTAGTGTAAAAACTGTGGGAGGAGTTAGGGTGGTAAATTTGGCTATAATAATAATAAGAATACTAGAAAAGGTACAATTTCTGGGGAAATTGTGAAAAGTGTTCTTGCCTCTACAACTGGAGTGGGCGGAGTAACTGGGTGGGGTGGAGTGGCTTGAGTAACTGTGAAAAGTGTTAAAAAGCTTAATATTGTAAAAAGTATAAATAGTAGTAAAAAAGTTCCATCATTCGCTGAAAGAGCTGAACATTTTTTTCAAAAGTAATTTTTTTTTTCAAAAATGAATTTTTTTTAATCAAAAATGATTTTTTTTTTTCAAAAGTAATTTTTTTTTTCAAAGGTAATTTTTTTTTTCAAAAATGAATTTTTTTATTTCAAAAATATTTTTTTTTTCGAAATTATTATTTTTTTTAAAGTAATTTTTTTTTCAAAAATAATTTTTTTTTTTCAAAAATTTTTTTTTTCAAATATATTTTTTTTTTAAAAGTAATTTTTTTTTCAAAAATATTTTTTTTTTCAAAAATTATTTTTTTACTTTTTTCAAAAATAATTTTTTTTTTCAAAAATATTTTTTTTTTTACATGGGGCGGTCATAATGTTTTGGCTGATCATGGGGCGGTCATAATGTTTTGGCTGATCATGGGGCGGTCATAATGTTTTGGCTGATCATGGGGTTGTCAGCTTTTGTCACTTCCCACTCTAGTTTTGAACATTTAGCCATTCATTCCTATGGGACCAATTTCGCCGCAAAAACGTCATTTCGTGGACCATTCGGCAAAACATTCCACAAAGTAATAACACACCAATCGGGAACAATCCGCACGTTTCGGTATATTATTTGTCTCTGTAGTGTGAAAACTGTGGGAGGAGTCTACAAGCATTATCAAGTCTAGCAGATGAAGTCACATGCATTTGGGGTGCCTCAGCATCTTGTGTTTACAACCACTGTTTCCTAGCAACGCTCATGCCCTGTTTATGCTTCCCAAATACTACTTCATCAAAACTGCCCCATCAGAATTACCCCATTAAAACTGCCCCATCATATTCCTCTATTATAAATCAGTACATGGTGTGTCTGTCCCCTCCCCCGGGCTCTGTAATCAGAGCTGAGATGCGCCAGCCACCTTCCCCCCTGTGTATAACAGAAGCTTTGGTAACCATGGCAACAAAACAAACACTAACAGTACACTCTGATTAATGGCTAAAATTTCCTGAAATGACCTCTAAACAAATGGCCGTATTTTAAAAACTATACATCCTACAGCGAAGATCTTTATATTGTGAGAATCACAAGACCCAGACCTAGATTTTGATGTATGGTATGTCTGTGAAATATTAAAAATTAAGGCACGGTCGCAGTTTAAAAATTGCCCTTCAAATTTGGAGGGGGCTAGAGTGTAGTTTCAATGAATGTCAATGGACGGCGTGAGTTGCAAACAAATGGTCATATTGTGAAAACTATCAGGACTATGGCTTAGCCGTGGACATGTTTAGTGGCAACAGGGATAGCTGAACGTTTTGATATAAGATTTGTGTAGGTGGGCTTGAAAATGAGGGAGTGGCGGCAGTTTAGAAATCATGTTCTGATTTTCCAGCTTTTGTCATCTCCCACTCTAGTTTCCCCATTCATTCCTATGGGACCAATTTCGCCGCAAAAACGACGATATTTCGTGAACCATTCGGCGAAACGTTCCACAAAGTAATAGCACACCATTCGGGAACAATCCGCACGTTTCGGTATATTACTTGTCTATGTAGTGTAAAAACTGTGGGAGGAGTTAGGGTGGTAAATTTGGCTATAATAATAAGAATAATATATATGTGAGATAACAGTAAGTGGTCTTGCTATGCAAGAACACTTAACTAGAAAAGGTACAATTTCTGGGGAAATTGTGAAAAGTGTTCTTGCCTCTACATCCGGAGTGAGCGGAGTAACTGGGGGGAGTGCCTGGAGTAACTGTTGTGTGGTTGGAGTAACTGTGGAAAGGTTGAACTGGGCAGATGGGCAGAGTAACTGTGTGGAGTGTTTGTAGTGAGTAAAGATAGTAAACATTACACTAACCAATTGATTGATCAAATTTAAAAAGTGCACAAGTGCTAATGATGTAGAAGGTAGAAATATCGGTAAATGACTTTGTCGGACACAGACTTAAGGGTTACCAGGATTTATTCCGCCCCAGCCAAAGCATAGCACCTGACGGATTCGCGTCCCAAAATCAAGTGTGTCAAAAACAGTTTACACAGTGTACATATAATTTCAATATATTGCATCACAAGCGAACTGGCGGTATATTTCCGTTATACATTAACATTAACATTAACATTTTGAACAGTCAACTTTTTGAACTTTTTGGATACAAGGCAATTCATTAAAGCATATACTTTAAACCCTTACAAATTTTCAGTTTCTCTGCAGTTTTGCTCCTTGCTGTTTCTTTGTCTTACTAATCAGCAAGCAGGCTATAGCACAGGAAGGAGAGGGTGAGTGTGATGAGGACAGTGTGATAGGGCGAGCTGACGTGCTGCATCTACCGTCTGTAGGACGGGTGATCGTTTTAGCCAGCCGGCTTCTTATGCTTATTTGAATCTGCTACACTGTAAGTGTTATTTTAATTCTTTTAATAAACCTCAAAACCAGGATTACGCTATGTTGTTTCCCTCTCTTTTCTTGGGGTACCCCTAAATGAGAACAACCCCCCAGCTAGGAGTCTTTTATTAATCTCCATGATAAGAGTGATTTCCTGTGACTTGGTGGACTAGTGGTATCATCACCCTTTGGCTGTATGAAGTGGCATGTCGTTTCCTAGAAGCCCATCCAATGAAAGGCCCTGACCGGGTTAAGGTCGCAAGCCCCCTTGTGCTTGCCGTTTGGTAAGCGCGCATTTTATTTTCAGCTACCACCGTGGTGCGGTGGAGGAATTTTTTCTATTTTACATTTCCTGCTTTAAAAAAATGGGGTCTGAGCCTATGTATTTTCACAACATTTATTTGGACTTTATTCACTGTGTTAGGACTGTCCAGTGAACACTTATTGATTTAGGTTTCAAGAACTGTGTTAGTTATTTAATTTGGGTTCTAACCAATTAGTCCTATTCAACACTGGTACTAGTATTTACTCCTATTTACAGCGCTGCTATATTTGTTATATTGTTGTATTAGTGTGTGTATCTCACATAGAGTGGCTGCTTTTGTTATTATGTAGTTTTTTTTAATTTTTTTTCACTAAGTTATTTTCATCACTATTTTGGTTATCCCCTATTTGGTCATTCACAATATTTCAGGAACAGGTACCCTTTTTGGGTGCACTACAGCGCGGTATTCCTCTTACTATATGATGAGGACAGATGTCTGTGATGGATGGGGGGGAGTAAGTGAGTTCAGTGTCTAACAAGTACACCGAACATGAAATATAGAGAATGATGTTTAGCTAATTGTAAATGGTCCCACATAACTATGGCCACGTAAACTGACCCTCATTGCCACTTTATCTGTTTGATGACCACTGTCTCACAACCACTGTTTCCTGGCAACACTCATGCCCTGTTTATGCAGGCTCTAAGCGTGTTCACAACCACTGCTCAAAACACAATACACAGGATAATGGTAGCTGTAATAACTGTGCAGTACTCCTGACTGGAGACACTGCTGCACCCTGGAGATGTAAATGTGATCCAACAGTGTGTTTTTTTCTATGGTGGCTGCCCAGACCAGTTGAGTATATCCTCTTGAGTGAAGAAGGTCAGATATTGGCTTCTTTTCTCTGCACAGAAAATCTTCATTGAAATCTCCACAGAGTATTATAGGTTGGCAATCCATTATTTCCAAAGATTCCAAGAGGCCCAGCAGGTTAGTAAGGAATTGGGCAATACTGTAATCCGGTGGCCTGTAAACGACAGCGATCAAAGCTTGTACAGGGGACTCCAGTTTGACAACCAAGAACTCCAAGTCAGTCACATTGTGATGATACTGCTTTTCATAGGCCTTGAAATGGTTTCTGACATACAAGGCGACACCTCTGCCACTTTTACTTGCAATGTCAGGAAGGTTTGTGTACGAGAGGTGTCTGTTGCGTTTGAACAGGTTGTAGCCCTCCAGCTGGAGACTTTCAGCAACAGAAGAGCCTGAGAGATGAGTTTCAGTGGAACATAAAACATCTCCAAGTGTCAACTCATGGTGAGATTTGATATCTTCAATGTGAGCTGGTAATCCTTCCGTGTTGTGATGGATAATTGTTAATGTTTGCTGTTTGTCTGTTGTCTGTAGAAACTTTAAGAGGGGCATAACACTTTCCAGTGATGCATTCTTCATTGAATCCAGGGAAGCTGTGATTTCAGGATCAGCAAAGATCTTCTTCTCATCAAAGTCGGTTATGTACAGTCCTTGTAGTGTAGTCGTTCTACTCAGAGCAACATAGGCCATTCCCGGTTGGAAGACCCGTTTCAATGAGACCACTGCCGACTGTATCGACATCCCCTGACACTTATGAATCGTACATCCAAAAGCCAACTTCAGGGGGAACTGCCTGCGAACAACTCCTTTCTGTCTCAGGTTTTCCTCTACCCTTTCTATGTACACCAAGTTGTCAGCATCACAAGACGACTTGTTACGGTATCTCTGTCCTGCATTTGGATTGTCCAGCACAAGCCCAAGCTTGTTTACCGTAGTAGCACCATTCTCAGTCTGGATGATTATTCTTGCAATCTTGCCAAATGTCCCGTTAACAAGCCCGTCTTCTACATCAATGTTTCTTGTGATCATGATACGGGCACCTTCAGCTGCTTGCAGTGTGTCAATCAGATTGTCTTTGTGTCCTTTGAAAGGTTGGTGTTGCCTCAGCATTACTCCTGTCTTAGGGTCTTTTCTGTAATCGTCGGCATCTATGTTGGTGACGTTTGAATGGAGAACAGACACAGTTGCAGCATTATGTTTGTGAACCTCTTTGTTGGTGGCAAATATGTGTAGCACGTCATTAGGGCAGTGGGTGGGATCTGTAAAAGCCTGAGCAAGCAGAGCTTTGTCATCATTGCTTAAGGTGCCAGTCTTCTGCTTGACTCTGATTCTATTCAAAAGCTCAGCAAATGAAATGTCTTCCTTCTGTCGCATGATCTCTGTCAGCGTGATCATCTGAAAGTTGTCTTTCCAGACGTCATTGGTATTTTCCTCAAACACGCAGAGTGGCTTACTTTTTCCCAGCGGGGGGACCTGGTAAAAGTCTCCTACTGCTAGTACTGACATACCACCAAAAGGTTTCTTACTGCCTTTGATTTGCTGTAATCTCCAGTTGATGTAGGCAAACAGGGGCTTTGAAATCATTGACACCTCGTCAATAACAATGATCTCCGCATTTGACAGCTGTGCCCTCACTTCATCTATTAGATTTCCAAGTCCTTGGTAGGGTGGCTTCAAGCTTCTTGGCAACTTCAGCAGAGAATGCAATGTGTTGCCTGAAATGTTGAAAGCTGCTGTTCCTGTAAATGCAGTTAGTAAAACGCTGGGCATGGATATGTCTGCTTCCTCACGTAGTCTGGTAAGTTTACAGAGTATCTTTGTCGCCTCAGCATAGATGCACTTTATCAGGTGTGATTTGCCTGTCCCTGCACCACCAGTGACAAAGTAATAGAATGGGTCAGGATTTAGGCCACGCACACGGTTAGTGCACCAGTCACAAACTGAGTAGAATGTCTGAGCTTGTGTCCGGTTAAGGTTTCTGTACATTTTCCGAAGGAAATCAGGGCACATTTGTGGGGCTTTCACAGTAAGCGCAATTCCACCTGTTTGTTTGTGACGTGTATACTCCGGAACATCATCTTGTTCATTCTCATGAAGTGGCTCCCCTTCTTTGCGTTCCTCTACACATTCCAACCTATCCAACTCAGCTTCTGGGGCAAAGGTGTTCCAAGCATCTTCAACAGGTCCGTTTTTTACAAAGTCATCCAAGACTTGTTCCACAATTTTGTTGTGTTGTTCGAACTTCTTTTGGTTGCTGGTAACAATTGCAGACACTGCTTGGATTGCTTCTTCTCCTGGTAAGCTCACACAGGCGCCTTTGTAAAAATCCTGGTGTGTTGGGAACCTTACAGTTTTCAGTGATGACTCTGAACGGTGGGGGAGGTACAGTTTAAGCAGTCTGCCGTAGTAGTTCTCAGGGTCCTTCTTCTCTGAGAAACGTGCGTACCTGATGATTGCAGGCTTCCCTCTCGTGCGTTTTTGAATCATTCCCATTTCATTCAATAGGCTGACACGCTTGCTGTCTTCCTTTTGCTTGCCATCTTCCTTCTGCTTGCCATAGACAACCCTGTAATGGGATGCAAAGTCTGCCAGACACATGGACTCAAACTCTGGTGTTTCAGGTCTGGCTCTGTATTTGTCGACAAAACTCGTCATCCACACATTAAGAGAATCGGCTGGTTTGTTCTGCAATGCACTGAGCGGGAGACTCATTTTCAGTGCGTTGTCACCAGTTGGCAGAAAAACAATCTCACGTGAGCAAGACTTCATTTTCAGGCTGCACGTACGGGCCACAGACTCCTGGGCGCTGACCTCTCTGTGTTTTGAATAAGCCTGAAGAACCTCTTTCATTTCTTCTCGTTCTGTCGCTGTTTCTGGGCTCATTTCTTTGACTATTGTTTTGAGATAGTCACTCAGCTCCCGTTCTGGCTTGGATATGTAGGACAACATGTACATGATGCAACCATACTCATCAAGAATGTACTGGATGTCCATGTTGGCGTTCCAGGCCGTCAGCAAATGTGGATTATAGTTGTTCACCCAGCAGTCCTTGACATCACGCTTCATTAGAATCACGCTTGAGGAGGTCAATGCCTGAATGTAGGAGTTGTACTGATTCAAAGTCATATCACACTGTGCCAGTAGCTGTGACATGTCTTCAAGCTGCACTTTTGGGTTATTAAGCAAATCCCAGACTGGTTTCAGTTTGTTTTTGGCTGCTTGTGGTTTCATTGCACAATCTCCTTGTTCTTCTGGCATCGGGTAAGTTATCCTCGTTTTTCTAATAGGTGGCTTTGGAAATCCAAATCTGCATACTCTGTTACCTTTCTTGCATGATTTTGAATGAGATCTGCTGTGCATTTGAAGTTCTGTTACAAATCTGTGAAGTAAGGCCTGTTTGGCTTCATCAGGCAGCTGGCATGAGATGTTATGATCTATAAAGGCACACACCTTGTCATCACTGTCTTGTCCAAATATAGGAGCTCCTGCTACCCAACAGAGACAATGTATATGAGGGCTCCCTCTCGCCTGAAATTCAACCCGGTAAAAGTAATCGATAACTTCACCAATTGGCTGTGCAGGACCCAACAGCAGCTCTCGCATCAGAGCATCAACCCGTTTGTCAAACATGCGCATGGTGGTCACTGGGTTGCCTCGAAGAATGTCACACTTTTCAGCCCAGTCTAGCCCCGCAAAATCCACCTTTTGACCTTGTTGTGCCTTTATTGCCGTTATTACCTCTGGCCATCTGAATTCTGCAGCAGAGAAGGTAAGAAAAAATGTTGGCTTACCCAATTGTCTGACCATGGCTAGCAAATTCTTCAGATTTTTATCCCAGTAAGCTGGACTCCCTCTCAGTGGTTGCATGAACCTTGTGGCATCTCGGTTTCGCACCAACCTCTCAACCTCACACTTGTCCTGTAGCAGCTTGTTGGATATTTTCCGTCCATCCCTGGTATTGGGTTTTCCTTTCCTTAACTGGATGGACATGCTGCTTTTGGCCATGTGTGTTTCTGTGACAAACTGCGCAAAGAAGAGGTAGCTTGTGTCTCTTGCAAAACGAGTATCAACACAAAAAAGCCTTGCATTGAAATACATGCTCGGGGACAGTTTGACTTGTCTTGCCTGGTCCAATGTATTCTGTCCAGTAGGGAACTGAACAGGGAAAGCCATTGCCTCAAGCCTAGGAACTTTAAAGAAGCTGACAGGTGTGTTTCCTTGTGCAGGTGCAATGCTGAATATTCCATCACCGTGTGTCAGTGCTTCCTCTCCAAGGTCAGATGGCTGCAAACAACTGTCTAGGCCAATTCCAGGTCTTAGTGTATCCTTCTCATCCTCTGCATTGGGAGGTTGTTGGTCATGGCCTTCCTGTTGCTCAGAAGCAGCCGGTAAACATGCAGACTGTACCTCTGATGGATCACAATTTTCGATGCGTTCAAGTATCTCCATCATTTCAGTTTCGTCACAACTGTCGAGTTCCATCCCATCATCATTATCATCATCATCAGCGATTGTCTCATCCACTCTAATTGAAATGTCACTGTAGTCGGGGTGTGTGTCAATGAGTTTTGACAGACCTGCTACTACATTTCCCATGTTGACATAATGAAACAGCTGGTGGCCTTTGTAAGTCAGACATCTTTTCAGCTTGACTCTGTGTAACTGGGATTTGCTGTGCGATCTTGGTAGATTATTGACCGTGGTTTCCACCTCGGATGGCACACACACTACAGCGCCATGTATAGCTGCCTGTCGACCTTTGGGAAGTGTGATGATCTTGGCAAATGGCAGTATTTTGGCCAAAAGTTGTCTTTCCAGCACATTCAAATCGCAGAGCTCTGGGGGAATGGGCGCCAGCTCCATGTTGTTAGCTACAGCGATGGATGATTTGTGTCCTGCTTTTAAATGTAAATCACAGTTGTGACAAACCCATTCTTTGGTCCTTTCATCTGGTACGGTGCATTGTTCAGGTCCTTGACAGTGATTGTTGCACACATGGACATATTTCCCTGTCAAACAGGCAGCAACAATGTGTAGATTCTTCTTGTAATTGCTGTGAATGCAATGTTTCACTTGGTTAGGGAAAAGGGTGCGATGACACATCGTGCACACAAATGTTGGCCCAGCTTTAATGCATTCATGGAAAGTGGATATAGCTGTCTGCATTAGGCTGTTGTCCACTGGTTGACTGCATTCCCGCATGACACGAGTCCATCGTCTGTATTTCATTCTTATTTTGAAGGCACATTGCATCTTATGGGTTATGCGAAAATCTGCTTGAGTTTGACGCTTCATTTTCATGTAACTCATGCAATGTTGCAAGTGACGTTTTCTGAAAGCAGGATCATTATGATATTTTCTGGTGATGTATTGCTTCTGCTTCAACTTGAAATCGACATTTGTGGCATATTTTCTGGTGATGTATTGCTTCTTCTTCAAGTTGTAATCTGCATTTGTCGCATATTTTCTGGTGGTGTACTGCTTCTGTTTCAAGTTGAAATCTGCATTTGTCGCATATTTTCTGGTGATGTATTGCTTCTGCTTCAAGTTGAAATTGGCATCTGTTGCATATTTGCGAATGATATATTGCTTCTGCTTCAACTTAAAATCAGCATCTGCTCTGTATCGGCTGGTGATGTATGTCCTTTTCTTATTGGTGACAGACATCTTTGTAGCCTTGAAATCACGCCTTCTTTCATTTCTGTGTCTTGTCTTCAGTTTTTGTCGTCTCTGTGCATTTAATTTGGACAATGCCTTACTGTCCTTCCATATGCCCTGTGAGGATTTCGCATCAACTGACCGTGGAGAATGCTTGCTGGCTGGGAATCCAGTGTGTGTTACATCTTTGGTCATCTGTGTCACTTTGTTCTCCACATGCTTTGCATTATGTGGTTTGTCAGATTGCACCAGTGGGGACAGCAAACCATCTGACAGACATCTTGCACGATGAAATGAGACTGGCATGAAGTCATACTGCAGTCCATCAATAGGGCCTCTGGTGTCTGTAAGGAGCAATTCATACAACTTATAAATCCTTGCCCCCATATCACTCAAATGTGTAAAAGTGATCATAACAGCTTTTCCTTTTCCAGTGGCAGGAAGTCCATCCTTATTTCGACTATGAGAATCAAACAGTCCATATCTCCCAGACTTGTCTCTGAACAATGCAATGCAATATGGCACTACTATAAAAAGTGCATGTGTAACATCTGCATTGAGGCACTGAAGTCTTGTGGAGAGGTCAACAAACCAACCTTGGTTGTCACCGTCTACCGTGTCTCTCCTACATCCCGATAACACTGGAGATTTAACAACGTTATACTCATATTTGTCAGTGTTGACTCTGAGGGGCACTTCTTCCATTGTCAAGTGTTGATGCTGATAGACATTTCTTTGTTTTAGCTGTTTTATTGTTGAGCCATACAAGCTGTTGCCCTTCTTCAGTATTTGATCAAGATCACCCTTTCTCACATCATCAAGCTCACTGTGGTATGCCAAAAATGTCAGAGCCATGCATGTACACTGTTTGTTCCTTAACCTTCCATAGCCATGATGACCCTGATGAAATGATGCCTGCACAGAAATCTCACTTGGTACACATGGTTCTTGCATGCCATGGTTTTCAGAAGTGCCCATCACACTGTCACTGTGCTCTTGAACTTGACACTGAGTTGAACATGAAAATGACACCACAGGTTCACTATGTACCTCTTGGGCACATTCACTGTCACAAACCTCCATATCCACTATGCTGCTGTGGGGCTCCGGATCCAGTTTAGTCCAGCGTATCTTTGCAGCTTTAGATCTCTTTCCTTTAGATGGCATGATGATATTTGTGGAAGGAGCTATAATTCTCCTCAGAGCTTTGTTCGAAGAGCTATAATTCCCCTCAGAGTTGTGTTGGAGGAGGAGCTATAATTCGCCTCAGAGCTGTGTGGGAGGAGCTATAACTCCCCTCTGAGCTGTGTGGGAGGAGCAATAATGCTATAATTCCCCTCAGAGCTGTGTGGGAGGAGATACAATTCCCCTTAGTGTTGTGTGGGAGGAGCTATAATTCCCCTTAGAGCTGTGTGGGAGAAGCTATATTTCCCCTCAGAGCTGTGTGGGAGAAGCTACATTTCCCATCAGAGTTGTGTGGGAGAAGCTATAATTCCCCTCAGAGCTGTTTAAAAGGAGCTATAATTCCCCTCACAGCGGTGTGGGAGAAACTATAATTCCTCTCAGAGTTGTGTGGGAGGAGCTCTAATTCTCCTCAGCTGTGTGGGAGGAGCTATAATGCTAAGCTGTAATTCCCCTCAGAGCTGTGTAGGAGGAGCTATAATTCCCCTCACAGCGGTGTGGGAGAAACTATAATTCCCCTCAGAGTTGTGTGGGAGGAGCTATAATGCTAAGCTATAATGCTATAATTCCCCCTTGAGCTGTGTGGGAGGAGCTATAATTCCCCTCAAAGCTGTGTGGGAGGAGCTATAATTCCCCTCACAGCGGTGTGGGAGAAACTATAATTCCCCTCAGAGTTGTGTAGGAGGAGCTATAATTCCCCTCACAGCGGTGTGGGAGAAACTATAATTCCCCTTTGAGCTGTGTGGGAGGAGCTATAATTCCCCTCAAAGCTGTATTGGAGGAGCTATAACTTCCCTCCAAGCTGTGTGGGAGGAGCTATAATGCTATAATTGTCCTTAGAGCTGTGTGAGAGGAGCTATAATTCCCCTCAGAGCTTTGTGATTTTTTTTTTTCAAAAATGATTTTGTTTTTTTGTTTTTTCAAAAATGATTTTTTTAAATGATTTTTTTTTTCAAAAATGACATTTTTTTTTTCAAAAATGAATTTTGTTTTTTTCAAAAATGATTTTTTTTTTAATTTTTTTTTTTTCAAAAGTAATTTTTTTTTCAAAAATATATTTTTTTTTCAAAAATATTTTTTTTTTCAAAAATATTTTTTTTTTCAAAAATTAATTTTTATTTTTTTCAAAAATTAATTTTTATTTTTTTCAAAAATATTTTTTTTTTTTACATGGGGCGGTCATAATGTTTTGGCTGATCATGGGGTGGTCATAATGTTTTGGCTGATCATGGGGTTGTCAGCTTTTGTCACCTCCCACTCTAGTTTTGAACATTTCGCCATTCATTCCTATGGGACCAATTTTGCCGCAAAAACGACGATATTTCGTGGACCATTCGGCGAAACGTTCCACAAAGTAATAGCACACCAATCGGGAAAAATCTGCACGTTTCGGTATATTACTTGTCTCTGTAGTGTAAAAACTGTGGGAGGAGTCTACAAGCATTATCAAGTCTAGCAGATGAAGTCACATGCATTTGGAGTGTCTCAGCATCTTGTGTTTACAACCACTGTTTCCTAGCAACGCTCATGCCCTGTTTATGCTTCCCAAATACTACTTCATCAAAACTGCCCCATCAGAATTACCCCATCAAAACTGCCCCATCATATTCCTCTATTATAAATCAGTACATGGTGTGTCTGTCCCCTCCCCCGGGCTTTGTAATCAGAGCTGAGATGCTCCAGCCACCTCCCCCCCTGTGTATAACAGAAGCTTTGGTAACCATGGCAACAAAACAAACACTAACAGTACACTCTGATTAATGGCTAAAATTTCCTGAAATGACCTCTAAACAAATGGCCGTATTTTAAAAACTATACATCCTACAGCGAAGATCTTTATATTGTGAGAATCACAAGACCCAGACCTAGATTTTGATGTATAGTATGTCTCTGAAATATTAAAAATTAAGGCACGGTCGCAGTTTAGAAATTGCCCTTCAAATTTGGAGGGGGCTAGAGTGTAGTTTCAATGAATGTCAATGGACGGCGTGAGTTACAAACAAATGGTCATATTATGAAAACTATCAGGACTATGGCTTAGCCGTGGACATGTTTAGTGGCAGCAGGGATAGCTGAACGTTTTGATATAAGATTTGTGTAGGTGGGCTTGAAAATGAGGGAGTGGCGGCAGTTTAGAAATCATGTTCTGATTTTTCAGCTTTTGTCATCTCCCACTCTAGTTTCCCCATTCATTCCTATGGGACCAATTTCGCCGCAAAAATGACGATATTTCGTGAACCATTCGGCGAAACGTTCCACAAAGTAATAGCACACCATTCGGGAACAATCCGCACGTTTCGGTATATTACTTGTCTATGTAGTGTAAAAACTGTGGGAGGAGTTAGGGTGGTAAATTTGGCTATAATAATTAGAATAATATATATGTGAGATAACAGTAAGTGGTCTTGCTATGCAAGAATACTTAACTAGAAAATGCATTTCCTGGGGAAAATGCGTGGGAATGCTGAATTGCTAAAACGGCCCCCAGCAAAATTGCCCCCATCATATTGCCATCAATACTGTCCCATCATATTGCCACCATCAAAACTGCCCCATCAGAATTGCCTCATCAAAACTGCACCATCATATTGCCACCATCAAAACTGCCCCATCAAAAAATATTTTTTTTTTTCAAAAATATTTTTTTTTTTCAAAAATAATTTTTTTTTTTTCAAAAATATTTTTTTTTTTTCAAAAATAATTTTTTTTTCAAAAATGATTTTTTTTTTTTCAAAAATATTTTTTTTTTCAAAAATTTTTTTTTTTTTCAAATTTTTTTTTTTCAAAAATTTTTTTTTTTCAAAAATGATTTTTTTTTTTTCAAAAATATTTTTTTTTTTTCAAAAATATTTTTTTTTTTCAAAAATAATTTTTTTTCAAAAATATTTTTTTTTTTCAAAAATATATTTTTTTTTTCAAAAATATTGCTGAATAGCTAAATTGCTAAAATGACCGCCATCAAAACTGCCCCATCAGAATTGCCACCATCAAAACTGCCCCATCATATTCCTCTATTATAATCAGTACATGGTGTGTCTGTTCCCTCCCCCTGGGCTCTGTAATTAAAGCTGAGATGCTCCAGCCACCTCCCCCCCTGTGTATAACAGAAGCTTTGGTAACCATGGCAACAAAACACACACAGTACACTCTGATTAATGGCTAAAATTTCCTGAAATGACCTCTAAACAAAAAGCTTTTTCTCAAAAACTGTAAAAGATATCAAACTGAAAAGATATAGCCAGATAGCTGAATATTTTGTGAACATTTTAAAGTTTGTTTGGTGTCTCTAGGTGAAAGTATGAAGGAGCTGAAACTTTTGGGAGCGGAAGAAAAATTTAAGGATTTCAAGCATGCTCCCATTGACTTCAATGTTAAAAAAAAGTGATAAAAAGCTTAATATTTTAAAAAGTATAAATGGTAGAAAAAAAGTTGAAAAAGAGCACACCTCAGCTAAAAGAGACGAACATTTTGATAGTTGAATGGTTTTAATAGCTGAAAGTATGCAGAAGTTACGCATTACCGAAAAACGTACGGAATAAAATTAAAAATAATAAATAAAATCGAATAACAATAGTGGGACTGCTAAAGCATTCCCACTAAATATATATGTGAGATAACAATAAGTGGTCTTGCTATGCAAGAACACTTAATAATATATATGTGAGATAACAATAAGTGGTCTTGCTATGCAAGAACACTTAAATACTGTAGCTGCCTGCCTGTGGTATTAATAGGATCAGAAGAACACCACCAATTTTCTTCAGGTAGCTTTAGGTGCACACTGTACAGAGGACACAGTACACTAACTGTAAATACTGTAGCTCCCTGCCTGTGGTATTAATAGGAGCAGAACAACAGCTATTGTCTTCAGATAGCTTTAGGTGCACACTGTGCAGAGGACACAGTACACTAACTGTAAATACTGTAGCTGCCTGTGGTATTAATAGGAGCAGAAGAACACCACCAATTTTATTCAGGTAGCTTTAGGTGCACACTGTACAGAGGACACAGTACACTAACTGTAAATACTGTAGCTGCCTGCCTGTGATATTAATAGGAGCAGAACAACAGCTATTGTCTTCAGATAGCTTTAGGTGCACACTGTGCAGAGGAAACAGTACACTAACTGTAAATACTGTAGCTGCCTGACTGTGGTATTAATAGGATCAGAAAAACACCACCAATTTTCTTCAGGTAGCTTTAGGTGCACACTGTGCAGAGGACACAGTACACTAACTGTAAATACTGTAGCTGCCTGTGGTATTAATAGGAGCAGAAGAACACCACCAATTTTATTCAGGTAGCTTTAGGTTCACACTGTGCAGAGGACACAGTACACTAACTGTAAATTCTGTAGCTGCTTGCCTATGATATTAATAGGATCAGAAGAACACCACCAATTTTCTTCAGGTAGCTTTAGGTGCACACTGTGCAGAGGACACAGTACACTAACTGTAAATACTGTAACTGCCTGACTGTGGTATTAATAGGAGCAGAACAACAGCAATTGTCTTCAGGTAGCTTTAGGTGCACACTGTGCAGAGGACACAGTACACTAACTGTAAATACTGTAGCTACCTGCCTGTGGTATTAATAGGATCAGAAGAACAACAGCAATTTTATTCAGGTAGCTTTAGGTGTACAATGTGCAGAGGACACAGTACACTAACTGTAAATACTGTAGCTGCCTGCCTGTGGTATTAATAGGATCAGAAAAACACCACCAATTTTCTTTAGGTGCACACTGTGCAGAGGACACAGTACACTAACTGTAAATACTGTAGCTTCCTGCCTGTGGTATTAAGAGGAGCAGAACAACAGCAATTGTCTTCAAGTAGCTTTAGGTGCACACTGTGCATATGACAAAGTTCACTAACTGTAAATACTGTAGCTGCCTGCCTGTGGTATTAATAGGATCAGAAGAACACCACCAATTTTATTCAGGTAGCTTTAGGTACACACTGTACAGAGGACACAGTACACTAACTGTAAATACCGTAGCTGCCTGCCTGTGGTATTAATAGGAGCAGAACAACAGCAATTGTCTTCAGGTAGCTTTAGGTGCACACTGTGCAGAGGATGCAGTACACTAACTGTAAATACTGTAGCATCCTCCCTGTGGTATTAATAGGATCAGAAGAACACCACCAATTTTATTCAGGTAGCTTTAGGTGCACACTGTGCAGAGGACACAGTACACTAACTGTAAATACTGTAGCTTCCTGCCTGTGGTATTAATAGGAGCAGAACAACAGCAATTGTCTTCAGGTAGCTTTAGGTGCACACTGTGCATAGGACAAAGTTCACCAACTGTAAATACTGTAGCTGCCTGCCTGTGGTATTAATATGATCAGAAGAACACCACCAATTTTTTCAGGTAGCTTTAGGTGCACACTGTACAGAGGACATAGTACACTAACTGTAAATACTGTAGCTGCCTGCCTGTGATATTAATAGGAGCAGAACAACAGCAATTGTCTTCAAGTAGCTTTAGGTACACACTGTGCAGAGGACGCAGTACACTAGCTGTAAATACTGTAGCGTCCTCCCTGTGGTATTAATAGGATCAGAAGAACACCAATAATTTTCTTCATGTAGTTTTAGGTGCACACTGTGCAGAGGACACAGTACACTAACTGTAAATACTGTAGCTGCCTGACTGTGGTATTAATAGGAGCAGAACAACAGCAATTGTCTTCAGGTAGCTTTAGGTGCACACTGTGCAGAGGACACAATACACTAACTGTAAATACTGTAGCTGCCTGCCTGTGGTATTAATAGGATCAGAAGAACAACAGCAATTTTATTCAGGTAGCTTTACGTGCACAATGTGCAGAGGACACAGTACACTAACTGTAAATACTATAGCTTCCTGCCTGTGGTATTAATAGGATCAGAAGAACACCACCAATTTTATTCAGGTAGCTTTAGGTGCACACTGTGCTTAGGACACAGTACACTAACTGTAAATACTGTAGCTGCCTGCCTGTGGTATTAATATGATCAGAAGAACACCACCAATTTTCTTCAGGTAGCTTTAGGTGCACACTGTGCAGAGGACACAGTACACTAACTGTAAATACTGTAGCTGCCTGACTGTGGTATTAATATGATACGAAGAACAACAGCAATTTTATTCAGGTAGCTATAGGTGCACAGTGTGCAGAGGACACAGTACACTAACTGCAAATACTGTAGCTGTCTGCCTGTGGTATTAATAGGAGCAGAACAACAGCAATTGTCTTCAGGTAGCTTTAGGTGCACACTATGCAGAGGACACAGTACACTAACTGTAAATACTGTAGCTGCTTGCCTGTGATATTGATAGAATCAGAAGAACACCACCAATTTTCTCCAGGTAGCTTTGGTTTTCAGAAGAACACCACCAATTTTTTTCAGGTAGCTTTAGATGCACACTGTGCAGAGGACACAGTACACTAACTGTAAATACTGTAGCTGCCTGCCTGTAGTATTAATAGGATCAGAAAAACACCACCAATTTTCTTCAGGTAGCTATAGGTGCACAGAGGTGCACAGAGGACACAGTACACTAACTGTAAATACTGTAGCTGCCTGCCTATGGTATTAATATGATCAGAAGAACACCACCAATTTTTTTCAGGTAGCTTTAGGTGCACACTGTACAGAGGACATAGTACACTAACTGTAAATACTGTAGCTGCCTGCCTGTGGTATTAATAGGAGCAGAACAACAGCAATTGTCTTCACGTAGCTTTAGGTGCACACTGCAGAGGACGCAGTACACTAACTGTAAATACTATAGCATCCTGCCTGTGGTATTAATAGGATCAGAAGAACACCACCAATTTTCTTCAGGTAGCTTTAGGTGCACACTGTGCAGAAGACACAGTACACTAACTGTAAATACTGTAGCTGCCTGCCTATTGTATTAATAGGAGCAGCACAACAGCAATTGTCTTCAGGTAGCTTTAGGTGCACACTGTGCAGAGGATGCATTACACTAACTGTAAATACTGTAGCATCCTCCCTGTGGTATTAATAGGATCAGAAGAACACCACCAATTTTCTTAAGGTAGCTTTAGGTGCACACTGTGCAGAGGACACAGTACACTAACTGTAAATACTGTAGCTGTCTGCCTGTGGTGTTAATAGGATCAGAAGAACACCACCAATTTTCTCCAGGTAGCTTTAGGTGCACACTGTGCAGAGGACACAGTACACTAACTGTAAATACTGTAGCTGCCTGCCAGTGGTATTAATAGGATCAGAGGAACACCGCCAATTTTCTTCAGGTAGCTTTAGGTGCACACTGTGCAGAAGACACAGTACACTAACTGTAAATACTGTAGCTGCCTGCCTGTGGTATTAATAAAAACAGAACAACAGCAATTGTCTTCAGGTAGCTTTAGGTGCACACTGTGCTTAGGACACAGTACACTAACTGTAAATACTGTAGCTGCCTGCCTGTGGTATTAATAGGATCAGAAGAACACCGCCAATTTTCTTCAGGTAGCTTTAGGTGCACACTGTGCAGAGGACACAGTACACTAACTGTAAATACTGTAGCTGCCTGCCTGTGGTATTAATAAAAACAGAACAACAGCAATTGTCTTCAGGTAGCTTTAGGTGCACACTGTGCAGAGGACGCAGTACACTAACTGTAAATACTGTAGCATCTTCCCTGTGGTATTAATAGGATCAGAAGAACAACACCAATTTTATTCAGGTAGCTTTAGGTGCACACTGTGCAGAGGAAACAGTACACTAACTGTAAATACTGTAGCTGCCTGCCTATGGTATTAATAGGATCAGAAGAGCACCACCAATTTTATTCAGGAAGCTTTAGGTGCACAAAAAAAAAAATTTGTAATGCGAGAGGAGACTGAAGGAGTGAGGTGAGGAGTAGACAGATAGATTTGGGTGTCATCAGCATATGATTATTATTATTTTTTTATTATATAATTATAAGAATAAGCAATGAAATGAATTGTATGATGTTACTATTATGAAATTACAATTATGGAGTTGGTTTTAACTTTTAAGATGAGATTATTATGAATTTAATATAAAGGGTTTATAATTATAGTGTTAGTTTAAATGTAAGATATACAGAATGTATTAATGAGATGACTAATAGAGATTGGGAGTACTAAAATTGATGCCGCTATATTTTATTAAATGAGGAGTACTAAGATGGCACTGGTTCGAGTCCGGATGTGCTGATGAGATGAACAGCATATACTGGAGGCATAAATACACACACAGGTATGGCTGGGAGTAGTATATGGAGTACCTAAATCATGATAGTTTATGAAAGAAATAAATAGTGAATGCAAGTGAAAAAATCTGGAGTACCAATATGAACACAACTGCATTTAACAATGCATGGGATGTACCAATATGATGTCCAGCATTAACATGGATAAAGAGGAAGTGATGTAAAGCTGTTGGGAGGAAGTGATACAATAGGGTGTAGTGGGTGGAATTAACGGGAGTAGTGGAAGTATTAATGGGTACTAAAGGAGCTGTCACTGTCCACCCCAGCTTCTGAGGAGACCCAATGGGAGGGGTGAAATGTGACAAGCAGGGAGAGACAGTGACGTTCTTCTGCTGTTTGGATCACTCACTGAGGCGGCAAGCTGACTTCTGGGGAGTACAGGTGGGCTTTGCATAGTTCATGCTTGTATTTCTAGCTCTGCATATCTTTATACATTTTTTAATAAAAGTTTCTAATGCTTGCAAAAAAAATTTTGGATTGAAAGAGGTATAGATGACAGAGAGAAAGACAGACATAATTTTGACTTTGTACAAATCATTAATAAGATCTTATCTAGAATACACAGTTCACTTTTGGGTACCAGTTCACAAAAAGAGTACTGGAGAAAGTGCAGAGAAGGGCAACCAAACCAATATGAAGCATGGATATGAGATAGGATTAGCCAAACTGAATGTATTCTCTCTTGAGAAGGGGCAATTGAACGGGATGTATAAATACATACATGATCCATATAGTCAACTTCCATATAGAGAATAATTCACTTTCAACTCATTGCAGAGATGGGGGGAACTATTTAAATCTGGAAAAAAAGAGATTTAATTTCCACATACAGAAAGGATTCTTTACAGTAATATCTGTGAAAATGTGGAATAGAACTAGTTCTGGCCAGATCAGTTGATTTTTTTTTTAAAAGTACTAGGTACATTCCTTAATGCACAAAATATAACTTAATATTAAAATTTATAGGTAATAACACCAGGAATAGTTGATACAAGGAATATGTGATTGCCTCCTGGGGAGTTAGGCAGGAATTTTCCCCCACTGGAAAAAAATTGGATCATGCTTTATTGTTTTTTTTGCCTTCTGCTAGATCAACTTTGTTTTTTTCTACTGGTTGAGCTAGATGGACTTGTATCTTTTCTAAACCTGGCTAACTATGTAACTACATAATTATGTAGTCATGGCAAGACAGTACAAATTGGGAGGAGGGAGGAGAACTGTTCTTGCACATAATGTAATGTGTTCCCACCCTGGGGCCCTGGCACTATTTTTTTAGAGCTTTTATGCTTATTACATGATTGATACTAGAGATAAGAGGGTCTCTAATGGCTGACCATGCCCCTATAAACACTGTAACCTCCACACCAATAAAGTGTGGAAAGCAGCATAATAGCAGCTGTTGTCCCTCTGTGAATAGAACATAATTGCTAACACCTTCCTGCCTGGCCTATAGAAAAATGATGGCCGGGCAGAAGCGCTGTTGTTCTGGGAGGAGGTCATATGACCTCCTCCCAGAATGTGCCTCTCACGGGACCTGTGGGGCTGCGCAGAGGCGCGATCTGTCACCGGCTGTGTCCATCACACAATCCGGTAACTGATCACTGTACCAGCCTGCTACCAGTACCATGTGATCACTGTGACCAATCAAAGCAGATCACATTACAATTGTAAACAATGGATGGCTTCCTTTAAAGCCATCCATTGTATACAATTGTGTTTCTAGGTGTGATTGGTCGCAGTGATCACATAACAGACAGAGCGAATCAAAGCCCATCTGTACCATGTGATTGGATTTGGCCAATCACAGCTAATCGCAACAAAAGACACTGAATGAACCAGTTTCATTCAGTAAAAAAAGTTGCTTATACTAATGAAATTAATTGGTTTAAGCAATCATAATGTGTAAAAAAAATCGTGATCACTTCCCCAGAGTAGTACAGTGTTACCATTGTAACACTATATTGCTCTGGCCCAGTGTGTTAGAAAAAACATTGTAAAAAAAACAAAAAAAAAACTAATTTAATAAAAAAGAAAGAAAAAATATATTTTTATTGTTTACATATTGTCCCAGTTAGTGTCCCTGATCACCACCACACCATTATTTTATAACATTGTTCTGCACTGGTGACAGCATGTAAAAAAAAAAATGCTGAAAAAATATTTTTTAATTTCTTAATTTTCCAAATATTATATGAAAAATTACAACTTCAAAAAACTCACTATGCCTCTTACTAAATACCTTGGACTATCTAATTTACAAAACGGGATAATTTGTGGGTATTTGTACTGTCCTGGCATTTTCAGGCCTCAAGAAATTAGATATCAGTACATCAGGATTTATTAATTTTCAGACACATATACAATAGTTTGTGGACTCTATAACTTTCCTACAAACTAAATAATAAACATTTATGTGGGTTACTTTCACCAAAGAAAAGTAGCAGTATGCATTTTGACTTAAATTTATTAGGAAAGATTATTTGCAAAATGTTGTAACAGAAACGAGGAAAACACATTTTTTTTCAAAATTAGACATTTTTGGCCTTTTTTTCATTTATTTAGCAAAAAAATAAAAAAAAAAAAATGGTGATGAAATACCCCCAAAAGAAATCTCTATTTGTTTGAATAAAATGATAAAAAATTCTTATGGGTACATTGTTGTATGACTGCGCAATTGTCATTCAAAGTTTGACAGCACTGAAAGCTAAAATTGGCCTGGGCAGGAAGGGAGAAAAGTGCCCGGTATTGAAGTGGTTAAACCAAATTATTTTCCAAATTGTTATTAAAAGTACTAATTATACTTTTGAGGAGTCTATGGAGTGGAGGAAAAAAGTAGATAGTTTAGCAAGCAGAGTTTATGAACAAAGGGAGACCTTTTAATGAGCATTGTGATCTAATTGAACACATATAAAGTGGTGAGTTTGAAAAGTATCTTTGATTTTTTGGAAGAAATAAAATGTAGAGTTTGAGGAGCAGCTTTAATTTTTTGTGAAAATGTAGGTGTTTAATGAAAGGAGTACATTTCTGCAAAAAAATTTAAATCAAATTTTCCTTTAAATATAGTTTATATATAGTTAAAGTGGTTGCAAACCCTGTACAACCACTTTTTCCTACAGGTAAGCCTATAATAAGCCTGTAGGTACTGTAAATATCTCCTAAACCTGTACGGTGCATGCGCACTGAAGAAAGGGCACGATCATGCCATTTCTATAGTGCCTGTGCCATGACCGACATGCACCGGAGTGACATCACGTGACTCCGGCCAGTAACAGAGCCGGAGTCCACGGCCCCAGAAAGAAGAGGAGTTGAAGATGGACGCAATTACACAGTGACATTGCGGGCTTCTTCTGCAGGTAAGTGGCACATAATGGGCTACTATGTGATGCATACTAGCCTATTATGCTTTCACTTTGCAGGTAACAAAGAGGAAGTAAAACCCATCAGGGTTTACTTCTTCTTTAATAGGGTTGAAAAAAGATCCAGATCAACCTATATGTGTGTATGTGTGAGTGATTTGTATCCTCTAATTCTCACAGCCCTGTATATTTTGCTTCCTGAAGAAGGCATCTAAATGTTTTTTTGAAATCGTTAACACTCTCAGCTAGTACCACCTCCTGGGGGTTGGAGTTCCACATTTGTACTTCTCTGACAATAAAGTATCCTTTCCACAATCTAAGGTTAAATCTCCATTTTTTTTATTTCAAGTGATGGCTGTGTTTCCCCTTCAGGCACCTTAGAGTCAACAGTTTATTACAAGTACTGTAATCACCTTTGATGAATTTGTACATTGTAATCATATTCCCTCTTAACCACTTCAATACCAGGCACTTAGACACCTTCTCACCCAGGCCAATTTTCAGCTTTCAGCGCTGTCGCAATTTGAATGACAATTGCGTGGTCATACAACACTGTACTCAAACAATTTTTTTATCATTTTGTTCCCACAAATAGAGTTTTCTTTTGGTGGTATTTGATCACCTCTGCGTTTTTTATTTTTTGTGCAACAAATAAAAAAAAACTGAAAATGTTGAAAAAAAACAAGTTTTTCTTTGTTTCTGTTAAAAATTTTTGTAAATAAGTATGTTTTCTTCTTCAATGACGGGCACTGATATGGCTGCATTGAGAGGAACTGATACAGCGGCACTGATGGGCACCGATGAGGTGGCACCAATGAGGTGGCACTGATGAGGTGGCACTGACGGGCACTGATGATGGGCACTGATAGGTGGCACTGATGGGCACTGATAGGTGGCACTGATATGCGGCACTGATGGGCACTCATAGGTGGCACCAATGGGCATTTATAGGCAGCACTGATGGGCACTCGTAGGTGGCATTGATGGGTACTTATGGGTGGCACTGATGGGTACTTATGGGTAGCACTGATAGGTGACACAGATGGGCACTGATGGGCACTGATAGGTGGGCACTGATGGGCATGGATGGGCACTGACAGGTGGCACTGATGGACACTGATGGGAGGCACTGATGACACTGATTGGTGGCACTGATGCCCCTAAGGGTGGCATTGCTGGGCATCACTGCAATATAATGATGCCAATCAGTGCCCATTTGTGGGCACTGATTGGCACAGATTGGGCACTGACTGGGCACATTGGGCACATGTGGATGGCCATGGTGTACATACATGGCCATCCACATGTTGCCCCCTTCCCTGGTGGTCCTAGTGGCGATCCCTGGTGGTCCAGTGTAGTCATCTGAGGGGGGGCTGCACTGATAAACAATCAGCGCAGACCCCCCGTCAGGGGAGCCGCCGATCGGCTCTCCTCTACTCGCGTCTGTCAGATGCGAGTGAGGAAAAGCCGATCAACGGCTCTTCCTATTGACATTGTGACAGCCGTGATTGGACATGGCTGATCACGTGGTAAAGAGCCTCCAGCGGAGGCTCTTACCAAGATCGGTGGAGCGGTGTGTCAGACTGACACACCGCTCCACCGATCGCTGCGATGCGCGCTCCCGCGGGCGCACGGCGGCATGTTATCCTGCTGGACGTCATATGATGCCCAGTCAGGATAACTGAACCACCGCCCGGCCGTCATCTGCTATGGGCCGGGGGGAAGTGGTTAAGCACCTCTTCTCTAGAGTGCATAACTGTATACTGAATGTAATTGATTCACATAGCTGAGGTCATCCATCCCCTTTGTTATTTTTTTTGCCTTTCACTGAACGCATTGTAATTCAATGTCTTTACTAAGGATTGGTGACCAAAACTGAACTGCATTAGGGATGGTCCCGATGCTCGCAAACGAACCGAACATATGGGGCGTTTGTTGCAAATTCGATAATATTCGCAATCGCAGTGCATTGATGGCTGCTGATTGGCCAAAGCATGCACCTGACCTGCATGCTTTAGCTAATCACAGTATGCTCTGCTGTGAGAGCCATGATTGCCCAAAGGCAGGGGGGCTAAGTCCACACCCACACTATATAAGGCTGCTTATACTACGGCAGCCGTATGTTGTGTTATGATTGAGAGAACATTAGCTAGATGCAGGTTAGTGGTGTGCAGGCAGATTAATATATATACATATTACAGTATACAGTATTACAGTATACAGTACAGGCAGTGTATTAATTTTATATATATATATATATATATATATATATATATATATATATATACAGTGTATACTCTGCATTCAGTGTAGACTACATATACAGTGCAGGCAGTCTAATATATATATATATATATATATATATATATATATATATATATATATATATATATATATATATATACACAGTGCATGCAGTGTAGTAAATATATACACACACACATACAGTGCAGTCAGTGTACAGTATATAATACAGTGTATTAAAGTGGTTAAGGGTCCCCCCCAGTCCATACCAGGCCCTTTTCATCTGGTATAGATTTTATGGGAAACTCCATGCCAAAATTAAAAAAAAAAAACAGCGTGGGGTCCCCCAACCAAAATCAATGCCAGGCCCTTTGGGTCTGGCATAGATTTTAATGGAAACCCCACTCCCAAAATTCATACCAGACCCTTATCCAAGAAAGCAGCCTGGCAGGCTCACTCGTTCCCCCTCCTGAACCATACCAGGCTGCTTGCCCTTAACATGGGGTCTCCCAAAGCACCTTGTCCCCATGTTGATGGGGAGAAGGGTCTCGTTCCGACAACCCTGGCCCAGTGGATGTGGGGGTCTGCGGGCGGGGGGCTTTTTAGAATCCGAAAGCCCCCTTCAACAAGGGGGCCCCCAGTTTATGCTTCATAGTGTTCCGTGAAGTCCATCCATCTTCAATCACACCAGCCAAAAAAAGCTCTGCCTCGTCTCTTGGCTGTGACAGCTGTTATATTGGCAAGGGCGGGCCACCCAGTGACGTAACTGAGTGACCCTGCCCCTTCTGATGCCATGTGATGTCAGATGGGGGTGGGGTCATCCGGTTACATCAGGGGTTGGGCCCACCCTTTCCTTTATAACAGCTGTCACAGCAAAAAGACAGCAGTCAGCGGGAGCCCTCCCATGGAGGTGGAGTAGTTTCATTTTTTTTTCTATTGTTCGGGTCCTTTGAGCGGCGTGATTAAAGATGAATATACATTGCGGGACACTTTTCACTTTTTTTTTACTAAAATTGTCAAAAATTGTCTTTTATGGTTTTTACTTTTTGACACTTTTTTTGGTGAATGGGTAAGGGTACAATATACCCGATACCCATTCACATGGGAGGCCGGGATCTGGGGGCCCCCTTGTTAAAGAGGGCTTCCAAAAATTTGATAAGCCCCCACCCGCAGACCCCGACAACCAATGGCCAGGGTTGTCAGGATCAGGCCCTTAGGGGGGACCCCAAGGCACCCTCCCCATGTTGAGGGCATGTGGCCTGGTAGGGTTTAGGAGGGGGGGTGCTCGCCCCCTATCCTGTCCTCCAGTCTGCATGCTCAGATAAGGGTCTGGTATGGATTTTTTTTATTATTTAAAATCCATACCAGACCCGAAGGGCCTGGTATTGACTGGGGGAACCCACGCTGATTTTTTCCTTGATTTTTAACCATATTGCCTTTAGAAATGTCATTTTGCTGCGGCAATATAATACACATCACATAGATGCACCACTTTACAGGCAGACTAAGGGGACCCCCAGGCATTAAATTTAAAGGAATATTTAATTTTTATTGTTTCACTTTAAGCATTATTAAAATCACTGCTCTAGAAAAAAACGGTAGTTTTAAAAACTTTTTTTTTGCATTGATAAATGTCCACTGAGACAGTACCCGGGTCCCTATACACTTTTTATGACAATAACTTGCATATAAGCTTTTAAAATTAGCACTTTAGATTTTTCATGTTCGTGTTCCATAGATTTTAATAGGGTTCGCAATTTTTTGCCTGTTCGCATGTTCTGGTGCAAACTGAACTGGGGGGTGTTCGGCCCATCCCTAAACTGCATTTTCACAATGAGACAGAATCAGTGTTTTGTAAAGTTGTATAATTTTTGATCTATCTCTCAAATATATGCCCTTTTTAATGCATGAGAGTATTTTAGCTTTGTTAGCTGCATTTTGGCATTTATTGCTATTGCTAAATATGTGATCTACATGTACTCCCAGACCCTTTTCCATCACTGATTCTCCCAGGGGATCCCTCCTATTGTTTATTTAGCATGTATATTTTTGGCACCCAAGCACATACCGTCACATTTCTCAATATTGAACCTCATCTACCATGTAGCTGCCCAGCCCAGCCCCCTATTTTATCAAGGTCTTTCCGAATCATGCTATATCCATGCTGATTATTTCCATGCATAATTTGGTATCAGATGCTAAAATTGAGCTCTTAATTCCAACTTCTTATATCATTAACAAAAATATTTAACAGTATTAGCCCCAAGACAAAGCCGCAGGGCACCCCACTCACAACCTTAGACCATTATGAGAATGAGTCATTTGCCACTACTCTCTGGACCTGTTCAATATCTGGTTTCCATATACATACAATGTCATCAACTCCAGCAGATCTTATTTCGTTAGAATTTATTAAGTACATTATCAATTTCTTTAGCAAAATCTAGAAAAACTATGTTCACTGGACTTCCACCATCCAAATTCTCACTTACTTCCTCACAGAGCGATACCAGGTTGGTCTGACAACCAACCAAATTGATCCTGGTTGTCACTTATGTAGCAATAACTCACGGTGGAGCTGCTGGCTTAAAGCGGGCTGTTACCGTCACCTTCGTTACCGCGATTTCACCAGAACCGGGTCTAGGGACCCGTTGAGCTTAATACCAGACAATGTAGGCACTGGACACTTGAGTGTCTTTTCCAAGGTTTTAATAAAGAGTAACTGAAGGAAGTAGCAGGAAAGAGGTAGAAGAAGAATTGCAGGGAAGTTCAAATACCTTTTCTTAGTGTAGTATTAGGAATTGGAATCTTGTAGATGACTGTACTCTCCTTTTAGAGTTGAATCTTTGCCCGCCCAGATAGGTTTCTCTCACTAACCTAGCAGCCGATACGCAGCACGAACAAAAGTCTCTGCCACAGACTTGAATGTAATAGAAACCCGTACGATCCTCTGCCACAGGATGTAATGGTTTACGATGAATAGCAAACACAGCACTAGAACCTTTAAGCCGACCCGGCAGTACTATGTGGTAGGTTAACTTTAGGATGCATCCTCCAACTGAGTCACCAGGCCCCTCCCTTGACCAGCACTCTGCATGATCCTTCCATGATGGGTCCTCCCCTGGGATCTTCTCAGTTGTCCAGCTTCTTCCCATAGGACAGACAGCACAGGACCATTCATTCGCCGCTGTGGTAGGCCCCACACAGGCTTCTGGGCCCACCCACATGCTGCAGCAACATTGTCCTCCCGGTTGGAGGACCACGAGGTAGTACTCCTAACACATACCTGTCAGCCAGGAGGGCCAGCAGGTGGAACGAAAGAACCCCAAAACACGGCGTCTGTCCCATAAATACCCTCTCCCAAAATGCAACTCGGAGGACCACCTCCACCGAGTTATCTCCGGGACAGAGGAGCACTTATACACTTTAACGTGTTGCCTTTCCAACACCGACCCATGGCGACAACGACACACACAGGCACAGTGTGAAACTACATGCAACACAGCCAAACTAGAAGAGAGGCTAAATCTGACTATGTATGAACAGGTAACCCACTAAATTTACCTATAAGCGTTAGATTGAAAGATCTACCAGCGCTAAATACTCCCCCCACTACAATAGACGTTGTCCTCAACGTCTGTCAAAATAACTCCCAAGCCTGAGAGTAGGTATTTGAACTTAAAACTTGGATAAGGACAAGGAAGAAGAAAAGACAGTATAGAGATATTACAGTTTCAACATTTATACAACAACATGTTCACATCCGCAAACAAAATCACATTAGAACTGTTACAAACCCCACTATCTATCTAGCTGAAAAGCCTAACAGCTTGATAGGAGATTCAATTGTTCCTAAAAAAAAAAAACAAAGTTAAACACACACTAAATATGTACAGTATCATCACTAAACAGTTTAGGAGCAAAGCCTCATTCCAGAAAAAGAATGACACCCTCTCCCCACATATTTTCCTTTTAATGGAAATAAACTAAGATAACTTGAAAAGTCCATCCCTATCTTTGAGTGAATTACATCCTATCAATCAAGAAAATCCAGCTAGCAAAGAGTCTTTGGATTTGAGAACGCTGGGATGAATATTATCGCTTGACCGTGGAGATCTCTAGACACTGACACTTTCTAACTACATACCCCAAAGTTCTTTATCATAATCACTAATAAAACCGAGGATCTGGCAATGTCAGTTTCTTTCCTAGTTTATCCACGGTAGTGATAAAGTACACAACATCATCTTTTCCTGGTCTGCAAATGACCACTTTGTCAGCATAGATGTGCCGACCATAGTTCCAATGTAGGAAACATCCACTGAAGCGTTCATCCATGGCAACAGAATATCCAGCTCTCCGGAAAGGTTTTGGCACAGACAAATAATCCCAAACTTGATTAGAAGTCCGCGCTTAGGAAAATAATTATTAGAAGAGCTGCAGCCTCCCCTTAATTAATTCCTATTAGGAGTTAATTGAAAGTATGTAATGGAGAGATCTGGGGAATTGGTGCTGCCCTATTAACAGTAAGTATTACTTGGAGGTCAGAAAAATAAATAAATAAATAAATAGATAAATAGAAATAGTGACAAAAAATGTGTATATGCAAGGAAAGGACTAGATGTGTGTCCCTTAAGTGAATGTACCCCTATATATGCGCCAAAAATAAATGAATAAAATAATTAATTTATATAGTATAAGATCCTAAAGGGTGAACGTGTAAATCCTCTGTGTTGTGTGAATAAATAATACAGTAAGTGGGTTGGGTTTACACTTGCTCCACCTTCAATGTGAAACTTTGCATATGCAATAAACCAAACAAAACAAAAAATAAAAAATTTTTTGTTGAAATTAGTGAATAGCCTCCTTTTTAAAATTATTGGGGTCCGTGAAAAAGCACACTGATTGGGGGCTAATAGTATCCGTATGAGGTTACCACATATCCCCAATATATATGGTGACTAAAGTGCACTGTGTATAAAGCGAAACCAAAGTGCAAAAAACCTCTATAGTACAGTATATTAAATTTCCTCAAAATTCATATATAAAAAGATAGGAATCCAAACAGTTAACACTCAAATTAAAAACAGCGAATATGAATACAACATCTGTAAACCAGTCCCTGTATTGGACCCAGGCAGGAATAAAATGTCTAATTTGCAGCCAGAACCTTGCAGATGAAGCAACAGTGATCCCAGACCAGAGGAGGATCTAGCAGCACGGAGGTGGATAGTAGCGGAGGTACCCGGGCCTGGATCAGTATAAGGGGACCCTTATCATCGGTCTAACGGAAGAAACTCATGGTGCAGTGAAGCCTAAAAGGGACATCCATCAGAGGCAGCTACCCAAAGACACCCACTCCTCTGCCTAATACCCCTTGGGGGTGACGGATTCTGGTGAGTGGGGGAGCATGGGGGGGGAGCACTTGGAGTCACCAGCTTCTACTTGCACGGAAGTCACCTCTTATCACCCCTTGGACATTTTTAAATGCATGTCAACCGATCCTGTTGTTTTTAATTATTCCTGTCTCTACAAATTAGACATTTTATTCCTGCCTGGGTCCAATACAGGGACTGGTTTACAGATGTCGTATTCATATTCGCTGTTTTTAATTTGAGTGTTAACTGTTTGGATTCCTATCTTTTTATATATGAATTTTGAGGAAATTTAATATACTGTACTATAGAGGTTTTTTGCACTTTGGTTTCGCTTTATACACAGTGCACTTTAGTCACCATATATATTGGGGATATGTGGTAACCTCATATGGATACTATTAGCCCCCAAACAGTGTGCTTTTTCACGGACCCCAATAATTTTAAAAAGGAGGCTATTCACTAATTTCAACAAAAATTTTTTTATTTTTTGTTTTGTTTGGTTTATTGCATATGCAAAGTTTCACATTGAAGGTGGAGCAAGTGTAAACCCAACCCACTTACTGTATTATTTATTCACACAACACAGAGGATTTACACGTTCACCCTTTAGGATCTTATACTATATAAATTAATTATTTTATTCATTTATTTTTGGCGCATATATAGGGGTACATTCACTTAAGGGACACACATCTAGTCCTTTCCTTGCATATACACATTTTTTGTCACTATTTCTATTTATCTATTTATTTATTTAAATAATCCCAAACTGCTTCACTATACCACTGTTCCCAGTTGGGCTCAATTTCCTGCATAATTTCCTGAGTAACATAGGGAAATTCCAGACCATATTCTGTGGCAACTCGTTTAATGAGCACTCTCTGTAAACGGGCAAGTTTAGGCAAAGGTCTATTTTTCCCCAAACCAGGAGGCACACAAGAGTTCGGTGATTTACTCACCATAGATCCGACGGGTGTCGGAAGCAAACTAGCAATTTTAGACAATGTCTCTTTGGTAGTACTGTGCGGCTCCACACAAGGTGATGTCTTCCCAGATTTCAGGGCTGTCCACTCTGAGAAAGTAAGGGCAGAAGCAACATCTTCACCCTGGGCCCACAACAGTTCCTGTGACATTGTTTCAAACAAATCATCATCACCGGAGAGATCTGACATAGAATCTACTCAACTCTTCTGCTGGCAAATATTTACAAAGAGTTCCACATATGTTCCCCTTTGATCTCTCACCCATTCCTGACGTGGACTTCTCCAGATCCATATACTTCTCCGGCTCTGGTTCGGGTAGTCTCTGGAGTAGGCCTTGACTACGGCCACGGGAAGCCTTCACATATCCCACCTTCCTCTGGACAGGTGCAACAGGGATAGGTGTCTTAGAAGTAGAAATGAAAGTGATGTCCGGTGATGAAGCAGTGACAGCGACATCTCCCTCAGGAACACTCTTGGTAGCAGGCGAGATCACGGCCTGTTGCTCTCCAGCAGCAATGGCAGCAGTCTCCACTGTGGCAATACCTGTAGCCCAATCCACACGATAAGCACGAGGCGACATGGTAGATTGTTCCACTGTGAACAAATATTCTCCCCACTACAAACATCGGACAAATGTATGGAGATGTATGGACAGTCCTTCATACTTATGGCAAAGCATGCCCAGCCCTTCGATATCTCCAATTGTGTATAGCACAAACCGCCCCTGCAGCTTCAGACAAATGCCAGTATCTGTCAGCAGGGTTCCAGTCAGTATAGCACCCGCAGTGGTACTTGTAGGGAACATCTTGGGTCCCATAATAGACGGTACCAATGGAAAAGAAGACATGGCCGCACTCTGATCCTTTCCGCACGATCACGAGGCATCTCTTCTTCTTTGGCGCCAAACACACACACACGTGTCCCATGTGGTAACAAGTAGGTTAGGCTCCTCCCACTTGTTCTTCTGATCACGTAGCTCCCGGGCTTTTACTTCTCACCCACAGCCTGCACAGTCAGAAATAAAGTCCTGCAACTTAACCCCTTCCTTTCCTGGAAAAATTACAAAGTCCAGAAACTTCTTTTAACATAAACTCCCGGTGAAATACTTCTCAGGGTTGCGGGAGGTTGACGGCTAACAATCCCGGACGACGCCCCCACATGTAGCAATAACTAACGGTGGAGCTGCTGGTTTAAAGCGGGCTGTTACTGTCACCTTTGTTACCTCAATTTCACTAGAACTGGGTCTAGGGTCCCATTGAGCTTAATACCAGACAATGTAGGCACTGGACACTTGAGTATCTTTTCCAAGGTTTTAATAAAGAGTAACTGAAGGAAGTAGCAGGAAAGAGGTAGAAGAAGAGTTGCAGGGAAGTTCAAATACCTTTTCTTAGTGTAGTATTAGGAATTGGAATCTTGTAGATGAATGTACTCTCCTTTTAGAGTTGAATCTTTGCCCGCCCGGATAGGTTTCTCTCATTAACCTAGCAGCCGATACACAGCACAAACAAAAGTCTCTGCCATAGACTTGAATGTAATAGAAACCCGTACGATCCTCTGCCACAGGATGTAATGGTTTACGATGAATAGCAAACACAGCACTAGAACCTTTAAGCCGACCCGGCAGTACTATGTGGTAGGTTAACTTTAGGATGCGTCCTCCAACTGAGTCACCAGGCCCCTCTCCAGACCAGCACTCTGCATAATCCTTCCATGACGGGTCCTCCCCTGGGATCTTCTAAGTTGTCCAGCTTCTTCCCGTAGGACAGACAGCACAGGACCATTCCTTCGCCGCTGTGGTAGGCCCCACACAGGCTTCTGGGCCCACCCACACACTGCAGCAACATGGTCCTCCCGGTCGGAGGACCATGAGGTAGTACTCCTAACACATACCTGTCGGCCAGGAGGGCCAGCAGGTGGAACGAAAGAACCCCCAAAACACGGCGTCTGTCCCATAAATACCCTCTCTCAGAATGCAACTCGGAGGACCACTTCCACCGAGGTATCTCCGGGACAGAGGAGCACTTATACACTTTAACGTGTTGCCTTTCCAACACCGACCCATGGCGGCAACGACACCCACAGGCACAGTGTGAAACTACATGCAAAACAGCTAAACTGGAACAGAGGCTAAATCTGACTATGTATGAACAGGTAACCCACTAAATTTACCTATAAGCGGTATACTGAAAAATATACCAGCGCTACACTTATAATATCCTTTTTGCAAATTTCTGTATAGAGTGCCTTACCATTCCCTCAAATATATTAAATACTATTGATGTTAGGCTGGCCAGTATGTAGTTTGCTGGTATGCATCTCAATCTTTTTTTTGTAAATTGGTGCCACATTTTCTCTATGATAATCAGTTGGTATCATTTTGGTCAGTAAGGTATCTTTACAAACTAGAAATAGCTCCTTGGTGCACATTGGATTAAACTTGAATCCCAAGCAGACTTCCCACACTCAATAGACCTCCTTATGTGGATTCCTCCCAAAGATCAAAGGGCCATACTGAGTCCCTTTGTGTCTCACTCTCTCCATCTCTGGAACATTGTCTGCAAAACATTCACTCTCAAGTCCCAGTACATACCAGTGGCCCCCCTCCTCAACAATACAGCATTTCTGCCAGGTCTTTTACCCCACTGATTTACATGGTTGACAAACAAGGGTCTAGACCAGATAGAAAACAAGGGGATCAGGCCATCACAATACATTTTTCAAACACTTAGGATTCCCCCATTGGATATATTCCACCCGCATCAAATACTTAATTCCCTGCATTCTCTTAAAGTGATTGTAAAGTTTTTTTTTTTTCAATTAAAATAACAAACATATCATACTTACCTGCCCTGTGCAGTGGTTTTGCACAGAGCAGCCCAGATCCTCCACTTCTTGTGTCCCTGGCTGGAACTCCTGGCCCCTCTTTCTTTCCTATCAAGTACTCCCACAGCAAGCAGCTTGCTATGGGGGCACCCGAGCTGAGCTGCAGCTTCGTGTATCCATTCAGACATGGAGCCGTGGTTTGTTCCTGTCCCTCTCTCTAAGCTCTAAATTCTATGAGGAGGGGAGTTGTCATCTAGATAAAGGAAGGCCCGTAGATGTGGTGTATCTGCATTTGACACAGTTCCCCATAAACGTTTACTGTACAAAATAAGTTCCGTTGGCATGGACCATAGGGTGAGTACATGGATTGAAAACTGGCTTTAAGGGCGAGTTCAGAGGGTGGTGATAAATGGGGAATACTCAGAAAGGTCAGGGGTGGGTAGTGGGGTCCCACTGGGTTCTGTGTTGGGACCAGTCCTATTTAATTTGTTCATAAACGACCTGGAGGATGGGGTAAACAGTTCAATCTCTGTATTTGTGGATGATACTATGCTAAGCAGGGCAATAACTTCTCAGCAGGATGTGAAAACCTTGCAAGAAGATCTGAACAAATTAATGGGGTGGGCAACTACATGGCAAATGAGGTTTAATGTAGAAAAATGTAAAATAATGCATTTGGTTGGCAAAAATATGAATGCAATCTTAACACTAGAGGGAGAAACTCTAGGGGAATCTAGGATGGAAAAGGACCTGGGGGTCCTAGTAGATGATAGGCTCAGCAATGGCATGCAATGCCAAGCTGCTGCTAACAAAGCAAACAGAATATTGGCATGCATTAAAAAAGGGATTAACTCCAGGGATAAAACGATAATTCTCCCACTCTACGAGACTCTGATCCAGTTCTGGGTACCAGTCCTCAGGAAGGATGTACTGGAAATGGAGTACAAAGAAGGGCAACAAAGCTAATAAAGGGTCTGGAGGATATTAGTTATAAAGAAAGGTTGCGAGCACTGAACTTATTCTCTCTGCAGAAGAGCCGCTTGAGAGGGGATATGATTTTAATTTACAAATACTGTACTTGTGACCCCACAATAGGGATAAAACTTTTTTGCGGAAGGGAGTTTAACAAGACACGTGGCCACTCATTTCTTCTAAAATTAGAAGAAAAGAGGTTTAGCCTTAAACTATGTATAGGGTTCTTTACTGTTATGCCACGTACACATGGTCGGAATTTCTGATTCCGGATTTTCTGATTTCTGAAAGTTCGATGTGAGCCTGTTGTCGGAAAGTCAGACCGTGTGTATGCTTCATCGAACATTTGCTGTTGGAATTTCTGCACATAAATGTTTGAGAGCAGGTTCTCAAATTTTCCATCAACTTCACTTTGTTGTCGGAAATTCTGAGCGTGTGTACACAAGTCCAATGCGAAAATTCCACGCATGCTCGGAATCAAGTACGAGATGGAAGCGTTCGGTCTTGTAAAACTAGCGTTCATTTTGGAGATAGCACATTCACCATGCTGCAAATTTTTTAATTTTTCAATGCAGCGCATTCTCTTCTTCTTTATAATGCCAGAATAAAGAAGTTGCTTTGCTGCTGATATTCACACAGAGTTCTGATAAACTGATTTCTTATTATTTCTCGTGATCTCCTGAATAATCTTTGTTATAGTTTGTTTTTTTTCTCAAGATCTTCAGAATAATCTTTTATTTTTTTTTTATAGTGATCTACTTTTTTTTCTCAAGATCTCCAGAATTTTTTTTTTTTTTATAGTGATCTCCATAATATTTTGTGTCATTTTGTGTGTCAAGTTACCACAACACCATTATTATTTTGTATTTTTAACCTCAAAGAGGTTGGTTGGTGTTGGTGTCCCTTGTTAATTTGACATTGTCTTTTTGAAATGTACCTGCCTACTCACAAACAAACTGTCCTTATTGAAGTAAAACACATAGCCAAGTATTTGTCAAAACAAAAATTTTAAATTTATTAGGGGTCATAACAAAATAAAGAGGAAGGCAACGCTGGAGAAACAGTTGGAATTGGTGAAGCCTTTGTACCCCTGGGCAGACATCAATTATTTGACAGGCAAAATTGGTAGCCTGAAGAGTCCATTTAATAGGGAGCACAATCCGGTCCAGGACTCCAAGAGATCGAGAGCATCAGCAGATGACATATATGTCCCCAGGCTGTGGTCTTACCACAGCCTGCATCTTTTGCCAGACCACACCAAACCCAGGTCATCACTCTCAACACTTCCTTGCACACTTCCTTCCAGGCTGTGGCTGTGTTGTTGGAGGTGTTGCTAGAGGTGGTAAAGGAGTCATATGGCGTGGCTTTTATTGGTGAGTTGGCCCCTCACCCCATTATTTAGGGCCTGAAGTATGACCTCCTCACAGATGAGGCGTTGGCCCTTCCTTCATTCCTTGCATTTTACTGGCCGTCATACACCCAAAGGCCTCGTGGACGTTAGGGGTGTTTGTGAGGACCACAGTAGCCTGCCGAATCAAAGTAGTCGCTGACTCCTCCAGGTTCCTCGTCTTCCTGGTCCTTTTTGTTGGAAAGCGGAGGGGAGGAACCTGGGATTCGGTTAGGATACTGGGCAAGGCCAACTCCTGGCTGCCACTTTCCATGGCCACCTTCTGGCTGCCACTTTCCGTGGCCTCCTCATGGCTGAGACTTTCCTGTGTATGAAAATGGTACATAGTTTTAGGTTTTTGGTCATCAATCATACACAATTTTGAGCTCATGACTGTTGCAAATTGAATGTTAACAAATAGAAAAGACTATTATTATGACCCCAGCGCTTTTCATTCTTATCCCAATCATTTTTGGCCACTATTGTCCATTGATACATAAACCACTTTGTTAAATCTGAAATTAGTGATCAATAATAACATCTAGTTAACATCATTAATTTTTTGACAAGAAATATGTTGAACAATACTATACCTGGCTCAAGCTGGGCTCCTCCACATCTTCCTGGGTGGAAGGCCCAGGTTGTACATTGGAAGCCTCAGCTGAGGTGGAAGGAAGAGTGGAAGGAAGTGTGGAAGGAAGGGTTGAGAGCGATGGCCTGGGTTCACTCTGGTCTGACAAAAACTGCAGTCTGTCGTAGTACCATAGCCTGGGGACATAAACATCATCTGCTGCTGCTCCTGATCTCATGGAATCCTGGACCTTCTTGCGCTCCCTATTATATGTGCTCCTCAAGCCACCAATTTTGGCCTTCAAATAGGTGATTAAAAACTAAAAAAGAAAAAGGATGTGGGACTTTGAGTGAGGCACACGGGAGCAAAAAACAAACTAGAATAAGGGTTCACTTTTTTATTATAAAATAATACATAAATTCATGAGTTTACATTTGTAGGCACATAGCTCAATAAATATAATTTGTATTCAATCATAAAATACATTCCAACAAGGACTTCTATGTAAACATATGAGGATATGAATAAAAAATGCATAACAATAAATATGTGGCACGCAGTGTCACTAGAAAAAAGTGGCAAAGACAAAATGCAATAACAATGGAACGTCCATACATAGCTAATAATGGTGTATGAATAACGGTAGTTGTAAGCTCTACGCCGTTTCGGGACCTTATAGCCACTCATCAGGAGCATAACCGTATTAATAACAATTCCGTCCGTGCAAAGGCGGCACAGCCCTGAATGCAGAGCCCACCCACAATGCCAGGGTCCGAAGCTGAGGGAGTGTGTCCAGGCCGCAGACCCGGCAACGAGAAACCCCCAGATTGGGTCAGAGTGTGACGGGGTGACCTCAGTGGAAGGAGGAAAAAAAAGGACCTGTGAAGGGTAGGAGTAGGGGCATGGTTGCCAAAAGTGTGTGGCTGCTTGATGGTGTACGGATAAAGCCTGAATTGGAAGACACCTCACTGGGAGAAGCCAAAGCGGGGAGTGCCGCTGCAGAGCACACCCCCAACATCATGCAACCAGCAAACCAAAGGGGACCGGGAGGCGCCACAGACCTGCCAGCCAGGCAACCGAGCTGGCCGACCGCGAGCACCAAACCAACCCCACCAAGCACTGGAGATGAAAAACACGCTGCCGCTATGGGGCGTCACAAAGACGCTGAACAGCCGGCACAGAAGGCATGACGTTCACGCGCAGTGGAGGAGGCCCTCATGCCTTCCGTTCCGGCTGTTCAGCGTCTTTATGACGCCCCATAGCGGCAACGTGTTTTCCATCTCCAGCGTTTGGTGGGGTTGGTTTGGCGCTCGCGGTCGGCCAGCTCAGTTGCCTGGCTGGCGGGTCTGCGGCACCTCCCGGTCCCCTTTGGTTTGCTGGTTGCATGACGTTGGGGGTGTGCTCTGCGGCGGCACTCCCCGCTTTGGCTTCTCCCAGTGAGGTGTCTTCCAATTCAGGCTTTATCCGTACACCATCAAGCAGCCACACACTTTTGGCAACCATGCCCCTACTCCTACCCTTCACAGGTATGGTCTTTCTTCACCCCCTTTTCTTTCACTCACTTTCCTTTTTTTTGTTCTACCATCCCCCTTCCCTGGTCTCTTTCTGGACTATCTTGGTCGTTTCTCTCATATTCTATTCTCTCCTTTTCAAAACTTCTTTTTACTTTTTCATTTTTCTCTTTCTCTTTCTTTCACTCTTTTCACTCCAACCCATTCTCACTGCTTCATACTTTTTTTTCATTTTTTTCACACTATTCTCACCTATTCACTTTGTGTTTTTGTTTTTCAGGTTCTTTTCTTCACAGCTATGGTCTTTCTTCACCCCCTTTTCTTTCACTCAGTTTTCCTCTTTTGTTTTACCATTCCCCTTCCCTGGTCTTTTTCTGTACTATCTTGGTTATTTCTGTCATAATCTATTCTCTTTCTTGAAACTTTTTTTCTTTTATTTTTTTCACTTTTTTTTCCTTCCTTTTCCTTTTCCCACTTTTTTCACAGTATTCTTACCTATTCACTTTGTGTTTTTTTGCTTTTCAGGTCCTTTTTTTTCCTCCTTCCACTTAGGTCACCCCGTCACACTCTGACCCGATCTGGGGGTTTCTTGTTGCCGGGTCTGTGGCCTGGACACACTCCCTCAGCTTCGGACCCTGGCATTGTGGGTGGGCTCTGCATTCAGGGCTGCGCCGCCTTTGCATGGACGCAATTGTAAGTTCATGGTCTTTGTGGAAGAATGTGGAATTTTATGTTTTACATTTGCCCACTCGTCCTTTAAACTACCCTAAATATTGCTAATTTCCCCTATTTATAGGTTATTAATACGGTTATGCTCCTGATGAGTGGCTATAAGGTCCCGAAACGGCATAGAGCTTACAACTACCGTTATTCATACACCATTATTGCTATGTATGGACGTTCCATTGTTATTGCATTTTGTCTTTGCCACTTTTTTCTAGTGACACTGCGTGCCACATATTTATTGTTATGCATTTTTTTTTCATATCCTCATATGTTTACATAGAAGTCCTTGTTGGAATGTATTTTATGATTGAATACAAATTATATTTATTGAGCTATGTGCCTACAAATGTAAACTTATGAATTTATGTATTATTTTATATTAAAAAATTGAAACTTTATTCTAGTTTGATTTTTGCTCCCGTGTGCCTCACTCAAAGTCCCACATCCTTTTTCTTTTTTAGTTTTTAATACTGAACCGGGATGGAGGAGTTGTATGAACGGCCCCACTATCCTCATTTAAAGTCCCAATACTGCTGATTTCTTTCCTTTTAATTAAATAATTAGGGATGGAGGCACACGGTCGCACTTTCAACCATTATATTATTTAATTTTCAGATTTTGTATTTAATTTAATTGAATTTTGATGTCTATCCAGTATTTCCCTATTTCACACCTTGATTGTCCCTATATGGAGTCAATCACTAGTAAGTTATCTCAGGTGTTTTGCCCCTTTATAATTCAATGTTTGCAGTTGTGTCTGTGCGCTGTTGGTTTTGGCTGCTGTCTGTCTTGGCCTGCCCTTTCTGCCACACTCCGGAGCTGTGACGCGTACTGGGGATCCCCCTCTGCCTTGTTGTGACGTGGGGTGGGGCCTCCTCCACTGCGCGTCGACGTCATGCCTTCCGTGTCGGCTGTTCAGCGTCTTTATGACGCCCCATAGCGCCAGCGTGTTTTCCATCTCCAGCGCTTGGTGGGGTTGGTTTGGCGCTCGCGGTCGGCCAGCTCGGTTGCCTGGCTGGCGGGTCTGCGGCGCCTCCCGGTCCCCTTTGGTTTTCTGGTTGCATGACATTGGGGGGTGTGCTCTGCGGCGGCACTCCCCGCTTTGGCTTCTCCCAGTGAGGTGTCTTCCAATTCAGGCTTTATCTGTACACCATCAAGCAACCACACACTTTTGGCAACCATGCCCCTACTCCTACCCTTCACAGGTCCTTTTTTTTCCTCCTTCCACTGAGGTCACCCCGTCATACTCTGACCCAATCTGGGGGTTTCTCGTTGCCGGGTCTGCGGCCTGGACACACTCCCTCAGCTTCAGACCCTGGCATTGTGGGTGGACTCTGCATTCAGGGCTGCGCCACCTTTGCACGGACGCAATTGTTATTAATACGGTTATGCTCCTGATGAGTGGCTATAAGGTCCCGAAACGGCGTAGAGCTTACAACTACCGTTATTCATACACCATTATTAGCTATGTATGGACGTTCCATTGTTATTGCATTTTGTCTTTGCCACTTTTTTCTAGTGACACTGCATGCCACATATTTATTGTTATGCATTTTTTATTCATATCCTCATATGTTTACATAGAAGTCCTTGTTGGAATGTATTTTATGATTGAATACAAATTATATTTATTGAGCTATGTGCCTACAAATGTAAACTTATGAATTTATGTATTATTTTATATTAAAAAATTGAAACCTTATTCTAGTTTGATTTTTGCTCCCATGTGCCCCACTCAAAGTCCCACATCCTTTTTCTTTTTTAGTTTTTAATACTGAACCGGGATGGAGGAGGGGTATGAACGGCCCCACTATCCTCATTTAAAGTCCCAATACTGCTGATTTCTCTCCTTTTATTCAAATAGGTGATGTCTGCCATGGGATACTCCGGCTTCACCAATTCCAACAGTTGCTCCAGTGCTGCCTTCCTCTTTCGTTTGTTGGAATAATATTGTTTTTTTACTTGACACAGACAGGGCAGCTCTCTGTATTTATCAATAAAGTTTGGCAAGAAATCTGGATCGGTAAATGTATTCATATTCTCTGCAAGACACAACACAAGACAAACCCTAATGTCTGGCTAAACTCTCCTAAACGAAGCGGGGAAGAAGACGCTGCAGAGGAAGATGCCGGATGAGAACACAGGAGCAAGATGCAGAGGATTGGAGGAAGATGCAGAGGAAGAAGAAGATGGAGGAAGAAACCAAAGGAAGAAGGAAGGAAGAAGGAAGAAGACCCAAAGAAGATGGAAAGAAGAAGACTTTAAATAAAGGAATTGTCAAAAACTGTCTCTTGTCATTTTTAACATTTTTTTTAAACTTTTTTTGTGAAATGATAGGGGTACTTTTGTACCCCATTACCATTCCACACAGGGGGGCGGGATCTGGGGGTCCCCTTGTTAAAGGGGGCTTCCAGATTCCGATAAGCCCCCTGCCCACAGACCCCCACAACCACCAGCCAAGGGTTGTGGGGATAAGGGCCCTTGTCCTCATCAACATGGAGACAAGGTGCTTTGGGGGGCTACCTCAAAGCACCCCCCAATGTTGAAGGCATGTGGCCTGGTACGGTTCAGGAGGGGGGGCACTCTCTTTTCCTGAGGCCTGCCAGGTTGCATGCTCGGATAAGGGTCTGGTATGGATTTTTGGGGGCAATCCACGCCATTTTTTTTTTTAATTTTGGCGCGGGGTTCCCCTTAAAATCCATACCAGAACTGAAGGGCCTGGTATGGAATTTAGGGGTACCCCCACTCCATTTTTAAAAAAATTTTGGTTCGGGGTTCCCCTGTGGGGAAATCCCATGCCATTTTTATCAACAAACTTTTATGTGTATTGTCGGACCGACAATTCATTAATAGCCGCGAGTAGTTTTAAATGGCTTTTTTTCCTTTGAAATGTCATTTTGCTGTCAGACTGTTCTAAACACAGGAAACATGCGCCCATTTACAGCCATACTATAGACACCCCCCAGGTACGAAATTTAAAGGAATATTACACTTTTATTGTTTCACTTTAAGCATTATTAAAATCACTGCTCCCGAAAAAGCGACCATTTTTAAAACTTCTTTTTGCATTGATACATGTCTCCTGGGGCAGGACCCAGGTCCCCAAACACTTTTTATGACAATACCATGCATATAAGCCTTTAAAATTAGCACTTTTGATTTCTCTCATAGACTTTTAAAGGGTGTTTTGCGGCTTTCGAATTTGCCACAAACACCCCAAATTGTTTGCCGTTCGGTGAACTGGCGAACAGCTGATGTTCGAGTCAAACATGAGTTCGACTCGAACTCGAAGCTCATCCCTACTGTTGTACAGTTTAAAATGGCAAGTTTCAGGTTCGTGGGCACAGTAATCGTTCATAGTAAACATTGTTCGTTCGCCCACTAATATGATGTTTTTGGCAGACGCAGGTTAACTACATTTGTTCATGCCTATTTGTATTAAAAGAAGTTTAGGACATTGTTGTCTAGATGGGTTTGTAACTAGAATGAAATGCAATCTTGATTCAGTGTAAGGAGAGGACACTCAGCAGCTGTTTACACATCTGGACGCAGGAGCCCTAGTGTGGGAAATCAGAACACCCTTTTTAGGGTGTCCCACACAAGTGCTTCAGTGGATACTAGGGGTCTCTCCACGTGCAAAACTTTACCAAAAAAGGTAAGTATTCCAGCTTTAGAATGGGAAAAAACATGTTTTTAGCTTGGAACTCTGCAAAAACAGACAATTGTACGACACTTCCAAGCAATGTTTCATATTCCTATTTCTTGCCTCAAATATCTGTGTGCTAAGTATAATTTTTTGGGATTCACATAAGGGAGAAAAGAATCGGGACATATGAGGACACCAGGAAACCCATTACTCCTGAAGAAAGGGAAATCCCCACACGCCATGTGGAGGGAGAGGTTCATGAAGTGGGTGAAATAGTGACCACAACAGGTCAGTGTCTGAGACCACAGCTTCAGGTACTGTAAGAGATGTTTTCCTGCATATTTATAATACATGGGGGGTTATTTAGGAAAGGCAAATCCACTTTGCACTGCAAGTGCACTTGAAAGTGCACTGAAAGTGCACTTTCAAGTGCAGTCGCTCTAAATCTAAGGGGCAGATCTGAAATGAGTGGAAGCTCTGCTGATTTTAACATCCAATCATGTGCAAGCTAAAATGCTTTTTTTAAATTTTCCTTGCATGCCCCCCTCGGATCTACAGCGACTTTACTTCCATGTGCACTTTCAGTGTAATTTCAACTGCACTTGCAGTGCAAAGTGGATTTTCCTTTAGTAAATAATCCCATGGTGTGTTTTTTTATTTTTAGGTGATGTGGATGTTGTGGAAGAAGAAACTAATTTCAACAGTGCAAGTGCACAGATCCTCATCAATGAGATCATGGTGTGCAATCAGGATTTAGAGATGGTCAAGCAAAATATCACTGATGTCCAAAAAAAAAATTACCAACATCATTGATTTTTTAGGCAGAATCTAAAACCACCAAAAATTGAAAAGTTGCTTGTTGTATGCTTTATTTTTACTAAAGTTTTAAAGTAATTTGAAAGCCGTATTTTGATACACACAGTAGGGCTGATTTACGAAACATTTGCGCCATGAGTTGTGGCACACACCGATGCGCAAAGGACTTTTTCGTATTTACGAAACATTTGCGCTGGTAACACAGCGCAATTCCCCATTTACTATTCTCTTCCCGGTGCACTGGATGAGGCGATCGGTGTGCCACTATAGACATGGCGCATGGCATCTTTAACTTAAAATTTAAACAAGCTGGAAGTGCCAATATTATAGGGGGTGATGTGGGGTGATGTGAGGAAGTATAGTAATAACTGCCCAAGTAACAAATGCCGCTCCCACTGTGTGACGCTTCTCTTCTTCTGACACTTCTTAAATAATGGAGGGTGGGGCCACCCGGTGACCCCACCCCCTCTGAAGCACGGTTCCGTTATATAAGTGTCAGAAGAAGAGAAGCGTCACACAGCGGGAGCCTCCCATGGATGCGGGGAAGAACGAAGCGGGGAAGAAGACGCCGCGGAGGAAGATGCCGGACGAGAACACCGGAGTAAGAAGCAGAGGATTGGAGGAAGAACCAGAGAAAGAAGAAGATGGAGGAAGAAACGGAAGGAAGAAGGAAGTAAGAAGGCTTTAAATAAAGGAATTGTCAAAAACAGTCTCTTGTCTAAACTATGTGGCATGTTCACCAATGCCAGGAGCATGGCGGACAAGATGGGTGAACTAGAGATACTGTTGTACAAGGAGGATTTGGATTTTGTGGGTATTTCAGAGACCTGGTTCAACAGCTCTCATGATTGGCTGGCAAACATTCAAGGGTATACCCTATACCGCAAGGATAGAGAGGGTAAAAAAGGGGGAGGGGTATGCCTATATATCAAGAATAATGTACAAGTGAATGTGAGAGATGACATCACTGAGGGGGCTAGGGAGGAGGTGGAATCTTTATGGGTAGAGCTCCAAAGGGATGAAGCTAAGGGGAAAATAATACTGGGAGTATGCTATAGGCCCCCTAATCTGAGGGAGGAAGTGGAGACGGATCTCCTATCACAAATTGGATTAGCAGCAAGGATGGGAAGTGCTATCATAATGGGGGATTTTAATTATCCAGACATAGACTGGGCGGAGGGAACCGCGCATTCATTTAAGGCTCGCCAGTTCCTTAGTGTCTTGCAGGACAATTTTATGGGTCAGATGGTAGACGCACCAACTAGAAATAAAACATTACTAGATCTACTGATTACCAACAATACAGACCTGATAACAGATGTGGAAATACGGGGCAATTTAGGTAACAGCGATCACAGGTCAATTAGTTTCAGTATAAATCACACAAATAGGAAACATGAAGGGAACACAAAGACACTGAATTTCAAAAGAGCCAACTTCCCTAAACTACAAACCTTGCTAAAAGGCATAAATTGGGATAAAATATTAGGAACAAAGAATACGGAGGAGAGATGGGTTTGCTTTAAGAGCATATTAAATAAGGGCATTAGACAATGTATCCCATTGGGTAATAAATTTAAAAGAGCGAACAAACATCCTGGATGGCTTAACTCCAATGTAAAAATGCATATAAAAGCAAAGGAGAAGGCCTTCAAAAAATACAAGGTTGAGGGATCATCCTCAGCATTCAGAATTTATAAAGAATGCAATAAGAAATGTAAGGGTGCAATTAGGATGGCTAAGATAGAACATGAAAGACACATAGCGGAGGAGAGCAAAAAAAATCCCAAGAAATTCTTTAAGTATGTAAACAGTAAAAAAGGGAGGACAGACCATTTTGGCCCCATAAAGAATGAGGAAGGACATCTGGTTACAAAGGATGGGGAGATGGCAAAGGTATTGAATTTATTCTTCTCCTCAGTCTTCACGAGTGAATCGGGGGGCTTCAGTAACCAAAACTGCAGTGTTTATCCTCATGACACAACACAGGAAGCACCTACATGGTTAACAGAGGACGGAATTAAAATTAGACTTGAGAAACTTAACATTAATAAATCACCGGGACCAGATGGCTTGCATCCGAGGGTACTTAGGGAACTCAGTCAGGTGATTGCCAGACCGTTGTTCCTAATTTTTACAGACAGTCTATTGACTGGAATGGTACCAGCTGATTGGAGAAAAGCAAATGTAGCACCAATATTTAAAAAGGGCCCAAAAAACATCCCTGGGAATTACAGACCAGTTAGCCTAACATCAATAGTATGTAAACTCTTGGAGGGGATGATAAGGGACTATATAAAAGATTTTAGTAATAAGAATGATATCATTAGCAGTAATCAGCATGGATTCATGAAGAATCGTTCTTGCCAAACTAATCTATTAACCTTCTATGAGGAGGTGAGTTGCCATCTAGATAAAGGAAGGCCCGTAGACGTGGTGTATCTGGATTTTGCAAAAGCATTTGACACAGTTCCCCATAAATGTTTACTGTACAAAATAAGGTGCGTTGGCATGGACCATAGGGTGAGTACATGGATTGAAAACTGGCTACAAGGGCGTGTTCAGAGGGTGGTGATAAATGGGGAGTACTCAGAATGGTTAGGGGTGGGTAGTGGGGTTCCCCAGGGTTCTGTGCTGGGACCAATCCTATTTAATTTGTTCATAAACGACCTGGAGGATGGGATAAACAGTTCAATCTCTGTATTTGCAGACGATACTAAGCTAAGCAGGGCAATAACTTCTCCGCAGGATGTGGAAATCTTGCAAAAAGACCTGAACAAATTAATGGGGTGGTCGACTACATGGCAAATGAGGTTCAATGTAGAAAAATGTAAAATAATGCATTTGGGTGGCAAAAATATGAATGCAATCTATACACTGGGGGGAGAACCTCTGGGGGAATCTAGGATGGAAAAGGACCTGGGGGTCCTAGTAGATGATAGGCTCAGCAATGGCACGCAATGCCAAGCTGCTGCTAATAAAGCAAACAGAATATTGGCATGCATTAAAAGGGGGATCAACTGCAGAGATAAAATGATAATTCTCCCGCTCTACAAGACTCTGGTCCGGCCGCACCTGGAGTATGCTGTCCAGTTCTGGACACCAGTCCTCAGGAGGGACGTACTGGAAATGGAGCGAGTACAAAGAAGGGCAACAAAGCTAATAAAGGGTCTGGAGGATCTTAGTTATGAGGAAAGGTTGCGAGCACTGAACTTATTCTCTCTGGAGAAGAGACGCTTGAGAGGGGATATGATTTCAATTTACAAATACTGTACTGGTGACCCCACAATAGGGATAAAACTTTTTCGCAGAAGAGAGTTTAATAAGACTTGTGGCCACTCATTACAATTAGAAGAAAAGAGGTTTAACCTTAAACTACGTAGAGGGTTCTTTACTGTAAGAGCGGCAAGGATGTGGAATTCCCTTCCACAGGCGGTGGTCTCAGCGGGGAGCATTGATAGCTTCAAGAAACTATTAGATAATCACCTGAATGACCGCAATATACAGGGATACGTAATGTAATACTGACACATAATCACACACATAGGTTGGACTTGATGGACTTGTGTCTTTTTTCAACCTCACCTACTATGTAACTATGTAACTATGTAATTTTTAACATTTTTGACACTTTTTTTGTGAAATGGTAGGGGTACTTTTGTACCCCCTTACCATTTCACACAGGAGGGGGGCCAGGATCTGGGGGTCCCCTTTTTAAAGGGGGCTTCCAGATTCCAATAAGCCCCCCCACCCGCAGACCCCTACAACCACTGGGCAAGGGTTGTGGGGATGAGGCCCTTGTCCCCATCAACATGGGGACAAGGTGCTTTGGCGGGGACCCCAAAGCACCCTCCCTGGTACGGTTCAGGAGGGGGGGCGCTCTCTCTCATCCCCCCTCTTTTCCTGCGGCCTGCCAGGTTGCGTGCTCGGATAAGGGTCTGGTATGGATTTTTGGGGGACCCCCACACCATTTTTTTTCATTTTGGTGCGGGGTTCCCCTTAAAATCCATACCAGACCTGAAGGTCCTGGTATGGATTTTGAGGGGGACCCCACGCCATTTTTTAAAATTTTGCCACGGGGTTCCCCTTAATATCCTTACCAGACCTGAAGGGCCTGGTATGGAATTTCCGGGGAACCCCACACATTTTTTTTTTCCTAATTTTGTTTTTTTCTTAATGCTGTTTTTATCAATGAACTTTTATGTGTATTGTCGGACCGACATCTCATTATAGCCGTGAGTAGTTTTAAATAACTTTTATTCCTTAAGGGCCAGTTCACACCACATGCAGTCCAGTGCGTTTTTTTCTGCAGCAAAAACGCATGGAAAGTAGGTTATATAGTTTTCAATGGCATAGTTCACACCAGTGCTTGCAGTTCCAGTGCGTTTCCAGTTCCCGAAAAAAAGTAGAACATGCTGCATTTTTTATGCACTGGATTGTACTGGAACGCTATAAATTGCACCAAAAACACACTGCAACACACCTGTCCTTATTTAAGGTTAAGAAAAAAGAGGGGGGGAAAAGCACTGAACTGCATCAAAAATGCACCAAAAATGCACTGGAACGCAACAAAAACGCGCATGCAGAAAAGCACCTGAATCCGCATCCGGACTGCATTTCTATGGTGTGAACTGGCCCTAAGGGCCCTTATGCTGCCATGGATAGTGACTAGGAAAGTAACATTTCAGAATAGTAAGTATTCAATTTTCTTTTTGAGTAGTGGTTTTCAGCCTCAGTCCTCAAGTACCCCCCAACAGGACATGTTTAGGAAATGTATCTTATCTAAAATAGCTGTCCAAAATACACAGCCATTGACTTTGATTTAAAGCACCTGTGCAAGATAAAGGAAGACCTGCAAACATGGCCTGTTGGGGGGTACTTGAGGACAGGGTTGAGAAGCACTGATTTAGAGCACTGAACTAAAATCAATCTCAAGACAATCCTATTCTAATTGTGGACATTTGAGGGAAATCAAGAATGTTTTTTTTTAGGTTGGGCTTTGTGTCCCTTTTCTTAAAATTGTCTTTGCTTCCTGTCACATAGCCAAACAGGAAGTGAGAGTAAAACCCTAACAATATTTTTCCTTGGTGACACACAGGTCAATCTAACTAGTGTCCCCATTCTGCAAATTGCACTCTAGCACTTTGTTGTTTACACCCCAAATTATTAGGTATTTTGGAGTTTATTAAAGGCAAATCCTTTCTGCAATACAAGTGTAGTTGATGAAAATCGAAGGGGAAGCACTGGTGATTTTATCATCCAGTCATGTAGAGGCAAAGATGCTGTTTTTTTTTCTTTTCCTTGCATGTCCCCCTCAGATCTACAGCAACTGCACTTTTTAAGTGCACTTGTAGTGCAAAGTGGATTTACCTTTTAGTAAATAAGACACATAATAATTTGGGATGTTTATGTCAAAATGCTAGAGTGCAATTTCCCAAATGGGAAATCTATTTCGATTGACCTGTGTCCCCAAGGACATACCTTGGTAGGGTTTTATCCCCACTTCCTGTTTGGCTATGTGACAGATAGTGAATAATTTTGAATGAGAAATTGGCAAAATTTGGGAGTTGTCTTCACCCTATCAGGGGTGTAGACATCTGACAAAACTTTTAATCCCTCTGCAGTCTATCCCCAAGCAATAATAAGAAAGGATTTTAATCACTTGCCGACCGCCTCATGATGATGTACGTCGGCAGAATGGCACGGACAGGCAGAATCACGTACCTGTACGTGATCTGCCTCCCGAGAGCGGGGGGTCCGATCGGACCCCCCCAGTGCCCGAGGCGGTCGGCGTTTGTCCCCCGGCAATCGGAGGTGAGGGGGAGGCCATCCATTCATGCCCCCCCCTCGCGATCGCTCCCAGCCAATGGGATCATTCCCCGGCCTCTGTATAGTACACAGAGGCAGAGGAAATGATGTCATCTCTCCGTTCCTGCGCCGAGGAGAGAAGACTGCAATGTGAGTGCACAAACACTACACACACAGTAGAACATGCCAGGCACACAATACACCCCCCTTTACCCCCAATCACCCCTCCCCCCCGTCACACAGACACCAAGCAGTTTTTTTTTCTGATTATTGCATTGGTGTCAGTTTGTGACAGTTAGTGTGGTAGGGCAGTTAGTGGTAGCCCCCTTTAGGTCTAGGGTACCCCCTAACCCCCTCTAATAAAGTTTTAACTCCTTGATCACCCCTCGTCACCAGTGTCGATAAGCGATCATTTTTCTGATCGCTGTATTAGTGTCACTGGTTACGCTAGTTAGGGAGGTAAATATTTAGGTTCGCCATCAGCATTTTATAGCGTCAGAACCCCCATATACTACCTAATAAATGTTTTAACCCCTTGATTGCCCCCTAGTTAACCCTTTTACCACTGATCACCGTATAACCGTTACGGGTGACACTGGTTAGTTCGTTTATTTTTTATAGTGTCAGGGCACCCGCCGTTTATTACCTAATAAAGGTTTAGCCCCCTGATCGCCCGGCGGTGATATGCGTCACCCCAGGCAGTGTCAGGTTAGCGCCAGTACTGCTAACACCCACGCACGCAGCATACGCCTCCCTTAGTGGTATAGTATCTGAACGGATCAATATCTGATTCGATCAGATCTATACTAGCGTCCCCAGCAGTTTAGGGTTCCCAAAAATGCAGTTTTAGTGGGATCAGCCCAGATACCTGCTAGCACCTGCGTTTTGCCCCTCCGCTCGGCCCAGCTCAGCCCACCCAAGTGCAGTATCGATCGATAACTGTCACTTACAAAACACTAAACACATAACTGCAGAGTTCGCAGAGTCAGGCCTGATCCCTGCGATCGCTAACAGTTTTTTTGGTAGCATTTTGGTGAACTGGCAAGCACCAGCCCCAAGCAGCGTCAGGTTAGCGCCAGTACCGCTAACACCCACGCACGCACCGTACACCTCCCTTAGTGGTATAGTATCTGAACAGATCAATATCTGATCAGATCTATACAAGCGTCCCCCGCCAGCAGTTTAGGGTTCCCAAAAACGCAGTGTTAGCGGTATCAGCCCAGATACCTGTTAGCACCTGCATTTTGCCCCTCCGCCCGGCCCAGCCCAGCCCACCCCAGCCCACCCAAGTGCAGTATCGATCGATCACTGTCACTTACAAAACACTAAACGCATAACTGCAGCGTTTGCAGAGTCAGGCCTGATCCCTGCGATCACTAACAGTTTTTTTGGTAGCATTTTGGTGAACTGGCAAGCACCAGCCCCAAGCAGCGTCAGGTTAGCGCCAGTACCGCTAACACCCACGCACGCACCGTACACCTCCCTTAGTGGTATAGTATCTGAACGGATCGATATCTGATCCCATCAGATCTATACTAGCGTCCCCAGCAGTTTAGGGTTCCCAAAAACACAGTGTTAGCGGAATCAGCCCAGATACCTGCTAGCACCTCCACCCAAGTGCAGTATCGATCGATCACTGTCACTTACAAAACACTAAACACATAACTGCAGCGTTCGCAGAGTCAGGCATGATCCCTGTGATCGCTAACAATTTTTTTGGTAGCGTTTTGGTGAACTGGCAAGCACCAGCGGCCTAGTACACCCCGGTCGTAGTCAAACCAGCACTGCAGTAATACTTGGTGACATGGCGAGTCCCATAAGTGCAGTTCAAGCTGGTGAGGTGGCAAGCACAAGTAGTGTCTCGCTGCCACCAAGAAGAAGACAAACACAGGCCCGTCGTGCCCATAATATTCTTCCTGCTGCATTCGCCAATCCTAATTGGGAACCCACCACTTCTGCAGCACCCGTACTTCCCCCATTCACATCCCCAACCAAATGCAGTCGGCTGCATGAGAGGCATTTTTATGTCCTCCCGAGTACCCCTACCCAACGAACCCCCCAAAAAAAGATGTTGTGTCTGAAGCAAGCATGGATATAGGCGTGACACCCGCTATTGTTGTCCCTCCTGTCCTGACAATCCTGGTCTTTGCATTGGTGAATGTTTTGAACGCTACCATTCACTAGTTGAGTATTAGCGTAGGGTACAGCATTGCACAGAATAGGCACACTTTCACAGGGTCTCCCAAGATCTCATCGCATTTTGAGAGACCCGAACCTGGAACCGGTTACAGTTATAAAAGTTAGTTACAAAAAAAGTGTAAAGAAAAAAAAAATATATATAAAATTAAAAAAATAGTTGTCGTTTTATTGTTCTCTCTCTCTATTCTCTCTCTATTGTTCTGCTCTTTTTTACAGTATTCTATTCTGTAATGTTTTATTGTTATTATGTTTTATCATGTTTGCTTTTCAGGTATGGAATTTTTTATACTTTACCGTTTACTGTGTTATATTGTTAACCATTTTGTTGTCTTCAGGTACGCCATTCACGACTTTGAGTGGTTATACCAGAATGATGCCTGCAGGTTTAGGTATCATCTTGGTATCATTCTTTTCAGCCAGCGGTCGGCTTTCATGTAAAAGCAATCCTAGCGGCTAATTAGCCTCTAGACTGCTTTTACAAGCAGTGGGAGGTAATGCCCCCCACCATCTTCCGTGTTTTTCTCTGGCTCTCCTGTCTCAACAGGGAACCTGAGAATTCAGCCGGTGATTCAGCCAGCTGACCATAGAGCTGATCAGAGATCAGAGTGGCTCCAAACATCTCTATGGCCTAAGAAACCGGAAGCTACGAGCATTTCATAACTTAGATTTCGCCGGATATAAACAGCGCCATTGGGAAATTGGGAAAGCATTTTATCACACCGATCTTGGTGTGGTCAGATGCTTTGAGGGCAGAGGAGAGATCTAGGGTCTAATAGACCCCAATTTTTTCAAAAAAGAGTACTTGTCACTACCTATTGCTATCATAGGGGATATTTACATTCCCTGAGATAACAATAAAAATGATTAAAAAAAAAAAAAAAATGAAAGGAACAGTTTAAAAATAAGATAAAAAAGCAAAAAAATAATAAAGAAAAAAAAAAAAAAAAAAAAAAGCACCCCTGTCCCCTCCTGCTCTCGCGCTAAGGCGAACGCAAGCGCCGGTCTGGCGTCAAATGTAAACAGCAATTGCACCATGCATGTGAGGTATCACCGCAAAGGTCAGATCGAGGGCAGTAATTTTAGCAGTAGACCTCCTCTGTACATCTAAAGTGGTAACCTGTAAAGGCTTTTAAAGGCTTTTAAAAATGTATTTATTTTGTTGCCACTGCACGTTTGTGTAAATTTTAAAGCATGTCATGTTTGGTATCCATGTACTCGGCCTAAGATCATCTTTTTTATTTCATCAAACATTTGGGCAATATAGTGTGTTTTAGTGCATTCAAATTTAAAAAGTGTGTTTTTTCCCAAAAAAATGCGTTGGAAAAATCGCTGCGCAAATACTGTGTGAAAAAAAAAGAAACACCCACCATTTTAATCTGTAGGGCATTTGCTTTAAAAAATATATAATGTTTGGGGGTTCAAAGTAATTTTCTTGCAAAAAAAATAATGTTTTCATGTAAACAAAAAGTGTCAGAAAGGGCTTTGTCTTCAAGTGGTTAGAAGAGTGGGTGACGTGTGACATAAGCTTCTAAATGTTGTGCATAAAATGCCAGGACAGTTCAAAACCCCCCCAAATGACCCCATTTTGGAAAGTAGACACCCCAAGCTATTTGCTGAGAGGCATGTCGAGTCCATGGAATATTTTATATTGTGACACAAGTTGCGGGAAAGAGAAAAATTTTTTTTTTTTTGCACAAAGTTGTCACTAAATGATATATTGCTCAAACATGCCATGGAAATATGTGAAATTACACCCCAAAATACATTCCGTTGCTTCTCCTGAAGCATGTGTGAGACTTTTTGGGAGCCTAGCCACGTACGGGACCCCGAAAACCAAGCACTGCCCTGAGGCTTTCTAAGGGCGTAAATTTTTGATTTCACTCTTCAATGCCTATCACAGTTTTGGAGGCCATGGAATGCCCAGGTGGCACAACCCCCCCCCCCAAATGACCCTATTTTGGAAAGTAGACACCCCAAGCTATTTGCTGAGAGGTATAGTGAGTATTTTGCAGACCTCACTTTTTGTCACAAAATGTTTTTTCTTGTCTTTCTTCATTTTCAAAAACAAATGAGAGCTGCAAAATACTCACCATGCCTCTCAGCAAATAGCTTGGGGTGTCTACTTTCCAAAATGGGGCCATTGGGGGGGTGCCACCTGGGCATTCCATGGCCTCCGAAACTGTGATAGGCAGTGAAGAATGAAATAAAAAATTTACACCCTTAGAAATCCTGAAGGCGGTGATTGTTTTTCGGGGCCCCGTACGCGGCTAGGCTCCCAAAAAGTCCCACACATGTGGTATCCCCATACTCAGGAGAAGCAGTTAAATGTATTTTGGGTTGCAATTCCACATATGCCCATGGCCTGTGTGAGCAATATATAATTTAGTGACAACTTTGTGCAAAAAAAAAAAATATCACTTTCCCGCAACTTGTGTCAAAATATAAAATATTCCATGGACTCAATGTGCCTCTCAGCAAATAGCTTGGGGTGTCTACTTTCCAAAATGGGGTCATTTGGGGGGGGTTTGTGCCATCTGGGCATTTTATGGCCTTCAAAACTGTGATAGGTAGTGAGGAGTGAAATCAGAAATTTACACCCTTAGAAATCCTGAAGGCAGTGATTGGTTTTCAGTGTCCTGTGCACGGCTAGGCTCCCAAAAAGTCTCTCACTTGTGGTATCCCCGTACTCAGGAGGAGCAGCTGAATGTATTTTGGGGTGCAATTCCACATATGCCCATGGCCTGTGTGAGCAATATATCATTTAGTGACAACTTTTCGTAATTTTTTTTTTTTTGTCATTCAATCACTTGGGACAAAAAAAATTAATATTCAATGGGTTCAACATGCCTCTCAGCAATTTCCTTGGGGTGTCTACTTTCCAAAATGGGGTCATTTGGGGGGGTTTTGTACTGCCCTGCCATTTTAGCACCTCAAGAAATGACATAGGCAGTCATAAACTAAAAGCTGTGTAAATTCCAGAAAATGTACCCTAGCTTGTAGACGTTATAACTTTTGTGCAAACCAATAAATATACACTTATTGACATTTTTTTTTACCAAAGTCATGTGGCCGAATACATTTTGGCCTAAATGTATGACTAAAATTGAGTTTATTGAATTTTTTTTTATAACAAAAATTAGAAAATATAATTTTTTTCAAAATTGTTGGTCTTTTTCCGTTTATAGTGCAAAAAATAAAAACCGCAGAGGTGATCAAATACCATCAAAAGAAAGCTCTATTTGTGGGAAGAAAAGGACGCAAATTTCGTTTGGGTACAGCATTGCATGACCGCGCAATTAGCAGTTAAAGTGACGCAATGCCAATTTGTAAAAAGAGCTCTGGTCAGGAAGGGAGGTAAATCCTTCCGGGGCTGAAGTGGTTAATTAGTTGAAGACAGATTCCTAAGTTCAATTGTGATGCATGTTAATGGCCCATTTAGCCCTTTAATAGGAAGTCATCAATTGCCTTTGACTCTGAATATTATTTTTGGCCAGTCCTAGAAATCTGCATCTGTTTTTCTATTAACCACTTGGTGTCTGTGCTATAGCCAAATGACGGCCACAGCGTGGACCTGAATTTCTGGGAAGCTGTCATAGGACGGGCTCCCCGTGTGCACCCTGCAGGGCACGCAGCACACACTGAGTCTCGGGTGATCACAGATTGAAGTAAGGGCCAATCCCGGCCCCTTACCATACGATTAGCTGTCAGCCAATGACAGCTGATCACATGATGTAAACTAAAGCTCGGTAATTGTTTATTTTTTCTCCTCACGCTGACAGCATGAGGATAAAAATAAAGCTGATCACCGGCTTAGGTGCAAGGGACATTGGACCTGAAGAGGCAATTCTGCCTCATCTGTGCCCACCAGTGCCACCTATCAATGCCCACCAGTGGTCCCAAGTAGTGCTGCCTATCAGTGTAACCAATCAGTGCTGCCTCAGCGTACATCAATGAAGGAGAAAAATTACCCGTTTGCAAAATTTTATATCAAAATTTACAAAAATATACAAAATTATTTATAAAAATCTGAACAAAGATTGAACAAAAGAAAAAAAACACAGAGGTGATCAAATACCACCAAAAGAATGCTCTATTTGTGGGAAAATGTTTTAAAAAAAAAACATTTGGCTAAGTATGACCGCGCAATTGTCATTCAAAAAACGGAGAATTGGTCTGGACAGCAGGGGGTTTAAGTGCCCAGTAAGCAAGTGGTTAATTTCCATGCAAAATATAGATTTCTGTAATAAAGATGTGTGCCCGCTGTGTATGCGGCATGTGCGCATGGGCGTAAGCAAGTCGCACAGTAATGAATGGTACTCATTGTAAATCATGGGGTACAACTTGTGATGCAACTTTTCAGTCACAAATGGTCTTAGGCTCTCTTTCCACTACTGCGAGTTGTTGTGCGACTTGACACATGTGACGTCGCAGGACAAGTCAAAACACAAAAAGTCCTTGCACTACTTTGTTCAGACTTCAGAGCGATTTTTTTCTCCAATGTTTTGTACTAGTCGCATGACATGGCATTATGGCTTGGTTTCCACTATTGCAAGCCCAAAGTTGCGTGTTTTTTGCTGCGAGTTTCCCGCAACTTTTTGCCGAAACTTGAAGCAATGCCTGTGTATTTTTAAGGTCTATTGACCTCAAGTCGCCTCAAAGTGGGACCAAAGTAGTGCAGGAACTACTCTGAAGTTGCTGCGACTTGAAGTCACACACATATGAACGGTACTCATTGTAAATTGGTTAGAACTTGTGATGCAACTTTTCAGTCCCAAGTGGCATGACAAGTCGAAATAGTGGAAAACAAGCCGAAAAAAGCACATTGTAAATCACGCAACTTTGGGGTTGAAATAGTGGAAAACAGAGCATTAGGCTAAAGTGATAATAGGAAGATGCACTGTAAGAATTACTTGTAGAAAATCAAACAGGCTCTTGCACTGAATCTAATTAAAGGAAGATCTAACTGATTGCCCAGTGTATGGTGACCTTTAAAGATATGAAAACTTGAATTTCTGGTGTTTAAGCCTCATACACACGAAGGGCATTATGCCCCTTTCACACAGGCGGATAGAATTGTGCTTTTAGCTGCCTTTTCTACCGCAGCTAAACACACACAATGCTTTCCTATGGCCCCATCCACACACTGTGTTTAGCTGCGTTTTGATTGCATGAGGTTTGGTGCAGATAGAAAAAATAGAACTGACTGCGTCCAGGAGCAATTTAGCACAGCTATACGCACATAACCGCAGGTGACTGCAGTGCACTGTATCAGCTGAGGATAGCAGCGCCGAGCTGCCTCACTCATTGGGAAAGGAAAAAATGTTTTTTCCTTTCCCAATGAGCGAAAAGCATGGGGATCCGACTTGGATCCCTGCCAATACCAGGCACTTTTGGAATCCATTTTGGCCCTGCTTTGGTGGACATAGAGGGGACGTTCCAGCCCTGTACAGGCTCTACCCTTGCCTCCAACACTTTACCACTTTGCCCAGGGTGGCATCAAGCTCCATTGATTCTATGCTCATGGCAGTAGAATCCAACCTCTCTGGTAAGCGTATTCCATCTATTCGCTAAAGTTGATGATATACAAGTTGACGGTTGGGAAGCAGACAGGATCAATACACAGATTATTTAATCTCACTGCGGACTGTTGTCCTATTTGGATTATACATTCCCTTTTGGATTATACATTCCCCTTTTTACTTGGGACATTACGTCTACATGCACTTTGAACTTTATTTATTATTTACACATGTGTGTTTTAGCGCTACAATTTATTTCATATTTAATACCAGGCACTGTTTGGTATGAATCTTGAGGGAGAACTCCACGCCAAATTTTAAATAAAAAAATGGCATGGGTTCCCCTCCAAGGGCATACTAGGTCCTTTGGTCTGGTACGGATTTTAAGGGGAAGCCCCTATGCCAAAAAAACGATGTGGGGGTCCCCCCAGAATCCATACCAGACCCTTATCCGAACATGCAGCCTGGCCGGTCAGGAAAAGGGGTGGGGACGAGCGAGCACCCCCCCTGAACCGTACCAGGCCACATGCCCTCAACAGGGGGGATGGGTGCTTTAGGGAAGGGGGCATGCTGTGGCCCCCCACCCCAAAGCACCTTGTCCCCATGTTGATGAGGACAAGGGCCTCTTCCCGACAACTCTGGCCGTTGGTTGTCGGGGTCTGTGGGCGGGGGGCTTATCAGAATCCGGGAGCCCCCTTTAATAAGGGGGCCCCCAGATCCCGGCCTCCCACCCTATGTGAATGAGTATGGGGTACATGGTACCCCTACCCATTCACCTGGGGGAAAAAAATGTCAAGAAAAAAACACACTAGACTGGTTTTTAAAGTAACTTATTAGGCAGCTCCAGGGGTCTTCTTCCGACTTCGGGGGTCTCTTCCGCGCTCTCCAGCCTCTTCTCTGCACTCTCCGGATCTTTTCCCAGTCTCCAGCTCTTCTCCACGCTCCCCGGCCTCTTCTCCCGGTGTCCGGTTCTTCTCCGCGCTCTCCGGCCTCTTCTCCCAGTGTCCGGTTCTTCTCCTGCTCTGCGGCCTCTTCTCCAGGCCTCCGGTTCTTCTCCCGCTCTCCGGTTCTTCTGCCGGGCTCCTCCACTAACTTCTGCTCTTTTGCCGCTCTTTTGCTAGCGGTGGCCAGGTTTTCTCCATTCTCTTCTCCCGCTGTCCAGTTCTTCTGTCGCTGTCCAGTTCTTTTCCGCTCTCTGGTATCTTCTGCCGGACTTCCCCGCTACCTTCTTCCAGCTCTTTTGCTAGCGGTGGCCCGGTCTTCTCCATCGTCTTGTTCCCTCTTCTCTTCTTCGGATGTTGACATGACGCTCTCTCCCGCTGTAATGCCTTCTGGTGTGCGCTGACTTATATAGGCATGGGGCGTGGTCACCGTGTGATGTCACCGGGTGACCCCGCCCCTCATGACGTCACAGTCCCAGCATGTGACATGTTGACATTAGGCATGGGATCAGGAGGGAAATCCACATTTTGACTCCAAATTTGTGTGCATCTTCAAAATTTGGCTTTTACAGGGGTGACATCACCCCATCTGATGAAGGCAAGATCAACACAGTTTTGACATACTAATATCTCAGATGGCCTTCACTTTATCAAAGTTGAACTTTGTAAGTTCCTGAGTTGTGTATGTTATGGTTTTAAACATGCATGTTTAACAAAAAAAAGGCTATATCTACTGTCAAACATAAATGTCATACACCAAAGATGTTGGTTTGTTAAAAAACCCTTTTGTAATGCACATGTGAATGTGCTTGGAGTAAAATGTTTTATACTCAACAATGTGTGGCTTCTTCTTTCAATGCTCAATACCAGTTTTTGGAGTAAGTTGGTGTAGTTACAGTGACAATGGGGGTATTTACTAAAGGCAACTCGACTTTGCACTATAGTTGCACTTTCAGTGCACTTTCAAGTGCACTTGCAGTGCAAAGTGGATTTTCCTTTAGTAAATAACACCCACAGTGCTCTAAAATTTGTCCCAATCAGGCCATTTTAGGGACTCAAAGCAATTAATTCATGGAGCTGAAAAGCATGATTATTTTTATCATTAATGCTTTACATACATTAACAACTAGGGATGAGCTTTGCGTTCGAGTCAAACCCATGTTCAACTCGAACATCAGCTGTTCGATCGTTCGTCGAATTGCGAACGATATGGGCTGTTCGCACCAAATTCGTGTGGCGCGTCACAGCCCATAATTCACTGCAGCATTGCAGTGCATTGATGGCTGATGATTGGCCAAGCATGCACTATGACCCGCATGCTTGGCCAATCACAGCGCCATCGGTAGAGAGAGCTGTAATTGGCCAAAGCCACAGTGGCTTTGGCCAATTATGGCTCAGGGGGTTTAGAACATGCCCCACACTATATAAGGCAGCCTGCACGGCAGCCCCGTGCAGTGTGTTCTGGCATGCTGAGAGATAGAGAGAGAGACAGTGTAATTTCATTTGCGTTAGCTAGATTAGGCAGGACAGTCAGTGAGTTAGCTGCACTTACAGTGTATATATATATATATATATGCATCCCAGGTGTTGCGCATATATATATATATATATATATATATATATATATACACTGTATTCAGTTTAGCTAGATCCGTTCCTGTTATCTTCCTACTGACAGGCAGGCTTGCCTTGTTACAGTATTTACAGCTACCTGAAGAAAATTGCTGGTGTTATTTTGATCCTATTAGTACCACAGTCAGGCAGCTAGACTATTTACAGTTAGTGCAGTGCGTCCTGCTTGCAGTGTTCAGCTGAAACTACAAGTTAGCGTAGTGAGACCTCTGCACAGTGTTTACCTAAAGCTACAAGTTAGTGTAGTGAGACCTCTGCACAGTGTTCAGCTAAAGCTACAAGTTAGTGTAGTGAGACCTCTGCACAGTGTTCAGCTAAAGCTACAAGTTAGTGTAGTGCGTCCTGCTCACAGTGTTCAGCTAAAACTACAAGTTAGTGTAGTGAGACCTCTGCACAGTGTTCAGCTAAAGCTACAAGTTAGTGTAGTGCATCCTGCTCACAGTGTTCAGCTAAAACTACAAGTTAGTGTAGTGAGACCTCTGCACAGTGTTCAGCTAAAGCTACAAGTTAGTGTAGTGAGACCTCTGCACAGTGTTCAGCTAAAGCTACAAGCTAGTGTAGTGCGTCCTGCTCACAGTGTTCAGCTAAAACTACAAGTTAGTGAACCGTACCAAGCCGCATGCCCTCAACATGGGGGATGGGTGCTTTAGGGAAGGGGGCACGCTGCGGCCCCCCCACCCCAAAGCACCTTGTCCCCATGTTGATGAGGACAAGGGCCTCTTCCCGACAACCCTGGCCGTTGGTTGATGGGGTCTGCATGTGGGGGGCTTATCAGAATCCGGGAGCCCCCTTTAATAAGGGGGCCCCCAGATCCCGGCCTCCCACCCTATGTGAATGAGTATGGGGTACATGGTACCCCTACCCATTCACCTGGGGAAAAAAAGTGTAAAGAAAAAAACACACTAGACTGGTTTTTAAAGTAACTTATTAGGCAGCTCCAGGGGTCTTCTTCCGACTTTGGGGGTCTCTTCTGCGCTCTCCAGCCTCTTCTCCGCACTCTCCGGATCTTCTCCTGGTCTCCGGTTCTTCTGCACGCTCCCCGGCCTCTTCTCCCAGTGTCCAGTTCTTCTCCTGCTCTGCGGCCTCTTCTCCAGGCCTCCGGTTCTTCACCCGCTCTCCGGTTCTTCTGCCAGGCTCCTCCACTATCTTCTGCTCTTTTGCCGCTCTTTTACTAGCGGTGGCCAGGTTTTCTCCATTCTCTTCTCCCGCTGTCCAGTTCTTCTGTCGCTGTCCAGTTCTTTTCTGCTCTCTGGTATCTTCCGACGGACTTCCCCGCTATCTTCTTCCAGCTCTTTTGCTAGCGGTGGCCTGGTCTTCTCCATCGTCTTGTTCCCTCTTCTTTTCTTCGGATGTTGACACAACGCTCTCTCCCGCTGTAATGCCTTCTGGTGTGCGCTGACATATATAGGCACGGGGTGGGGTGTGGTCACCGTGTGATGTCACCGGGTGACCCCGCCCCTCATGACGTCACAGTCCCAGCATGTGACATGTTGACATTAGGCATGGGATCAGGAGGGAAATCCACATTTTGACTCCAAATTTGTGTGCATCTTCAAAATTTGGCTTTTACAGGGGTGACATCACCCCATCTGATGAAGGCAAGATCAACACAGTTTTGACATACTAATATCTCAGATGGCCTTCACTTTATCAAAGTTGAACTTTGTAAGTTCCTGAGTTGTGTATATTATGGTTTTAAACATGCATGTTTAACAAAAAAAAGGCTATATCTACTGTCAAACATAAATGTTATATACCAAAGATGTTGGTTTGTTAAAAAAACCCTTTTGTAATGCACATGTGAATGTGCTTGGAGTAAAATGTTTTATACTCAACAATGTGTGGCTTCTTCTTTCAATGCTCAATACCAGTTTTTGGAGTAAGTTGGTGTAGTTACAGTGACAATGGGGGTATTTACTAAAGGCAACTCCACTTTGCACTACAGTTGCACTTTCAGTGCACTTTCAAGTGCACTTGCAGTGTAAAGTGGATTTTCCTTTAGTACATAACACCCACAGTGCTCTAAAATTTGTCCCAATCAGGCCATATTAGGGACTCAAAGCAATTAATTCATGGAGCTGAAATGCATGATTATTTTTATCATTAATGCATTACATACATTAACAACTAGGGATGAGCTTTGCGTTCAAGTCAAACCCATGTTCGACTCGAACATCGGCTGTTCGATCATTCGTCGAATTGCGAACGATATGGGCTGTTCGCGCCAAATTCGTGTGGCGCGTCACAGCCCATAATTCACTGTGGCATCGCAGTGCATGGCTGGCTGATGATTGGCCAAGCATGCACTATGACCCACATGCTTGGCCAATCACAGCGCCGTCGGTAGAGAGAGCTGTAATTGGCCAAAGCCAGGGTGGCTTTGGCCAATTATGGCTCAGGGGGTTTAGAACATGCCCCACACTATATAAGGCAGCCTGCACGGCGGCCCTGTGTAGTGTGTTCTGGCGTGCTGAGAGATAGAGAGAGAGACAGTGTAATTTCATTTGAGTTAGCTAGATTAGGCAGGACAGTCAGTGAGTTAGCTGCACTTACAGTGTATTGTATATATATATGCATCCCAGGTGTTGCATATATATATATATATATATATATATATATATATATATATATACACTGTATTCAGTTTAGCTAGATCCATTCCTGTTATCTTCCTACTGACAGGCAGGCTTGTCTTGTTACAGTATTTACAGCTACCCGAAGAAAATTAAAACTAAAACTACAAGTTAGCATAGTGAGACCTCTGCACAGTGTTCAGCTAAAGCTACAAGTTAGTGTAGTGAGACCTCTGCACAGTGTTCAGCTAAAACTACAAGTTAGTGTAGTGAGACCTCTGCACAGTGTTCAGCTAAACCTACAAGTTAGTGTAGTGCGTCCTGCTCACAGTGTTCAGCTAAAGCTACAAGTTAGTGTAGTGCGTCCTGCTCACAGTGTTCAGCTAAAACTACAAGTTAGTGTAGTGCGACCTCTGCACAGTGTTCAGCTAAAGCTACAAGTTAGTGTAGTGAGACCTCTGCACAGTGTTCAGCTAAAGCTACAAGTTAGTGTAGTGCGTCCTGCTCACAGTGTTCAGCTAAAACTACAAGTTAGTGTAGTGAGACCTCTGCACAGTGTTCAGCTAAAGCTACAAGTTAGTGTAGTGCGTCCTGCTCACAGTGTTCAGCTAAAACTATAAGTTAGTGTAGTGCGACCTCTGAACAGTGTTCAGCTAAAGCTACAAGTTAGTGTAGTGAGACCTCTGCACAGTGTTCAGCTAAAGCTACAAGTTAGTGTAGTGCGTCCTGCTCACAGTGTTCAGCTAAAACTACAAGTTAGTGTAGTGAGACCTCTGCACAGTGTTCAGCTAAAGATACAAGTTAGTGTAGTGAGACCTCTCCACAGTGTTCAGCTAAAACTACAGGTTAGTGTAGTGAGACCTCTGCACAGTGTTCAGCTAAAAATACAAGTTAGTGTAGTGTGTCCTGCTCACAGTGTTCAGCTAAAACTACAAGTTAGTGTAGTGAGACCTCTGCACAGTGTTCAGCTAAAGCTACAAGTTACTGTAGTGCGTCCTGCTCACAGTGCTCAGCTAAAACTACAAGTTAGTATAGTGAGACCTCTGCACAGTGTTCAGCTAAAGCTACAAGTTAGTGTAGTGAGACCTCTGCACAGTGTTCAGCTAAAACTACAAGTTAGTGTAGTGAGACCTCTGCACAGTGTTCAGCTAAAGCTACAAGTTAGTGTAGTACGTCCTGCTCACAGTGTTCAGCTAAAACTTCAAGTTAGTGTAGTGAGACCTCTGCACAGTGTTCAGCTAAAGCTACAAGTTAGTGTAATGAGACCTCTGCACAGTGTTCAGCTAAAACTACAAGTTAGTGTAGTGAGACCTCTGCACAGTGTTCAGCTAAAGCTACAAGTTAGTGTAGTGAGACCTCTGCACAGTGTTCAGCTAAAGCTACAAGTTAGTGCAGTGCGTCCTGCTCACAGTGTTCAGCTAAAACTAAAAGTTAGTGTAGTAAGACCTCTGCACAGTGTTCAGCTAAAGCTACAAGTTAGTGTAGTGCGTCCTGCTCACAGTGTTCAGCTAAAACTACAAGTTAGTGTAGTGAGACCTCTGCACAGTGTTCAGCTAAAGTTACAAGTTAGTGTAGTGAGACCTCTGCACAGTGTTCAGCTAAAACTACAAGTTAGTGTAGTGAGACCTCTGCACAGTGTTCAGCTAAAGCTACAAGTTAGTGTAGTGTGTACTGCTCACAGTGTTCAGCTAAAACTACAAGTTAGTGTAGTGAGACCTCTGCACAGTGTTCAGCTAAAGCTACAAGTTAGTGTAGTACGACCTCTGCACAGTGTTCAGTTAAAGCTACAAGTTAGAGTAGTGAGACCTCTGCACAGTGTTCAGCTAAAGCTACAAGTTAGTGTAGTGAGACCTCTGCACAGTGTTCAGCTAAAACTACAAGTTAGTGTAGTGAGACCTCTGCACAGTGTTCAGCTAAAGCTACAAGTTAGTGTAGTGCGTCCTGCTCACAGTGTTCAGATAAAACTACAAGTTAGTGTAGTGAGACCTCTGCACAGTGTTCAGCTAAAGCTACAAGTTAGTGTAGTGAGACCTCTGCACAGTTTTCAGCTAAAGCTACAAGTTAGTGTAGTGCGTCCTGCTCACAGTGTTCAGCTAAAACTACAAGTTAGTGTAGTGAGACCTCTGCACAGTGTTCAGCTAAAGCTACAAGTTAGTGTAGTGCGTCCTGCTCACAGTGTTCAGCTAAAACTACAAGTTAGTGTAGTGAGACCTCTGCACAGTGTTCAGCTAAAGCTACAAGTTAGTGTAGTGAGACCTCTGCACAGTGTTCAGCTAAAGCTACAAGTTAGTGTAGTGCGTCCTGCTCACAGTGTTCAGCTAAAACTACAAGTTAGTGTAGTGAGACCTCTGCACAGTGTTCAGCTAAAGCTACAAGTTAGTGTAGTGCGTCCTGCTCACAGTGTTCAGCTAAAACTACAAGTTAGTGTAGTGAGACCTCTGCACAGTGTTCAGCTAAAGCTACAAGTTAGTGTAGTGAGACCTCTCCACAGTGTTCAGCTAAAACTACAGGTTAGTGTAGTGAGACCTCTGCACAGTGTTCAGCTAAAACTACAAGTTAGTGTAGTGTGTCCTGCTCACAGTGTTCAGCTAAAACTACAAGTTAGTGTAGTGAGACCTCTGCACAGTGTTCAGCTAAAGCTACAAGTTAGTGTAGTGCGTCCTGCTCACAGTGTTCAGCTAAAACTACAAGTTAATGTAGTGAGACCTCTGCACAGTGTTCAGCTAAAGCTACAAGTTAGTGTAGTTCATCCTGCTCACAGTGTTCAGCTAAAACTACAAGTTAGTATAGTGAGACCTCTGCACAGTGTTCAGCTAAAGCTACAAGTTAGTGTAGTGAGACCTCTGCACAGTGTTCAGCTAAAACTACAAGTTAGTGTAGTGAGACCTCTGCACAGTGTTCAGCTAAAGCTGCAAGTTAGTGTAGTACGTCCTGCTCGCAGTGTTCAGCTAAACCTACCAGTTAGTGTAGTGAGACCTCTGCACAGTGTTCAGCTAAAGCTACAAGTTAGTGTAATGAGACCTCTGCACAGTGTTCAGCTAAAACTACAAGTTAGTGTAGTGAGACCTCTGCACAGTGTTCAGCTAAAGCTACAAGTTAGTGTAGTGCATCCTGCTCACAGTGTTCAGCTAAAACTACAAGTTAGTGTAGTGAGACCTCTGCACAGTGTTCAGCTAAAGCTACAAGTTAGTGTAGTGCATCCTGCTCACAGTGTTCAGCTAAAACTACAAGTTAGTGTAGTGCGACCTCTGCACAGTGTTCAGCTAAAGCTACAAGTTAGTGTAGTGAGACCTCTGCACAGTGTTCAGCTAAAGCTACAAGTTAGTGTAGTGCGTCCTGCTCACAGTCTTCAGCTAAAACTACAAGTTAGTGTGGTGAGACATCTGCACAGTGTTCAGCTAAAGCTATAAGTTAGTGTAGTGCATCCTGCTCACAGTCTTCAGCTAAAACTACAAGTTAGTGTAGTGAGACCTCTGCACAGTGTTCAGCTAAAGCTACAAGTTAGTGTAGTGCATCCTGCTCACAGTGTTCAGCTAAAACTACAAGTTAGTGTAGTGCGACCTCTTCACATTGTTCAGCTAAAACTGCAAGTTAGTGTAGTGAGATCTCTGCACAGTGTTCAGCTAAAGCTACAAGTTAGTGTAGTGCGTCCTGCTCACAGTGTTCAGCTAAAGCTACAAGTTAGTGTAGTACGTCCTGCTCACAGTGTTCAGCTAAAACTACAAGTTAGTGTAGTGCGACCTCTGCACAGTGTTCAGCTAAAGCTACAAGTTAGTGTAGTGAGACCTCTGCACAGTGTTCAGCTAAAGCTACAAGTTAGTGTAGTGCGTCCTGCTCACAGTGTTCAGCTAAAACTACAAGTTAGTGTAGTGAGACCTCTGCACAGTGTTCAGCTAAAGCTACAAGTTAGTGTAGTGCGTCCTGCTCACAGTGTTCAGCTAAAACTACAAGTTAGTGTAGTGAGACCTCTGCACAGTGTTCAGCTAAAGATACAAGTTATTGTAGTGAGACCTATCCACAGTGTTCAGCTAAAACTACAGGTTAGTGTAGTGAGACCTCTGCACAGTGTTCAGCTAAAACTACAAGTTAGTGTAGTGTGTCCTGCTCACAGTGTTCAGCTAAAACTACAAGTTAGTGTAGTGAGACCTCTGCACAGTGTTCAGCTAAAGCTACAAGTTAGTGTAGTGCGTCCTGCTCACAGTGTTCAGCTAAAACTACAAGTTAGTATAGTGAGACCTCTGCACAGTGTTCAGCTAAAGCTACAAGTTAGTGTAATGAGACCTCTGCACAGTGTTCAGCTAAAACTACAAGTTAGTGTAGTGAGACCTCTGCACAGTGTTCAGCTAAAGCTACAAGTTAGTGTAGTGAGACCTCACAGTGTTCAGCTAAAACTACAAGTTAGTGTAGTGTGTCCTGCTCACAGTGTTCAGCTAAAACTACAAGTTAGTGTAGTGAGACCTCTGCACAGTGTTCAGCTAAAGCTACAAGTTAGTGTAGTGCGTCCTGCTCACAGTGTTCAGCTAAAACTACAAGTTAGTATAGTGAGACCTCTGCACAGTGTTCAGCTAAAACTACAAGTTAGTGTAGTGAGACCTCCGCACAGTGTTCAGCTAAAGCTACAAGTTAGTGTAGTGCGTCCTGCTCACAGTGTTCAGCTAAAGTTACAAGTTAGTGTAGTGCGTCCTGCTCACAGTGTTAAGCTAAAACTACAAGTTAGTGTAGTGAGACCTCTGCACAGTGTTCAGCTAAAGCTACAAGTTAGTGTAGTGAGACCTCTGCACAGTGTTCAGCTAAAGCTACAAGTTAGTGTAGTGCGTCCTGCTCACAGTGTTCAGCTAAAACTACAAGTTAGTGTAGTGAGACCTCTGCACAGTGTTCAGCTAAAGATACAAGTTAGTGTAGTGAGACCTCTCCACAGTGTTCAGCTAAAACTACAGGTTAGTGTAGTGAGACCTCTGCACAGTGTTCAGCTAAAAATACAAGTTAGTGTAGTGTGTCCTGCTCACAGTGTTCAGCTAAAACTACAAGTTAGTGTAGTGAGACCTCTGCACAGTGTTCAGCTAAAGCTACAAGTTACTGTAGTGCGTCCTGCTCACAGTGCTCAGCTAAAACTACAGGTTAGTATAGTGAGACCTCTGCACAGTGTTCAGCTAAAGCTACAAGTTAGTGTAGTGAGACCTCTGCACAGTGTTCAGCTAAAACTACAAGTTAGTGTAGTGAGACCTCTGCACAGTGTTCAGCTAAAGCTACAAGTTAGTGTAGTACGTCCTGCTCACAGTGTTCAGCTAAAACTTCAAGTTAGTGTAGTGAGACCTCTGCACAGTGTTCAGCTAAAGCTACAAGTTAGTGTAATGAGACCTCTGCACAGTGTTCAGCTAAAACTACAAGTTAGTGTAGTGAGACCTCTGCACAGTGTTCAGCTAAAGCTACAAGTTAGTGTAGTGAGACCTCTGCACAGTGTTCAGCTAAAGCTACAAGTTAGTGCAGTGCGTCCTGCTCACAGTGTTCAGCTAAAACTAAAAGTTAGTGTAGTAAGACCTCTGCACAGTGTTCAGCTAAAGCTACAAGTTAGTGTAGTGCGTCCTGCTCACAGTGTTCAGCTAAAACTACAAGTTAGTGTAGTGAGACCTCTGCACAGTGTTCAGCTAAAGTTACAAGTTAGTGTAGTGAGACCTCTGCACAGTGTTCAGCTAAAACTACAAGTTAGTGTAGTGAGACCTCTGCACAGTGTTCAGCTAAAGCTACAAGTTAGTGTAGTGTGTACTGCTCACAGTGTTCAGCTAAAACTACAAGTTAGTGTAGTGAGACCTCTGCACAGTGTTCAGCTAAAGCTACAAGTTAGTGTAGTACGACCTCTGCACAGTGTTCAGTTAAAGCTACAAGTTAGAGTAGTGAGACCTCTGCACAGTGTTCAGCTAAAGCTACAAGTTAGTGTAGTGAGACCTCTGCACAGTGTTCAGCTAAAACTACAAGTTAGTGTAGTGAGACCTCTGCACAGTGTTCAGCTAAAGCTACAAGTTAGTGTAGTGCGTCCTGCTCACAGTGTTCAGATAAAACTACAAGTTAGTGTAGTGAGACCTCTGCACAGTGTTCAGCTAAAGCTACAAGTTAGTGTAGTGAGACCTCTGCACAGTTTTCAGCTAAAGCTACAAGTTAGTGTAGTGCGTCCTGCTCACAGTGTTCAGCTAAAACTACAAGTTAGTGTAGTGAGACCTCTGCACAGTGTTCAGCTAAAGCTACAAGTTAGTGTAGTGCGTCCTGCTCACAGTGTTCAGCTAAAACTACAAGTTAGTGTAGTGAGACCTCTGCACAGTGTTCAGCTAAAGCTACAAGTTAGTGTAGTGAGACCTCTGCACAGTGTTCAGCTAAAGCTACAAGTTAGTGTAGTGCGTCCTGCTCACAGTGTTCAGCTAAAACTACAAGTTAGTGTAGTGAGACCTCTGCACAGTGTTCAGCTAAAGCTACAAGTTAGTGTAGTGCGTCCTGCTCACAGTGTTCAGCTAAAACTACAAGTTAGTGTAGTGAGACCTCTGCACAGTGTTCAGCTAAAGCTACAAGTTAGTGTAGTGAGACCTCTCCACAGTGTTCAGCTAAAACTACAGGTTAGTGTAGTGAGACCTCTGCACAGTGTTCAGCTAAAACTACAAGTTAGTGTAGTGTGTCCTGCTCACAGTGTTCAGCTAAAACTACAAGTTAGTGTAGTGAGACCTCTGCACAGTGTTCAGCTAAAGCTACAAGTTAGTGTAGTGCGTCCTGCTCACAGTGTTCAGCTAAAACTACAAGTTAATGTAGTGAGACCTCTGCACAGTGTTCAGCTAAAGCTACAAGTTAGTGTAGTTCATCCTGCTCACAGTGTTCAGCTAAAACTACAAGTTAGTATAGTGAGACCTCTGCACAGTGTTCAGCTAAAGCTACAAGTTAGTGTAGTGAGACCTCTGCACAGTGTTCAGCTAAAACTACAAGTTAGTGTAGTGAGACCTCTGCACAGTGTTCAGCTAAAGCTGCAAGTTAGTGTAGTACGTCCTGCTCGCAGTGTTCAGCTAAACCTACCAGTTAGTGTAGTGAGACCTCTGCACAGTGTTCAGCTAAAGCTACAAGTTAGTGTAATGAGACCTCTGCACAGTGTTCAGCTAAAACTACAAGTTAGTGTAGTGAGACCTCTGCACAGTGTTCAGCTAAAGCTACAAGTTAGTGTAGTGCATCCTGCTCACAGTGTTCAGCTAAAACTACAAGTTAGTGTAGTGAGACCTCTGCACAGTGTTCAGCTAAAGCTACAAGTTAGTGTAGTGCATCCTGCTCACAGTGTTCAGCTAAAACTACAAGTTAGTGTAGTGCGACCTCTGCACAGTGTTCAGCTAAAGCTACAAGTTAGTGTAGTGAGACCTCTGCACAGTGTTCAGCTAAAGCTACAAGTTAGTGTAGTGCGTCCTGCTCACAGTCTTCAGCTAAAACTACAAGTTAGTGTAGTGAGACCTCTGCACAGTGTTCAGCTAAAGCTACAAGTTAGTGTAGTGCATCCTGCTCACAGTGTTCAGCTAAAACTACAAGTTAGTGTAGTGCGACCTCTTCACAGTGTTCAGCTAAAACTGCAAGTTAGTGTAGTGAGATCTCTGCACAGTGTTCAGCTAAAGCTACAAGTTAGTGTAGTGCGTCCTGCTCACAGTGTTCAGCTAAAGCTACAAGTTAGTGTAGTACGTCCTGCTCACAGTGTTCAGCTAAAACTACAAGTTAGTGTAGTGCGACCTCTGCACAGTGTTCAGCTAAAGCTACAAGTTAGTGTAGTGAGACCTCTGCACAGTGTTCAGCTAAAGCTACAAGTTAGTGTAGTGCGTCCTGCTCACAGTGTTCAGCTAAAACTACAAGTTAGTGTAGTGAGACCTCTGCACAGTGTTCAGCTAAAGCTACAAGTTAGTGTAGTGCGTCCTGCTCACAGTGTTCAGCTAAAACTACAAGTTAGTGTAGTGAGACCTCTGCACAGTGTTCAGCTAAAGATACAAGTTATTGTAGTGAGACCTATCCACAGTGTTCAGCTAAAACTACAGGTTAGTGTAGTGAGACCTCTGCACAGTGTTCAGCTAAAACTACAAGTTAGTGTAGTGTGTCCTGCTCACAGTGTTCAGCTAAAACTACAAGTTAGTGTAGTGAGACCTCTGCACAGTGTTCAGCTAAAGCTACAAGTTAGTGTAGTGCGTCCTGCTCACAGTGTTCAGCTAAAACTACAAGTTAGTATAGTGAGACCTCTGCACAGTGTTCAGCTAAAGCTACAAGTTAGTGTAATGAGACCTCTGCACAGTGTTCAGCTAAAACTACAAGTTAGTGTAGTGAGACCTCTGCACAGTGTTCAGCTAAAGCTACAAGTTAGTGTAGTGAGACCTCACAGTGTTCAGCTAAAACTACAAGTTAGTGTAGTGTGTCCTGCTCACAGTGTTCAGCTAAAACTACAAGTTAGTGTAGTGAGACCTCTGCACAGTGTTCAGCTAAAGCTACAAGTTAGTGTAGTGCGTCCTGCTCACAGTGTTCAGCTAAAACTACAAGTTAGTGTAGTGCGACCTCTGCACAGTGTTCAGCTAAAGCTACAAGTTAGTGTAGTGAGACCTCTGCACAGTGTTCAGCTAAAGCTACAAGTTAGTGTAGTGCGTCCTGCTCACAGTGTTCAGCTAAAACTACAAGTTAGTGTAGTGAGACCTCTGCACAGTGTTCAGCTAAAGCTACAAGTTAGTGTAGTGCGTCCTGCTCACAGTGTTCAGCTAAAACTATAAGTTAGTGTAGTGCGACCTCTGAACAGTGTTCAGCTAAAGCTACAAGTTAGTGTAGTGAGACCTCTGCACAGTGTTCAGCTAAAGCTACAAGTTAGTGTAGTGCGTCCTGCTCACAGTGTTCAGCTAAAACTACAAGTTAGTGTAGTGAGACCTCTGCACAGTGTTCAGCTAAAGATACAAGTTAGTGTAGTGAGACCTCTCCACAGTGTTCAGCTAAAACTACAGGTTAGTGTAGTGAGACCTCTGCACAGTGTTCAGCTAAAAATACAAGTTAGTGTAGTGTGTCCTGCTCACAGTGTTCAGCTAAAACTACAAGTTAGTGTAGTGAGACCTCTGCACAGTGTTCAGCTAAAGCTACAAGTTACTGTAGTGCGTCCTGCTCACAGTGCTCAGCTAAAACTACAAGTTAGTATAGTGAGACCTCTGCACAGTGTTCAGCTAAAGCTACAAGTTAGTGTAGTGAGACCTCTGCACAGTGTTCAGCTAAAACTACAAGTTAGTGTAGTGAGACCTCTGCACAGTGTTCAGCTAAAGCTACAAGTTAGTGTAGTACGTCCTGCTCACAGTGTTCAGCTAAAACTTCAAGTTAGTGTAGTGAGACCTCTGCACAGTGTTCAGCTAAAGCTACAAGTTAGTGTAATGAGACCTCTGCACAGTGTTCAGCTAAAACTACAAGTTAGTGTAGTGAGACCTCTGCACAGTGTTCAGCTAAAGCTACAAGTTAGTGTAGTGAGACCTCTGCACAGTGTTCAGCTAAAGCTACAAGTTAGTGCAGTGCGTCCTGCTCACAGTGTTCAGCTAAAACTAAAAGTTAGTGTAGTAAGACCTCTGCACAGTGTTCAGCTAAAGCTACAAGTTAGTGTAGTGCGTCCTGCTCACAGTGTTCAGCTAAAACTACAAGTTAGTGTAGTGAGACCTCTGCACAGTGTTCAGCTAAAGTTACAAGTTAGTGTAGTGAGACCTCTGCACAGTGTTCAGCTAAAACTACAAGTTAGTGTAGTGAGACCTCTGCACAGTGTTCAGCTAAAGCTACAAGTTAGTGTAGTGTGTACTGCTCACAGTGTTCAGCTAAAACTACAAGTTAGTGTAGTGAGACCTCTGCACAGTGTTCAGCTAAAGCTACAAGTTAGTGTAGTACGACCTCTGCACAGTGTTCAGTTAAAGCTACAAGTTAGAGTAGTGAGACCTCTGCACAGTGTTCAGCTAAAGCTACAAGTTAGTGTAGTGAGACCTCTGCACAGTGTTCAGCTAAAACTACAAGTTAGTGTAGTGAGACCTCTGCACAGTGTTCAGCTAAAGCTACAAGTTAGTGTAGTGCGTCCTGCTCACAGTGTTCAGATAAAACTACAAGTTAGTGTAGTGAGACCTCTGCACAGTGTTCAGCTAAAGCTACAAGTTAGTGTAGTGAGACCTCTGCACAGTTTTCAGCTAAAGCTACAAGTTAGTGTAGTGCGTCCTGCTCACAGTGTTCAGCTAAAACTACAAGTTAGTGTAGTGAGACCTCTGCACAGTGTTCAGCTAAAGCTACAAGTTAGTGTAGTGCGTCCTGCTCACAGTGTTCAGCTAAAACTACAAGTTAGTGTAGTGAGACCTCTGCACAGTGTTCAGCTAAAGCTACAAGTTAGTGTAGTGAGACCTCTGCACAGTGTTCAGCTAAAGCTACAAGTTAGTGTAGTGCGTCCTGCTCACAGTGTTCAGCTAAAACTACAAGTTAGTGTAGTGAGACCTCTGCACAGTGTTCAGCTAAAGCTACAAGTTAGTGTAGTGCGTCCTGCTCACAGTGTTCAGCTAAAACTACAAGTTAGTGTAGTGAGACCTCTGCACAGTGTTCAGCTAAAGCTACAAGTTAGTGTAGTGAGACCTCTCCACAGTGTTCAGCTAAAACTACAGGTTAGTGTAGTGAGACCTCTGCACAGTGTTCAGCTAAAACTACAAGTTAGTGTAGTGTGTCCTGCTCACAGTGTTCAGCTAAAACTACAAGTTAGTGTAGTGAGACCTCTGCACAGTGTTCAGCTAAAGCTACAAGTTAGTGTAGTGCGTCCTGCTCACAGTGTTCAGCTAAAACTACAAGTTAATGTAGTGAGACCTCTGCACAGTGTTCAGCTAAAGCTACAAGTTAGTGTAGTTCATCCTGCTCACAGTGTTCAGCTAAAACTACAAGTTAGTATAGTGAGACCTCTGCACAGTGTTCAGCTAAAGCTACAAGTTAGTGTAGTGAGACCTCTGCACAGTGTTCAGCTAAAACTACAAGTTAGTGTAGTGAGACCTCTGCACAGTGTTCAGCTAAAGCTGCAAGTTAGTGTAGTACGTCCTGCTCGCAGTGTTCAGCTAAACCTACCAGTTAGTGTAGTGAGACCTCTGCACAGTGTTCAGCTAAAGCTACAAGTTAGTGTAATGAGACCTCTGCACAGTGTTCAGCTAAAACTACAAGTTAGTGTAGTGAGACCTCTGCACAGTGTTCAGCTAAAGCTGCAAGTTAGTGTAGTACGTCCTGCTCGCAGTGTTCAGCTAAACCTACCAGTTAGTGTAGTGAGACCTCTGCACAGTGTTCAGCTAAAGCTACAAGTTAGTGTAGTGCATCCTGCTCACAGTGTTCAGCTAAAACTACAAGTTAGTGTAGTGAGACCTCTGCACAGTGTTCAGCTAAAGCTACAAGTTAGTGTAGTGCATCCTGCTCACAGTGTTCAGCTAAAACTACAAGTTAGTGTAGTGCGACCTCTGCACAGTGTTCAGCTAAAGCTACAAGTTAGTGTAGTGAGACCTCTGCACAGTGTTCAGCTAAAGCTACAAGTTAGTGTAGTGCGTCCTGCTCACAGTCTTCAGCTAAAACTACAAGTTAGTGTGGTGAGACATCTGCACAGTGTTCAGCTAAAGCTATAAGTTAGTGTAGTGCATCCTGCTCACAGTCTTCAGCTAAAACTACAAGTTAGTGTAGTGAGACCTCTGCACAGTGTTCAGCTAAAGCTACAAGTTAGTGTAGTGCATCCTGCTCACAGTGTTCAGCTAAAACTACAAGTTAGTGTAGTGCGACCTCTTCACAGTGTTCAGCTAAAACTGCAAGTTAGTGTAGTGAGATCTCTGCACAGTGTTCAGCTAAAGCTACAAGTTAGTGTAGTGCGTCCTGCTCACAGTGTTCAGCTAAAGCTACAAGTTAGTGTAGTACGTCCTGCTCACAGTGTTCAGCTAAAACTACAAGTTAGTGTAGTGCGACCTCTGCACAGTGTTCAGCTAAAGCTACAAGTTAGTGTAGTGAGACCTCTGCACAGTGTTCAGCTAAAGCTACAAGTTAGTGTAGTGCGTCCTGCTCACAGTGTTCAGCTAAAACTACAAGTTAGTGTAGTGAGACCTCTGCACAGTGTTCAGCTAAAGCTACAAGTTAGTGTAGTGCGTCCTGCTCACAGTGTTCAGCTAAAACTACAAGTTAGTGTAGTGAGACCTCTGCACAGTGTTCAGCTAAAGATACAAGTTATTGTAGTGAGACCTATCCACAGTGTTCAGCTAAAACTACAGGTTAGTGTAGTGAGACCTCTGCACAGTGTTCAGCTAAAACTACAAGTTAGTGTAGTGTGTCCTGCTCACAGTGTTCAGCTAAAACTACAAGTTAGTGTAGTGAGACCTCTGCACAGTGTTCAGCTAAAGCTACAAGTTAGTGTAGTGCGTCCTGCTCACAGTGTTCAGCTAAAACTACAAGTTAGTATAGTGAGACCTCTGCACAGTGTTCAGCTAAAGCTACAAGTTAGTGTAATGAGACCTCTGCACAGTGTTCAGCTAAAACTACAAGTTAGTGTAGTGAGACCTCTGCACAGTGTTCAGCTAAAGCTACAAGTTAGTGTAGTGAGACCTCACAGTGTTCAGCTAAAACTACAAGTTAGTGTAGTGTGTCCTGCTCACAGTGTTCAGCTAAAACTACAAGTTAGTGTAGTGAGACCTCTGCACAGTGTTCAGCTAAAGCTACAAGTTAGTGTAGTGCGTCCTGCTCACAGTGTTCAGCTAAAACTACAAGTTAGTATAGTGAGACCTCTGCACAGTGTTCAGCTAAAACTACAAGTTAGTGTAGTGAGACCTCCGCACAGTGTTCAGCTAAAGCTACAAGTTAGTGTAGTGCGTCCTGCTCACAGTGTTCAGCTAAAGTTACAAGTTAGTGTAGTGCGTCCTGCTCACAGTGTTAAGCTAAAACTACAAGTTAGTGTAGTGAGACCTCTGCACAGTGTTCAGCTAAAGCTACAAGTTAGTGTAGTGAGACCTCTGCACAGTGTTCAGCTAAAGCTACAAGTTAGTGTAGTGCGTCCTGCTCACAGTGTTCAGCTAAAACTACAAGTTAGTGTAGTGAGACCTCTGCACAGTGTTCAGCTAAAGATACAAGTTAGTGTAGTGAGACCTCTCCACAGTGTTCAGCTAAAACTACAGGTTAGTGTAGTGAGACCTCTGCACAGTGTTCAGCTAAAAATACAAGTTAGTGTAGTGTGTCCTGCTCACAGTGTTCAGCTAAAACTACAAGTTAGTGTAGTGAGACCTCTGCACAGTGTTCAGCTAAAGCTACAAGTTACTGTAGTGCGTCCTGCTCACAGTGCTCAGCTAAAACTACAGGTTAGTATAGTGAGACCTCTGCACAGTGTTCAGCTAAAGCTACAAGTTAGTGTAGTGAGACCTCTGCACAGTGTTCAGCTAAAACTACAAGTTAGTGTAGTGAGACCTCTGCACAGTGTTCAGCTAAAGCTACAAGTTAGTGTAGTACGTCCTGCTCACAGTGTTCAGCTAAAACTTCAAGTTAGTGTAGTGAGACCTCTGCACAGTGTTCAGCTAAAGCTACAAGTTAGTGTAATGAGACCTCTGCACAGTGTTCAGCTAAAACTACAAGTTAGTGTAGTGAGACCTCTGCACAGTGTTCAGCTAAAGCTACAAGTTAGTGTAGTGAGACCTCTGCACAGTGTTCAGCTAAAGCTACAAGTTAGTGCAGTGCGTCCTGCTCACAGTGTTCAGCTAAAACTAAAAGTTAGTGTAGTAAGACCTCTGCACAGTGTTCAGCTAAAGCTACAAGTTAGTGTAGTGCGTCCTGCTCACAGTGTTCAGCTAAAACTACAAGTTAGTGTAGTGAGACCTCTGCACAGTGTTCAGCTAAAGTTACAAGTTAGTGTAGTGAGACCTCTGCACAGTGTTCAGCTAAAACTACAAGTTAGTGTAGTGAGACCTCTGCACAGTGTTCAGCTAAAGCTACAAGTTAGTGTAGTGTGTACTGCTCACAGTGTTCAGCTAAAACTACAAGTTAGTGTAGTGAGACCTCTGCACAGTGTTCAGCTAAAGCTACAAGTTAGTGTAGTACGACCTCTGCACAGTGTTCAGTTAAAGCTACAAGTTAGAGTAGTGAGACCTCTGCACAGTGTTCAGCTAAAGCTACAAGTTAGTGTAGTGAGACCTCTGCACAGTGTTCAGCTAAAACTACAAGTTAGTGTAGTGAGACCTCTGCACAGTGTTCAGCTAAAGCTACAAGTTAGTGTAGTGCGTCCTGCTCACAGTGTTCAGATAAAACTACAAGTTAGTGTAGTGAGACCTCTGCACAGTGTTCAGCTAAAGCTACAAGTTAGTGTAGTGAGACCTCTGCACAGTTTTCAGCTAAAGCTACAAGTTAGTGTAGTGCGTCCTGCTCACAGTGTTCAGCTAAAACTACAAGTTAGTGTAGTGAGACCTCTGCACAGTGTTCAGCTAAAGCTACAAGTTAGTGTAGTGCGTCCTGCTCACAGTGTTCAGCTAAAACTACAAGTTAGTGTAGTGAGACCTCTGCACAGTGTTCAGCTAAAGCTACAAGTTAGTGTAGTGAGACCTCTGCACAGTGTTCAGCTAAAGCTACAAGTTAGTGTAGTGCGTCCTGCTCACAGTGTTCAGCTAAAACTACAAGTTAGTGTAGTGAGACCTCTGCACAGTGTTCAGCTAAAGCTACAAGTTAGTGTAGTGCGTCCTGCTCACAGTGTTCAGCTAAAACTACAAGTTAGTGTAGTGAGACCTCTGCACAGTGTTCAGCTAAAGCTACAAGTTAGTGTAGTGAGACCTCTCCACAGTGTTCAGCTAAAACTACAGGTTAGTGTAGTGAGACCTCTGCACAGTGTTCAGCTAAAACTACAAGTTAGTGTAGTGTGTCCTGCTCACAGTGTTCAGCTAAAACTACAAGTTAGTGTAGTGAGACCTCTGCACAGTGTTCAGCTAAAGCTACAAGTTAGTGTAGTGCGTCCTGCTCACAGTGTTCAGCTAAAACTACAAGTTAATGTAGTGAGACCTCTGCACAGTGTTCAGCTAAAGCTACAAGTTAGTGTAGTTCATCCTGCTCACAGTGTTCAGCTAAAACTACAAGTTAGTGTAGTGAGACCTCTGCACAGTGTTCAGCTAAAGCTACAAGTTAGTGTAGTGAGACCTCTGCACAGTGTTCAGCTAAAACTACAAGTTAGTGTAGTGAGACCTCTGCACAGTGTTCAGCTAAAGCTGCAAGTTAGTGTAGTACGTCCTGCTCGCAGTGTTCAGCTAAACCTACCAGTTAGTGTAGTGAGACCTCTGCACAGTGTTCAGCTAAAGCTACAAGTTAGTGTAATGAGACCTCTGCACAGTGTTCAGCTAAAACTACAAGTTAGTGTAGTGAGACCTCTGCACAGTGTTCAGCTAAAGCTACAAGTTAGTGTAGTGCATCCTGCTCACAGTGTTCAGCTAAAACTACAAGTTAGTGTAGTGAGACCTCTGCACAGTGTTCAGCTAAAGCTACAAGTTAGTGTAGTGCATCCTGCTCACAGTGTTCAGCTAAAACTACAAGTTAGTGTAGTGCGACCTCTGCACAGTGTTCAGCTAAAGCTACAAGTTAGTGTAGTGAGACCTCTGCACAGTGTTCAGCTAAAGCTACAAGTTAGTGTAGTGCGTCCTGCTCACAGTCTTCAGCTAAAACTACAAGTTAGTGTAGTGAGACCTCTGCACAGTGTTCAGCTAAAGCTACAAGTTAGTGTAGTGCATCCTGCTCACAGTGTTCAGCTAAAACTACAAGTTAGTGTAGTGCGACCTCTTCACAGTGTTCAGCTAAAACTGCAAGTTAGTGTAGTGAGATCTCTGCACAGTGTTCAGCTAAAGCTACAAGTTAGTGTAGTGCGTCCTGCTCACAGTGTTCAGCTAAAGCTACAAGTTAGTGTAGTACGTCCTGCTCACAGTGTTCAGCTAAAACTACAAGTTAGTGTAGTGCGACCTCTGCACAGTGTTCAGCTAAAGCTACAAGTTAGTGTAGTGAGACCTCTGCACAGTGTTCAGCTAAAGCTACAAGTTAGTGTAGTGCGTCCTGCTCACAGTGTTCAGCTAAAACTACAAGTTAGTGTAGTGAGACCTCTGCACAGTGTTCAGCTAAAGCTACAAGTTAGTGTAGTGCGTCCTGCTCACAGTGTTCAGCTAAAACTACAAGTTAGTGTAGTGAGACCTCTGCACAGTGTTCAGCTAAAGATACAAGTTATTGTAGTGAGACCTATCCACAGTGTTCAGCTAAAACTACAGGTTAGTGTAGTGAGACCTCTGCACAGTGTTCAGCTAAAACTACAAGTTAGTGTAGTGTGTCCTGCTCACAGTGTTCAGCTAAAACTACAAGTTAGTGTAGTGAGACCTCTGCACAGTGTTCAGCTAAAGCTACAAGTTAGTGTAGTGCGTCCTGCTCACAGTGTTCAGCTAAAACTACAAGTTAGTATAGTGAGACCTCTGCACAGTGTTCAGCTAAAGCTACAAGTTAGTGTAATGAGACCTCTGCACAGTGTTCAGCTAAAACTACAAGTTAGTGTAGTGAGACCTCTGCACAGTGTTCAGCTAAAGCTACAAGTTAGTGTAGTGAGACCTCACAGTGTTCAGCTAAAACTACAAGTTAGTGTAGTGTGTCCTGCTCACAGTGTTCAGCTAAAACTACAAGTTAGTGTAGTGAGACCTCTGCACAGTGTTCAGCTAAAGCTACAAGTTAGTGTAGTGCGTCCTGCTCACAGTGTTCAGCTAAAACTACAAGTTAGTATAGTGAGACCTCTGCACAGTGTTCAGCTAAAACTACAAGTTAGTGTAGTGAGACCTCCGCACAGTGTTCAGCTAAAGCTACAAGTTAGTGTAGTGCGTCCTGCTCACAGTGTTCAGCTAAAGTTACAAGTTAGTGTAGTGCGTCCTGCTCACAGTGTTCAGCTAAAACTACAAGTTAGTGTAGTGCGACCTCTGCACAGTGTTCAGCTAAAGCTACAAGTTAGTGTAGTGAGACCTCTGCACAGTGTTCAGCTAAAGCTACAAGTTAGTGTAGTGCGTCCTGCTCACAGTGTTAAGCTAAAACTACAAGTTAGTGTAGTGAGACCTCTGCACAGTGTTCAGCTAAAGCTACAAGTTAGTGTAGTGCATCCTGCTCACAGTGTTCAGCTAAAACTACAAGTTAGTGTAGTGCGACCTCTGCACAGTGTTCAGCTAAAGCTACAAGTTAGTGTAGTGGGACCTCTGCACAGTGTTCAGCTAAAACTACAAGTTAGTGTAGTGAGACCTCTGCACAGTGTTCAGCTAAAGCTACAAGTTAGTGTAGTGCATCCTGCTCACAGTGTTCAGCTAAAGCTACAACTTAGTGTAGTGCATCCTGCTCACAGTGTTCAGCTAAAACTACAAGTTAGTGTAGTGCGACTTTTGCACAGTGTTCAGCTAAAGCTACAAGTTAGTGTAGTGCGTCCTGCTCACAGTGTTCAGCTAAAACTACAAGTTAGTGTAGTGAGACCTCTGCACAGTGTTCAGCTAAAGCTATAAGTTAGTGTAGTGCGTCCTGCTCACAGTCTTCAGCTAAAACTGCAAGTTAGTGTGGTGAGACATCTGCACAGTGTTCAGCTAAAGCTATAAGTTAGTGTAGTGCATCCTGCTCACAGTCTTCAGCTAAAACTACAAGTTAGTGTAGTGAGAGCTCTGCACAGTGTTCAGCTAAAGCTACAAGTTAGCGTAGTGAGACCTCTTCACAGTGTTCAGCTAAAACTGCAAGTTAGTGTAGTGAGATCTCTGCACAGTGTTCAGCTAAAGCTACAAGTTAGTGTAGTGCGTCCTGCTCACAGTGTTCAGCTAAAGCTACAAGTTAGTGTAGTACGTCCTGCTCACAGTGTTCAGCTAAAACTACAAGTTAGTGTAGTGCGACCTCTGCACAGTGTTCAGCTAAAGCTACAAGTTAGTGTAGTGAGACCTCTGCACAGTGTTCAGCTAAAGCTACAAGTTAGTGTAGTGCGTCCTGCTCACAGTGTTCAGCTAAAACTACAAGTTAGTGTAGTGAGACCTCTGCACAGTGTTCAGCTAAAGCTACAAGTTAGTGTAGTGCGTCCTGCTCACAGTGTTCAGCTAAAACTACAAGTTAGTGTAGTGAGACCTCTGCACAGTGTTCAGCTAAAGATACAAGTTATTGTAGTGAGACCTATCCACAGTGTTCAGCTAAAACTACAGGTTAGTGTAGTGAGACCTCTGCACAGTGTTCAGCTAAAACTACAAGTTAGTGTAGTGTGTCCTGCTCACAGTGTTCAGCTAAAACTACAAGTTAGTGTAGTGAGACCTCTGCACAGTGTTCAGCTAAAGCTACAAGTTAGTGTAGTGTGTCCTGCTCACAGTGTTCAGCTAAAACTACAAGTTAGTATAGTGAGACCTCTGCACAGTGTTCAGCTAAAGCTACAAGTTAGTGTAATGAGACCTCTGCACAGTGTTCAGCTAAAACTACAAGTTAGTGTAGTGAGACCTCTGCACAGTGTTCAGCTAAAGCTACAAGTTAGTGTAGTGAGACCTCACAGTGTTCAGCTAAAACTACAAGTTAGTGTAGTGTGTCCTGCTCACAGTGTTCAGCTAAAACTACAAGTTAGTGTAGTGAGACCTCTGCACAGTGTTCAGCTAAAGCTACAAGTTAGTGTAGTGCGTCCTGCTCACAGTGTTCAGCTAAAACTACAAGTTAGTATAGTGAGACCTCTGCACAGTGTTCAGCTAAAGCTACAAGTTAGTGTAGTGAGACCTCTGCACAGTGTTCTGCTAAAACTACAAGTTAGTGTAGTGAGACCTCTGCACAGTGTTCAGCTAAAGCTACAAGTTAGTGTAGTGCGTCCTGCTCACAGTGTTCAGCTAAAACTACAAGTTAGTATAGTGAGACCTCTGCACAGTGTTCAGCTAAAGCTACAAGTTAGTGTAATGAGACCTCTGCACTGTGTTCAGCTAAAACTACAAGTTAGTGTAGTGAGACCTCTGCACAGTGTTCAGCTAAAGCTACAAGTTAGTGTAGTGAGACCTCACAGTGTTCAGCTAAAACTACAAGTTAGTGTAGTGCGTCCTGCTCACAGTGTTCAGCTAAAACTACAAGTTAGTGTAGTAAGACCTCTGCACAATGTTCAGCTAAAGCTACAAGTTAGTGTAGTGCGTCCTGCTGACAGTGTTCAGCTAAAACTACAAGTTAGTGTAGTGAGACCTTTGCACAGTGTTCAGCTAAAGCTACAAGTTAGTGTAGTGCATCCTGCTCACAGTGTTCAGCTAAAACTACAAGTTAGTGTAGTGCGACCTCTGCACAGTGTTCAGCTAAAGCTACAAGTTAGTATAGTGAGACCTCAGCACAGTGTTCAGCTAAAGCTACAAGTTAGTGTAGTGCGTCCTGCTCACAGTCTTCAGCTATAACTACAAGTTAGTGTAGTGAGACCTCTGCACAGTGTTCAGCTAAAGCTACAAGTTAGTGTAGTGCGTCCTGCTCACAGTGTTCAGCTAAAACTACAAGTTAGTGTAGTGAGACCTCTGCACAGTGTTCAGCTAAAGATATAAGTTAGTGTAGTGCATCCTGCTCACAGTCTTCAGCTAAAACTACAAGTTAGTGTAGTGAGAGCTCTGCACAGTGTTCAGCTAAAGCTACAAGTTAGTGTAGTGAGACCTCTGCACAGTGTTCAGCTAAAACTACAAGTTAGTGTAGTGAGACCTCCGCACAGTGTTCAGCTAAAGCTACAAGTTAGTGTAGTGCGTCCTGCTCACAGTGTTCAGCTAAAGTTACAAGTTAGTGTAGTGCGTCCTGCTCACAGTGTTCAGCTAAAACTACAAGTTAGTGTAGTGCGACCTCTGCACAGTGTTCAGCTAAAGCTACAAGTTAGTGTAGTGAGACCTCTGCACAGTGTTCAGCTAAAGCTACAAGTTAGTGTAGTGCGTCCTGCTCACAGTGTTAAGCTAAAACTACAAGTTAGTGTAGTGAGACCTCTGCACAGTGTTCAGCTAAAGCTACAAGTTAGTGTAGTGCATCCTGCTCACAGTGTTCAGCTAAAACTACAAGTTAGTGTAGTGCGACCTCTGCACAGTGTTCAGCTAAAGCTACAAGTTAGTGTAGTGGGACCTCTGCACAGTGTTCAGCTAAAACTACAAGTTAGTGTAGTGAGACCTCTGCACAGTGTTCAGCTAAAGCTACAAGTTAGTGTAGTGCATCCTGCTCACAGTGTTCAGCTAAAGCTACAACTTAGTGTAGTGCATCCTGCTCACAGTGTTCAGCTAAAACTACAAGTTAGTGTAGTGCGACTTTTGCACAGTGTTCAGCTAAAGCTACAAGTTAGTGTAGTGCGTCCTGCTCACAGTGTTCAGCTAAAACTACAAGTTAGTGTAGTGAGACCTCTGCACAGTGTTCAGCTAAAGCTATAAGTTAGTGTAGTGCATCCTGCTCACAGTCTTCAGCTAAGACTCCAAGTTAGTGTAGTGAGAGCTCTGCACAGTGTTCAGCTAAAGCTACAAGTTAGTGTAGTGAGACCTCTTCACAGTGTTCAGCTAAAACTACAAGTTAGTGTAGTGAGACCTCTGCACAATTATCAGCTAAAGCTACAAGTTAGTGTAGTGCGTCCTGCTCACAGTGTTCCGCTAAAGCTACAAGTTAGTGTAGTGCGTCCTGCTCATAGTGTTCAGCTAAAACTACAAGTTAGTGTAGTGCGACCTCTGCACAGTGTTCAGCTAAAGCTACAAGTTAGTGTAGTGAGACCTCTGCACAGTGTTCAGCTAAAGCTACAAGTTAGTGTAGTGCGTCCTGCTCACAGTGTTCAGCTAAAACTACATGTTAGTGTAGTGAGACCTCTGCACGGTGTTCAGCTAAAGCTACAAGTTAGTGTAGTGCGTCCTGCTCACAGTGTTCAGCTAAAACTACAAGTTAGTGTAGTGAGACCTCTGCACAGTGTTCAGCTAAAGATACAAGTTAGTGTAGTGAGACCTCTCCACAGTGTTCAACTAAAACTACAGGTTAGTGTAGTGAGACCTCTGCACAGTGTTCAGCTAAAACTACAAGTTAGTGTAGTGTGTCCTGCTCACAGTGTTCAGCTAAAACTACAAGTTAGTGTAGTAAGACCTCTGCACAGTGTTCAGCTAAATCTACAAGTTAGTGTAGTGCGTCCTGCTCACAGTGTTCAGCTAAAACTGCAAGTTAGTATAGTGAGACCTCTGCACAGTGTTCAGCTAAAGCTACAAGTTAGTGTAGTGAGACCTATGCACAGTGTTCAGCTAAAACTACAAGTTAGTGTAGTGAGACCTCTGCACAGTGTTCAGCTAAAGCTACAAGTTAGTGTAGTACGTCCTGCTCACAGTGTTCAGCTAAAACTTCAAGTTAGTGTAGTGAGACCTCTGCACAGTGTTCAGCTAAAGCTACAAGTTAGTGTAATGAGACCTCTGCACAGTGTTCAGCTAAAACTACAAGTTAGTGTAGTGAGACCTCTGCAAAGTGTTCAGCTAAAGCTACAAGTTAGTGTAGTGAGACCTCCTCACAGAGTTCAGCTAAAACTACAAGTTAGTGTAGTGCGTCCTGCTCACAGTGTTCAGCTAAAACTACAAGTTAGTGTAGTGAGACCTCTGCACAGTGTTCAGCTAAAGCTACAAGTTAATGTAGTGCGTCCTGCTCACAGTGTTCAGCTAAAACTATAAGTTAGAGTAGAGCGACCTCTGCACAGTGTTCAGCTAAAGCTACAAGTTAGTGTAGTGAGACCTCTGCACAGTGTTCAGCTAAAGCTACAAGTTAGTGTAGTGCGTCCTGCTCACAGTGTTCAGCTAAAACTACAAGTTAGTGTAGTAAGACCTCTGCACAGTGTTCAGCTAAAGCTACAAGTTAGTGTAGTGCGTCCTGCTCACAGTGTTCAGCTAAAACTACAAGTTAGTGTAGTGAGACCTCTGCACAGTGTTCAGCTAAAGCTACAAGTTAGTGTAGTGCATCCTGCTCACAGTGTTCTGCTAAAACTACAAGTTAGTGTAGTGCGACCTCTGCACAGTGTTCAGCTAAAGCTACAAGTTAGTGTAGTGAGACCTCTGCACAGTGTTCAGCTAAAGCTACAAGTTAGTTTAGTGCGTCCTGCTCACAGTCTTCAGCTATAACTACAAGTTAGTGTAGTGAGACCTCTGCACAGTGTTCAGCTAAAGCTACAACTTAGTGTAGTGCATCCTGCTCACAGTGTTCAGCTAAAACTAAAAGTTAGTGTAGTGCGACCTCTGCACAGTGTTCAGCTAAAGCTACAAGTTAGTGTAGTGAGACCTCTGCACAGTGTTCAGCTAAAGCTACAAGTTAGTGTAGTGCGTCCTGCTCAAAGTGTTCAGCTAAAACTACAAGTTAGTGTAGTAAGACCTCTGCACAGTGTTCAGCTAAAGCTACAAGTTAGTGTAGAGCGTCCTGCTCACAGTGTTCAGCTAAAACTACAAGTTAGTGTAGTGAGACCTCTGCACAGTGTTCAGCTAAAGCTACAAGTTAGTGTAGTGAGACCTCTGCACAGTGTTCAGCTAAAACTACAAGTTAGTGTAGTGAGACCTCTGCACAGTGTTCAGCTAAAGCTTCAAGTTAGTGTAGTGCGTCCTGCTCACAGTGTTCAGCTAAAACTACAAGTTAGTGTAGTGAGAGCTCTGCACAGTGTTCAGCTAAAGCTACAAGTTAGTGTAGTGAGACCTCTGCACAGTGTTCAGCTAAAACTACAAGTTAGTGTAGTGAGAACTCTGCACAGTGTTCAGCTAAAGCTACAAGTTAGTGTAGTGCGTCCTGCTCACAGTGTTCAGCTAAAGTTACAAGTTAGTGTAGTGCGTCCTGCTCACAGTGTTCAGCTAAAACTACAAGTTAGTGTAGTGCGACCTCTGCACAGTGTTCAGCTAAAGCTACAAGTTAGTGTAGTGAGACCTCTGCACAGTGTTCAGCTAAAGCTACAAGTTAGTGTAGTGCGTCCTGCTCACAGTGTTCAGCTAAAACTACAAGTTAGTGTAGTGAGACCTCTGCACAGTGTTAAGCTAAAGATACAGGTTAGTGTAGTGAGACCTCTCCACAGTGTTCAGCTAAAACTACAGGTTAGTGTAGTGAGACCTCTGCACAGTGTTCAGCTAAAACTACAAGTTAGTGTAGTGTGTCCTGCTCACAGTGTTCAGCTAAAACTACAAGTTAGTGTAGTGAGACCTCTGCACAGTGTTCAGCTAAAGCTACAAGTTAGTGTAGTGTGTCCTGCTCACAGTGTTCAGCTAAAACTACAAGTTAGTATAGTGAGACCTCTGCACAGTGTTCAGCTAAAGCTACAAGTTAGTGTAGTGAGACCTCTGCACAGTGTTCAGCTAAAACTACAATTTAGTGTAGTTAGACCTCTGCACAGTGTTCAGCTAAAGCTACAAGTTAGTGTAGTACGTCCTGCTCACAGTGTTCAGCTAAAACTTCAAGTTAGTGTAGTGAGACCTCTGCACAGTGTTCAGCTAAAGCTACAAGTTAGTGTAATAAGACCTCTGCACAGTGTTCAGCTAAAACTACAAGTTAGTGTAGTGAGACCTCTGCACAGTGTTCGGCTAAAGCTACAAGTTAGTGTAGTGAGACCTCCTCACAGTGTTCAGCTAAAACTACAAGTTAGTGTAGTGCGTCCTGCTCACAGTGTTCAGCTAAAACTACAAGTTAGTGTAGTGAGACCTCTGCACAGTGTTCAGCTAAAGCTAGAAGTTAGTGTAGTGCGTCCTGCTCACAGTGTTCAGCTAAAACTATAAGTTAGAGTACAGCGACCTCTGCACAGTGTTCAGCTAAAGCTACAAGTTAGTGTAGTGAGACCTCTGCACAGTGTTCAGCTAAAGCTACAAGTTAGTGTAGTGCATCCTGCTCACAGTGTTCAGCTAAAACTACAAGTTAGTGTAGTAAGACCTCTGCACAGTGTTCAGCTAAAGCTACAAGTTAGTGTAGCGCGTCCTGCTCACAGTGTTCAGCTAAAACTACAAGTTAGTGTAGTGAGACCTCTGCACAGTGTTCAGCTAAAGCTACAAGTTAGTGTAATGAGACCTCTGCACAGTGTTCAGCTAAAGCTACAAGTTAGTGTAGTGTGTCCTGCTCACAGTGTTCAGCTAAAACTACAAGTTAGTGTAGTGAGACCTCTGCACAGTGTTCAGCTAAAGCTACAAGTTAGTGTAGTGCGTCCTGCTCACAGTGTTCCGCTAAAACTACTAGTTAGTGTAGTGAGACCTCTGCACAGTGTTCAGCTTAAACTACAAGTTAGTGTAGTGAGACCTCTGCACAGTGTTCAGCTAAAGCTACAAGTTAGTGTAGTCCGTCCTGCTCACAGTGTTCACCTAAAACTACAAGTTAGTGTAGTGAGACCTCTGCACAGTGTTCAGCTAAAGCTAAAAGTTAGTGTAGTGCGTCCTGCTCACAGTGTTCAGCTAAAACTACAAGTTAGTGTAGTGAGACCTCTGCACAGTGTTAAGCTAAAGATACAGGTTAGTGTAGTGAGACCTCTCCACAGTGTTCAGCTAAAACTACAGGTTAGTGTAGTGAGACCTCTGCACAGTGTTCAGCTAAAACTACAAGTTAGTGTAGTGTGTCCTGCTCACAGTGTTCAGCTAAAACTACAAGTTAGTGTAGTGAGACCTCTGCACAGTGTTCAGCTAAAGCTACAAGTTAGTGTAGTGTGTCCTGCTCACAGTGTTCAGCTAAAACTACAAGTTAGTATAGTGAGACCTCTGCACAGTGTTCAGCTAAAGCTACAAGTTAGTGTAGTGAGACCTCTGCACAGTGTTCAGCTAAAACTACAATTTAGTGTAGTTAGACCTCTGCACAGTGTTCAGCTAAAGCTACAAGTTAGTGTAGTACGTCCTGCTCACAGTGTTCAGCTAAAACTTCAAGTTAGTGTAGTGAGACCTCTGCACAGTGTTCAGCTAAAGCTACAAGTTAGTGTAATAAGACCTCTGCACAGTGTTCAGCTAAAACTACAAGTTAGTGTAGTGAGACCTCTGCACAGTGTTCGGCTAAAGCTACAAGTTAGTGTAGTGAGACCTCCTCACAGTGTTCAGCTAAAACTACAAGTTAGTGTAGTGCGTCCTGCTCACAGTGTTCAGCTAAAACTACAAGTTAGTGTAGTGAGACCTCTGCACAGTGTTCAGCTAAAGCTAGAAGTTAGTGTAGTGCGTCCTGCTCACAGTGTTCAGCTAAAACTATAAGTTAGAGTACAGCGACCTCTGCACAGTGTTCAGCTAAAGCTACAAGTTAGTGTAGTGAGACCTCTGCACAGTGTTCAGCTAAAGCTACAAGTTAGTGTAGTGCATCCTGCTCACAGTGTTCAGCTAAAACTACAAGTTAGTGTAGTAAGACCTCTGCACAGTGTTCAGCTAAAGCTACAAGTTAGTGTAGCGCGTCCTGCTCACAGTGTTCAGCTAAAACTACAAGTTAGTGTAGTGAGACCTCTGCACAGTGTTCAGCTAAAGCTACAAGTTAGTGTAATGAGACCTCTGCACAGTGTTCAGCTAAAGCTACAAGTTAGTGTAGTGTGTCCTGCTCACAGTGTTCAGCTAAAACTACAAGTTAGTGTAGTGAGACCTCTGCACAGTGTTCAGCTAAAGCTACAAGTTAGTGTAGTGCGTCCTGCTCACAGTGTTCCGCTAAAACTACTAGTTAGTGTAGTGAGACCTCTGCACAGTGTTCAGCTTAAACTACAAGTTAGTGTAGTGAGACCTCTGCACAGTGTTCAGCTAAAGCTACAAGTTAGTGTAGTCCGTCCTGCTCACAGTGTTCACCTAAAACTACAAGTTAGTGTAGTGAGACCTCTGCACAGTGTTCAGCTAAAGCTACAAGTTAGTGTAGTGTGTCCTGCTCACAGTGTTCAGCTAAAACTACAAGTTAGTGTAGTGAGACCTCTGCACAGTGTTCAGCTAAAGCTACAAGTTAGTGTAGTGCATCCTGTTGACAGTCTTCAGCTAAAACTACAAGTTAGTGTAGTGCGACCTCTGCACAGTGTTCAGTTAAAGCTACAAGTTAGAGTAGTGAGACCTCTGCACAGTGTTCAGCTAAAGCTACAAGTTAGTGTAGTGAGACCTCTGCACAGTGTTCAGCTAAAACTACAAGTTAGTGTAGTGAGACCTCTGCACAGTGTTCAGCTAAAGCTGCAAGTTAGTGTAGTGCGTCCTGCTCACAGTGTTCAGCTAAAACTACAAGTTAGTGTAGTGAGAACTCTGCACAGTGTTCAGCTAAAGCTACAAGTTAGTGTAGTGAGACCTCTGAACAGTGTTCAGCTAAAGCTACAAGTTAGTGTAGTGCGTCCTGCTCACAGTGTTCAGCTAAAACTACAAGTTAGTGTAGTGAGACCTCTGCACAGTGTTCAGCTAAAGCTACAAGTTAGTGTAGTGCGTCCTGCTCACAGTGTTCAGCTAAAACTACAAGTTAGTGTAGTGAGACCTCTGCACAGTGTTCAGCTAAAGCTACAAGTTAGTGTAGTGTGACCTCTCCACAGTGTTCAGCTAAAACTACAAGTTAGTGTAATGAGACCTCTGCACAGTGTTCAGCTAAAGCTACAAGTTAGTGTAGTCCGTCCTGCTCACAGTGTTCAGCTAAAACTACAAGTTAGTGTAGTGAGACCTCTGCACAGTGTTCAGCTAAAGCAACAAGTTAGTGTAGTGAGACCTCTCCACAGTGTTCAGCTAAAACTATAAGTTAGTGTAGTGAGACCTCTTCACACTGTTCAGCTAAAGCTACAAGTTAGTGTAGTGTGTCCTGCTCACAGTGTTCAGCTAAAACTACAAGTTAGTGTAGTGAGACCTCTGCACAGTGTTCAGCTAAAGCTACAAGTTAGTGTAATGCATCCTGTTGACTGTCTTCAGCTAAAGCTACAAGTTAGTGTAGTGCGTCCTGCTCACAGTGTTCAGCTAAAACTACAAGTTAGTGTAGTGAGACCTCTGCACAGTGTTCAGCTAAAGCTACAAGTTAGTGTAGTGCGTCCTGCTCACAGTTTTCAGCTAAAACTACAAGTTAGTGTAGTGAGACCTCTGCACAGTGTTCAGCTAAAGCAACAAGTTAGTGTAGTGAGACCTCTCCACAGTGTTCAGCTAAAACTATAAGTTAGTGTAGTGAGACCTCTTCACAGTGTTCAGCTAAAGCTACAAGTTAGTGTAGTGTGTCCTGCTCACAGTGTTCAGCTAAAACTACAAGTTAGTGTAGTGAGACCTCCTCACAGTGTTCAGCTAAAACTACAAGTTAGTGTAGTGCGTCCTGCTCACAGTGTTCAGCTAAAACTACAAGTTAGTGTAGTGAGACCTCTGCACAGTGTTCAGCTAAAGCTACAAGTTAGTGTAGTGCGTCCTGCTCACAGTGTTCAGCTAAAACTATAAGTTAGAGTACAGCGACCTCTGCACAGTGTTCAGCTAAAGCTACAAGTTAGTGTAGTGAGACCTCTGCACAGTGTTCAGCTAAAGCTACAAGTTAGTGTAGTGCATCCTGCTCACAGTGTTCAGCTAAAACTACAAGTTAGTGTAGTAAGACCTCTGCACAGTGTTCAGCTAAAGCTACAAGTTAGTGTAGTGCGTCCTGCTCACAGTGTTCAGCTAAAACTACAAGTTAGTGTAGTGAGACCTCTGCACAGTGTTCAGCTAAAGCTACAAGTTAGTGTAATGAGACCTCTGCATAGTGTTCAGCTAAAGCTACAAGTTAGTGTAGTGTGTCCTGCTCACAGTGTTCAGCTAAAACTACAAGTTAGTGTAGTGAGACCTCTGCACAGTGTTCAGCTAAAGCTACAAGTTAGTGTAGTGCGTCCTGCTCACAGTGTTCCGCTAAAACTACAAGTTAGTGTAGTGAGACCTCTGCACAGTGTTCAGCTTAAACTACAAGTTAGTGTAGTGAGACCTCTGCACAGTGTTCAGCTAAAGCTACAAGTTAGTGTAGTCCGTCCTGCTCACAGTGTTCACCTAAAACTACAAGTTAGTGTAGTGAGACCTCTGCACAGTGTTCAGCTAAAGCTACAAGTTAGTGTAGTGAGACCTCTCCACAGTGTTCAGCTAAAACTATAAGTTAGTGTAGTGAGACCTCTGCACAGAGATCAGCTAAAGCTACAAGTTAGTGTAGTGTGTCCTGCTCACAGTGTTCAGCTAAAACTACAAGATAGTGTAGTGAGACCTCTGCACAGTGTTCAGCTAAAGCTACAAGTTAGTGTAGTGAGACCTCTCCACAGTGTTCAGCTAAAATTATAAGTTAGTGTAGTGAGACCTCTGCACAGTGTTCAGCTAAAGCTACAAGTTAGTGTAGTGTGTCCTGCTCACAGTGTTCAGCTAAAACTACAAGTTAGTGTAGTGAGACCTCTGCACAGTGTTCAGCTAAAGCTACAAGTTAGTGTAGTGCATCCTGTTGACAGTCTTCAGCTAAAACTACAAGTTAGTGTAGTGCGACCTCTGCACAGTGTTCAGTTAAAGCTACAAGTTAGAGTAGTGAGACCTCTGCACAGTGTTCAGCTAAAGCTACAAGTTAGTGTAGTGAGACCTCTGCACAGTGTTCAGCTAAAACTACAAGTTAGTGTAGTGAGACCTCTGCACAGTGTTCAGCTAAAGCTGCAAGTTAGTGTAGTGCGTCCTGCTCACAGTGTTCAGCTAAAACTACAAGTTAGTGTAGTGAGAACTCTGCACAGTGTTCAGCTAAAGCTACAAGTTAGTGTAGTGAGACCTCTGAACAGTGTTCAGCTAAAGCTACAAGTTAGTGTAGTGCGTCCTGCTCACAGTGTTCAGCTAAAACTACAAGTTAGTGTAGTGAGACCTCTGCACAGTGTTCAGCTAAAGCTACAAGTTAGTGTAGTGCGTCCTGCTCACAGTGTTCAGCTAAAACTACAAGTTAGTGTAGTGAGACCTCTGCACAGTGTTCAGCTAAAGCTACAAGTTAGTGTAGTGTGACCTCTCCACAGTGTTCAGCTAAAACTACAAGTTAGTGTAATGAGACCTCTGCACAGTGTTCAGCTAAAGCTACAAGTTAGTGTAGTCCGTCCTGCTCACAGTGTTCAGCTAAAACTACAAGTTAGTGTAGTGAGACCTCTGCACAGTGTTCAGCTAAAGCAACAAGTTAGTGTAGTGAGACCTCTCCACAGTGTTCAGCTAAAACTATAAGTTAGTGTAGTGAGACCTCTTCACACTGTTCAGCTAAAGCTACAAGTTAGTGTAGTGTGTCCTGCTCACAGTGTTCAGCTAAAACTACAAGTTAGTGTAGTGAGACCTCTGCACAGTGTTCAGCTAAAGCTACAAGTTAGTGTAATGCATCCTGTTGACTGTCTTCAGCTAAAGCTACAAGTTAGTGTAGTGCGTCCTGCTCACAGTGTTCAGCTAAAACTACAAGTTAGTGTAGTGAGACCTCTGCACAGTGTTCAGCTAAAGCTACAAGTTAGTGTAGTGCGTCCTGCTCACAGTGTTCAGCTAAAACTACAAGTTAGTGTAGTGAGACCTCTGCACAGTGTTCAGCTAAAGCAACAAGTTAGTGTAGTGAGACCTCTCCACAGTGTTCAGCTAAAACTATAAGTTAGTGTAGTGAGACCTCTTCACAGTGTTCAGCTAAAGCTACAAGTTAGTGTAGTGTGTCCTGCTCACAGTGTTCAGCTAAAACTACAAGTTAGTGTAGTGAGACCTCTGCACAGTGTTCAGCTAAAGCTACAAGTTAGTGTAATGCATCCTGTTGACTGTCTTCAGCTAAAGCTACAAGTTAGTATAGTGCGTCCTGCTCACAGTGTTCAGCTAAAACTACAAGTTAGTGTAGTGAGACCTCTGCACAGTGTTCAGCTAAAGCTACAAGTTAGTGTAGTGCGTCCTGCTCACAGTGTTCAGATAAAACAACAAGTTAGTGTAGTGAGACCTCTGCACAGTGTTCAGCTAAAACTACAAGTTAGTGTAGTGAGACCTCTGCACAGTGTTCAGCTAAAGCTACAAGTTAGTGTAGTGTGTCCTGCTCACAGTGTTCAGCTAAAACTACAAGTTAGTGTAGTGAGACCTCTGCACAGTGTTCAGCTAAAGCTACAAGTTAGTGTAGTGAGACCTCTGCACAGTGTTCAGCTAAAGCTACAAGTTAGTGTAGTGCGTCCTGCTCACAGTGTTCAGCTAAAACTACAAGTTAGTGTAGTGAGACCTCTGCACAGTGTTCAGCTAAAGCTACAAGTTAGTGTAGTGAGACCTCTTCACAGTGTTCAGCTAAAACTACAGGTTAGTGTAGTGAGACCTCTGCACAGTGTTCAGCTAATACTACAAGTTAGTGTAGTGTGTCCTGCTCACAGTGTTCAGCTAAAACTACAAGTTAGTGTAGTGAGACCTCTGCACAGTGTTCAGCTAAAGCTACAAGTTAGTGTAGTGCGTCCTGCTCACAGTGTTCAGCTAAAACTACAAGTTAATGTAGTGAGACCTCTGCACAGTGTTCAGCTAAAGCTACAAGTTAGTGTAGTGCATCCTGCTCACAGTGTTCAGCTAAAACTACAAGTTAGTATAGTGAGACCTCTGCACAGTGTTCAGCTAAAGCTACAAGTTAGTGTAGTGCGACCTCTGCACAGTGTTCAGCTAAAACTACAAGTTAGTGTAGTGAGACCTCTGCACAGTGTTCAGCTAAAGCTACAAGTTAGTGTAGTATGTCCTGCTCACAGTGTTCACCTAAAACTATAAGTTAGTGTAGTGAGACCTCTGCACAGTGTTTAGCTAAAGCTACAAGTTAGTGTAATGAGACCTCTGCACAATTTTCAGCTAAAACTACAAGTTAGTGAAGTGCGTCCTGCTCACAGTGTTCAGCTAAAACTACAAGTTAGTGTAGTGAGACCTCTGCACAGTGTTCAGCTAAAGCTACAAGTTAGTGTAGTGAGACCTCTGCACAGTGTTCAGCTAAAGCTACAAGTTAGTGTAGTGCGTCCTGCTCACAGTGTTCAGCTAAAACTACAAGTTAGTGTAGTGAGACCTCTGCACAGTGTTCAGCTAAAGTTACAAGTTGGTGTAGTGAGACCTCTGCACAGTGTTCAGCTAAAGCTACAAGTTAGTGTAGTGCGTCCTGCTCACAGTGTTCAGATAAAACTACAAGTTAGTGTAGTGAGACCTCTGCACAGTGTTCAGCTAAAGCTACAAGTTAGTGTAGTGAGACCTCTGCACAGTGTTCAGCTAAAGCTACAAGTTAGTGTAGTGCGTCCTGCTCACAGTGTTCAGCTAAAACTACAAGTTAGTGTAGTGAGACCTCTGCACAATGTTCAGCTAAAGCTACAAGTTAGTGTAGTGCGTCCTGCTCACAGTGTTCAGCTAAAACTACAAGTTAGTGTAGTGAGACCTCTGCACAGTGTTCAGCTAAAGCTACAAGTTAGTGTAGTGAGACCTCTCCACAGTGTTCAGCTAAAACTACAGGTTAGTGTAGTGAGACCTCTGCACAGTGTTCAGCTAAAACTACAAGTTAGTGTAGTGTGTCCTGCTCACAGTGTTCAGCTAAAACTACAAGTTAGTGTAGTGAGACCTCTGCACAGTGTTCAGCTAAAGATACAAGTTAGTGTAGTGAGACCTCTCCACAGTGTTCAACTAAAACTACAGGTTAGTGTAGTGAGACCTCTGCACAGTGTTCAGCTAAAACTACAAGTTAGTGTAGTGTGTCCTGCTCACAGTGTTCAGCTAAAACTACAAGTTAGTGTAGTAAGACCTCTGCACAGTGTTCAGCTAAAGCTACAAGTTAGTGTAGTGCGTCCTGCTCACAGTGTTCAGCTAAAACTGCAAGTTAGTATAGTGAGACCTCTGCACAGTGTTCAGCTAAAGCTACAAGTTAGTGTAGTGAGACCTATGCACAGTGTTCAGCTAAAACTACAAGTTAGTGTAGTGAGACCTCTGCACAGTGTTCAGCTAAAGCTACAAGTTAGTGTAGTACGTCCTGCTCACAGTGTTCAGCTAAAACTTCAAGTTAGTGTAGTGAGACCTCTGCACAGTGTTCAGCTAAAGCTACAAGTTAGTGTAATGAGACCTCTGCAAAGTGTTCAGCTAAAACTACTAGTTAGTGTAGTGAGACCTCTGCAAAGTGTTCAGCTAAAGCTACAAGTTAGTGTAGTGAGACCTCCTCACAGAGTTCAGCTAAAACTACAAGTTAGTGTAGTGCGTCCTGCTCACAGTGTTCAGCTAAAACTACAAGTTAGTGTAGTGAGACCTCTGCACAGTGTTCAGCTAAAGCTACAAGTTAATGTAGTGCGTCCTGCTCACAGTGTTCAGCTAAAACTATAAGTTAGAGTAGAGCGACCTCTGCACAGTGTTCAGCTAAAGCTACAAGTTAGTGTAGTGAGACCTCTGCACAGTGTTCAGCTAAAGCTACAAGTTAGTGTAGTGCGTCCTGCTCACAGTGTTCAGCTAAAACTACAAGTTAGTGTAGTAAGACCTCTGCACAGTGTTCAGCTAAAGCTACAAGTTAGTGTAGTGCGTCCTGCTCACAGTGTTCAGCTAAAACTACAAGTTAGTGTAGTGAGACCTCTGCACAGTGTTCAGCTAAAGCTACAAGTTAGTGTAGTGCATCCTGCTCACAGTGTTCAGCTAAAACTACAAGTTAGTGTAGTGCGACCTCTGCACAGTGTTCAGCTAAAGCTACAAGTTAGTGTAGTGAGACCTCTGCACAGTGTTCAGCTAAAGCTACAAGTTAGTGTAGTGCGTCCTGCTCACAGTCTTCAGCTATAACTACAAGTTAGTGTAGTGAGACCTCTGCACAGTGTTCAGCTAAAGCTACAACTTAGTGTAGTGCATCCTGCTCACAGTGTTCAGCTAAAACTAAAAGTTAGTGTAGTGCGACCTCTGCACAGTGTTCAGCTAAAGCTACATGTTAGTGTAGTGAGACCTCTGCACAGTGTTCAGCTAAAGCTACAAGTTAGTGTAGTGCGTCCTGCTCAAAGTGTTCAGCTAAAACTACAAGTTAGTGTAGTAAGACCTCTGCACAGTGTTCAGATAAAGCTACAAGTTAGTGTAGAGCGTCCTGCTCACAGTGTTCAGCTAAAACTACAAGTTAGTGTAGTGAGACCTCTGCACAGTGTTCAGCTAAAGCTACAAGTTAGTGTAGTGAGACCTCTGCACAGTGTTCAGCTAAAACTACAAGTTAGTGTAGTGAGACCTCTGCACAGTGTTCAGCTAAAGCTTCAAGTTAGTGTAGTGCTTCCTGCTCACAGTGTTCAGCTAAAACTACAAGTTAGTGTAGTGAGAGCTCTGCACAGTGTTCAGCTAAAGCTACAAGTTAGTGTAGTGAGACCTCTGCACAGTGTTCAGCTAAAACTACAAGTTAGTGTAGTGAGAACTCTGCACAGTGTTCAGCTAAAGCTACAAGTTAGTGTAGTGCGTCCTGCTCACAGTGTTCAGCTAAAGTTACAAGTTAGTGTAGTGCGTCCTGCTCACAGTGTTCAGCTAAAACTACAAGTTAGTGTAGTGCGACCTCTGCACAGTGTTCAGCTAAAGCTACAAGTTAGTGTAGTGAGACCTCTGCACAGTGTTCAGCTAAAGCTACAAGTTAGTGTAGTGCGTCCTGCTCACAGTGTTCAGCTAAAACTACAAGTTAGTGTAGTGAGACCTCTGCACAGTGTTAAGCTAAAGATACAGGTTAGTGTAGTGAGACCTCTCCACAGTGTTCAGCTAAAACTACAGGTTAGTGTAGTGAGACCTCTGCACAGTGTTCAGCTAAAACTACAAGTTAGTGTAGTGTGTCCTGCTCACAGTGTTCAGCTAAAACTACAAGTTAGTGTAGTGAGACCTCTGCACAGTGTTCAGCTAAAGCTACAAGTTAGTGTAGTGTGTCCTGCTCACAGTGTTCAGCTAAAACTACAAGTTAGTATAGTGAGACCTCTGCACAGTGTTCAGCTAAAGCTACAAGTTAGTGTATTGAGACCTCTGCACAGTGTTCAGCTAAAACTACAAGTTAGTGTAGTGCGACCTCTGCACAGTGTTCAGCTAAAGCTACAAGTTAGTGTAGTGAGACCTCTGCACAGTGTTCAGCTAAAGCTACAAGTTAGTGTAGTGAGACCTCTGCACAGTGTTCAGCTAAAACTACAAGTTAGTGTAGTGCGACCTCTGCACAGTGTTCAGCTAAAGCTACAAGTTAGTGTAGTGAGACCTCTCCACAGTGTTCAGCTAAAACTACAGGTTAGTGTAGTGAGACCTCTGCACAGTGTTCAGCTAAAACTACAAGTTAGTGTAGTGTGTCCTGCTCACAGTGTTCAGCTAAAACTACAAGTTAGTGTAGTGAGACCTCTGCACAGTGTTCAGCTAAAGCTACAAGTTAGTGTAGTGTGTCCTGCTCACAGTGTTCAGCTAAAACTACAAGTTAGTATAGTGAGACCTCTGCACAGTGTTCAGCTAAAGCTACAAGTTAGTGTAGTGAGACCTCTGCACAGTGTTCAGCTAAAACTACAAGTTAGTGTAGTGCGTCCTGCTCACAGTGTTCAGCTAAAACTACAAGTTAGTGTAGTAAGACCTCTGCACAGTGTTCAGCTAAAGCTACAAGTTAGTGTAGTGCGTCCTGCTCACAGTGTTCAGCTAAAACTACAAGTTAGTGTAGTGAGACCTCTGCACAGTGTTCAGCTAAAGCTACAAGTTAGTGTAATGAGATCTCTGCACAGTGTTCAGCTAAAGCTACAAGTTAGTGTAGTGTGTCCTGCTCACAGTGTTCAGCTAAAACTACAAGTTAGTGTAGTGAGACCTCTGCACAGTGTTCAGCTAAAGCTACAAGTTAGTGTAGTGCGTCCTGCTCACAGTGTTCCGCTAAAACTACAAGTTAGTGTAGTAAGACCTCTGCACAGTGTTCAGCTTAAACTACAAGTTAGTGTAGTGAGACCTCTGCACAGTGTTCAGCTAAAGCTACAAGTTAGTGTAGTCCGTCCTGCTCACAGTGTTCACCTAAAACTACAAGTTAGTGTAGTGAGACCTCTGCACAGTGTTCAGCTAAAGCTACAAGTTAGTGTAGTGAGACCTCTCCACAGTGTTCAGCTAAAATTATAAGTTAGTGTAGTGAGACCTCTGCACAGTGTTCAGCTAAAGCTGCAAGTTAGTGTAGTGTGTCCTGCTCACAGTGTTCAGCTAAAACTACAAGTTAGTGTAGTGAGACCTCTGCACAGTGTTCAGCTAAAGCTACAAGTTAGTGTAGTGCGACCTCTGCACAGTGTTCAGTTAAAGCTACAAGTTAGTGTAGTGGGACCTCTGCACAGTGTTCAGTTAAAGCTACAAGTTAGTGTAGTGGGACCTCTGCACAGTGTTCAGCTAAAGCTACAAGTTAGTGTAGTGCATCCTGCTCACAGTGTTCAGCTAAAACTACAAGTTAGTGTAGTGAGACCTCTGCACAGTGTTCAGCTAAAGCTACAAGTTAGTGTAGTGCGTCCTGCTCACAGTGTTCAGCTAAAACTACAAGTTAGTGTAGTGAGAACTCTGCACAGTGTTCAGCTAAAGCTACAAGTTAGTGTAGTGAGACCTCTGCACAGTGTTCAGCTAAAGCTACAAGTTAGTGTAGTGCGTCCTGCTCACAGTGTTCAGCTAAAACTACAAGTTAGTGTAGTGAGACCTCTGCACAGTGTTCAGCTAAAGCTACAAGTTAGTGTAGTGCGTCCTGCTCACAGTGTTCAGCTAAAACTACAAGTTAGTGTAGTGAGACCTCTGCACAGTGTTCAGCTAAAGCTACAAGTTAGTGTAGTGTGACCTCTCCACAGTGTTCAGCCAAAACTACAAGTTAGTGTAATGAGACCTCTGCACAGTGTTCAGCTAAAGCTACAAGTTAGTGTAGTCCGTCCTGCTCACAGTGTTCAGCTAAAACTACAAGTTAGTGTAGTGAGACCTCTGCACAGTGTTCAGCTAAAGCAACAAGTTAGTGTAGTGAGACCTCTCCACAGTGTTCAGCTAAAACTATAAGTTAGTGTAGTGAGACCTCTTCACACTGTTCAGCTAAAGCTACAAGTTAGTGTAGTGTGTCCTGCTCACAGTGTTCAGCTAAAACTACAAGTTAGTGTAGTGAGACCTCTGCACAGTGTTCAGCTAAAGCTACAAGTTAGTGTAATGCATCCTGTTGACTGTCTTCAGCTAAAGCTACAAGTTAGTGTAGTGCGTCCTGCTCACAGTGTTCAGCTAAAACTACAAGTTAGTGTAGTGAGACCTCTGCACAGTGTTCAGCTAAAGCTACAAGTTAGTGTAGTGCGTCCTGCTCACAGTGTTCAGCTAAAACTACAAGTTAGTGTAGTGAGACCTCTGCACAGTGTTCAGCTAAAGCAACAAGTTAGTGTAGTGAGACCTCTCCACAGTGTTCAGCTAAAACTATAAGTTAGTGTAGTGAGACCTCTTCACAGTGTTCAGCTAAAGCTACAAGTTAGTGTAGTGTGTCCTGCTCACAGTGTTCAGCTAAAACTACAAGTTAGTGTAGTGAGACCTCTGCACAGTGTTCAGCTAAAGCTACAAGTTAGTGTAGTGCGTCCTGCTCACAGTGTTCAGCTAAAGTTACAAGTTAGTGTAGTGCGTCCTGCTCACAGTGTTCAGCTAAAACTACAAGTTAGTGTAGTGCGACCTCTGCACAGTGTTCAGCTAAAGCTACAAGTTAGTGTAGTGAGACCTCTGCACAGTGTTCAGCTAAAGCTACAAGTTAGTGTAGTGCGTCCTGCTCACAGTGTTCAGCTAAAACTACAAGTTAGTGTAGTGAGACCTCTGCACAGTGTTAAGCTAAAGATACAGGTTAGTGTAGTGAGACCTCTCCACAGTGTTCAGCTAAAACTACAGGTTAGTGTAGTGAGACCTCTGCACAGTGTTCAGCTAAAACTACAAGTTAGTGTAGTGTGTCCTGCTCACAGTGTTCAGCTAAAACTACAAGTTAGTGTAGTGAGACCTCTGCACAGTGTTCAGCTAAAGCTACAAGTTAGTGTAGTGTGTCCTGCTCACAGTGTTCAGCTAAAACTACAAGTTAGTATAGTGAGACCTCTGCACAGTGTTCAGCTAAAGCTACAAGTTAGTGTAGTGAGACCTCTGCACAGTGTTCAGCTAAAACTACAATTTAGTGTAGTACGTCCTGCTCACAGTGTTCAGCTAAAACTTCAAGTTAGTGTAGTGAGACCTCTGCACAGTGTTCAGCTAAAGCTACAAGTTAGTGTAATAAGACCTCTGCACAGTGTTCAGCTAAAACTACAAGTTAGTGTAGTGAGACCTCTGCACAGTGTTCGGCTAAAGCTACAAGTTAGTGTAGTGAGACCTCCTCACAGTGTTCAGCTAAAACTACAAGTTAGTGTAGTGCGTCCTGCTCACAGTGTTCAGCTAAAACTACAAGTTAGTGTAGTGAGACCTCTGCACAGTGTTCAGCTAAAGCTACAAGTTAGTGTAGTGCGTCCTGCTCACAGTGTTCAGCTAAAACTATAAGTTAGAGTACAGCGACCTCTGCACAGTGTTCAGCTAAAGCTACAAGTTAGTGTAGTGAGACCTCTGCACAGTGTTCAGCTAAAGCTACAAGTTAGTGTAGTGCGTCCTGCTCACAGTGTTCAGCTAAAACTACAAGTTAGTGTAGTAAGACCTCTGCACAGTGTTCAGCTAAAGCTACAAGTTAGTGTAGTGCGTCCTGCTCACAGTGTTCAGCTAAAACTACAAGTTAGTGTAGTGAGACCTCTGCACAGTGTTCAGCTAAAGCTACAAGTTAGTGTAATGAGATCTCTGCACAGTGTTCAGCTAAAGCTACAAGTTAGTGTAGTGTGTCCTGCTCACAGTGTTCAGCTAAAACTACAAGTTAGTGTAGTGAGACCTCTGCACAGTGTTCAGCTAAAGCTACAAGTTAGTGTAGTGCGTCCTGCTCACAGTGTTCCGCTAAAACTACAAGTTAGTGTAGTGAGACCTCTGCACAGTGTTCAGCTTAAACTACAAGTTAGTGTAGTGAGACCTCTGCACAGTGTTCAGCTAAAGCTACAAGTTAGTGTAGTCCGTCCTGCTCACAGTGTTCACCTAAAACTACAAGTTAGTGTAGTGAGACCTCTGCACAGTGTTCAGCTAAAGCTACAAGTTAGTGTAGTGAGACCTCTCCACAGTGTTCAGCTAAAATTATAAGTTAGTGTAGTGAGACCTCTGCACAGTGTTCAGCTAAAGCTACAAGTTAGTGTAGTGTGTCCTGCTCACAGTGTTCAGCTAAAACTACAAGTTAGTGTAGTGAGACCTCTGCACAGTGTTCAGCTAAAGCTACAAGTTAGTGTAGTGCATCCTGTTGACAGTCTTCAGCTAAAACTACAAGTTAGTGTAGTGCGACCTCTGCACAGTGTTCAGTTAAAGCTACAAGTTAGTGTAGTGGGACCTCTGCACAGTGTTCAGCTAAAGCTACAAGTTAGTGTAGTGCATCCTGCTCACAGTGTTCAGCTAAAACTACAAGTTAGTGTAGTGAGACCTCTGCACAGTGTTCAGCTAAAGCTACAAGTTAGTGTAGTGCGTCCTGCTCACAGTGTTCAGCTAAAACTACAAGTTAGTGTAGTGAGAACTCTGCACAGTGTTCAGCTAAAGCTATAAGTTAGTGTAGTGAGACCTCTGCACAGTGTTCAGCTAAAGCTACAAGTTAGTGTAGTGCGTCCTGCTCACAGTGTTCAGCTAAAACTACAAGTTAGTGTAGTGAGACCTCTGCACAGTGTTCAGCTAAAGCTACAAGTTAGTGTAGTGCGTCCTGCTCACAGTGTTCAGCTAAAACTACAAGTTAGTGTAGTGAGACCTCTGCACAGTGTTCAGCTAAAGCTACAAGTTAGTGTAGTGTGACCTCTCCACAGTGTTCAGCTAAAACTACAAGTTAGTGTAATGAGACCTCTGCACAGTGTTCAGCTAAAGCTACAAGTTAGTGTAGTCCGTCCTGCTCACAGTGTTCAGCTAAAACTACAAGTTAGTGTAGTGAGACCTCTGCACAGTGTTCAGCTAAAGCAACAAGTTAGTGTAGTGAGACCTCTCCACAGTGTTCAGCTAAAACTATAAGTTAGTGTAGTGAGACCTCTTCACACTGTTCAGCTAAAGCTACAAGTTAGTGTAGTGTGTCCTGCTCACAGTGTTCAGCTAAAACTACAAGTTAGTGTAGTGAGACCTCTGCACAGTGTTCAGCTAAAGCTACAAGTTAGTGTAATGCATCCTGTTGACTGTCTTCAGCTAAAGCTACAAGTTAGTGTAGTGCGTCCTGCTCACAGTGTTCAGCTAAAACTACAAGTTAGTGTAGTTATACCTCTGCACAGTGTTCAGCTAAAGCTACAAGTTAGTGTAGTGCGTCCTGCTCACAGTGTTCAGCTAAAACTACAAGTTAGTGTAGTGAGACCTCTGCACAGTGTTCAGCTAAAGCAACAAGTTAGTGTAGTGAGACCTCTCCACAGTGTTCAGCTAAAACTATAAGTTAGTGTAGTGAGACCTCTTCACAGTGTTCAGCTAAAGCTACAAGTTAGTGTAGTGTGTCCTGCTCACAGTGTTCAGCTAAAACTACAAGTTAGTGTAGTGAGACCTCTGCACAGTGTTCAGCTAAAGCTACAAGTTAGTGTAATGCATCCTGTTGACTGTCTTCAGCTAAAGCTACAAGTTAGTATAGTGCGTCCTGCTCACAGTGTTCAGCTAAAACTACAAGTTAGTGTAGTGAGACCTCTGCACAGTGTTCAGCTAAAGCTACAAGTTAGTGTAGTGCGTCCTGCTCACAGTGTTCAGATAAAACAACAAGTTAGTGTAGTGAAATCTCTGCACAGTGTTCAGCTAAAACTACAAGTTAGTGTAGTGAGACCTCTGCACAGTGTTCAGCTAAAGCTACAAGTTAGTGTAGTGTGTCCTGCTCACAGTGTTCAGCTAAAACTACAAGTTAGTGTAGTGAGACCTCTGCACAGTGTTCAGCTAAAGCTACAAGTTAGTGTAGTGCGTCCTGCTCACAGTGTTTTGCTAAATCTACAAGTTAGTGTAGTGAGACCTCTGCACAGTGTTCAGCTAAAGTTACAAGTTAGTGTAGTGAGACCTCTGCACAGTGTTCAGCTAAAGCTACAAGTTAGTGTAGTGCGTCCTGCTCACAGTGTTCAGATAAAACTACAAGTTAGTGTAGTGAGACCTCTGCACAGTGTTCAGCTAAAGCTACAAGTTAGTGTAGTGAGACCTCTGCACAGTGTTCAGCTAAAGCTACAAGTTAGTGTAGTGCGTCCTGCTCACAGTGTTCAGCTAAAACTACAAGTTAGTGTAGTGAGACCTCTGCACAGTGTTCAGCTAAAGCTACAAGTTAGTGTAGTGAGACCTCTCCACAGTGTTCAGCTAAAACTACAGGTTAGTGTAGTGAGACCTCTGCACAGTGTTCAGCTAAAGCTACAAGTTAGTGTAGTGCGTCCTGCTCACAGTGTTCAGCTAAAACTACAAGTTAATGTAGTGAGACCTCTGCACAGTGTTCAGCTAAAGCTACAAGTTAGTGTAGTGCATCCTGCTCACAGTGTTCAGCTAAAACTACAAGTTAGTATAGTGAGACCTCTGCACAGTGTTCAGCTAAAGCTACAAGTTAGTGTAGAGAGACCTCTGCACAGTGTTCAGCTAAAACTACAAGTTAGTGTAGTGAGACCTCTGCACAGTGTTCAGCTAAAGCTACAACTTAGTGTAGTACGTCCTGCTCACAGCGTTCAGCTAAAACTACAAGTTAGTGTAGTGAGACCTCTGCACAGTGTTCAGCTAAAGCTACAAGTTAGTGCAATGAGACCTCTGCACAGTGTTCAGCTAAAACTACAAGTTAGTGTAGTGAGACCTCTGCACAGTGTTCAGCTAAAGCTACAAGTTAGTGTAGTGCGTTCTGCTCACAGTGTTCAGCTAAAACTACAAGTTAGTGTAGTGAGACCTCTGCACAGTGTTCAGCTAAAGCTACAAGTTAGTGTAGTGCATCCTGTTCACAGTGTTCAGCTAAAACTACAAGTTAGTGTAGTGCGACCTCTGCACAGTGTTCAGCTAAAGCTACAAGTTAGTGTAGTGAGACCTCTGCACAGTTTTCAGCTAAAGCTACAAGTTAATGTAGTGCGTCCTGCTCACAGTGTTCAGCTAAAACTACAAGTTAGTGTAGTGAGACCTCTGCACAGTGTTCAGCTAAAGCTATAAGTTAGTGTAGTGCATCCTGCTCAGTCTTCAGCTAAAACTACAAGTTAGTGTAGTGAGAGCTCTGCACAGTGTTCAGCTAAAACTACAAGTTAGTGTAGTGCGTCCTGCTCACAGTGTTCAGCTAAAACTACAAATTATTGTAGTGAGACCACTGCACAGTGTTCAGCTAAAGCTACAAGTTAGTGTAGTGCATCCTGCTCACAGTGTTCAGCTAAAACTACAATTTAGTGTAGTGAGACCTCTGCATAGTGTTCAGCTAAAGCTACAAGTTAGTGTAGTGCATCCTGCTCACAGTGTTCAGCTAAAACTACAAGTTAGTGTAGTGAGACCTCTGCACAGTGTTCAGCTAAAGCTACAAGTTAGTGTAGTGAGACCTCTGCACAGTGTTCAGCTAAAACTACAAGTTAGTGTAGTGAGACCTCTGCACAGTGTTTAGCTAAAGCTACAAGTTAGTGCAGTGCGTCCTGCTCACAGTGTTCAGCTAAAACTAAAAGTTAGTGTAGTGCGACCTCTGCACAGTGTTCAGCTAAAGCTACAAGTTAGTGTAGTGAGACCTCTGCACAGTGTTCAGCTAAAGCTACAAGTTAGTGTAGTGCGTCCTGCTCACAGTCTTCAGCTATAACTACAAGTTAGTGTAGTGCGTCCTGCTCACAGTGTTCAGCTAAAGCTACAACTTAGTGTAGTGCATCCTGCTCACAGTGTTCAGCTAAAACTATAAGTTAGTGTAGTGCGACCTCTGCACAGTGTTCAGCTAAAGCTACAAGTTAGTGTAGTGAGATCTCTGCACAATGTTCAGCTAAAGCTACAAGTTAGTGTAGTGCGTCCTGCTCACAGTGTTCAGCTAAAACTACAAGTTAGTGTAGTGAGACCTCTGCACAGTGTTCAGCTAAAGATACAAGTTAGTGCAGTGAGACCTCTCCACAGTGTTCAGCTAAAACTACAGGTTAGTGTAGTGAGACCTCTGCACAGTGTTCAGCTAAAACTACAAGTTAGTGTAGTGAGACCTCTGCACAGTGTTCAGCTAAAGCTACAAGTTAGTGTAGTATGTCCTGCTCACAGTGTTCAGCTAAAACTTCAAGTTAGTGTAGTGAGACCTCTGCACAGTGTTCAGCTAAAGCTACAAGTTAGTGTAATGAGACCTCTGCACAGTGTTCAGCTAAAACTACAAGTTAGTGTAGTGAGACCTCTGCACAGTGTTCAGCTAAAGCTACAAGTTAGTGTAATGAGACCTCCTCACAGTGTTCAGCTAAAACTACAAGTTAGTGTAGTGCGTCCTGCTCACAGTGTTCAGCTAAAACTACAAGTTAGTGTAGTGAGACCTCTGCACAGTGTTCAGCTAAAACTACAGGTTAGTGTAGTGAGACCTCTGCACAGTGTTCAGCTAAAACTACAAGTTAGTGTAGTGAGACCTCTGCACAGTGTTCAGCTAAAGCTACAAGTTAGTGTAGTGCGTCCTGCTCACAGTGTTCAGCTAAAATTACAAGTTAGTATAGTGAGACCTCTGCACAGTGTTCAGCTAAAGCTACAAGTTAGTGTAGTGAGACCTCTGCACAGTGTTCAGCTAAAACTACAAGTTAGTGTAGTGAGACCTCTGCACAGTGTTCAGCTAAAGCTACAAGTTAGTGTAGTGCGTCCTGCTCACAGTGTTCAGATAAAACTACAAGTTAGTGTAGTGAGACCTCTGCACAGTGTTAAGCTAAAGCTACAAGTTAGTGTAGTGAGACCTCTGCACAGTGTTCAGCTAAACCTACAAGTTAGTGTAGTGCGTCCTGCTCACAGTGTTCAGCTAAAACTACAAGTTAGTGTAGTGAGACCTCTGCAGAGTGTTCAGCTAAAGCTACAAGTTAGTGTAGTGCATCCTGTTGACAGTCTTCAGCTAAAACTACAAGTTAGTGTAGTGCGACCTCTGCACAGTGTTCAGTTAAAGCTACAAGTTACAGTAGTGAGACCTCTGCACAGTGTTCAGCTAAAGCTACAAGTTAGTGTAGTGCGTCCTGCTCACAGTGTTCAGCTAAAACTACAAGTTAGTGTAGTGAGACCTCTGCACAGTGTTCAGCTAAAGCTACAAGTTAGTGTAGTGAGACCTCTGCACAGTGTTCAGCTAAACCTACAAGTTAGTGTAGTGCGTCCTGCTCACAGTGTTCAGCTAAAACTACAAGTTAGTGTAGTGAGACCTCTGCACAGTGTTCAGCTAAAGCTACATTTTAGTGTAGTGCATCCTGCTCACAGTGTTCAGCTAAAACTACAAGTTAGTGTAGTGAGACCTCTGCACAGTGTTCAGCTAAAGTTAAAAGTTAGTGTAGTGAGACCTCTGCACAGTGTTCAGCTAAAGCTACAAGTTAGTGTAGTGCGTCCTGCTCACAGTGTTCAACTAAAACTACAAGTTAGTGTAGTGAGACCTCTGCAGAGTGTTCAGCTAAAGCTACAAGTTAGTGTAGTGCATCCTGTTGACAGTCTTCAGCTAAAACTACAAGTTAGTGTAGTGCGACCTCTGCACAGTGTTCAGTTAAAGCTACAAGTTAGAGTAGTGAGACCTCTGCACAGTGTTCAGCTAAAGCTACAAGTTAGTGTAGTGCGTCCTGCTCACAGTGTTCAGCTAAAACTACAAGTTAGTGTAGTGCGTCCTGCTCACAGTGTTCAGCTAAAACTACAAGTTCGTGTAGTGAGACCTCTGCACAGTGTTCAGCTAAAGCTACAATTTAGTGTAGTGCGTCCTGCTCACAGTGTTCAGCTAAAACTACAAGTTAGTGTAGTGAGACCTCTGCACAGTGTTCAGCTAAAGTTAAAAGTTAGTGTAGTGAGACCTCTGCACAGTGTTCAGCTAAAGCTACAAGTTAGTGTAGTGCGTCCTGCTCACAGTGTTCAGCTAAAACTACAAGTTAGTGTAGTGAGACCTCTCCACAGTGTTCAGCTAAAACTAAAGGTTAGTGTAGTGAAACCTCTGCACAGTGTTCAGCTAAAACTACAAGTTAGTGTAGTGTGTCCTGCTCACAGTGTTCAGCTAAAACTACAAGTTAGTGTAGTGAGACCTCTGCACAGTGTTCATCTAAAGCTACAAGTTAGTGTAGTGCGTCCTGCTCACAGTGTTCAGATAAAACTATAAGTTAGTGTAGTGAGACCTCTGCACAGTGTTCAGCTAAAGCTACAAGTTAGTGTAGTGAGACCTCTGCTCAGTGTTCAGCTAAAGCTACAAGTTAGTGTAGTGTGTCCTGCTCACAGTGTTCAGCTAAAACTACAAGTTAGTGTAGTGAGACCTCTGCACAATGTTCAGCTAAAGCTACAAGTTAGTGTAGTGTGTCCTGCTCACAGTGTTCAGCTAAAACTACAAGTTAGTGTAGTGAGACCTCTGCACAGTATTCAGCTAAAGCTACAAGTTAGTGTAGTGCGTCCTGCTCACAGTGTTCAGATAAAACTACAAGTTAGTGTAGTGAGACCTCTGCACAGTGTTCAGCTAAAGCTACAAGTTAGTGTAGTGAGACCTCTGCACAGTGTTCAGCTAAAGCTACAAGTTAGTGTAGTGCGTCCTGCTCACAGTGTTCAGCTAAAACTACAAGTTATTGTAGTGAGACCTCTGCACAGTGTTCAGCTAAAGCTACAATTTAGTGTAGTGCGTCCTGCTCACAGTGTTCAGCTAAAACTACAAGTTAGTGTAGTGGGACCTCTGCACAGTGTTCAGCTAAAGTTAAAAGTTAGTGTAGTGAGACCTCTGCACAGTGTTCAGCTAAAGCTACAAGTTAGTGTAGTGCGTCCTGCTCACAGTGTTCAGATAAAACTACAAGTTAGTGTAGTGAGACCTCTGCACAGTGTTCAGCTAAAGCTACAAGTTAGTGTAGTGAGACCTCTGCACAGTGTTCAGCTAAAGCTACAAGTTAGTGTAGTGTGTCCTGCTCACAGTGTTCAGCTAAAACTACAAGTTAGTGTAGTGAGACCTCTGCACAATGTTCAGCTAAAGCTTCAAGTTAGTGTAGTGCGTCCTGCTCACAGTGTTCAGCTAAAACTACAAGTTAGTGTAGTGAGACCTCTGCACAGTGTTCAGCTAAAGCTACAAGTTAGTGTAGTGAGACCTCTCCACAGTTTTCAGCTAAAACTACAGGTTAGTGTAGTGAAACCTCTGCACAGTGTTCAGCTAAAACTACAAGTTAGTGTAGTGTGTCCTGCTCACAGTGTTCAGCTAAAACTACAAGTTAGTGTAGTGAGACCTCTGCACAGTGTTCAGCTAAAGCTACAAGTTAGTGTAGTGCGTCCTGCTCACAGTGTTCAGATAAAACTATAAGTTAGTGTAGTGAGACCTCTGCACAGTGTTCAGCTAAAGCTACAAGTTAGTGTAGTGAGACCTCTGCACAGTGTTCAGCTAAAGCTACAAGTTAGTGTAGTGTGTCCTGCTCACAGTGTTCAGCTAAAACTACAAGTTAGTGTAGTGAGACCTCTGCACAATGTTCAGCTAAAGCTACAAGTTAGTGTAGTGCGTCCTGCTCACAGTGTTCAGCTAAAACTACAAGTTAGTGTAGTGAGACCTCTGCACAGTGTTCAGCTAAAGCTACAAGTTAGTGTAGTGAGACCTCTCCACAGTGTTCAGCTAAAACTACAGGTTAGTGTAGTGTGTCCTGCTCACAGTGTTCAGCTAAAACTACAAGTTAGTGTAGTGAGACCTCTGCACAGTGTTCAGCTAAAGCTACAAGTTAGTGTAGTGCGTCCTGCTCACAGTGTTCAGCTAAAACTACAAGTTAATGTAGTGAGACCTCTGCACAGTGTTCAGGTAAGGCTACAAGTTAGTGTAGTACGTCCTACTCACAGTGTTCAGCTAAAACTACAAGTTAGTGTAGTGAGACCTCTGCACAGTGTTCAGCTAAAGCTACAAGTTAGTGTAATGAGACCTCTGCACAGTGTTCAGCTAAAACTACAAGTTAGTGTAGTGAGACCTCTGCACAGTGTTCAGCTAAAGCTACAAGTTAGTGTAGTGCATCCTGCTCACAGTGTTCAGCTAAAACTACAAGTTAGTGTAGTGCGACCTCTGCACAGTGTTCAGCTAAAGCTACAAGTTAGTGTAGTGAGACCTCTGCACAGTGTTCAGCTAAAGCCACAAGTTAGTGTAGTGCGTCCTGCTCACAGTCTTCAGCTATAACTACAAGTTAGTGTAGTGAGACCTCTGCACAGTGTTCAGCTAAAACTACAAGTTAGTGTAGTGAGACCACTGCACAGTGTTCAGCTAAAGCTACAAGTTAGTGTAGTGCGTCCTGCTCACAGTGTTCAGCTAAAACTACAAGTTAGTGTAGTGAGACCTCTGCACAGTGTTCAGCTAAAGCTACAAGTTAGTGTAGTGCATCCTGCTCACAGTGTTCAGCTAAAACTACAAGTTAGTGTAGTGAGACCTCTGCACAGTGTTCAGCTAAAGCTACAAGTTAGTGTAGTGAGACCTCCTCACAGTGTTCAGCTAAAACTACAAGTTAGTGTAGTGAGACCTCTGCACAGTGTTTAGCTAAAGCTACAAGTTAGTGTAGTGCGTCCTGCTCACAGTGTTCAGCTAAAACTAAAAGTTAGTGTAGTGCGACCTCTGCACAGTGTTCAGCTAAAGCTACAAGTTAGTGTAGTGAGACCTCTGCACAGTGTTCAGCTAAAGCTACAAGTTAGTGTAGTGCGTCCTGCTCAGAGTCTTCAGCTATAACTACAAGTTAGTGTAGTGAGACCTCTGCACAGTGTTCAGCTAAAAATACAAGTTAGTGTAGTGAGACCTCTGCACAGTGTTCAGCTAAAGCTACAATTTAGTGTAGTGCGTCCTGCTCACAGTGTTCAGCTAAAACTACAAGTTAGTGTAGTGAGACCTCTGCACAGTGTTCAGCTAAAGCTAAAAGTTAGAGTAGTGAGACCTCTGCACAGTGTTCAGCTAAAGCTACAAGTTAGTGTAGTGCGTCCTGCTCACAGTGTTCAGATAAAACTACAAGTTAGTGTAGTGAGACCGCTGCACAGTGTTCAGCTAAAGCTACAAGTTAGTGTAGTGAGACCTCTGCACAGTGTTCAGCTAAAGCTACAAGTTAGTGTAGTGAGACCTCTGCACAGTGTTCAGCTAAAGCTACAAGTTAGTGTAGTGTGTCCTGCTCACAGTGTTCAGCTAAAACTGCAAGTTAGTGTAGTGAGACCTCTGCACAATGTTCAGCTAAAGCTACAAGTTAGTGTAGTGCGTCCTGCTCACAGTGTTCAGCTAAAACTACAAGTTAGTGTAGTGAGACCTCTGCACAGTGTTCAGCTAAAGCTACAAGTTAGTGTAGTGAGACCTCTCCACAGTGTTCAGCTAAAACTACAGGTTAGTGTAGTGAAACCTCTGCACAGTGTTCAGCTAAAACTACAAGTTAGTGTAGTGTGTCCTGCTCACAGTGTTCAGCTAAAACTACAAGTTAGTGTAGTGAGACCTCTGCACAGTGTTCAGCTAAAGCTACAAGTTAGTGTAGTGCGTCCTGCTCACAGTGTTCAGATAAAACTACAAGTTAGTGTAGTGAGACCTCTGCACAGTGTTCAGCTAAAGCTACAAGTTAGTGTAGTGAGAACTCTGCACAGTGTTCAGCTAAAGCTACAAGTTAGTGTAGTGCGTCCTGCTCACAGTGTTCAGCTAAAACTACAAGTTAGTGTAGTGAGACCTCTGCACAGTGTTCAGCTAAAGCTACAATTTAGTGTAGTGCGTCCTGCTCACAGTGTTCAGCTAAAACTACAAGTTAGTGTAGTGAGACCTCTGCACAGTGTTCAGCTAAAGTTAAAAGTTAGTGTAGTGAGACCTCTGCACAGTGTTCAGCTAAAGCTACAAGTTAGTGTAGTGCGTCCTGCTCACAGTGTTCAGATAAAACTACAAGTTAGTGTAGTGAGACCTCTGCACAGTGTTCAGCTAAAGCTACAAGTTAGTGTAGTGAGACCTCTGCACAGTGTTCAGCTAAAGCTACAAGTTAGTGTAGTGTGTCCTGCTCACAGTGTTCAGCTAAAACTACAAGTTAGTGTAGTGAGACCTCTGCACAATGTTCAGCTAAAGCTTCAAGTTAGTGTAGTGCGTCCTGCTCACAGTGTTCAGCTAAAACTACAAGTTAGTGTAGTGAGACCTCTGCACAGCGTTCAGCTAAAGCTACAAGTTAGTGTAGTGAGATCTCTCCACAGTTTTCAGCTAAAACTACAGGTTAGTGTAGTGAAACCTCTGCACAGTGTTCAGCTAAAACTACAAGTTAGTGTAGTGTGTCCTGCTCACAGTGTTCAGCTAAAACTACAAGTTAGTGTAGTGAGACCTCTGCACAGTGTTCAGCTAAAGCTACAAGTTAGTGTAGTGTGTCCTGCTCACAGTGTTCAGATAAAACTATAAGTTAGTGTAGTGAGACCTCTGCACAGTGTTCAGCTAAAGCTACAAGTTAGTGTAGTGAGACCTCTGCACAGTGTTCAGCTAAAGCTACAAGTTAGTGTAGTGTGTCCTGCTCACAGTGTTCAGCTAAAACTACAAGTTAGTGTAGTGAGACCTCTGCACAATGTTCAGCTAAAGCTACAAGTTAGTGTAGTGCGTCCTGCTCACAGTGTTCAGCTAAAACTACAAGTTAGTGTAGTGAGACCTCTGCACAGTGTTCAGCTAAAGCTACAAGTTAGTGTAGTGAGACCTCTCCACAGTGTTCAGCTAAAACTACAGGTTAGTGTAGTGTGTCCTGCTCACAGTGTTCAGCTAAAACTACAAGTTAGTGTAGTGAGACCTCTGCACAGTGTTCAGCTAAAGCTACAAGTTAGTGTAGTGAGACCTCTCCACAGTGTTCAGCTAAAACTACAGGTTAGTGTAGTGTGTCCTGCTCACAGTGTTCAGCTAAAACTACAAGTTAGTATAGTGAGACCTCTGCACAGTGTTCAGCTAAAGCTACAAGTTAGTGTAATGAGACCTCTGCACAGTGTTCAGCTAAAACTACAAGTTAGTGTAGTGAGACCTCTGCACAGTGTTCAGCTAAAGCTACAAGTTAGTGTAGTGAGACCTCTGCACATTGTTCAGCTAAAGCTACAAGTTAGTGTAGTGCGTCCTGCTCACAGTCTTCAGCTAAAACTACAAGTTAGTGTAGTGAGACCTCTGCACAGTGTTCAGCTAAAACTACAAGTTAGTTTAGTGAGACCTGCTCACAGTTTTCAGCTAAAACTACAAGTTAGTGTAGTGAGACCTCTGCATAGTGTTCAGCTAAAGCTACAATTTAGTGTAGTGCGTCCTGCTCACAGTGTTCAGCTAAAACTACAAGTTAGTGTAGTGAGACCTCTGCACAGTGTTCAGCTAAAGTTAAAAGTTAGTGTAGTGAGACCTCTGCACAGTGTTCAGCTAAAGCTACAAGTTAGTGTAGTGCGTCCTGCTCACAGTGTTCAGATAAAACTACAAGTTAGTGTAGTGAGACCTCTGCACAGTGTTCAGCTAAAGCTACAAGTTAGTGTAGTGAGACCTCTGCACAGTGTTCAGCTAAAGCTACAAGTTAGTGTAGTGTGTCCTGCTCACAGTGTTCAGCTAAAACTACAAGTTAGTGTAGTGAGACCTCTGCACAATGTTCAGCTAAAGCTTCAAGTTAGTGTAGTGCGTCCTGCTCACAGTGTTCAGCTAAAACTACAAGTTAGTGTAGTGAGACCTCTGCACAGCGTTCAGCTAAAGCTACAAGTTAGTGTAGTGAGATCTCTCCACAGTTTTCAGCTAAAACTACAGGTTAGTGTAGTGAAACCTCTGCACAGTGTTCAGCTAAAACTACAAGTTAGTGTAGTGTGTCCTGCTCACAGTGTTCAGCTAAAACTACAAGTTAGTGTAGTGAGACCTCTGCACAGTGTTCAGCTAAAGCTACAAGTTAGTGTAGTGTGTCCTGCTCACAGTGTTCAGATAAAACTATAAGTTAGTGTAGTGAGACCTCTGCACAGTGTTCAGCTAAAGCTACAAGTTAGTGTAGTGAGACCTCTGCACAGTGTTCAGCTAAAGCTACAAGTTAGTGTAGTGTGTCCTGCTCACAGTGTTCAGCTAAAACTACAAGTTAGTGTAGTGAGACCTCTGCACAATGTTCAGCTAAAGCTACAAGTTAGTGTAGTGCGTCCTGCTCACAGTGTTCAGCTAAAACTACAAGTTAGTGTAGTGAGACCTCTGCACAGTGTTCAGCTAAAGCTACAAGTTAGTGTAGTGAGACCTCTCCACAGTGTTCAGCTAAAACTACAGGTTAGTGTAGTGTGTCCTGCTCACAGTGTTCAGCTAAAACTACAAGTTAGTGTAGTGAGACCTCTGCACAGTGTTCAGCTAAAGCTACAAGTTAGTGTAGTGAGACCTCTCCACAGTGTTCAGCTAAAACTACAGGTTAGTGTAGTGTGTCCTGCTCACAGTGTTCAGCTAAAACTACAAGTTAGTATAGTGAGACCTCTGCACAGTGTTCAGCTAAAGCTACAAGTTAGTGTAATGAGACCTCTGCACAGTGTTCAGCTAAAACTACAAGTTAGTGTAGTGAGACCTCTGCACAGTGTTCAGCTAAAGCTACAAGTTAGTGTAGTGAGACCTCTGCACATTGTTCAGCTAAAGCTACAAGTTAGTGTAGTGCGTCCTGCTCACAGTCTTCAGCTAAAACTACAAGTTAGTGTAGTGAGACCTCTGCACAGTGTTCAGCTAAAACTACAAGTTAGTTTAGTGAGACCTGCTCACAGTTTTCAGCTAAAACTACAAGTTAGTGTAGTGAGACCTCTGCATAGTGTTCAGCTAAAGCTACAAGTTAGTGTAGTGCGTCCTGCTCACAGTGTTCAGCTAAAGCTACAAGTGAGTGTAGTGCAACCTCTGCACAGTGTTCAGCTAAAGCTACAAGTTAGTGTAGTGAGACCTCTGCACAGTGTTCAGCTAAAGCTACAAGTTAATGTAGTGCGTTATGCGCACAGTGTTCAGCTAAAGCTACAAGTTAGTGTAGTGCGTCCTGCTCACAGTGTTCAGCTAAAACTACAAGTTAGTGTAGTGAGACCTCTGCACAGTGTTCAGCTAAAGCTACAAGTTAGTGTAGTGAGACCTCTGCACAGTGTTCAGCTAAACCTACAAGTTAGTGTAGTGCGTCCTGCTCACAGTGTTCAGCTAAAACTACAAGTTAGTGTAGTGAGACCTCTGCACAGTGTTCAGCTAAAGCTACATTTTAGTGTAGTGCATCCTGCTCACAGTGTTCAGCTAAAACTACAAGTTAGTGTAGTGAGACCTCTGCACAGTGTTCAGCTAAAGTTAAAAGTTAGTGTAGTGAGACCTCTGCACAGTGTTCACCTAAAGCTACAAGTTAGTGTAGTGCGTCCTGCTCAAAGTGTTCAGCTAAAACTACAAGTTAGTGTAGTGAGACCTCTGCACAGTGTTCAGCTAAAGCTACAAGTTAGTGTAGTGAGACCTCTGCACAGTGTTCAGCTAAAGCTACAAGTTAGTGTAGTGCGTCCTGCTCACAGTGTTCAACTAAAACTACAAGTTAGTGTAGTGAGACCTCTGCAGAGTGTTCAGCTAAAGCTACAAGTTAGTGTAGTGCATCCTGTTGACAGTCTTCAGCTAAAACTACAAGTTAGTGTAGTGCGACCTCTGCACAGTGTTCAGTTAAAGCTACAAGTTAGAGTAGTGAGACCTCTGCACAGTGTTCAGCTAAAGCTACAAGTTAGTGTAGTGCGTCCTGCTCACAGTGTTCAGCTAAAACTACAAGTTAGTGTAGTGCGTCCTGCTCACAGTGTTCAGCTAAAACTACAAGTTCGTGTAGTGAGACCTCTGCACAGTGTTCAGCTAAAGCTACAATTTAGTGTAGTGCGTCCTGCTCACAGTGTTCAGCTAAAACTACAAGTTAGTGTAGTGAGACCTCTGCACAGTGTTCAGCTAAAGTTAAAAGTTAGTGTAGTGAGACCTCTGCACAGTGTTCAGCTAAAGCTACAAGTTAGTGTAGTGCGTCCTGCTCACAGTGTTCAGCTAAAACTACAAGTTAGTGTAGTGAGACCTCTCCACAGTGTTCAGCTAAAACTAAAGGTTAGTGTAGTGAAACCTCTGCACAGTGTTCAGCTAAAACTACAAGTTAGTGTAGTGTGTCCTGCTCACAGTGTTCAGCTAAAACTACAAGTTAGTGTAGTGAGACCTCTGCACAGTGTTCATCTAAAGCTACAAGTTAGTGTAGTGCGTCCTGCTCACAGTGTTCAGATAAAACTATAAGTTAGTGTAGTGAGACCTCTGCACAGTGTTCAGCTAAAGCTACAAGTTAGTGTAGTGAGACCTCTGCTCAGTGTTCAGCTAAAGCTACAAGTTAGTGTAGTGTGTCCTGCTCACAGTGTTCAGCTAAAACTACAAGTTAGTGTAGTGAGACCTCTGCACAATGTTCAGCTAAAGCTACAAGTTAGTGTAGTGTGTCCTGCTCACAGTGTTCAGCTAAAACTACAAGTTAGTGTAGTGAGACCTCTGCACAGTATTCAGCTAAAGCTACAAGTTAGTGTAGTGCGTCCTGCTCACAGTGTTCAGATAAAACTACAAGTTAGTGTAGTGAGACCTCTGCACAGTGTTCAGCTAAAGCTACAAGTTAGTGTAGTGAGACCTCTGCACAGTGTTCAGCTAAAGCTACAAGTTAGTGTAGTGCGTCCTGCTCACAGTGTTCAGCTAAAACTACAAGTTATTGTAGTGAGACCTCTGCACAGTGTTCAGCTAAAGCTACAATTTAGTGTAGTGCGTCCTGCTCACAGTGTTCAGCTAAAACTACAAGTTAGTGTAGTGGGACCTCTGCACAGTGTTCAGCTAAAGTTAAAAGTTAGTGTAGTGAGACCTCTGCACAGTGTTCAGCTAAAGCTACAAGTTAGTGTAGTGCGTCCTGCTCACAGTGTTCAGATAAAACTACAAGTTAGTGTAGTGAGACCTCTGCACAGTGTTCAGCTAAAGCTACAAGTTAGTGTAGTGAGACCTCTGCACAGTGTTCAGCTAAAGCTACAAGTTAGTGTAGTGTGTCCTGCTCACAGTGTTCAGCTAAAACTACAAGTTAGTGTAGTGAGACCTCTGCACAATGTTCAGCTAAAGCTTCAAGTTAGTGTAGTGCGTCCTGCTCACAGTGTTCAGCTAAAACTACAAGTTAGTGTAGTGAGACCTCTGCACAGTGTTCAGCTAAAGCTACAAGTTAGTGTAGTGAGACCTCTCCACAGTTTTCAGCTAAAACTACAGGTTAGTGTAGTGAAACCTCTGCACAGTGTTCAGCTAAAACTACAAGTTAGTGTAGTGTGTCCTGCTCACAGTGTTCAGCTAAAACTACAAGTTAGTGTAGTGAGACCTCTGCACAGTGTTCAGCTAAAGCTACAAGTTAGTGTAGTGCGTCCTGTTCACAGTGTTCAGATAAAACTATAAGTTAGTGTAGTGAGACCTCTGCACAGTGTTCAGCTAAAGCTACAAGTTAGTGTAGTGAGACCTCTGCACAGTGTTCAGCTAAAGCTACAAGTTAGTGTAGTGTGTCCTGCTCACAGTGTTCAGCTAAAACTACAAGTTAGTGTAGTGAGACCTCTGCACAATGTTCAGCTAAAGCTACAAGTTAGTGTAGTGCGTCCTGCTCACAGTGTTCAGCTAAAACTACAAGTTAGTGTAGTGAGACCTCTGCACAGTGTTCAGCTAAAGCTACAAGTTAGTGTAGTGAGACCTCTCCACAGTGTTCAGCTAAAACTACAGGTTAGTGTAGTGTGTCCTGCTCACAGTGTTCAGCTAAAACTACAAGTTAGTGTAGTGAGACCTCTGCACAGTGTTCAGCTAAAGCTACAAGTTAGTGTAGTGCGTCCTGCTCACAGTGTTCAGCTAAAACTACAAGTTAATGTAGTGAGACCTCTGCACAGTGTTCAGGTAAGGCTACAAGTTAGTGTAGTACGTCCTACTCACAGTGTTCAGCTAAAACTACAAGTTAGTGTAGTGAGACCTCTGCACAGTGTTCAGCTAAAGCTACAAGTTAGTGTAATGAGACCTCTGCACAGTGTTCAGCTAAAACTACAAGTTAGTGTAGTGAGACCTCTGCACAGTGTTCAGCTAAAGCTACAAGTTAGTGTAGTGCATCCTGCTCACAGTGTTCAGCTAAAACTACAAGTTAGTGTAGTGCGACCTCTGCACAGTGTTCAGCTAAAGCTACAAGTTAGTGTAGTGAGACCTCTGCACAGTGTTCAGCTAAAGCCACAAGTTAGTGTAGTGCGTCCTGCTCACAGTCTTCAGCTATAACTACAAGTTAGTGTAGTGAGACCTCTGCACAGTGTTCAGCTAAAACTACAAGTTAGTGTAGTGAGACCACTGCACAGTGTTCAGCTAAAGCTACAAGTTAGTGTAGTGCGTCCTGCTCACAGTGTTCAGCTAAAACTACAAGTTAGTGTAGTGAGACCTCTGCACAGTGTTCAGCTAAAGCTACAAGTTAGTGTAGTGCATCCTGCTCACAGTGTTCAGCTAAAACTACAAGTTAGTGTAGTGAGACCTCTGCACAGTGTTCAGCTAAAGCTACAAGTTAGTGTAGTGAGACCTCCTCACAGTGTTCAGCTAAAACTACAAGTTAGTGTAGTGAGACCTCTGCACAGTGTTTAGCTAAAGCTACAAGTTAGTGTAGTGCGTCCTGCTCACAGTGTTCAGCTAAAACTAAAAGTTAGTGTAGTGCGACCTCTGCACAGTGTTCAGCTAAAGCTACAAGTTAGTGTAGTGAGACCTCTGCACAGTGTTCAGCTAAAGCTACAAGTTAGTGTAGTGCGTCCTGCTCAGAGTCTTCAGCTATAACTACAAGTTAGTGTAGTGAGACCTCTGCACAGTGTTCAGCTAAAAATACAAGTTAGTGTAGTGAGACCTCTGCACAGTGTTCAGCTAAAGCTACAATTTAGTGTAGTGCGTCCTGCTCACAGTGTTCAGCTAAAACTACAAGTTAGTGTAGTGAGACCTCTGCACAGTGTTCAGCTAAAGCTAAAAGTTAGAGTAGTGAGACCTCTGCACAGTGTTCAGCTAAAGCTACAAGTTAGTGTAGTGCGTCCTGCTCACAGTGTTCAGATAAAACTACAAGTTAGTGTAGTGAGACCGCTGCACAGTGTTCAGCTAAAGCTACAAGTTAGTGTAGTGAGACCTCTGCACAGTGTTCAGCTAAAGCTACAAGTTAGTGTAGTGAGACCTCTGCACAGTGTTCAGCTAAAGCTACAAGTTAGTGTAGTGTGTCCTGCTCACAGTGTTCAGCTAAAACTGCAAGTTAGTGTAGTGAGACCTCTGCACAATGTTCAGCTAAAGCTACAAGTTAGTGTAGTGCGTCCTGCTCACAGTGTTCAGCTAAAACTACAAGTTAGTGTAGTGAGACCTCTGCACAGTGTTCAGCTAAAGCTACAAGTTAGTGTAGTGAGACCTCTCCACAGTGTTCAGCTAAAACTACAGGTTAGTGTAGTGAAACCTCTGCACAGTGTTCAGCTAAAACTACAAGTTAGTGTAGTGTGTCCTGCTCACAGTGTTCAGCTAAAACTACAAGTTAGTGTAGTGAGACCTCTGCACAGTGTTCAGCTAAAGCTACAAGTTAGTGTAGTGCGTCCTGCTCACAGTGTTCAGATAAAACTACAAGTTAGTGTAGTGAGACCTCTGCACAGTGTTCAGCTAAAGCTACAAGTTAGTGTAGTGAGACCTCTGCACAGTGTTCAGCTAAAGCTACAAGTTAGTGTAGTGCGTCCTGCTCACAGTGTTCAGCTAAAACTACAAGTTAGTGTAGTGAGACCTCTGCACAGTGTTCAGCTAAAGCTACAATTTAGTGTAGTGCGTCCTGCTCACAGTGTTCAGCTAAAACTACAAGTTAGTGTAGTGAGACCTCTGCACAGTGTTCAGCTAAAGTTAAAAGTTAGTGTAGTGAGACCTCTGCACAGTGTTCAGCTAAAGCTACAAGTTAGTGTAGTGCGTCCTGCTCACAGTGTTCAGATAAAACTACAAGTTAGTGTAGTGAGACCTCTGCACAGTGTTCAGCTAAAGCTACAAGTTAGTGTAGTGAGACCTCTGCACAGTGTTCAGCTAAAGCTACAAGTTAGTGTAGTGTGTCCTGCTCACAGTGTTCAGCTAAAACTACAAGTTAGTGTAGTGAGACCTCTGCACAATGTTCAGCTAAAGCTTCAAGTTAGTGTAGTGCGTCCTGCTCACAGTGTTCAGCTAAAACTACAAGTTAGTGTAGTGAGACCTCTGCACAGTGTTCAGCTAAAGCTACAAGTTAGTGTAGTGAGATCTCTCCACAGTTTTCAGCTAAAACTACAGGTTAGTGTAGTGAAACCTCTGCACAGTGTTCAGCTAAAACTACAAGTTAGTGTAGTGTGTCCTGCTCACAGTGTTCAGCTAAAACTACAAGTTAGTGTAGTGAGACCTCTGCACAGTGTTCAGCTAAAGCTACAAGTTAGTGTAGTGTGTCCTGCTCACAGTGTTCAGATAAAACTATAAGTTAGTGTAGTGAGACCTCTGCACAGTGTTCAGCTAAAGCTACAAGTTAGTGTAGTGAGACCTCTGCACAGTGTTCAGCTAAAGCTACAAGTTAGTGTAGTGTGTCCTGCTCACAGTGTTCAGCTAAAACTACAAGTTAGTGTAGTGAGACCTCTGCACAATGTTCAGCTAAAGCTACAAGTTAGTGTAGTGCGTCCTGCTCACAGTGTTCAGCTAAAACTACAAGTTAGTGTAGTGAGACCTCTGCACAGTGTTCAGCTAAAGCTACAAGTTAGTGTAGTGAGACCTCTCCACAGTGTTCAGCTAAAACTACAGGTTAGTGTAGTGTGTCCTGCTCACAGTGTTCAGCTAAAACTACAAGTTAGTGTAGTGAGACCTCTGCACAGTGTTCAGCTAAAGCTACAAGTTAGTGTAGTGAGACCTCTCCACAGTGTTCAGCTAAAACTACAGGTTAGTGTAGTGTGTCCTGCTCACAGTGTTCAGCTAAAACTACAAGTTAGTATAGTGAGACCTCTGCACAGTGTTCAGCTAAAGCTACAAGTTAGTGTAATGAGACCTCTGCACAGTGTTCAGCTAAAACTACAAGTTAGTGTAGTGAGACCTCTGCACAGTGTTCAGCTAAAGCTACAAGTTAGTGTAGTGAGACCTCTGCACATTGTTCAGCTAAAGCTACAAGTTAGTGTAGTGCGTCCTGCTCACAGTCTTCAGCTAAAACTACAAGTTAGTGTAGTGAGACCTCTGCACAGTGTTCAGCTAAAACTACAAGTTAGTTTAGTGAGACCTGCTCACAGTTTTCAGCTAAAACTACAAGTTAGTGTAGTGAGACCTCTGCATAGTGTTCAGCTAAAGCTACAAGTTAGTGTAGTGCGTCCTGCTCACAGTGTTCAGCTAAAGCTACAAGTGAGTGTAGTGCAACCTCTGCACAGTGTTCAGCTAAAGCTACAAGTTAGTGTAGTGAGACCTCTGCACAGTGTTCAGCTAAAGCTACAAGTTAATGTAGTGCGTTATGCGCACAGTGTTCAGCTAAAACTACAAGTTAGTGTAGTGAGACCTCTGCACAGTGTTCAGCTAAAGCTACAAGTTAGTGTAGTGCATCCTGCTCACAGTCTTCAGCTAAAACTACAAGTTAGTGTAATGAGACCTCTGCACAGTGTTCAGCTAAAACTACAAGTTAGTGTAGTGAGACCTCTGCACAGTGTTCAGCTAAAGCTACAAGTTAGTGCAGTGAGACCTCCTCACAGTGTTCAGCTAAAACTACAAGTTAGTGTAGTGCGACCTGTTCCCAGTGTTCAGCTAAAACTACAAGTTAGTGTTGTGAGACCTCTGCACAGTGTTCAGCTAAAGCTACAAGTTAGTGTAGTGAGACATCTGCACAGTGTTCAGCTAAAACTACAAGTTAGTGTTGTGAGACCTCTGCACAGTGTTCAGCTAAAGCTACAAGTTAGTGTAGTGAGACCTCTGCACAGTGTTCAGCTAAAACTACAAGTTAGTGTAGTGCGTTATGCGCTCAGTGTTCAGCTAAAACTACAAGTTAGTGTAGAGAGACCTCTGCACAGTGTTCAGCTAAAGCTACAAGTTAGTGTAGTCCATCCTGCTCACAGTCTTTGGCTAAAACTACAAGTTAGTGTAGTGAGACCTCTGCATAGTGTTCAGCTAATGCTACAAGTTAGTGTAGTGCGTCCTGCTCACAGTGTCTAGCTAAAACTACAAGTTAGTGTAATGAGACCTCTGCACAGTTTTCAGCTAAAGCTACAAGTTAGTGTACTGAGACCTCTGCACAGTGTTCAGCTAAAACTACAAGTTAATGTAGTGCGTTATGCGCACAGTGTTCAGCTAAAACTACAAGTTAGTGTAGTGAGACCTCTGCACAGTGTTCAGCTAAAGCTACAAGTTAGTGTAGTGAGACCTCTCCACAGTGTTCAGCTAAAACTACAGGTTAGTGTAGTGTGTCCTGCTCACAGTGTTCAGCTAAAACTACAAGTTAGTATAGTGAGACCTCTGCACAGTGTTCAGCTAAAGCTACAAGTTAGTGTAATGAGACCTCTGCACAGTGTTCAGCTAAAACTACAAGTTAGTGTAGTGAGACCTCTGCACAGTGTTCAGCTAAAGCTACAAGTTAGTGTAGTGAGACCTCTGCACATTGTTCAGCTAAAGCTACAAGTTAGTGTAGTGCGTCCTGCTCACAGTCTTCAGCTAAAACTACAAGTTAGTGTAGTGAGACCTCTGCACAGTGTTCAGCTAAAACTACAAGTTAGTTTAGTGAGACCTGCTCACAGTTTTCAGCTAAAACTACAAGTTAGTGTAGTGAGACCTCTGCATAGTGTTCAGCTAAAGCTACAAATTAGTGTAGTGCGTCCTGCTCACAGTGTTCAGCTAAAGCTACAAGTGAGTGTAGTGCAACCTCTGCACAGTGTTCAGCTAAAGCTACAAGTTAGTGTAGTGAGACCTCTGCACAGTGTTCAGCTAAAGCTACAAGTTAATGTAGTGCGTTATGCGCACAGTGTTCAGCTAAAACTACAAGTTAGTGTAGTGAGACCTCTGCACAGTGTTCAGCTAAAGCTACAAGTTAGTGTAGTGCATCCTGCTCACAGTCTTCAGCTAAAACTACAAGTTAGTGTAATGAGACCTCTGCACAGTGTTCAGCTAAAACTACAAGTTAGTGTAGTGAGACCTCTGCACAGTGTTCAGCTAAAGCTACAAGTTAGTGCAGTGAGACCTCCTCACAGTGTTCAGCTAAAACTACAAGTTAGTGTAGTGCGACCTGTTCCCAGTGTTCAGCTAAAACTACAAGTTAGTGTTGTGAGACCTCTGCACAGTGTTCAGCTAAAGCTACAAGTTAGTGTAGTGAGACATCTGCACAGTGTTCAGCTAAAACTACAAGTTAGTGTTGTGAGACCTCTGCACAGTGTTCAGCTAAAGCTACAAGTTAGTGTAGTGAGACCTCTGCACAGTGTTCAGCTAAAACTACAAGTTAGTGTAGTGCGTTATGCGCTCAGTGTTCAGCTAAAACTACAAGTTAGTGTAGAGAGACCTCTGCACAGTGTTCAGCTAAAGCTACAAGTTAGTGTAGTCCATCCTGCTCACAGTCTTTGGCTAAAACTACAAGTTAGTGTAGTGAGACCTCTGCATAGTGTTCAGCTAATGCTACAAGTTAGTGTAGTGCGTCCTGCTCACAGTGTCTAGCTAAAACTACAAGTTAGTGTAATGAGACCTCTGCACAGTTTTCAGCTAAAGCTACAAGTTAGTGTACTGAGACCTCTGCACAGTGTTCAGCTAAAACTACAAGTTAATGTAGTGCGTTATGCGCACAGTGTTCAGCTAAAACTACAAGTTAGTGTAGTGAGACCTCTGCACAGTGTTCAGCTAAAACTACAAGTTAGTGTAGTGCGTCCTGCTCACAGTCTTCAGCTAAAACTACAAGTTAGTGTAGTGAGACCTCTGCACAGTGTTCAGCTAAAGCTACAAGTTAGTGTAGTGCGTCCTGCTCACAGTGTTCAGCTAAAACTACAAATTAGTGTAGTGAGACCTCTGCACAGTGTTCAGCTAAAGCTACAAGTTAGTGTAGTGAGACCTCTGCACAGTGTTCAGCTAAAACTACAAGTTAGTGTAGTGCGTTATGCGCTCAGTGTTCAGCTAAAACTACAAGTTAGTGTAGAGAGACCTCTGCACAGTGTTCAGCTAAAGCTACAAGTTAGTGTAGTCCATCCTGCTCACAGTCTTTGGCTAAAACTACAAGTTAGTGTAGTGAGACCTCTGCATAGTGTTCAGCTAATGCTACAAGTTAGTGTAGTGCGTCCTGCTCACAGTGTCTAGCTAAAACTACAAGTTAGTGTAATGAGACCTCTGCACAGTTTTCAGCTAAAGCTACAAGTTAGTGTACTGAGACCTCTGCTCAGTGTTCAGCTAAAACTACAAGTTAATGTAGTGCGTTATGCGCACAGTGTTCAGCTAAAACTACAATTTAGTGTAGTGAGACCTCTGCACAGTGTTCAGCTAAAGCTACAAGTTAGTGTAGTGCATCCTGCTCACAGTCTTCAGCTAAAACTACAAGTTAGTGTAGTGAGACCTCTGCACAGTGTTCAGCTAAAACTACAAGTTAGTGTAGTGAGACCTCTGCACAGTGTTCAGCTAATGCTACAAGTTAGTGTAGTGCGTCCTGCTCACAGTGTTCAGCTAAAACAAAAACTTAGTGTAGTGTGACCTCTGCACAGTGTTCAGCTAAAGCTACAAGTTAGTGTAGTGAGACCTCTGCACATTGTTCAGCTAAAGCTACAAGTTAGTGTAGTGCGTCCTGCTCACAGTCTTCAGCTAAAACTACAAGTTAGTGTAGTGAGACCTCTGCACAGTGTTCAGCTAAAACTACAAGTTAGTTTAGTGAGACCTGCTCACAGTTTTCAGCTAAAACTACAAGTTAGTGTAGTGAGACCTCTGCATAGTGTTCAGCTAAAGCTACAAGTTAGTGTAGTGCGTCCTGCTCACAGTGTTCAGCTAAAGCTACAAGTGAGTGTAGTGCAACCTCTGCACAGTGTTCAGCTAAAGCTACAAGTTAGTGTAGTGAGACCTCTGCACAGTGTTCAGCTAAAGCTACAAGTTAATGTAGTGCGTTATGCGCACAGTGTTCAGCCAAAAATACAAGTTAGTGTAGTGAGACCTCTGCACAGTGTTCAGCTAAAGCTACAAGTTAGTGTAGTGCATCCTGCTCACAGTCTTCAGCTAAAACTACAAGTTAGTGTAGTGAGACCTCTGCACAGTGTTCAGCTAAAACTACAAGTTAGTGTAGTGAGACCTCTGCACAGTGTTCAGCTAATGCTACAAGTTAGTGTAGTGCGTCCTGCTCACAGTGTTCAGCTAAAACTAAAACTTAGTGTAGTGCGACCTCTGCACAGTGTTCAGCTAAAGCTACAAGTTAGTGTAGTGCGTCCTGCTCACAGTCTTCAGCTAAAACTATAAGTTAGTGTAGTGAGACCTCTGCACAGTGTTCAGCTAAAACTACAAATTAGTGTAGTGAGACCTGCTCACAGTTTTCAGCTAAAAGTACAAGTTAGTGTAGTGAGACCTCTGCACAGTGTTCAGCTAAAGCTACAAGTTAGTGTAGTGCATCCTGCTCACAGTGTTCAGCTAAAGCTACAAGTGAGTGTAGTGTAACCTCTGCACAGTGTTCAGCTAAAGCTACAAGTTAGTGTAGTGAGACCTCTGCACAGTGTTCAGCTAAAGCTACAAGTTAGTGTAGTGAGACCTCTGCACAGTATTCAGCTAAAGCTACAAGTTAGTGTAGTGCGTCCTGCTCACAGTGTTCAGCTAAAACTACAAGTTAGTGTAGTGAGACCTCTGCACAGTGTTTAGCTAAAGCTACAAGTTAGTGTAGTGAGACCTCTGCACAGTGTTCAGCTAAAGCTACAAGTTATTGTAGTGAGACCTCTGCACAGTGTTCAGCTAAAACTACAAGTTAATGTAGTGCGTTATGCGCACAGTGTTGAGCTAAAACTACAAGTTAGTGTAGTGAGACCTCTGCACAGTGTTCAGCTAAAGATACAAGTTAGTGTAGTGCATCCTGCTCACAGTCTTCAGCTAAAACTACAAGTTAGTGTAGTGAGACCTCTGCACAGTGTTCAGCTAAAACTACAAGTTAGTGTAGTGAGACCTGCTCACAGTTTTCAGCTAAAACTACAAGTTAGTGTAGTGAGACCTCTGCATAGTGTTCTGCTAAAGCTAAAAGTTAGTGTAGTGCGTCCTGCTCACAGTGTTCAGCTAAAGCTACAAGTGAGTGTAGTGCAACCTCTGCACAGTGTTCAGCTAAAGCTACAAGTTAGTGTAGTGAGACCTCTGCACAGTGTTCAGCTAAAGCTATAAGTTACTGTAGTGAGACCTCTGCACAGTGTTCAGCTAAAGCTACAAGTTAGTGTAGTGCGTCCTGCTCACAGTCTTCAGCTAAAACTACAAGTTAGTGTAGTGAGACCTCTGCACAGTGTTCAGCTAAAGCTACAAGTTAGTGTAGTGCATCCTGCTCACAGTGTCCAACTAAAACTACAAGTTAGTGTAATGAGACCTCTGCACAGTTTTTAGCTAAAGCTACAAGTTAGTGTACTGAGAACTCTGCACCGTGTTCAGCTAAAGCTACGAGTCAGTGTAGTGCATCCTGCTCACAGTGTCCAGCTAAAACTACAAGTTAGTGTAATGAGACCTCTGCACAGTGTTCAGCTAAAGCTACAAGTTAGTGTAATGCATCCTGCTCACAGTGTTCAGCTAAAACTACAAGTTAGTGTAGTGAGACCTCTGCACAGTGTTCAGCTAAAGCTACAAGTTAGTGTAGTGAGACCTCTGCACAGTGTTCAGCTAAAGCTACAAGTTAGTGTAGTGTGTCCTGCTCACAGTGTTCAGCTAAAACTACAAGTTAGTGTAGTGAGACCTCTGCACAGTGTTCAGCTAAAGCTACAAGTTAGTGTAGTGCGTCCTGCTCACAGTTTTAAGCTAAAACTACAAGTTAGTGTAGTGAGACCTCTGCACAGTGTTCAGCTAAAGCTACAAGTTAGTGTAGTGCGTCCTGCTCACAGTGTTCAGCTAAAGCTACAAGTGAGTGTAGTGCGACCTCTGCACAGTGTTCAGCTAAAGCTACAAGTTAGTATAGTGAGACCTCTGCACAGTGTTCAGCTAAAGCTACAAGTTAGTGTAGTGCATCCTGCTCACAGTGTTCAGCTAAAACGACAAGTTAGTATAGTGAGACCTCTGCACAGTGTTCAGCTAAAGCTACAAGTTAGTGTAGTGCGTCCTGCTCACAGTGTTCAGCTAAAACTACAAGTTAGTGTAATGAGACCTCTGCACAGTATTCAGCTAAAGCTACAAGTTAGTGTACTGAGAACTCTGCACTGTGTTCAGCTAAAGCTACAAGTTAGTGTAGTGCATCCTGCTCACAGTGTCGAGCTAAAACTACAAGTTAGTGTAATGAGACCTCTGCACAGTGTTCAGCTAAAGCTTCAAGTTAGTGTAATGCATCCTGCTCACAGTGTTCAGCTAAAACTACAAGTTAGTGTAGTGAGACCTCTGCACAGTGTTCTGCTAAAGCTACAAGTTAGTGTAGTGCGTCCTGCTCACAGTTTTCAGCTAAAACTACAAGTTAGTGTAGTGATACCTCTGCACGGTGTTCAGCTAAAGCTACAAGTTAGTGTAGTGCGTCCTGCTCACAGTGTTCAGCTAAAGCTACAAGTGAGTGTAGTGCGACCTCTGCACAGTGTTCAGCTAAAGCTACAAGTTAGTATAGTGAGACCTCTGCACAGTGTTCAGCTAAAGCTACAAATTAGTGTAGTGCATCCTGCTCACAGTGTTCAGCTAAAATGAAAAGTTAGTATAGTGAGACCTCTGCACAGTGTTCAGCTAAAGCTACAAGTTAGTGTAGTGCGTCCTGCTCACAGTGTTCAGCTAAAAATACAAGTTAGTGTAGTGAGACCTCTGCCCAGTGTTCAGCTAAAGCTACAAGTTAGTGTAGTGCGTCCTGCTCACAGTGTTCAGCTAAAACTACAAGTTAGTGTAGTGAGACCTCTGCACAGTGTTCAGCTACAGCTACAAGTTAGTGTAGTGAGACCTGCTCACAGTTTTCAGCTAAAACTACAAGTTAGTGTAGTGAGACCTCTGCACAGTGTTCAGCTAAAGCTACAAGTTAGTATAGTGAGACCTCTGCACAGTGTTCAGCTAAAGCTACAAGTTAGTGTAGTGCGTCCTGCTCACAGTGTTCAGCTAAAACTACAAGTTAGTGTAGTGAGACCTCTGCACAGTGTTCAGCTAAAGCTACAAATTAGTGTAGTGAAACCTCTGCACAGTGTTCAGCTAAAACTACAAGTTAGTGTAGTGAGACCTCTGCACAGTGTTCAGCTAAAGCTACAAGTTAGTGTAGTGCGTCCTGCTCACAGTGTTCAGCTAAAACTACAAGTTAGTGTAGTGAGACCTCTGCACAGTGTTCAGCTAAAACTACAAGTTAATGTAGTGGGTTATGCACACAGTGTTCAGCTAAAACTACAAGTTAGTGTAGTGAGACCTCTGCACATTGTTCAGCTAAAGCTACAAGTTAGTGTAGTGCATCCTGCTCACAGTCTTCAGCTAAAACTACAAGTTAGTGTAGTGAGACCTCTGCACAGTGTTCAGCTAAAACTACAAGTTAGTGTAGTGAGACCTCTGCACAGTGTTCAGCTAATGCTACAAGTTAGTGTAGTGCATCCTGCTCACAGTGTCCAGCTAAAACTACAAGTTAGTGTAATGAGACCTCTGCACAGTGTTCAGCTAAAGCTACAAGTGAGTGTAGTGCAACCTCTGCACAGTGTTCAGCTAAAGCTACAAGTTAGTACAGTGAGACCTCTGCACAGTGTTCAGCTAAAGCTACAAGTTAGTGTAGTGCGTCCTGCTCACAGTGTTCAGCTAAAACTACAAGTTAGTGTAGTGAGACCTCTGCACAGTGTTCAGCTAAAACTACAAGTTAGTGTAGTGCGTCCTGCTCACAGTCTTCAGCTAAAACTACAAGTTAGTGTAGTGAGACCTCTGCGCAGTGTTCAGCTAAAGCTACAAGTTAGTGTAGTGCGTCCTGCTCACAGTGTTCAGCTAAAACTACAAGTTAGTGTAGTGAGACCTCTGCACAGTGTTCAGCTAAAGCTACAAGTTAGTGTAGTGAGACCTCTGCACAGTGTTCAGCTAAAACTACAAGTTAGTGTAGTGCGTTATGCGCTCAGTGTTCAGCTAAAACTACAAGTTAGTGTAGAGAGACCTCTGCACAGTGTTCAGCTAAAGCTACAAGTTAGTGTAGTCCATCCTGCTCACAGTCTTTGGCTAAAACTACAAGTTAGTGTAGTGAGACCTCTGCATAGTGTTCAGCTAATGCTACAAGTTAGTGTAGTGCGTCCTGCTCACAGTGTCTAGCTAAAACTACAAGTTAGTGTAATGAGACCTCTGCACAGTTTTCAGCTAAAGCTACAAATTAGTGTACTGAGACCTCTGCACAGTGTTCAGCTAAAACTACAAGTTAATGTAGTGCGTTATGCGCACAGTGTTCAGCTAAAACTACAATTTAGTGTAGTGAGACCTCTGCACAGTGTTTTCCGCTAAAACTACAAGTTAGTGTAGTGCATCCTGCTCACAGTCTTCAGCTAAAACTACAAGTTAGTGTAGTGAGACCTCTGCACAGTGTTCAGCTAAAACTACAAGTTAGTGTAGTGAGACCTCTGCACAGTGTTCAGCTAATGCTACAAGTTAGTGTAGTGCGTCCTGCTCACAGTGTTCAGCTAAAACAAAAACTTAGTGTAGTGTGACCTCTGCACAGTGTTCAGCTAAAGCTACAAGTTAGTGTAGTGAGACCTCTGCACATTGTTCAGCTAAAGCTACAAGTTAGTGTAGTGCGTCCTGCTCACAGTCTTCAGCTAAAACTACAAGTTAGTGTAGTGAGTCCTCTGCACAGTGTTCAGCTAAAACTACAAGTTAGTTTAGTGAGACCTGCTCACAGTTTTCAGCTAAAACTACAAGTTAGTGTAGTGAGACCTCTGCATAGTGTTCAGCTAAAGCTACAAGTTAGTGTAGTGCGTCCTGCTCACAGTGTTCAGCTAAAGCTACAAGTGAGTGTAGTGCAACCTCTGCACAGTGTTCAGCTAAAGCTACAAGTTAGTGTAGTGAGACCTCTGCACAGTGTTCAGCTAAAGCTACAAGTTAATGTAGTGCGTTATGCGCACAGTGTTCAGCTAAAACTACAAGTTAGTGTAGTGAGACCTCTGCACAGTGTTCAGCTAAAACTACAAGTTAGTGTAGAGAGACCTCTGCACAGTGTTCAGCTAAAGCTACAAGTTAGTGTAGTCCATCCTGCTCACAGTCTTTGGCTAAAACTACAAGTTAGTGTAGTGAGACCTCTGCATAGTGTTCAGCTAATGCTACAAGTTAGTGTAGTGCGTCCTGCTCACAGTGTCTAGCTAAAACTACAAGTTAGTGTAATGAGACCTCTGCACAGTTTTCAGCTAAAGCTACAAGTTAGTGTACTGAGACCTCTGCACAGTGTTCAGCTAAAACTACAAGTTAATGTAGTGCGTTATGCGCACAGTGTTCAGCTAAAACTACAATTTAGTGTAGTGAGACCTCTGCACAGTGTTTTCCGCTAAAACTACAAGTTAGTGTAGTGCATCCTGCTCACAGTCTTCAGCTAAAACTACAAGTTAGTGTAGTGAGACCTCTGCACAGTGTTCAGCTAAAACTACAAGTTAGTGTAGTGAGACCTCTGCACAGTGTTCAGCTAATGCTACAAGTTAGTGTAGTGCGTCCTGCTCACAGTGTTCAGCTAAAACAAAAACTTAGTGTAGTGTGACCTCTGCACAGTGTTCAGCTAAAGCTACAAGTTAGTGTAGTGAGACCTCTGCACATTGTTCAGCTAAAGCTACAAGTTAGTGTAGTGCGTCCTGCTCACAGTCTTCAGCTAAAACTACAAGTTAGTGTAGTGAGACCTCTGCACAGTGTTCAGCTAAAACTACAAGTTAGTTTAGTGAGACCTGCTCACAGTTTTCAGCTAAAACTACAAGTTAGTGTAGTGAGACCTCTGCATAGTGTTCAGCTAAAGCTACAAGTTAGTGTAGTGCGTCCTGCTCACAGTGTTCAGCTAAAGCTACAAGTGAGTGTAGTGCAACCTCTGCACAGTGTTCAGCTAAAGCTACAAGTTAGTGTAGTGAGACCTCTGCACAGTGTTCAGCTAAAGCTACAAGTTAATGTAGTGCGTTATGCGCACAGTGTTCAGCTAAAACTACAAGTTAGTGTAGTGAGACCTCTGCACAGTGTTCAGCTAAAGCTACAAGTTAGTGTAGTGCATCCTGCTCACAGTCTTCAGCTAAAACTACAAGTTAGTGTAGTGAGACCTCTGCACAGTGTTCAGCTAAAACTACAAGTTAGTGTAGTGAGACCTCTGCACAGTGTTCAGCTAATGCTACAAGTTAGTGTAGTGCGTCCTGCTCACAGTGTTCAGCTAAAACTAAAACTTAGTGTAGTGCGACCTCTGCACAGTGTTCAGCTAAAGCTACAAGTTAGTGTAGTGCGTCCTGCTCACAGTCTTCAGCTAAAACTATAAGTTAGTGTAGTGAGACCTCTGCACAGTGTTCAGCTAAAACTACAAATTAGTGTAGTGAGACCTGCTCACAGTTTTCAGCTAAAACTACAAGTTAGTGTAGTGAGACCTCTGCATAGTGTTCAGCTAAAGCTACAAGTTAGTGTAGTGCATCCTGCTCACAGTGTTCAGCTAAAGCTACAAGTGAGTGTAGTGTAACCTCTGCACAGTGTTCAGCTAAAGCTACAAGTTAGTGTAGTGAGACCTCTGCACGGTGTTCAGCTAAAACTACAAGTTAGTGTAGTGAGACCTCTGCACAGTGTTTAGCTAAAGCTACAAGTTAGTGTAGTGAGACCTCTGCACAGTGTTCAGCTAAAGCTACAAGTTAGTGTAGTGAGACCTCTGCACAGTGTTCAGCTAAAACTACAAGTTAATGTAGTGCGTTATGCGCACAGTGTTGAGCTAAAACTACAAGTTAGTGTAGTGAGACCTCTGCACAGTGTTCAGCTAAAGATACAAGTTAGTGTAGTGCATCCTGCTCACAGTCTTCAGCTAAAACTACAAGTTAGTGTAGTGAGACCTCTGCACAGTGTTCAGCTAAAACTACAAGTTAGTGTAGTGAGACCTGCTCACAGTTTTCAGCTAAAACTACAAGTTAGTGTAGTGAGACCTCTGCATAGTGTTCAGCTAAAGCTACAAGTTAGTGTAGTGCGTCCTGCTCACAGTGTTCAGCTAAAGCTACAAGTGAGTGTAGTGCAACCTCTGCACAGTGTTCAGCTAAAGCTACAAGTTAGTGTAGTGAGACCTCTGCACAGTGTTCAGCTAAAGCTATAAGTTACTGTAGTGAGACCTCTGCACAGTGTTCAGCTAAAGCTACAAGTTAGTGTAGTGCGTCCTGCTCACAGTCTTCAGCTAAAACTACAAGTTAGTGTAGTGAGACCTCTGCACAGTGTTCAGCTAAAACTACAAGTTAGTATAGTGCATCCTGCTCACAGTGTCCAACTAAAACTACAAGTTAGTGTAATGAGACCTCTGCACAGTTTTTAGCTAAAGCTACAAGTTAGTGTACTGAGAACTCTGCACTGTGTTCAGCTAAAGCTACGAGTTAGTGTAGTGCATCCTGCTCACAGTGTCCAGCTAAAACTACAAGTTAGTGTAATGAGACCTCTGCACAGTGTTCAGCTAAAGCTACAAGTTAGTGTAATGCATCCTGCTCACAGTGTTCAGCTAAAACTACAAGTTAGTGTAGTGAGACCTCTGCACAGTGTTCAGCTAAAGCTACAAGTTAGTGTAGTGAGACCTCTGCACAGTGTTCAGCTAAAGCTACAAGTTAGTGTAGTGTGTCCTGCTCACAGTGTTCAGCTAAAACTACAAGTTAGTGTAGTGAGACCTCTGCACACTGTTCAGCTAAAGCTACAAGTTAGTGTAGTGCGTCCTGCTCACAGTTTTAAGCTAAAACTACAAGTTAGTGTAGTGAGACCTCTGCACAGTGTTCAGCTAAAGCTACAAGTTAGTGTAGTGCGTCCTGCTCACAGTGTTCAGCTAAAGCTACAAGTGAGTGTAGTGCGACCTCTGCACAGTGTTCATCTAAAGCTACAAGTTAGTATAGTGAGACCTCTGCACAGTGTTCAGCTAAAGCTACAAGTTAGTGTAGTGCATCCTGCTCACAGTGTTCAGCTAAAACGACAAGTTAGTATAGTGAGACCTCTGCACAGTGTTCAGCTAAAGCTACAAGTTAGTGTAGTGCGTCCTGCTCACAGTGTTCAGCTAAAACTACAAGTTAGTGTAATGAGACCTCTGCACAGTGTTCAGCTAAAGCTACAAGTTAGTGTACTGAGAACTCTGCACTGTGTTCAGCTAAAGCTACAAATTAGTGTAGTGCATCCTGCTCACAGTGTCCAGCTAAAACTACAAGTTAGTGTAATGAGACCTCTGCACAGTGTTCAGCTAAAGCTTCAAGTTAGTGTAATGCATCCTGCTCACAGTGTTCAGCTAAAACTACAAGTTAGTGTAGTGAGACCTCTGCACAGTGTTCTGCTAAAGCTACAAGTTAGTGTAGTGCGTCCTGCTCACAGTTTTCAGCTAAAACTACAAGTTAGTGTAGTGATACCTCCGCACGGTGTTCAGCTAAAGCTACAAGTTAGTGTAGTGCGTCCTGCTCACAGTGTTCAGCTAAAGCTACAAATGAGTGTAGTGCGACCTCTGCACAGTGTTCAGCTAAAGCTACAAGTTAGTATAGTGAGACCTCTGCACAGTGTTCAGCTAAAGCTACAAATTAGTGTAGTGCATCCTGCTCACAGTGTTCAGCTAAAATGAAAAGTTAGTATAGTGAGACCTCTGCACAGTGTTCAGCTAAAGCTACAAGTTAGTGTAGTGCGTCCTGCTCACAGTGTTCAGGTAAAACTACAAGTTAGTGTAGTGAGACCTCTGCACAGTGTTCAGCTAAAGCTACAAGTTAGTGTAGTGCGTCCTGCTCACAGTGTTCAGCTAAAACTACAAGTTAGTGTAGTGAGACCTCTGCACAGTGTTCAGCTACAGCTACAAGTAAGTGTAGTGAGACCTGCTCACAGTTTTCAGCTAAAACTACAAGTTAGTGTAGTGAGACCTCTGCACAGTGTTCAGCTAAAGCTAATAGTTAGTGTAGTGCGACCTCTGCACAGTGTTCAGCTAAAGCTACAAGTTAGTATAGTGAGACCTCTGCACAGTGTTCAGCTAAATCTACAAGTTAGTGTAGTGCGTCCTGCTCACAGTGTTCAGCTAAAACTACAAGTTAGTGTAGTGAGACCTCTGCACAGTGTTCAGCTAAAGCTACAAGTTAGTGTAGTGAGACCTCTGCACATTGTTCAGCTAAAGCTACAAGTTAGTGTAGTGCGTCCTGCTCACAGTCTTCAGCTAAAACTACAAGTTAGTGTAGTGAGACCTCTGCACAGTGTTCAGCTAAAACTACAAGTTAGTTTAGTGAGACCTGCTCACAGTTTTCAGCTAAAACTACAAGTTAGTGTAGTGAGACCTCTGCATAGTGTTCAGCTAAAGCTACAAGTTAGTGTAGTGCGTCCTGCTCACAGTGTTCAGCTAAAGCTACAAGTGAGTGTAGTGCAACCTCTGCACAGTGTTCAGCTAAAGCTACAAGTTAGTGTAGTGAGACCTCTGCACAGTGTTCAGCTAAAGCTACAAGTTAATGTAGTGCGTTATGCGCACAGTGTTCAGCTAAAACTACAAGTTAGTGTAGTGAGACCTCTGCACAGTGTTCAGCTAAAGCTACAAGTTAGTGTAGTGCATCCTGCTCACAGTCTTCAGCTAAAACTACAAGTTAGTGTAGTGAGACCTCTGCACAGTGTTCAGCTAAAACTACAAGTTAGTGTAGTGAGACCTCTGCACAGTGTTCAGCTAATGCTACAAGTTAGTGTAGTGCGTCCTGCTCACAGTGTTCAGCTAAAACTAAAACTTAGTGTAGTGCAACCTCTGCACAGTGTTCAGCTAAAGCTACAATTTAGTGTAGTGCGTCCTGCTCACAGTCTTCAGCTAAAACTACAAGTTAGTGTAGTGAGACCTCTGCACAGTGTTCAGCTAAAACTACAAATTAGTGTAGTGAGACCTGCTCACAGTTTTCAGCTAAAACTACAAGTTAGTGTAGTGAGACCTCTGCACAGTGTTCAGCTAAAGCTACAAGTTAGTGTAGTGCATCCTGCTCACAGTGTTCAGCTAAAGCTACAAGTGAGTGTAGTGTAACCTCTGCACAGTGTTCAGCTAAAGCTACAAGTTATTGTAGTGAGACCTCTGCACAGTGTTCAGCTAAAGCTACAAGTTAGTGTAGTGAGACCTCTGCACAGTATTCAGCTAAAGCTACAAGTTAGTGTAGTGCGTCCTGCTCACAGTGTTCAGCTAAAACTACAAGTTAGTGTAGTGAGACCTCTGCACAGTGTTTAGCTAAAGCTACAAGTTAGTGTAGTGAGACCTCTGCACAGTGTTCAGCTAAAGCTACAAGTTAGTGTAGTGAGACCTCTGCACAGTGTTCAGCTAAAACTACAAGTTAATGTAGTGCGTTATGCGCACAGTGTTGAGCTAAAACTACAAGTTAGTGTAGTGAGACCTCTGCACAGTGTTCAGCTAAAGATACAAGTTAGTGTAGTGCATCCTGCTCACAGTCTTCAGCTAAAACTACAAGTTAGTGTAGTGAGACCTCTGCACAGTGTTCAGCTAAAACTACAAGTTAGTGTAGTGAGACCTGCTCACAGTTTTCAGCTAAAACTACAAGTTAGTGTAGTGAGACCTCTGCACAGTGTTCAGCTAAAGCTACAAGTTAGTGTAGTGCATCCTGCTCACAGTCTTCAGCTAAAACTACAAGTTAGTGTAGTGAGACCTCTGCACAGTGTTCAGCTAAAACTACAAGTTAGTGTAGTGAGACCTCTGCACAGTGTTCAGCTAATGCTACAAGTTAGTGTAGTGCGTCCTGCTCACAGTGTTCAGCTAAAACTAAAACTTAGTGTAGTGCAACCTCTGCACAGTGTTCAGCTAAAGCTACAAGTTAGTGTAGTGCGTCCTGCTCACAGTCTTCAGCTAAAACTACAAGTTAGTGTAGTGAGACCTCTGCACAGTGTTCAGCTAAAACTACAAATTAGTGTAGTGAGACCTGCTCACAGTTTTCAGCTAAAACTACAAGTTAGTGTAGTGAGACCTCTGCACAGTGTTCAGCTAAAGCTACAAGTTAGTGTAGTGCATCCTGCTCACAGTGTTCAGCTAAAGCTACAAGTGAGTGTAGTGTAACCTCTGCACAGTGTTCAGCTAAAGCTACAAGTTAGTGTAGTGAGACCTCTGCACAGTGTTCAGCTAAAGCTACAAGTTAGTGTAGTGAGACCTCTGCACAGTATTCAGCTAAAGCTACAAGTTAGTGTAGTGCGTCCTGCTCACAGTGTTCAGCTAAAACTACAAGTTAGTGTAGTGAGACCTCTGCACAGTGTTTAGCTAAAGCTACAAGTTAGTGTAGTGAGACCTCTGCACAGTGTTCAGCTAAAGCTACAAGTTAGTGTAGTGAGACCTCTGCACAGTATTCAGCTAAAGCTACAAGTTAGTGTAGTGCGTCCTGCTCACAGTGTTCAGCTAAAACTACAAGTTAGTGTAGTGAGACCTCTGCACAGTGTTCAGCTAAAGATACAAGTTAGTGTAGTGCATCCTGCTCACAGTCTTCAGCTAAAACTACAAGTTAGTGTAGTGAGACCTCTGCACAGTGTTCAGCTAAAACTACAAGTTAGTGTAGTGAGACCTGCTCACAGTTTTCAGCTAAAACTACAAGTTAGTGTAGTGAGACCTCTGCATAGTGTTCAGCTAAAGCTACAAGTTAGTGTAGTGCGTCCTGCTCACAGTGTTCAGCTAAAGCTACAAGTGAGCGTAGTGCAACCTCTGCACAGTGTTCAGCTAAAGCTACAAGTTAGTGTAGTGAGACCTCTGCACAGTGTTCAGCTAAAATATAAGTTACTGTAGTGAGACCTCTGCACAGTGTTCAGCTAAAGCTACAAGTTAGTGTAGTGCGTCCTGCTCACAGTCTTCAGCTAAAACTACAAGTTAGTGTAGTGAGACCTCTGCACAGTGTTCAGCTAAAACTACAAGTTAGTATAGTGCATCCTGCTCACAGTGTCCAACTAAAACTACAAGTTAGTGTAATGAGACCTCTGCACAGTTTTTAGCTAAAGCTACAAGTTAGTGTACTGAGACCTCAGCACAGTGTTCAGCTAAAGCTACAAGTTAGTGTAATGCATCCTGCTCACAGTGTTCAGCTAAAACTACAAGTTAGTGTAGTGAGACCTCTGCACAGTGTCCAGCTAAAGCTATAAGTTAGTGTAGTGAGACCTCTGCACAGTGTTCAGCTAAAGCTACAAGTTAGTGTAGTGTGTCCTGCTCACAGTGTTCAGCTAAAACTACAAGTTAGTGTAGTGAGACCTCTGCACAGTGTTCAGCTAAAGCTACAAGTTAGTGTAGTGCGTCCTGCTCACAGTTTTAAGCTAAAACTACAAGTTAGTGTAGTGAGACCTCTGCACAGTGTTCAGCTAAAGCTACAAGTTAGTGTAGTGCGTCCTGCTCACAGTGTTCAGCTAAAGCTACAAGTGAGTGTAGTGCGACCTCTGCACAGTGTTCAGCTAAAGCTACAAGTTAGTATAGTGAGACCTCTGCACAGTGTTCAGCTAAAGCTACAAGTTAGTGTAGTGCATCCTGCTCACAGTGTTCAGCTAAAACGACAAGTTAGTATAGTGAGACCTCTGCACAGTGTTCAGCTAAAGCTACAAGTTAGTGTAGTGCATCCTGCTCACAGTGTTCAGCTAAAACTACAAGTTAGTGTAATGAGACCTCTGCACAGTGTTCAGCTAAAGCTACAAGTTAGTGTACTGAGAACTCTGCACTGTGTTCAGCTAAAGCTACAAGTTAGTGTAGTGCATCCTGCTTACAGTGTCCAGCTAAAACTACAAGTTAGTGTAGTGAGACCTCTGCACAGTGTTCAGCTAAAACTACAAGTTAGTATAGTGCATCCTGCTCACAGTGTCCAACTAAAACTACAAGTTAGTGTAATGAGACCTCTGCACAGTTTTTAGCTAAAGCTACAAGTTAGTGTACTGAGAACTCTGCACCGTGTTCAGCTAAAGCTACGAGTTAGTGTAGTGCATCCTGCTCACAGTGTCCAGCTAAAACTACAAGTTAGTGTAATGAGACCTCTGCACAGTGTTCAGCTAAAGCTACAAGTTAGTGTAATGCATCCTGCTCACAGTGTTCAGCTAAAACTACAAGTTAGTGTAGTGAGACCTCTGCACAGTGTTCAGCTAAAGCTACAAGTTAGTGTAGTGAGACCTCTGCACAGTGTTCAGCTAAAGCTACAAGTTAGTGTAGTGTGTCCTGCTCACAGTGTTCAGCTAAAACTACAAGTTAGTGTAGTGAGACCTCTGCACAGTGTTCAGCTAAAGCTACAAGTTAGTGTAGTGCGTCCTGCTCACAGTTTTAAGCTAAAACTACAAGTTAGTGTAGTGAGACCTCTGCACAGTGTTCAGCTAAAGCTACAAGTTAGTGTAGTGCGTCCTGCTCACAGTGTTCAGCTAAAGCTACAAGTGAGTGTAGTGCGACCTCTGCACAGTGTTCAGCTAAAGCTACAAGTTAGTATAGTGAGACCTCTGCACAGTGTTCAGCTAAAGCTACAAGTTAGTGTAGTGCATCCTGCTCACAGTGTTCAGCTAAAACGACAAGTTAGTATAGTGAGACCTCTGCACAGTGTTCAGCTAAAGCTACAAGTTAGTGTAGTGCATCCTGCTCACAGTGTTCAGCTAAAACTACAAGTTAGTGTAATGAGACCTCTGCACAGTGTTCAGCTAAAGCTACAAGTTAGTGTACTGAGAACTCTGCACTGTGTTCAGCTAAAGCTACAAGTTAGTGTAGTGCATCCTGCTCACAGTGTCCAGCTAAAACTACAAGTTAGTGTAATGAGACCTCTGCACAGTGTTCAGCTAAAGCTTCAAGTTAGTGTAATGCATCCTGCTCACAGTGTTCAGCTAAAACTACAAGTTAGTGTAGTGAGACCTCTGCACAGTGTTCTGCTAAAGCTACAAGTTAGTGTAGTGCGTCCTGCTCACAGTTTTCAGCTAAAACTACAAGTTAGTGTAGTGATACCTCTGAACGGTGTTCAGCTAAAGCTACAAGTTAGTGTAGTGCGTCCTGCTCACAGTGTTCAGCTAAAGCTACAAGTGAGTGTAGTGCGACCTCTGCACAGTGTTCAGCTAAAGCTACAAGTTAGTATAGTGAGACCTCTGCACAGTGTTCAGCTAAAGCTACAAGTTAGTGTAGTGCGTCCTGCTCACAGTGTTCAGCTAAAACTACAAGTTAGTGTAGTGAGACCTCTGCACAGTGTTCAGCTAAAGCTACAAGTTAGTGTAGTGCGTCCTGCTCACAGTGTTCAGCTAAAACTACAAGTTAGTGTAGTGAGACCTCAGTACAGTGTTCAGCTACAGCTACAAGTTAGTGTAGTGAGACCTGCTCACAGTTTTCAGCTAAAACTACAAGTTAGTGTAGTGAGACCTCTGCACAGTGTTCAGCTAAAGCTACAAGTTAGTGTAGTGCGACCTCTGCACAGTGTTCAGCTAAAGCTACAAGTTAGTATAGTGAGACCTCTGCACAGTGTTCAGCTAAAGCTACAAGTTAGTGTAGTGCGTCCTGCTCACAGTGTTCAGCTAAAACTACAAGTTAGTGTAGTGAGACCTCTGCACAGTGTTCAGCTAAAGCTACAAGTGAGTGTAGTGCGACCTCTGCACAGTGTTCAGCTAAAGCTACAAGTTAGTATAGTGAGACCTCTACACAGTGTTCAGCTAAAGCTACAAGTTAGTATAGAGAGACCTCTACACAGTGTTCAGCTAAAGCTACAAGTTAGTGTAGTGCGTCCTGCTCACAGTGTTCAGCTAAAACTACAAGTTAGTGTAGTGAGACCTCTGCACAGTGTTCAGCTAAACCTACAAGTTAGTGTAGTGCGTCCTGCTCACAGTCTTCAGCTAAAACTACAAGTTAGTGTAGTGAGACCTCTGCACAGTGTTCAGCTAAAGCTACAAATTAGTGTAGTGAAACCTCTGCACAGTGTTCAGCTAAAACTACAAGTTATTGTAGTGAGACCTCTGCACAGTGTTCAGCTAAAGCTACAAGTTAGTGTAGTGCGTCCTGCTCACAGTGTTCAGCTAAACTACAAGTTAGTGTAGTGAGACCTCTGCACAGTGTTCAGCTAAAACTACAAGTTAATGTAGTGGGTTATGCACACAGTGTTCAGCTAAAACTACAAGTTAGTGTAGTGAGACCTCTGCACATTGTTCAGCTAAAGCTACAAGTTAGTGTAGTGCATCCTGCTCACAGTCTTCAGCTAAAACTACAAGTTAGTGTAGTGAGACCTCTGCACAGTGTTCAGCTAAAGCTACAAGTTAGTATAGAGAGACCTCTACACAGTGTTCAGCTAAAGCTACAAGTTAGTGTAGTGCGTCCTGCTCACAGTGTTCAGCTAAAACTACAAGTTAGTGTAGTGAGACCTCTGCACAGTGTTCAGCTAAACCTACAAGTTAGTGTAGTGCGTCCTGCTCACAGTCTTCAGCTAAAACTACAAGTTAGTGTAGTGAGACCTCTGCACAGTGTTCAGCTAAAGCTACAAATTAGTGTAGTGAAACCTCTGCACAGTGTTCAGCTAAAACTACAAGTTAGTGTAGTGAGACCTCTGCACAGTGTTCAGCTAAAGCTACAAGTTAGTGTAGTGCGTCCTGCTCACAGTGTTCAGCTAAAACTACAAGTTAGTGTAGTGAGACCTCTGCACAGTGTTCAGCTAAAACTACAAGTTAATGTAGTGGGTTATGCACACAGTGTTCAGCTAAAACTACAAGTTAGTGTAGTGAGACCTCTGCACATTGTTCAGCTAAAGCTACAAGTTAGTGTAGTGCATCCTGCTCACAGTCTTCAGCTAAAACTACAAGTTAGTGTAGTGAGACCTCTGCACAGTGTTCAGCTAAAACTACAAGTTAGTGTAGTGAGACCTCTGCACAGTGTTCAGCTAATGCTACAAGTTAGTGTAGTGCATCCTGCTCACAGTGTCCAGCTAAAACTACAAGTTAGTGTAATGAGACCTCTGCACAGTGTTCAGCTAAAGCTACAAGTGAGTGTAGTGCAACCTCTGCACAGTGTTCAGCTAAAGCTACAAGTTAGTACAGTGAGACCTCTGCACAGTGTTCAGCTAAAGCTACAAGTTAGTGTAGTGCGTCCTGCTCACAGTGTTCAGCTAAAACTACAAGTTAGTGTAGTGAGACCTCTGCACAGTGTTCAGCTAAAGCTACAAGTGAGTGTAGTGCGACCTCTGCACAGTGTTCAGCTAAAGCTACAAGTTAGTATAGTGAGACCTCTACACAGTGTTCAGCTAAAGCTACAAGTTAGTATAGTGAGACCTCTACACAGTGTTCAGCTAAAGCTACAAGTTAGTGTAGTGCGTCCTGCTCACAGTGTTCAGCTAAAACTACAAGTTAGTGTAGTGAGACCTCTGCACAGTGTTCAGCTAAACCTACAAGTTAGTGTAGTGCATCCTGCTCACAGTCTTCAGCTAAAACTACAAGTTAGTGTAGTGAGACCTCTGCACAGTGTTCAGCTAAAGCTACAAATTAGTGTAGTGAAACCTCTGCACAGTGTTCAGCTAAAACTACAAGTTAGTGTAGTGAGACCTCTGCACAGTGTTCAGCTAAAGCTACAAGTTAGTGTAGTGCGTCCTGCTCACAGTGTTCAGCTAAAACTACAAGTTAGTGTAGTGAGACCTCTGCACAGTGTTCAGCTAAAACTACAAGTTAATGTAGTGGGTTATGCACACAGTGTTCAGCTAAAACTACAAGTTAGTGTAGTGAGACCTCTGCACATTGTTCAGCTAAAGCTACAAGTTAGTGTAGTGCATCCTGCTCACAGTCTTCAGCTAAAACTACAAGTTAGTGTAGTGAGACCTCTGCACAGTGTTCAGCTAAAACTACAAGTTAGTGTAGTGAGACCTCTGCACAGTGTTCAGCTAATGCTACAAGTTAGTGTAGTGCATCCTGCTCACAGTGTCCAGATAAAACTACAAGTTAGTGTAATGAGACCTCTGCACAGTGTTCAGCTAAAGCTACAAGTGAGTGTAGTGCAACCTCTGCACAGTGTTCATCTAAAGCTACAAGTTAGTACAGTGAGACCTCTGCACAGTGTTCAGCTAAAGCTACAAGTTAGTGTAGTGCGTCCTGCTCACAGTGTTCAGCTAAAACTACAAGTTAGTGTAGTGAGACCTCTGCACAGTGTTCAGCTAAAGCTACAAGTTAGTGTAGTGCGTCCTGCTCACAGTGTTCAGCTAAAACTACAAGTTAGTGTAGTGAGACCTCTGCACATTTTTCAGCTAAACCTACAAGTTAGTGTAGTGCGTCCTGCTCACAGTCTTCAGCTAAAACTACAAGTTAGTGTAGTGAGACCTCTGCACAGTGTCCAGCTAAAGCTACAAGTTAGTGTAATGCATCCTGCTCACAGTGTTCAGCTAAAACTACAAGTTAGTGTAGTGAGACCTCTGCACAGTGTTCAGCTAAAACTGCAAGTTAGTGTAGTGAGACCTCTGCACAGTGTTCAGCTAAAGCTACAAGTTAGTGTAGTGCGTCCTGCATACAGTGTTCAGCTAAAGCTACAAGTGAGTGTAGTGCGACCTCTGCACAGTGTTCAGCTAAAGCTACAAGTTAGTATAGTGAGACCTCTGCACAGTGTTCAGCTAAAGCTACAAGTTAGTGTAGTGCATCCTGCTCACAGTGTTCAGCTAAAATGACAAGTTAGTATAGTGAGACCTCTGCACAGTGTTCAGCTAAAGCTACAAGTTAGTGTAGTGCGTCCTGCTCACAGTGTTCAGCTAAAACTACAAGTTAGTGTAGTGAGACCTCTGCACAGTGTTCAGCTAAAGCTACAAGTTAGTGTACTGAGAACTCTGCAGTGTGTTCAGCTAAAGCTACAACTTAGTGTAGTGCATCCTGCTCACAGTGTCCAGCTAAAACTACAAGTTAGTGTAATGAGACCTCTGCACAGTGTTCAGCTAAAGCTTCAAGTTAGTGTAATGCATCCTGCTCACAGTGTTCAGCTAAAACTACAAGTTAGTGTAGTGAGACCTCTACACAGTGTTCAGCTAAAGCTACAAGTTAGTGTAGTGCGTCCTGCTCACAGTTTTCAGCTAAAACTACAAGTTAGTGTAGTGATACCTCTGCACAGTGTTCAGCTAAAGCTACAAGTTAGTGTAGTGCGTCCTGCTCACAATGTTCAGCTAAAGCTACAAGTGAGTGTAGTGCAACCTCTGCACAGTGTTCAGCTAAAGCTACAAGTTAGTATAGTGAGACCTCTGCACAGTGTTCAGCTAAAGCTACAAGTTAGTGTAGTGCATCCTGCTCACAGTGTTCAGCTAAAATGAAAAGTTAGTATAGTGAGACCTCTGCACAGTGTTCAGCTAAAGCTACAAGTTAGTGTAGTGCGTCCTGCTCACAGTGTTCAGCTAAAACTACAAGTTAGTGTAGTGAGACCTCTGCACAGTGTTCAGCTAAAGCTACAAGTTAGTGTAGTGCGTCCTGCTCACAGTGTTCAGCTAAAACTACAAGTTAGTGTAGTGAGACCTCTGCACAGTGTTCAGCTAAAGCTACAAGTTAGTGTAGTGAGACCTGCTCACAGTTTTCATCTAAAACTACAAGTTAGTGTAGTGAGACCTCTGCACAGTGTTCAGCTAAAGCTACAAGTTAGTGTAGTGCGACCTCTGCACAGTGTTCAGCTAAAGCTACAAGTTAGTATAGTGAGACCTCTGCACAGTGTTCAGCTAAAGCTACAAGTTAGTGTAGTGCGTCCTGCTCACAGTGTTCAGCTAAAACTACAAGTTAGTGTAGTGAGACCTCTGCACAGTGTTCAGCTAACGCTACAAGTGAGTGTAGTGCGACCTCTGCACAGTGTTCAGCTAAAGCTACAAGTTAGTATAGTGAGACCTCTACACAGTGTTCAGCTAAAGCTACAAGTTAGTGTAGTGCGTCCTGCTCACAGTGTTCAGCTAAAACTACAAGTTAGTGTATTGAGACCTCTGCACAGTGTTCAGCTAAAGCTACAAGTTAGTGTAGTGCGTCCTGCTCACAGTGTTCAGCTAAAACTACAAGTTAGTGTAGTGAGACCTCTGCACAGTGTTCAGCTAAACCTACAAGTTAGTGTAGTGCGTCCTGCTCACAGTCTTCAGCTAAAACTACAAGTTAGTGTAGTGAGACCTCTGCACAGTGTTCAGCTAAAGCTACAAATTAGTGTATTGAGACCTCTGCACAGTGTTCAGCTAAAACTACAAGTTAGTGTAGTGAGACCTCTGCACAGTGTTCAGCTAAAGCTACAAGTTAGTGTAGTGCGTCCTGCTCACAGTGTTCAGCTAAAACTACAAGTTAGTGTAGTGAGACCTCTGCACAGTGTTCAGCTAAAACTACAAGTTAATGTAGTGCGTTATGCGCACAGTGTTCAGCTAAAACTGCAAGTTAGTGTAGTGAGACCTCTGCACATTGTTCAGCTAAAGCTACAAGTTAGTGTAGTGCATCCTGCTCACAGTCTTCAGCTAAAACTACAAGTTAGTGTAGTGAGACCTCTGCACAGTGTTCAGCTAAAACTACAAGTTAGTGTAGTGAGACCTCTGCACAGTGTTCAGCTAATGCTACAAGTTAGTGTAGTGCATCCTGCTCACAGTATCCAGCTAAAACTACAAGTTAGTGTAATGAGACTTCTGCACAGTGTTCAGCTAAAGCTACAAGTGAGTGTAGTGCGACCTCTGCACAGTGTTTAGCTAAAGCTACAAGTTAGTACAGTGAGACCTCTGCACAGTGTTCAGCTAAAGCTACAAGTTAGTGTAGTGCGTCCTGCTCACAGTGTTCAGCTAAAACTACAAGTTAGTGTAGTGAGACCTCTGCACAGTGTTCAGCTAAAACTACAAGTTAGTGTAGTGCGTCCTGCTCACAGTGTTCAGCTAAAACTACAAGTTAGTGTAGTGAGACCTCTGCACATTTTTCAGCTAAACCTACAAGTTAGTGTAGTGCGTCCTGCTCACAGTCTTCAGCTAAAACTACAAGTTAGTGCAGTGAGACCTCTGCACAGTGTTCAGCTAAAGCTACAAGTTAGTGTAGTGAGACCTCTGCACAGTGTTCAGCTAAAACTACAAGTTAGTGTAGTGAGACCTCTGCACAGTGTTCAGCTAAAGCTACAAGTTAGTGTAGTGCGTCCTGCTCACAGTGTTCAGCTAAAACTACAAGTTAGTGTAGTGAGACCTCTGCACAGTGTTCAGCTAAAGCTACAAGTTAGTGTAGTGAGACCTCTGCACAGTGTTCAGCCAAAACTACAAGTTAATGTAGTGCGTTATGCGCACAGTGTTCAGCTAAAACTACAAGTTAGTGTAGTGAGACCTCTGCACAGTGTTCAGCTAAAACTACAAGTTAGTGTAGTGAGACCTCTTCACAGTGTTCAGCTAATGCTACAAGTTAGTGTAGTGCATCCTGCTCACAGTCTTCAGCTAAAACTACAAGTTAGTGTAGTGAGACCTCTGCACAGTGTTCAGCTAAAACTACAAGTTAGTGTAGTGAGACCTCTTCACAGTGTTCAGCTAATGCTACAAGTTAGTGTAGTGCGTCCTGCTCACAGTGTTCAGCTAAAACAAAAACTTAGTGTAGTGCGACCTCTGCACAGTGTTCAGCTAAAGCTACAAGTTAGTGTAGTGAGACCTCTGCACAGTGTTCAGCTAAAGCTACAAGTTAGTGTAGTGCATCCTGCTCACAGTCTTCAGCTAAAACTACAAGTTAGTGTAGTGAGACCTCTGCACAGTGTTCAGCTAAAACTACAAGTTAGTGTAGTGAGACCTCTGCACAGTGTTCAGCTAAAACTACAAGTTAGTGTTGTGAGACCTCTGCACAGTGTTCAGCTAAAGCTACAAGTTAGTGTGACCTCTGCACAGTGTTCAGCTAAAGCTACAAGTTAGTGTACTGAGAACTCTGCACCGTGTTCAGCTAAAGCTACAAGTTAGTGTAGTGCATCCTGCTCACAGTGTCCAGCTAAAACTACAAGTTAGTGTAATGAGACCTCTGCACAGTGTTCAGCTAAAGCTTCAAGTTAGTGTAATGCATCCTGCTCACAGTGTTCAGCTAAAACTACAAGTTAGTGTAGTGAGACCTCTGCACAGTGTTCAGCTAAAGCTACAAGTTAGTGTAGTGCATCCTGCTCACAGTCTTCGGCTAAAACTACAAGTTAGTGTAGTGAGACCTCTGCACAGTGTTCAGCTAAAACTACAAGTTAGTGTAGTGAGACCTCTGCACACTGTTCAGCTAAAGCTACAAGTTAGTGTAGTGAGACCTCTGCACAGTGTTCAGCTAAAACTACAAGTTAGTGTAGTGAGACCTCTGCACAGTGTTCAGCTAAAGCTATAAGTTAGTGTAGTGCGTCCTGCTCACAGTGTTCAGCTAAAACTACAAGTTAGTGTAGTGAGACCTCTGCACAGTGTTCAGCTAAAGCTACAAGTTAGTGTAGTGAGACCTCTGCACAGTGTTCAGCTAAAACTACAAGTTAATGTAGTGCGTTATGCGCACAGTGTTCAGCTAAAACTACAAGTTAGTGTAGTGAGACCTCTGCACAGTGTTCAGCTAAAGCTACAAGTTAGTGTAGTGCATCCTGCTCACAGTCTTCAGCTAAAACTACAAGTTAGTGTAGTGAGACCTCTGCTTAGTGTTCAGCTAAAACTACAAGTTAGGGGGGTGTGGCTTAGCGATGGCCGAGTAAAGACGTGAGCTGAAGGAGCTCCGGGCCCGATCCGCGCTTCACCTGCCAAACAACCCTCTTCTTCTGCAGGTGAACACGGCATGTCCACCTCTAAACACTACAGGACAAGAGCGACAACCAGAAGATTCCTCAGAGACAGGCAGGAGACATCCCCAGGCGCCATTGCAGCCGCGCCACGTGCACACTGTACGGAGAGGCTTCCCCCTGTGACACAGACACTATCCCCAGCTAACGCTATGGAAGCAGATCCACACATGGGGACCCCAGCTGCATTCAGAGCTGTGCCTGCAACCTCCACACACAGCCAGATATGGATAGAAGATGACCTCCGCGCAATGCTGCAGGCTCTTCCTACCAGGGCTGATATCGAGGCCCTGATCCAACGTGTGGAAGAAGCACATAACAAGGACATATAGGAGATCAGGTCAGAGCTGCACACGATTAACCATCGAGTGTCCGCTGGGGAAACCCAGACTACCACATTGGAATCCAGAGTTCTTTCCCTGGAACAAGCCCAAGAATCGCACAATATGGAATTACAAGAGATGCAGCTGCATATTGAAGAAATGGAGGACCGTAGCTGCCGCAACAACCTCAGGTTGCGGGGGATTCCAGAGGCAACGGGACCAGAGGACCTGGCGGAGACAGTAACAGCTATATTCCAGAGACTCCTGGAAAACCCCGCACCCTCTTTGGAAATTGACAGAGTCCACCGTACCCTAGGACCAAAGTCTACAGACCCGGCTAGACCCCGAGATGTCCTATGCCGCTTGCACCGGTATGCTCAAAAAGAAACCATCTTACGCAACGCCTGGGGGAGCGGAGACATAGAATTTGACGGGGCACAAATTCAAATCTTACCAGATATATCCAGAGCTACCCTCCAACGTAGAGCGATGCTAAAACCCCTGTTGGAAGCTGCAAGGCAACATGGATACACTTATAGATGGGGGTACCCTCTAGCAGTGATTTTTCGATCCAACCAGTCCTCATTCACATTGCGATCACCGGCGGATCTCCCTGCCTGCTTCACCTTTCTGGGGTTTGACCCGATCCCAATACCCAACTGGCTGCTGAAAATCCCGAGACCGATGGGCCGCTCGGGGCCTCTACCGCCCGGATCCAGCCAGCCGCCCAGATCCCAGAGGAATCGGGGCCATTCTAGAGCCTCCAACAACAACAGTTCACGTGAGTCTTGACTTCTGTACATGACCAGTTAAAAAGACATGGGAAGCAGGCATAGTTATTGTTGCACCTTTCTCTGTTTAACCATGGGGGTTCTCCCCCGGTATCAGGTTCTCCGGAATACTTACTCAGCACCCACCTTGCTTACCACACAGACCTGGTCGAGGCGAGAGGCCAGCACATTAAGGTCAGGGGGGAGCGGAGGGTTTGGGAGCTGCCCCCCCTCATTGTCAGCTCCAATACGTACACTGTAGGCCAAAGTACTGAGTAAAACCAACAGCCTCCTATGCCACTGCCAGGTCACCCTGAATTACGAGAGGACCACGTGTCTGTTGCTATACTAGGGCCAAGTTACAGTTTAAGGTTAGCCTGTGCAACTCCACACGGTCAGAAAGGGGGTGAGCAAGAGAGATCCCTTCCTAACCCCCCCCAGCATAAGGTACATCTAAAGAATATCTCATGAGACACTGCATCTAGAGCAAGTACTTGCAGTCAACCTGTCAGAAGACTTTTCCCACCCCAACACGAACTACGCGTCAAGATAGGAATTTCAAATGATGACATGCTCAAAGTGATCACGCTAACACACGATGTATAACGGAGGAGCACAGGCGGAAGATCTGACTCCTTCCACCCGGCAACTAACCCCACATCCCACAACTTGATTGCAGACCGTTCATGAAGCCTCACGACTATTGTCAAGGAGTACCGTCAGTGTTTGGTATCTGCACATACCAAGCATGTATATGATGGGACGCTGGCAAGGTTACAAACGGGAGAGTGGGGCTTCTCTGGGGTGGTCGTGTGTTGGAAGCTGACGAGGGAAGGGGTTGCCGGGGGTTTTTTCCAGGACACGGATCCTTCACTCCGCCATTGACCACTGACGCGCGGATTGCACGCTGCCAAGGGAGGGAGGGAGATGCCAGCGTGCGGTTGGTTGGGTCCCGGGGGGTGGGGGATATGAGAGTCCCCAACGGAGATTTGTTCTAGTTACTGTTTTAACTACATGCCTGCACTGCTTTCCTATATTACCATACAAGTATTGCAGTCTGTATTAAGACATGTTAGCAATGTTATGTAGAAATGTTGTTCTATGAGGTTATAATACATGTTCATTTCTTGTCAAAGACATGATTGTCATTGTTACACCTGCCTGCATTTATTTAGACACCAAGGTGGGGGGAGTGCGGGCGGTGCCCGGACACCTCCCAGGTCCCTCGCTGATCACACTCCCACTTAGGCACACGCTCAATACGCAGGCTTCCCTGCAGAGCGTATAAGCGAGTTTTTGCTACCCTAAATAGGAATTTGAGACTCTGATCGAGAGTCTCTTACTCTCACTTCTATTTCTTTTCTGATTTCTCATACTTATCTGTCTCTTCACTACTCCCTTCCTGCTCACACTTCCCCCATCTACTATCTCCTTCACCCCCCCCCCCAACCCCCAGGATCATGGACGAACTCCACATTGTGACCTTAAACGCAAAAGGACTTAATGTCCCAGAAAAAAGAAGAATGCTACAAAATGATATGAGACGCATGAAAGCAGACATAGTTCTGCTACAAGAAACTCACTTCCGGGAAAATGCTTTTCCCATCTTAAAAAACAGACACTACCCGACGGTATACCACTCAACATATTCGGAGGCTAAATCAAGAGGGGTCTCCGTTCAGATATCGGCCAAAATACCCTGGTCCTTGACTGCCATAAAGACAGACCCGGAGGGAAGATACCTCTTCCTCAAGGGCATGATAGGCGACGTGAAGGTGACTATAGCCAATTTATACGCCCCCAACTGTCACCAAGACGCTTTTATCAGGAAAAATTTGAAACTCCTTCAAAAATTCACAGAAGGCCAACTCATTGTGGGAGGAGATTTAAATGTCCCCCTCCTCCCTTCAGAGGACACCTCAACGGGAACATCTTCCACACACAAAAACGCACGCAGAGCTATTTACTCGGCCCTACATGAGACTCAACTAATAGATACGTGGCGTCTTCTACATCCCGGAGAACGGGACTATACTTTTTTCTCCCGTCCGCACCAAACATACTCACGTATAGACTACCTTTTGATCCCCCATAGACAACTCCAAGCAGTCAAAATCACCACTATAGGCTCCATAACATGGTCAGACCATGCACCAGTCATGATGCGCTATGCTTTGACAGACTTCTGCAAAGGACAAAGAAGTCCTTGGAGACTGAACGAGAGCCTACTGCAAGACCAGGAGACGCTTACAGCTGTCACCAGAGAGATAACACACTACTTCCAAGACAATCACACCACAGATAATAACAAGGGCCTCGTATGGGAAGCCCACAAGGCAGTGATAAGGGGTATCCTTATACAACATGGTTCACGAATTAAAAAGCAGAGGACTGAACAAATGACCCTACTGATAAAGAAATTACAGACACTAGAGACTGCACATAAGCAGACCCAAACCAGACAATTGGGGACTGAATTGGATACGGTTCGGGCGCAGATCACTGATCTACTTCATTATAAAGCTAAAGCTGCGATGCAAATTACCAGGAAAAGAGTATACGAATCGGGTAACAAATGTGGCAGAATGCTGGCACAATCCCTACAGACTCAAAGGACGGCTTCCTATATACCACATATCTATACACACCTAGGCCACAAAATGACATTTCCTCAACAAATTACAAACAAATTCAAATCTTTCTATGAAAAACTATACAACATCCCCACGACAAGCCCACCGACAGAGCGAATGAGAGAATATTTAACTAACTCCCTAATGCCCACATTGTCCAATGAAACACGCGACTTACTAGAGGACCCTATAACACTATCTGAACTACAAGCAGCAATAGGCAGCACCAAACCGGGAAAGGCCCCGGGCCCAGACGGTCTAACAGTGCAGTACTATAAGACCCTTCTACCAACCCTGGGGACCCACATGGTGGAGCTGTTTAATAATCACACAGAGGGGGGCGGGTTCCATGACTCCTCCTTGCAGGCCCAGATCTCGGTCATCCCTAAAGAAGGGAAGGACCTGACCCAGTGCGGAAGCTACCGGCCAATTTCCCTGCTCAATACGGATATCAAACTATTCACTAAAATAATAGCATCCAGACTACAGCTACACCTCCCACACCTAATACATCTAGATCAGGTGGGCTTTGTGCCCACTAGAGAGGTGAGGGACAACACCACTAAGGTGTTGAACTTAATTCACACAGCCAACCGCACAAAAACACTGAGTGTCTTCGTCAGCACAGATGCCGAAAAGGCATTCGACCGTGTAAACTGGGCCTTTATGTTCGAAACACTCAGACATGTAGGGGTTGGGAGGAAGATGTTAAGATGGATTATGGCAGTTTACACGTCACCGTCCGCCAGAGTCAGAGCTAACGGGATGTTGTCAGACTCGTTCCCAATTACCAATGGAACGAGACAGGGCTGCCCACTTTCCCCCCTCCTCTTTGCCCTATCTCTCAAACCCTTCCTATGCCATATAAGATTGAACCCCAACATTAAGGGGGTGGAGATAAATCAAACCCAATACAAGGTATCCGCCTATGCGGACGACCTCATGTTCTCACTTACAAACCCAACCATTTCCCTACCAAATCTACTGAAAGAGTTCGAACTATACGGCAGTCTCACCAACCTAAAATAAAAACCTCGCCAAATCGGAAGCTATGGGAGTTAGAATACCACACCCACAGCTATTGCACCTCCAATCCAGTATTCATTTGAAATGGAATAACAAGTCCCTAAAATATTTGGGTACACAAATTCCCCATAATCTATCACAGCTTTATGAACTAAATTTTCCGCCACTGCTTAAAACGGCAAGGGAGCTTCTAAACAAATGGGGCGCGGGCTTACACTCCTGGGTGGGAAGGTGCAACATACTAAAAATGTCCATCCTTCCTAAATTCCTTTACCTTATGCAGGCGTTACCGGTGAACATTCCTACACCTTATTTCAAAAAAGTACAATCGATGTTTTCGGAATTTGTTTGGGCTAAACAAAAACCGAGACTAGCTCACAAAATTTTGGTCCTTCCCAAGCAGTACAGTGGCCTAGCACTACCAGACGTTCGCGCCTACTACCAGGCGGTCCATCTGGGCAGATTGATTGACTGGTGTCGACATCAAGAGACCAAGCTCTGGACTAGGTGGAACAAAACCAAAGCCCCGCTCCGAAGAGCTCCTTGGTGTCATCCGGCCATCCCGGCGGAGATTAAGAGACACCCACTAATAGGGAACACCATACTTGTCTGTGCTAGACTGCTTACAAGGACTAACCTGTCATCACTGAATTCCCCTTTATACCCAATACTAGGGAACCCGCTGTTCACACCGGGACTGCAAGATCAGGTATTTGGAAACCTGACTAGGTTGGACCTGCACCAAGCCTCCCACTTTAGTGCGGGTGGGCGCTGGAAAACGACCGCAGAACTCACTGATCCAACAGGCACATACAGACTAGACTTCCTGAGGGCACTCCAACTGAGTCATTTCCTCCAAACCATTCAACCCCCAACGAACGGACAGATACTCACCACGTTCGAAGATATATGCTCAACCCCGGGGACTCTACCACACACACACTCTCCCTGACCTACAACATCCTCAATACTCCCCCAACAGATTTTGTCCCACCGGGACTGACCAAATGGGAAAAAGAACTGAACTTAACATTCAGCCTAGCCAAGAAACAACAGATTCTGAAATTCACACACAAATCCTCTATATGTGCCAAAACTCAAGAGACGAACTATAAAATCCTATCACACTGGTACAGAACCCCAACACAGTTAAGCAGATTCTTCCCAGCAACATCTGACCTTTGCTGGCGATGCCAAACGGAAAAAGGAACATTATTACATATCTTTTGGTCATGCCCTGGTCTGACAACTTTCTGGCAAACCGTAAAGCAGACCATACAAAAATTTACAGAATATAATATAACTGATGATCCGGCCTTCTTCCTCCTGCATGTGGCAAACATTCCCATGAAAGCATATAAAAAGTCAGTGCTGCGCCATCTTTTAGACGCAGCTAAGGCCTGTATTCCACTATATTGGAAATCCACAACTCCACCACCCATAACATTATGGATTAAAAAAGTGGAAGAGATTAAACATATGGAAGATCTCATCCATACAGCACAAAACAGACAAGAGAAATTTTCCAAAATGTGGCAGTTGTGGAACATGTTTATTTACTCCAGTGAAGGACAGGCTCTACAAACAACTATGCCGATCTAATCCGGTTTGCCGCATGCCGGACACATGGAATTCAGTGATGCTGCTGCATTACATCACATTCGATCCATGATCCTGGAGACTCTCCCCCCCCACCCCTGCCTTCCCCTTATACTTCTCCACTCAATATATCTTCTCTTCTTCTTCACTTTGCTTCCCCTTTCTTTTCCTGCTTACAGGACCCCTCCATAACTTCTTGGAAAAAGGGAAAAAAGAAGGAGAGGGGGAACACACCGGACTGTACTAATTAATTCACCATGATTCCGCAAACATAATTGCCTTGAATGTACTGTATTATGTAAAAAATCAGTGGTGGAGATATACCGCTGGATGTACTGTTTGGTCCATGTGGGCCCACTCTGTCTGTTTATAAATAAAAAATTAAAAAAAAAAAAAAAAAACTACAAGTTAGTGTAGTGAGACCTCTGCACAGTGTTCAGCTAATGCTACAAGTTAGTGTAGTGCGTCCTGCTCACAGTGTTCAGCTAAAACTAAAACTTAGTGTAGTGCGACCTCTGCACAGTGTTCAGCTAAAGCTACAAGTTAGTGTAGTGAGATCTCTGCACAGTGTTCAGCTAAAGCTACAAGTTAGTGTAGTGCGTCCTGCTCACAGTCTTCAGCTAAAACTACAAGTTAGTGTAGTGAGACCTCTGCACAGTGTTCAGCTAAAACTACAAGTTAGTGTAATGAGACCTCTGCACAGTGTTCAGCTAAAGCTACAAGTTAGTGTAGTGCATCCTGCTCACAGTGTTCAGTTAAAACTACAAGTTAGTGTAGTGTGACCTCTGCACAGTGTTCAGCTAAAGCTACAAGTTAGTGTACTGAGAACTCTGCACCGTGTACAGATAAAGCTACAAGTTAGTGCAGTGCATCATGCTCACAGTGTCCAGCTAAAACTACAAGTTAGTGTAATGAGACCTCTGCACAGTGTTCAGCTAAAGCTTCAAGTTAATGTAATGCATCCTGCTCACAGTGTTCAGCTAAAACTACAAGTTAGTGTAGTGAGACCTCTGCACAGTGTTCAGCTAAAGCTACAAGTTAGTGTAGTGCATCCTGCTCACAGTCTTCGGCTAAAACTACAAGTTAGTGTAGTGAGACCTCTGCACAGTGTTCAGCTAAAACTACAAGTTAGTGTAGTGAGACCTCTGCACAGTGTTCAGCTAATGCTACAAGTTAGTGTAGTGCGTCCTGCTCACAGTGTTATGCTAAAACTAAAACTTAGTGTAGTGCGACCTCTGCACAGTGTTAAGCTAAAGCTACAAGTTAGTGTAGTGCGTCCTGCTCACAGTCTTCAGCTAAAACTACAAGTTAGTGTAGTGAGACCTCTGCACAGTGTTCAGCTAAAACTACAAGTTAGTGTAGTGCATCCTGCTCACAGTGTCCAGCTAAAACTACAAGTTAGTGTAATGAGACCTCTGCACAGTTTTCAGCTAAAGCTACAAGTTAGTGTACTGAGAACTCTGCACCGTGTTCAGCTAAAGCTACAAGTTAGTGTAGTGCATCCTGCTCACAGTCTTCGGCTAAAACTACAAGTTAGTGTAGTGAGACCTCTGCACAGTGTTCAGCTAAAACTACAAGTTAGTGTAGTGAGACCTCTGCACAGTGTTCAGCTAATGCTACAAGTTAGTGTAGTGCGTCCTGCTCACAGTGTTATGCTAAAACTAAAACTTAGTGTAGTGCGACCTCTGCACAGTGTTCAGCTAAAGCTACAAGTTAGTGTAGTGCGTCCTGCTCACAGTCTTCAGCTAAAACTACAAGTTAGTGTAGTGAGACCTCTGCACAGTGTTCAGATAAAACTACAAGTTAGTGTAGTGCCTCCTGCTCACAGTGTCCAGCTAAAACTACAAGTTAGTGTAATGAGACCTCTGCACAGTTTTCAGCTATAGCTACAAGTTAGTGTACTGAGAACTCTGCACCGTGTTCAGCTAAAGCTACAAGTTAGTGTAGTGCATCCTGCTCACAGTGTCCAGCTAAAACTACAAGTTAGTGTAATGAGACCTCTGCACAGTGTTCAGCTAAAGCTACAAGTTAGTGTAGTGAGACCTCTCCACAGTGTTCAGCTAAAACTACAGGTTAGTGTAGTGAGACCTCTGCACAGTGTTCAGCTAAAACTACAAGTTAGTGTAGTGTGTCCTGCTCACAGTGTTCAGCTAAAACTACAAGTTAGTGTAGTGAGACCTCTGCACAGGGTTCAGCTAAAGCTACAAGTTAGTGTAGTGCGTCCTGCTCACAGTGTTCAGCTAAAACTAGAAGTTAGTGTAGTGAGACCTCTGCACAGTGTTCTGCTAAAGCTACAAGTTAGTGTAGTGCGTCCTGCTCACAGTGTTCAGCTAAAACTACAAGTTAGTGTAGTGAGACCTCTGCACAGTGTTCAGCTAAAGTTACAAGTTAGTGCAGTGAGACCTCTGCACAGTGTTCAGCTAAAGCTACAAGTTAGTGTAGTGCGTCCTGCTCACAGTGTTCAGATAAAACTACAAGTTAGTGTAGTGAGACCTCTGCACAGTGTTCAGCTAAAGCTACAAGTTAGTGTGGTGAGACCTCTGCACAGTGTTCAGCTAAAGCTACAAGTTAGTGTAGTGCGTCCTGCTCACAGTGTTCAGATAAAACTACAAGTTAGTGTAGTGAGACCTCTGCACAGTGTTCAGCTAAAGCTACAGGTTAGTGTAGTGAGACCTCTGCACAGTGTTCAGCTAAAGCTACAAGTTAGTGTAGTGCGTCCTGCTCACAGTGTTCAGCTAAAACTACAAGTTAGTGTAGTGAGACCTCTGCACAGTGTTCTGCTAAAGCTACAAGTTAGTGTAGTGCGTCCTGCTCACAGTGTTCAGCTAAAACTACAAGTTAGTGTAGTGAGACCTCTGCACAGTGTTCAGCTAAAGTTACAAGTTAGTGCAGTGAGACCTCTGCACAGTGTTCAGCTAAAGCTACAAGTTAGTGTAGTGCGTCCTGCTCACAGTGTTCAGATAAAACTACAAGTTAGTGTAGTGAGACCTCTGCACAGTGTTCAGCTAAAGCTACAAGTTAGTGTGGTGAGACATCTGCACAGTGTTCAGCTAAAGCTACAAGTTAGTGTAGTGCGTCCTGCTCACAGTGTTCAGCTAAAACTACAAGTTAGTGTAGTGAGACCTCTGCACAGTGTTCAGCTAAAGCTACAAGTTAGTGTAGTGCGTCCTGCTCACAGTGTTCAGCTAAAACTACAATTTAGTGTAGTGAGACCTCTGCACAGTGTTCAGCTAAAGCTACAAGTTAGTGTAGTGAGACCTCTCCACAGTGTTCAGCTAAAACTACAGGTTAGTGTAGTGAGACCTCTGCACAGTGTTCAGCTAAAACTACAAGTTAGTGTAGTGTGTCCTGCTCACAGTGTTCAGCTAAAACTACAAGTTAGTGTAGTGAGACCTCTGTACAGTGTTCAGCTAAAGCTACAAGTTAGTGTAGTGCGTCCTGCTCACAGTGTTCAGCTAAAACTACAAGTTAATGTAGTGAGACCTCTGCACAGTGTTCAGCTAAAGCTACAAGTTAGTGTAGTGCATCCTGCTCACAGTGTTCAGCTAAAACTACAAGTTAGTATAGTGAGACCTCTGCACAGTGTTCAGCTAAAGCTACAAGTTAGTGTAGTGCGTCCTGCTCACAGTGTTCAGATAAAACTACAAGTTAGTGTAGTGAGACCTCTGCACAGTGTTCAGCTAAAGCTACAAGTTAGTGTAGTGAGACCTCTGCACAGTGTTCAGCTAGAGCTACAAGTTAGTGTAGTGCGTCCTGCTCACAGTGTTCAGCTAAAACTACAAGTTAGTGTAGTGAGACCTCTGCACAGTGTTCTGCTAAAGCTACAAGTTAGTGTAGAGCGTCCTGCTCACAGTGTTCAGCTAAAACTACAAGTTAGTGTAGTGAGACCTCTGCACAGTGTTCAGCTAAAGTTACAAGTTAGTGCAGTGAGACCTCTGCACAGTGTTCAGCTAAAGCTACAAGTTAGTGTAGTGCGTCCTGCTCACAGTGTTCAGATAAAACTACAAGTTAGTGTAGTGAGACCTCTGCACAGTGTTCAGCTAAAGCTACAAGTTAGTGTGGTGAGACCTCTGCACAGTGTTCAGCTAAAGCTACAAGTTAGTGTAGTGCGTCCTGCTCACAGTGTTCAGCTAAAACTACAAGTTAGTGTAGTGAGACCTCTGCACAGTGTTCAGCTAAAGCTACAAGTTAGTGTAGTGCGTCCTGCTCACAGTGTTCAGCTAAAACTACAATTTAGTGTAGTGAGACCTCTGCACAGTGTTCAGCTAAAGCTACAAGTTAGTGTAGTGAGACCTCTCCACAGTGTTCAGCTAAAACTACAGGTTAGTGTAGTGAGACCTCTGCACAGTGTTCAGCTAAAACTACAAGTTAGTGTAGTGTGACCTGCTCACAGTGTTCAGCTAAAACTACAAGTTAGTGTAGTGAGACCTCTGTACAGTGTTCAGCTAAAGCTACAAGTTAGTGTAGTGCGTCCTGCTCACAGTGTTCAGCTAAAACTACAAGTTAATGTAGTGAGACCTCTGCACAGTGTTCAGCTAAAGCTACAAGTTAGTGTAGTGCATCCTGCTCACAGTGTTCAGCTAAAACTACAAGTTAGTATAGTGAGACCTCTGTACAGTGTTCAGCTAAAGCTACAAGTTAGTGTAGTGAGACCTCTGCACAGTGTTCAGCTAAAACTACAAGTTAGTGTAGTGAGACCTCTAAACAGTGTTCAGCTAAAGCTACAAGTTAGTGTAGTACGTCCTTCTCACAGTGTTCAGCTAAAACTACAAGTTCGTGTAGTGAGACCTCTGCACAGTGTTCAGCTAAAGCTACAAGTTAGTGTAATGAGACCTCTGCACAGTGTTCAGCTAAAACTACAAGTTAGTGAAGTGAGACCTCTGCACAGTGTTCAGCTAAAGCTACAAGTTAGTGTAGTGCGTCCCGCTCACAGTGTTCAGCTAAAACTACAAGTTAGTGTAGTGAGACCTCTGCACAGTGTTCAGCTAAAGCTACAAGTTATTGTAGTGCATCCTGCTCACAGTGTTCAGCTAAAACTACAAGTTAGTGTAGTGCGACCTCTGCACAGTGTTCAGCTAAAGCTACAAGTTAGTGTAGTGAGACCTCTGCACAGTGTTCAGCTAAAGCTACAAGTTAGTGTAGTGCATCCTGCTCACAGTGTTCAGCTAAAACTACAAGTTAGTGTAGTGCGACTTCTGCACAGTGTTCAGCTAAAGCTACAAGTTAGTGTAGTGAGAGCTCTACACAGTGTTCAGCTAAAACTACAAGTTAGTGTAGTGCGTCCTGCTCACAGTGTTCAGCTAAAACTACAAGTTATTGTAGTGAGACCACTGCACAGTGTTCAGCTAAAGCTACAAGTTAGTGTAGTGCGTCCTGCTCACAGTGTTCCGCTAAAACTACAAGTTAGTGTAGTGAGACCTCTTCACAGTGTTCAGCTAAAGCTACAAGTTAGTGTAGTGCATCCTGCTCACAGTGTTCAGCTAAAACTACAAGTTAGTGTAGTGAGACCTTTGCACAGTGTTCAGCTAAAGCTACAAGTTAGTGTAGTGAGACCTCCTCACAGTGTTCAGCTAAAACTGCAAGTTAGTGTAGTGCGTCCTGCTCACAGTGTTATGCTAAAACTACAAGTTAGTGTAGTGAGACCTCTGCACAGTGTTCAGCTAAAGCTATAAGTTAGTGTAGTACATCCTGCTCACAGTCTTCAGCTAAAGCTACAAGTTAGTGTAGTGAGACCTCTGCACAGTGTTCAGCTAAAGCTACAAGTTAGTGTAGTGCGTCCTGCTCACAGTGTTCAGCTAAAACTACAAGTTAGTGTAGTGAGACCTCTGCACAGTGTTCAGCTAAAGCTACAAGTTAGTGTAGAGCGTCCTGCTCACAGTGTTCAGCTAAAACTACAATTTAGTGTAGTGATACCTCTGCACAGTGTTCAGGTAAAACTACAAGTTAGTGTAGTGAGACCTCTGCACAGTGTTTAGCTAAAGCTACAAGATAGTGTAGTGCATCCTGCTCACAGTGTTCAGCTAAAACTACAAGTTATTGTAGTGAGACCACTGCACAGAGTTCAGCTAAAACTACAAGTTAGTGTAGTGCATCCTGCTCACAGTGTTCAGCTAAAACTACAAGTTAGTGTAGTCAGACCTCTGCACAGTGTTCAGCTAAAGCTACAAGTTAGTGTAGTGCGTCCTGCTCACAGTGTTCAGCTAAAACTACAAGTTAGTGTAGTGAGACCTCTGCACAGTGTTCAGCTAAAGCTACAAGTTAGTGTAGTGAGACCTCTGCACAGTGTTCAGCTAAAACTACAAGTTAGTGTAGTGAGACCTCTGCACAGTGTTCAGCTAAAGCTACAAGTTAGTGTAGTGCGTCCTGCTCACAGTGTTCAGCTAAAACTACAAGTTAGTGTAGTGAGACCTCTGCACAGTGTTCAGCTAAACCTACAAGTTAGTGTAGTGCGTCCTGCTCACAGTCTTCAGCTAAAACTACAAGTTAGTGTAGTGAGACCTCTGCACAGTGTTCAGCTAAAGCTACAAGTTAGTGTAGTGAGACATCTGCACAGTGTTCAGCTAAAACTACAAGTTAGTGTAGTGAGACCTCTGCACAGTGTTCAGCTAAAGCTACAAGTTAATGTAGTGCGTCCTGCTCACAGTGTTCAGCTAAAACTACAAGTTAGTGTAGTGAGACCTCTGCACAGTGTTCAGCTAAAGCTACAAGTTAGTGTAGTGAGACCTCTGCACAGTGTTCAGCTAAAACTACAAGTTAGTGTAGTGCATTATGCGCTCAGTGTTCAGCTAAAACTACAAGTTAGTGTAGAGAGACCTCTGCACAGTGTTCAGCTAAAGCTACAAGTTAGTGTAGTGCATCCTGCTCACAGTCTTTGGCTAAAACTACAAGTTAGTGTAGTGAGACCTCTGCATAGTGTTCAGCTAATGCTACAAGTTAGTGTAGTGCGTCCTGCTCACAGTGTCTAGCTAAAACTACAAGTTAGTGTAATGAGACCTCTGCACAGTTTTCAGCTAAAGCTACAAGTTAGTGTACTGAGACCTCTGCACAGTGTTCAGCTAAAACTACAAGTTAATGTAGTGCGTTATGCGCACAGTGTTCAGCTAAAACTACAAGTTAGTGTAGTGAGACCTCTGCACAGTGTTCAGCTAAAACTACATGTTAGTGTAGTGAGACCTCTGCACAGTGTTCAGCTAATGCTACAAGTTAGTGTAGTGTGTCCTGCTTACAGTGTTCAGCTAAAACTAAAACTTAGTGTAGTGTGACCTCTGCACAGTGTTCAGCTAAAGCTACAAGTTAGTGTAGTGGGACCTCTGCACAGTGTTCAGCTAAAGCTACAAGTTAGTGTAGTGCATCCTGCTCACAGTCTTCAGCTAAAACTACAAGTTAGTGTAGTGAGACCTCTGCACAGTGTTCAGCTAAAACTACAAGTTAGTGTAGTGCGTCCTGCTCACAGTCTTCAGCTAAAACTACAAGTTAGTGTAGTGAGACCTCTGCACAGTGTTCAGCTAAAACTACAAGTTAGTGTAGTGAGACCTGCTCACAGTTTTCAGCTAAAACTACAAGTTAGTGTAGTGAGACCTCTGCACAGTGTTCAGCTAAAGCTACAAGTTAGATTAGTGCATCCTGCTCACAGTGTTCAGCTAAAGCTACAAGTGAGTGTAGTGTGACCTCTGCACAGTGTTCAGCTAAAGCTACAAGTTAGTGTAGTGAGACCTCTGCACAGTGTTCAGCTAAAGCTACAAGTTAGTGTAGTGAGACCTCTGCACAGTGTTCAGCTAAAGCTACAAGTTAGTGTAGTGAGACCTCTGCACAGTGTTCAGCTAAAGCTACAAGTTAGTGTAGTGAGACCTCTGCACAGTGTTCAGCTAAAGCTACAAGTTAGTGTAGTGCGTCCTGCTCACAGTGTTCAGCTAAAACTACAAGTTAGTGTAGTGAGACCTCTGCACAGTGTTCAGCTAAAGCTACAAGTTAGTGTAGTGCATCCTGCTCACAGTCTTCAGCTAAAACTACAAATTAGTGTAGTGAGACCTCTGCACAGTGTTCAGCTAAAACTACAAGTTAGTGTAGTGAGACCTCTGCAGAGTGTTCAGCTAATGCTACAAGTTAGTGTAGTGCGTCCTGCTCACAGTGTTCAGCTAAAACTAAAACTTAGTGTAGTGCGACCTCTGCACAGTGTTCAGCTAAAGCTACAAGTTAGTGTAGTGAGACCTCTGCACAGTGTTCAGCTAAAGCTACAAGTTAGTGTAGTGCGTCCTGCTCACAGTCTTCAGCTAAAACTACAAGTTAGTGTAGTGAGACCTCTGCACAGTGTTCAGCTAAAACTACAAGTTAGTGTAGTGAGACCTCTGCACAGTGTTCAGCTAAAGCTACAAGTTAGTGTAGTGCGTCCTGCTCACAGTCTTCAGCTAAAACTACAAGTTAGTGTAGTGAGTCCTCTGCACAGTGTTCAGCTAAAACTACAAGTTAGTGTAGTGCATCCTGCTCACAGTGTCCAGCTAAAACTACAAGTTAGTGTAATGAGACCTCTGCACAGTTTTCAGCTAAAGCTACAAGTTAGTGTACTGAGAACTCTGCACCGTGTTCAGCTAATGCTACAAGTTAGTGTAGTGCGTCCTGCTCACAGTGTTATGTGAAAACCAAAACTTAGTGTAGTGCGACCTCTGCACAGTGTTCAGCTAAAGCTGCAAGTTAGTGTAGTGAGACCTCTGCACCGTGTTCAGCTAAAGCTACAAGTTAGTGTAGTGCATCCCGCTCACAGTCTTCAGCTAAAACTACAAGTTAGTGTAGTGAGACCTCTGCACCATGTTCAGTTAAAGCTATAAGTTAGTGTAGTGCATCCTGCTAACAGTGTCCAGCTAAAACTACAAGTTAGTGTAATGAGACCTCTGCACAGTGTTCAGCTAAAGCTACAAGTTAGTGTAATGCATCCTGCTCACAGTGTTCAGCTAAAACTACAAGTTAGTGTAGTGAGACCTCTGCACAGTGTTCAGCTAAAGCTACAAGTTAGTGTAGTGAGACCTCTGCACAGTGTTCAGCTAAAGCTACAAGTTAGTGTAGTGCGTCCTGCTCACAGTTTTCAGCTAAAACTACAAGTTAGTGTAGTGAGACCTCTGCACAGTGTTCAGCTAAAGCTACAAGTTAGTGTAGTGCGTCCTGCTCACAGTGTTCAGCTAAAACTACAAGTTAGTGTAGTGAGACCTCTGCACAGTGTTCAGCTAAAGCTACAAGTTAGTGTACTGAGAACTCTGCACCGTGTTCAGCTAAAGCTACAAGTTAGTGTAGTGCATCTTGCTCACAGTGTCCAGCTAAAACTACAAGTTAGTGTAATGAGACCTCTGCACAGTGTTCAGCTAAAGCTTCAAGTTAGTGTAATGCATCCTGCTCACAGTGTTCAGCTAAAACTACAAGTTAGTGTAGTGAGACCTCTGCACAGTGTTCAGCTAAAGCTACAAGTTAGTGTAGTGAGACCTGCTCACAGTTTTCAGCTAAAACTACTAGTTAGTGTAGTGAGACCTCTGCACAGTGTTCAGCTAAAGCTACAAGTTAGTGTAGTGCGTCCTGCTCACAGTGTTCAGCTAAAGCTACAAGTGAGTGTAGTGCGACCTCTGCACAGTGTTCAGCTAAAGCTACAAGTTAGTATAGTGAGACCTCTGCACAGTGTTCAGCTAAAGCTACAAGTTAGTGTAGTGCGTCCTGCTCACAGTGTTCAGCTAAAACTACAAGTTAGTGTAGTGAGACCTCTGCACAGTGTTCAGCTAAACCTACAAGTTAGTGTAGTGCATCCTGCTCACAGTCTTCAGCTTAAACTACAAGTTAGTGTAGTGAGACCTCTGCACAGTGTTCAGCTAAAGCTACAAGTTAGTGTAGTGAGACCTCTGCACAGTGTTCAGCTAAAACTACAAGTTAGTATAGTGAGACCTCTGCACAGTGTTCAGCTAAAGCTACAAGTTAGTGTAGTGCGTCCTGCTCACAGTGTTCAGCTAAAACTACAAGTTAGTGTAGTGAGACCTCTGCACAGTGTTCAGCTAAAGCTACAAGTTAGTGTAGTGAGACCTCTGCACAGTGTTCAGCTAAAACTACAAGTTAATGTAGTGCGTTATGCGCACAGTGTTCAGCTAAAACTACAAGTTAGTGTAGTGAGACCTCCGCACAGTGTTCAGCTAAAGCTACAAGTTAGTGTAGTGCATCCTGCTCACAGTCTTCAGCTAAAACTACAAGTTAGTGTAGTGAGACCTCTGCACAGTGTTCAGCTAAAACTACAAGTTAGTGTAGTGAGACCTCTGCACAGTGTTCAGCTAAAGCTACAAGTTAGTGTAGTGCGTCCTGCTCACAGTCTTCAGCTAAAACTACAAGTTAGTGTAGTGAGACCTCTGCACAGCGTTCAGCTAAAACTACAAGTTAGTGTAGTGCATCCTTCTCACAGTGTCCAGCTAAAACTACAAGTTAGTGTAATGAGACCTCTGCACAGTGTTCAGCTAAAGCTTCAAGTTAGTGTAATGCATCCTGCTCACAGTGTTCAGCTAAAACTACAAGTTAGTGTAGTGAGACCTCTGCACAGTGTTCAGCTAAAGCTACAAGTTAGTGTACTGAGACCTCTGCACAGTGTTCAGCTAAAACTACAAGTTAATGTAGTGCGTTATGCGCACATGGTTCAGCTAAAACTACAAGTTAGTGTAGTGAGACCTCTGCACAGTGTTCAGCTATAGCTACAAGTTAGTGTAGTGCATCCTGCTCACAGTCTTCAGCTAAAACTACAAGTTAGTGTAGTGAGACCTCTGCACAGTGTTTAGCTAAAACTACAAGTTAGTGTAGTGAGACCTCTGCACAGTGTTCAGGTAATGCTACAAGTTAGTGTAGTACGTCCTGCTCACAGTGTTCAGCTAAAACTAAAACTTAGTGTAGTGCGACCTCTGCACAGTGTTCAGCTAAAGCTACAAGTTAGTGTAGTGAGACCTCTGCACAGTGTTCAGCTAAAGCTACAAGTTAGTGTAGTGCGTCCTGCTCACAGTCTTCAGCTAAAACTACAAGTTAGTGTAGTGAGACCTCTGCACAGTGTTCAGCTAAAACTACAAGTTAGTGTAGTGAGACCTCTGCACAGTGTTCAGCTAAAGCTACAAGTTAGTGTAGTGCGTCCTGCTCACAGTCTTCAGCTAAAACTACAAGTTAGTGTAGTGAGACCTCTGCACAGCGTTCAGCTAAAACTACAAGTTAGTGTAGTGCATCCTGCTCACAGTGTCCAGCTAAAACTACAAGTTAGTGTAATGAGACCTCTGCACAGTGTTCAGCTAAAGCTTCAAGTTAGTGTAATGCATCCTGCTCACAGTGTTCAGCTAAAACTACAAGTTAGTGTAGTGAGACCTCTGCACAGTGTTTAGCTAAAGCTACAAGTTAGTGTAGTGCATCCTGCTCACAGTCTTTGGCTAAAACTACAAGTTAGTGTAGTGAGACCTCTGCAGAGTGTTCAGCTAAAACTACAAGTTAGTGTAGTGAGACCTCTGCACAGTGTTCAGCTAATGCTACAAGTTAGTGTAGTGCGTCCTGCTCACAGTGTTATGTGAAAACCAAAACTTAGTGTAGTGCGACCTCTGCACAGTGTTCAGCTAAAGCTACAACTTAGTGTAGTGAGACCTCTGGACAGTGTTCAGCTAAAGCTACAAGTTAGTGTAGTGCGTCCTGCTCACAGTGTTCAGCTAAAACTACAAGTTAGTGTAGTGAGACCTCTGCACAGTGTTCAGCTAAACCTACAAGTTAGTGTAGTGCGTCCTGCTCACAGTCTTCAGCTAAAACTACAAGTTAGTGTAGTGAGACCTCTGCACAGTGTTCAGCTAAAGCTACAAGTTAGTGTAGTGAGACCTCTGCACAGTGTTCAGCTAAAGCTACAAGTTAGTGTAGTGCGTCCTGCTCACAGTGTTCAGCTAAAACTACAAGTTAGTGTAGTGAGACCTCTGCACAGTGTTCAGCTAAAGCTACAAGTTAGTGTAGTGAGACCTCTGCACAGTGTTCAGCTAAAACTACAAGTTAATGTAGTGCGTTATGCGCACAGTGTTCAGTTAAAACTACAAGTTAGTGTAGTGAGACCTCTGCACAGTGTTCAGCTAAAGCTACAAGTTAGTGTAGTGCATCCTGCTTACAGTCTTTAGCTAAAACTACAAGTTAGTGTAGTGAGACCTCTGCACAGTGTTCAGCTAAAACTACAAGTTAGTATAGTGAGACCTCTGCACAGTGTTCAGCTAAAGCTACAAGTTAGTGTAGTGCGTCCTGCTCACAGTCTTCAGCTAAAACTACAAGTTAGTGTAGTGAGACCTCTGCACAGCGTTCAGCTAAAACTACAAGTTAGTGTAGTGCATCCTTCTCACAGTGTCCAGCTAAAACTACAAGTTAGTGTAATGAGACCTCTGCACAGTGTTCAGCTAAAGCTTCAAGTTAGTGTAATGCATCCTGCTCACAGTGTTCAGCTAAAACTACAAGTTAGTGTAGTGAGACCTCTGCACAGTGTTCAGCTAAAGCTACAAGTTAGTGTACTGAGACCTCTGCACAGTGTTCAGCTAAAACTACAAGTTAATGTAGTGCGTTATGCGCACAGTGTTCAGCTAAAACTACAAGTTAGTGTAGTGAGACCTCTGCACAGTGTTCAGCTAAAGCTACAAGTTAGTGTAGTGCATCCTGCTCACAGTCTTCAGCTAAAACTACAAGTTAGTGTAGTGAGACCTCTGCACAGTGTTCAGCTAAAACTACAAGTTAGTGTAGTGAGACCTCTGCACAGTGTTCAGGTAATGCTACAAGTTAGTGTAGTACGTCCTGCTCACAGTGTTCAGCTAAAACTAAAACTTAGTGTAGTGCGACCTCTGCACAGTGTTCAGCTAAAGCTACAAGTTAGTGTAGTGAGACCTCTGCACAGTGTTCAGCTAAAGCTACAAGTTAGTGTAGTGCGTCCTGCTCACAGTCTTCAGCTAAAACTACAAGTTAGTGTAGTGAGACCTCTGCACAGCGTTCAGCTAAAACTACAAGTTAGTGTAGTGCATCCTGCTCACAGTGTCCAGCTAAAACTACAAGTTAGTGTAATGAGACCTCTGCACAGTGTTCAGCTAAAGCTTCAAGTTAGTGTAATGCATCCTGCTCACAGTGTTCAGCTAAAACTACAAGTTAGTGTAGTGAGACCTCTGCACAGTGTTCAGCTAAAGCTACAAGTTAGTGTAGTGCATCCTGCTCACAGTCTTTGGCTAAAACTACAAGTTAGTGTAGTGAGACCTCTGCAGAGTGTTCAGCTAAAACTACAAGTTAGTGTAGTGAGACCTCTGCACAGTGTTCAGCTAATGCTACAAGTTAGTGTAGTGCATCCTGCTTACAGTCTTTAGCTAAAACTACAAGTTAGTGTAGTGAGACCTCTGCACAGTGTTCAGCTAAAACTACAAGTTAGTATAGTGAGACCTCTGCACAGTGTTCAGCTAAAGCTACAAGTTAGTGTAGTGCGTCCTGCTCACAGTCTTCAGCTAAAACTACAAGTTAGTGTAGTGAGACCTCTGCACAGCGTTCAGCTAAAACTACAAGTTAGTGTAGTGCATCCTTCTCACAGTGTCCAGCTAAAACTACAAGTTAGTGTAATGAGACCTCTGCACAGTGTTCAGCTAAAGCTTCAAGTTAGTGTAATGCATCCTGCTCACAGTGTTCAGCTAAAACTACAAGTTAGTGTAGTGAGACCTCTGCACAGTGTTCAGCTAAAGCTACAAGTTAGTGTACTGAGACCTCTGCACAGTGTTCAGCTAAAACTACAAGTTAATGTAGTGCGTTATGCGCACAGTGTTCAGCTAAAACTACAAGTTAGTGTAGTGAGACCTCTGCACAGTGTTCAGCTAAAGCTACAAGTTAGTGTAGTGCATCCTGCTCACAGTCTTCAGCTAAAACTACAAGTTAGTGTAGTGAGACCTCTGCACAGTGTTCAGCTAAAACTACAAGTTAGTGTAGTGAGACCTCTGCACAGTGTTCAGGTAATGCTACAAGTTAGTGTAGTACGTCCTGCTCACAGTGTTCAGCTAAAACTAAAACTTAGTGTAGTGCGACCTCTGCACAGTGTTCAGCTAAAGCTACAAGTTAGTGTAGTGAGACCTCTGCACAGTGTTCAGCTAAAGCTACAAGTTAGTGTAGTGCGTCCTGCTCACAGTCTTCAGCTAAAACTACAAGTTAGTGTAGTGAGACCTCTGCACAGCGTTCAGCTAAAACTACAAGTTAGTGTAGTGCATCCTGCTCACAGTGTCCAGCTAAAACTACAAGTTAGTGTAATGAGACCTCTGCACAGTGTTCAGCTAAAGCTTCAAGTTAGTGTAATGCATCCTGCTCACAGTGTTCAGCTAAAACTACAAGTTAGTGTAGTGAGACCTCTGCACAGTGTTCAGCTAAAGCTACAAGTTAGTGTAGTGCATCCTGCTCACAGTCTTTGGCTAAAACTACAAGTTAGTGTAGTGAGACCTCTGCAGAGTGTTCAGCTAAAACTACAAGTTAGTGTAGTGAGACCTCTGCACAGTGTTCAGCTAATGCTACAAGTTAGTGTAGTGAGTCCTGCTCACAGTGTTATGTGAAAACCAAAACTTAGTGTAGTGCGACCTCTGCACAGTGTTCAGCTAAAGCTACAACTTAGTGTAGTGAGACCTCTGGACAGTGTTCAGCTAAAGCTACAAGTTAGTGTAGTGCATCCTGCTCACAGTCTTCAGCTAAAACTACAAGTTAGTGTAGTGAGACCTCTGCACCGTGTTCAGTTAAAGCTATAAGTTAGTGTAGTGCATCCTGCTCACAGTGTCCAGCTAAAACTACAAGTTAGTGTAATGAGACCTCTGCACAGTGTTCAGCTAAAGCTACAAGTTAGTGTAATGCATCCTGCTCACAGTGTTCAGCTAAAACTACAAGTTAGTGTAGTGAGACCTCTGCACAGTGTTCAGCTAAAGCTACAAGTTAGTGTAGTGAGACCTCTGCACAGTGTTCAGCTAAAGCTACAAGTTAGTGTAGTGTGTCCTGCTTACAGTGTTCAGCTAAAACTAAAAGTTAGTGTAGTGAGACCTCTGCACAGTGTTCAGCTAAAGCTACAAGTTAGTGTAGTGCGTCCTGCTCACAGTTTTCAGCTAAAACTACAAGTTAGTGTAGTGAGACCTCTGCACAGTGTTCAGCTAAAGCTACAAGTTAGTGTAGTGCGTCCTGCTCACAGTGTTCAGCTAAAACTACAAGTTAGTGTAGTGAGACCTCTGCACAGTGTTCAGCTAAAGCTACAAGTTAGTGTACTGAGAACTCTGCACCGTGTTCAGCTAAAGCTACAAGTTAGTGTAGTGCATCCTGCTCACAGTGTCCAGCTAAAACTACAAGTCAGTGTAATGAGACCTCTGCACAGTGTTCAGCTAAAGCTTCAAGTTAGTGTAATGCATCCTGCTCACAGTGTTCAGCTAAAACTACAAGTTAGTGTAGTGAGACCTCTGCACAGTGTTCAGCTAAAGCTACAAGTTAGTGTAGTGCGTCCTGCTCACAGTTTTCAGCGAAAACTACAAGTTAGTGTAGTGATACCTCTGCACAGTGTTCAGCTAAAGCTACAAGTTAGTGTAGTGCGTCCTGCTCACAGTGTTCAGCTAAAGCTACAAGTGAGTGTAGTGCGACCTTTGCACAGTGTTCAGCTAAAGCTACAAGTTAGTATAGTGAGACCTCTGCACATTGTTCAGCTAAAGCTACAAGTTAGTGTAGTGCGTCCTGCTCACAGTATTCAGCTAAAACTACAAGTTAGTGTAGTGAGACCTCTGCACAGTGTTCAGCTAAAGCTACAAGTTAGTGTAGTGCGTCCTGCTCACAGTGTTCAGCTAAAACTACAAGTTAGTGTAATGAGACCTCTGCACAGTGTTCAGCTAAACCTACAAGTTAGTGTAGTGCGTCCTGCTCACAGTCTTCAGCTAAAACTACAAGTTAGTGTAGTGAGACCTCTGCACAGTGTTCAGCTAAAGCTACAAGTTAGTGTAGTGAGACCTCTGCACAGTGCTCAGCTAAAACTACAAGTTAGTGTAGTGAGACCTCTGCACAGTGTTCAGCTAAAGCTACAAGTTAGTGAAGTGCGTCCTGCTCACAGTGTTCAGCTAAAACTACAAGTTAGTGTAGTGAGACCTCTGCACAGTGTTCAGCTAAAGCTACAAGTTAGTGTAGTGAGACCTCTGCACAGTGTTCAGCTAAAACTGCAAGTTAATGTAGTGCGTTATGCGCACAGTGTTCAGCTAAAACTACAAGTTAGTGTAGTGAGACCTCTGCACAGTGTTCAGCTAAAGCTACAAGTTAGAGTAGTGCATCCTGCTCACAGTCTTCAGCTAAAACTACAAGTTAGTGTAGTGAGACCTCTGCACAGTGTTCAGCTAAAACTACAAGTTAGTGTAGTGAGACCTCTGCACAGTGTTCAGCTAAAGCTACAAGTTAGTGTAGTGCGTCCTGCTCACAGTGTTCAGTTAAAACTACAAGTTAGTGTAGTGAGACCTCTGCACAGTGTTCAGCTAAAGCTTCAAGTTAGTGTAATGCATCCTGCTCACAGTGTTCAGCTAAAACTACAAGTTAGTGTAGTGAGACCTCTGCACAGTGTTCAGATAAAGCTACAAGTTAGTGTAGTGCATCCTGCGCACAGTCTCCAGCTAAAACTACAAGTTAGTGTAATGAGACCTCTGCACAGTTTTCAGCTAAAGCTACAAGTTAGTGTACTGGGAACTCTGCACCGTGTTCAGCTAAAGCCACAAGTTAGTGTAGTGCATCCTGCTCACAGTGTCCAGCTAAAACTACAAGTTAGTGTAATGAGACCTCTGCACAGTGTTCAGCTAAAGCTTCAAGTTAGTGTAATGCATCCTGCTCACATTTTTCAGCTAAAACTACAAGTTAGTGTAGTGAGACCTCTGCACAGTGTTCAGCTAAAGCTACAAGTTAGTGTAGTGCATCCTGCTCACAGTGTTCAGCTAAAACGACAAGTTAGTATAGTGAGACCTCTGCACAGTGTTCAGCTAAAGCTACAAGTTAGTGTAGTGCGTCCTGCTCACAGTGTTCAGCTAAACCTACAAGATAGTGTAGTGAGACCTCTGCACAGTGTTCAGCTAAAGCTACAAGTTAGTGTAGTGCGTCCTGCTCACAGTGTTCAGCTAAAACTACAAGTTAGTGTAGTGAGACCTCTGCACAGTGTTCAGCTAAAGCTACAAGTTAGTGTACTGAGAACTCTGCACCGTGTTCAGCTAAAGCTACAAGTTAGTGTAGTGCATCCTGCTCACAGTGTCCAGCTAAAACTACAAGTTAGTGTAATGAGACCTCTGCAAAGTGTTCAGCTAAAGCTTCAAGTTAGTGTAATGCATCCTGCTCACAGTGTTCAGCTAAAACTACAAGTTAGTGTAGTGAGACCTCTGCACAGTGCTCAGCTAAAGCTACAAGTTAGTGTAGTGCGTCCTGCTCAGTGTTCAGCTAAAACTACAAGTTAGTGTAGTGAGACCTCTGCACAGTGTTCAGCTAAAGCTACAAGTTAGTGTAGTGAGACCTCTGCACAGAGTTCAACTAAAACTACAAGTTAATGTAGTGCGTTATGCGCACAGTGTTCAGCTAAAACTAAAGTTAGTGTAGTGAGACCTCTGCACAGTGTTCAGCTAAAGCTACAAGTTAGTGTAGTGCGTCCTGCTCACAGTGTTCAGCTAAACCTACAAGTTAGTGTAGTGAGACCTCTGCACAGTGTTCAGCTAAAACTACAAGTTAGTGTAGTGAGACCTCTGCACAGTGTTCAGCTAAAGCTACAAGTTAGTGTAGTGCGTCCTGCTCACAGTGTTCAGTTAAAACTACAAGTTAGTGTAGTGTGACCTCTGCACAGTGTTCAGCTAAAGCTACAAGTTAGTGTACTGAGAACTCTGTACCGTGTTCAGCTAAAGCTACAAGTTAGTGTAGTGCATCCTGCTCACAGTGTCCAGCTAAAACTACAAGTTAGTGTAATGAGACCTCTGCACAGTGTTCAGCTAAAGCTTCAAGTTAGTGTAATGCATCCTGCTCACAGTGTTCAGCTAAAACTACAAGTTAGTGTAGTGAGACCTCTGCACAGTGTTCAGCTAAAGCTACAAGTTAGTGTAGAGCATCCTGCTCACAGTCTTCGGCTAAAACTACAAGTTAGTGTAGTGAGACCTCTGCACAGTGTTCAGCTAAAACTACAAGTTAGTGTATTGAGACCTCTGCACAGTGTTCAGCTAATGCTACAAGTTAGTGTAGTGCGTCCTGCTCACAGTGTTATGCTAAAACTAAAACTTAGTGTAGTGCGACCTCTGCACAGTGTTCAGCTAAGGCTACAAGTTAGTGTAGTGCGTCCTGCTCACAGTCTTCAGCTAAAACTACAAGTTAGTGTAGTGAGACCTCTGCACAGTGTTCAGCTAAAACTACAAGTTAGTGTAGTGCATCCTGCTCACAGTGTCCAGCTAAAACTACAAGTTAGTGTAATGAGACCTCTGCACAGTTTTCAGCTAAAGCTACAAGTTAGTGTACTGAGAACTCTGCACCGTGTTCAGCTAAAGCCACAAGTTAGTGTAGTGCATCCTGCTCACAGTGTCCAGCTAAAACTACAAGTTAGTGTAATGAGACCTCTGCACAGTGTTCAGCTAAAGCTTCAAGTTAGTGTAATGCATCCTGCTCACAGTGTTCAGCTAAAACTACAAGTTAGTGTAGTGAGACCTCTGCACAGTGTTCAGCTAAAGCTACAAGTTAGTGTAGTTCATCCTGCTCACAGTCTTCGGCTAAAACTACAAGTTAGTGCAGTGAGACCTCTGCACAGTGTTCAGCTAAAACTACAAGTTAGTGTAGTGAGACCTCTGCACAGTGTTCAGCTAATGCTACAAGTTAGTGTAGTGCGTCCTGCTCACAGTATTATGCTAAAACTAAAACTTAGTGTAGTGCGACCTCTGCACAGTGTTCAGCTAAAGCTATAAGTTAGTGTAGTGAGACCTCTGCACAGTGTTCAGCTAAAGCTACAAGTTAGTGTAGTGCGTCCTGCTCACAGTCTTCAGCTAAAACTACAAGTTAGTGTAGTGAGACCTCTGCACAGTGTTCAGCTAAAACTACAAGTTAGTGTAGTGCATCCTGCTCACAGTGTCCAGCTAAAACTACAAGTTAGTGTAATGAGACAACTGCACAGTGTTCAGCTAAAGCTACAAGTTAGTGTAGTGCGTCCTGCTCACAGTGTTCAGCTAAAGCTACAAGTGAGTGTAGTGCGACCTCTGCACAGTGTTCAGCTAAAGCTACAAGTTAGTATAGTGAGACCTCTGCACAGTGTTCAGCTAAGGCTACAAGTTAGTGTAGTGCGTCCTGCTCACAGTCTTCAGCTAAAACTACAAGTTAGTGTAGTGAGACCTCTGCACAGTGTTCAGCTAAAACTACAAGTTAGTGTAGTGCATCCTGCTCACAGTGTCCAGCTAAAACTACAAGTTAGTGTAATGAGACCTCTGCACAGTTTTCAGCTAAAGCTACAAGTTAGTGTACTGAGAACTCTGCACCGTGTTCAGCTAAAGCCACAAGTTAGTGTAGTGCATCCTGCTCACAGTGTCCAGCTAAAACTACAAGTTAGTGTAATGAGACCTCTGCACAGTGTTCAGCTAAAGCTTCAAGTTAGTGTAATGCATCCTGCTCACAGTTAGGGATGAGCTTCGAGTTCGAGTCGAACTCATGTTCTACTCGAACATTGGCTGTTCGCAAGTTCGCCGAACAGCGAACAATTTGGGGTGTTCGCGGCAAATTCGAATGCCGCGGAACACCCTTTAAAAGTCTATGGGAGAAATCAAAAGTGCTAATTTTAAAGGCTAATATGCAAGTTATTGTCATAAAAAGTGTTTGGGGACCTGGGTCCTGCCCCAGGGGACATGGATCAATGCAAAAAAAAGTTTTAAAAACGGCCGTTTTTTCAGGAGCAGTGATTTTAATAATGCTTAAAGTCAATCAATAAAAGTGTAATATCCCTTTAAATTTCGTACCTGGGGGGTGTCTATAGTATGCCTGTAAAGGGGCGCATGTTTCCTGTGTTTAGAACAATCTGACAGCAAAATGACATTTCGAAGGAAAAAACTCATTTAAAACTACCCGCGGCTATTGCATTGCCGACAATACACATAGAAGTTCATTGATAAAAACGGCATGGGAATTCCCCAAAGGGGAACCCCGAACCAAAATTAAAAAAAAAAAATGACGTGGGAGTCCCCCTAAATTCCATACCAGGCCCTTCAGGTCTGATATGGATATTAAGGGGAACCCCGGCCAAAATTTAAAAAAAAATGACGTGGGGTTCCCCCTAAATTCCATACCAGGCCCTTCAGGTCTGATATGGATTTTAAGGGGAACCCCGCGCCAAAAAAAAAAAAAAAAACGGCGTGGGGTCCCCCCAAAAATCCATACCAGACCCTTATCCGAGCACGCAACCTGGCAGGCCACAAGAAAAGAGGGGGGGACGAGAGTGCGGCCCCCCCTCCCTCCTGAACCGTACCAGGCCACATGCCCTCAACATTGGGAGGGTGCTTTGGGGGTAGCCCCCCAAAACACCTTGTCCCCATGTTGATGAGGACAAGGGCCTCATCCCCACAACCCTGGCCGGTGGTTGTGGGGGTCTGCGGGCAGGGGGCTTATCGGAATCTGGAAGCCCCCTTTAACAAGGTGACCCCCAGATCCCGGCCCCCCCCCTGTGTGAAATGGTAAGGGGGTACTTATACCCCTACCATTTCACGAAAAAAGTGTCAAAAATGTTAAAAATGACAAGAGACAGTTTTTGACAATTCCTTTATTTAAATGCTTCTTCTATCTTCCTTCATCTTCTGGTTCTTCTGGCTCTTCTGGTTCTTCCTCCGGCGTTCTCGTCCAGCATCTCCTCCGCGGCGTCTTCTATCTTCTTCTCCTCGGGCCGCTCCGCACCCATGGCATGGGGGGGAGGCTCCCGCTCTTCTCTTCTTCTTTTCTTCTCTTCTTCTCTTCTTCATTTTCTTCTCCGGGCCGCTCCGCAATCCATGCTGGCATGGAGGGAGGCTCCCGCTGTGTGACGGCGCTCCTCGTCTGACAGTTCTTAAATAACGGGGGGCGGGGCCACCCGGTGACCCCGCCACCCTCTGATGCACGGGACATGACGGGACTTCCCTGTGGCATTCCCCGTGACGTCACAGGGAAGTCCCGTCAAGTCACCGTGCGTCAGAGTGGGGCGGGGTCACCGGGTGGCCCCGCCCCCTCCGTTATTTAAGAACTGTCAAACGAGGAGCGCCGTCACACAGCGGGAGCCTCCCTCCATGCCAGCATGGATTGCGGAGTGGCCCGGAGAAGAAAATGAAGAAGAGAAGAAGAGAAGAAAAGAAGAAGAGAAGAGCGGGAGCCTCCCCCCCATGCCATGGGTGCGGAGCGGCCCGAGGAGAAGAAGATAGAAGACGCCGCGGAGGAGATGCTGGACGAGAACGCCGGAGGAAGAACCAGAAGAGCCAGAAGAACCAGAAGAACCAGAAGATGAAGGAAGATAGAAGAAAGAAGAAGCATTTAAATAAAGGAATTGTCAAAAACTGTCTCTTGTCATTTTTAACATTTTTGACACTTTTTTCGTGAAATGGTAGGGGTATAAGTACCCCCTTACCATTTCACACAGGGGGGGGGCCGGGATCTGGGGGTCACCTTGTTAAAGGGGGCTTCCAGATTCCGATAAGCCCCCCGCCCGCAGACCCCCACAACCACCGGCCAGGGTTGTGGGGATGAGGCCCTTGTCCTCATCAACATGGGGACAAGGTGTTTTGGGGGGCTACCCCAAAGCACCCTCCCAATGTTGAGGGCATGTGGCCTGGTACGGTTCAGGAGGGGGGGCGCACTCTCGCCCCCCCCTCTTTTCCTGCGGCCTGCCAGGTTGCGTGCTCGGATAAGGGTCTGGTATGGATTTTTGGGGGGACCCCACGCCGTTTTTTTTTTTTTTTTGGCGCGGGGTTCCCCTTAAAATCCATACCAGACCTGAAGGGTCTGGTATGGAATTTAGGGGGAACCCCACGTCATTTTTTTTTTTAAATTTTGGCCGGGGTTCCCCTTAATATCCATACCAGACCTGAAGGGCCTGGTATGGAATTTAGGAGGACTCCCACGTCATTTTTTTTTTTAAATTTTGGTTTGGGGTTCCCCTTTGGGGAATTCCCATGCCGTTTTTATCAATGAACTTCTATGTGTATTGTCGGCAATGCAATAGCCGCGGGTAGTTTTAAATAAGTTTTTTCCTTCAAAATGTCATTTTGCTGTCAGACTGTTCTAAACACAGGAAACATGCGCCCCTTTACAGGCATACTATAGACACCCCCCAGGTACGAAATTTAAAGGGATATTACACTTTTATTGTTGGACTTTAAGCATTATTAAAATCACTGCTCCTGAAAAAACGGCCGTTTTTAAAACTTTTTTTTGCATTGATCCATGTCCCCTGGGGCAGGACCCAGGTCCCCAAACACTTTTTATGACAATAACTTGCATATAAGCCTTTAAAATTAGCACTTTTGTTTATTCATGTTCGTGTCCCATAGACTTTAACGGTGTTCGCGTGTTCGAACAAACTTTTTTCCTATTCGCATGTTCTGGTGCGAACCGAACAGGGGGGTGTTCGGCTCATCCCTACTCACAGTGTTCAGCTAAAACTACAAGTTAGTGTAGTGAGACCTCTGCACAGTGTTCAGCTAAAGCTACAAGTTAGTGTAGTGCATCCTGCTCACAGTCTTCGGCTAAAACTACAAGTTAGTGTAGTGAGACCTCTGCACAGTGTTCAGCTAAAACTACAAGTTAGTGTAGTGAGACCTCTGCACAGTGTTCAGCTAATGCTACAAGTTAGTGTAGTGCGTCCTGCTCACAGTATTATGCTAAAACTAAAACTTAGTGTAGTGCGACCTCTGCACAGTGTTCAGCTAAAGCTATAAGTTAGTGTAGTGAGACCTCTGCACAGTGTTCAGCTAAAGCTACAAGTTAGTGTAGTGCGTCCTGCTCACAGTCTTCAGCTAAAACTACAAGTTAGTGTAGTGAGACCTCTGCACAGTGTTCAGCTAAAGCTACAAGTTAGTGTAGTGAGTCCTGCTCACAGTGTTCAGCTAAAACTACAAGTTAGTGTAGTGAGACCTCTGCACAGTGTTCAGCTAAAGCTACAAGTTAGTGTAGTGCGTCCTGCTCACAGTTTTTAGCTAAAACTACAAGTTAGTGTAGTGAGACCTCTGCACAGTGTTCAGCTAAAGCTACAAGTTAGTGTAGTGCGTCCTGCTCACAGTGTTCAGCTAAAGCTACAAGTGAGTGTAGTGCGACCTCTGCACAGTGTTCAGCTAAAGCTACAAGTTAGTATAGTGAGACCTCTGCACAGTGTTCAGCTAAAGCTACAAGTTAGTGTAGTGCATCCTGCTCACAGTGTTCAGCTAAAACGACAAGTTAGTATATTGAGACCTCTGCACAGTGTTCAGCTAAAGCTACAAGTTAGTGTAGTGCGTCCTGCTCACAGTGTTCAACTAAAACTACAAGTTAGTGTAGTGAGACCTCTGCACAGTGTTCAGCTAAAGCTACAAGTTAGTGTACTGAGAACTCTGCACCGTGTTCAGCTAAAGCTACAAGTTAGTGTAGTGCATCCTGCTCACAGTGTCCAGTTAAAACTACAAGTTAGTGTAATGAGACCTCTGCACAGTGTTCAGCTAAAGCTATAAGTTAGTGTAGTGAGACCTCTGCACAGTGTTCAGCTAAAGCTACAAGTTAGTGTAGTGCGTCCTGCTCACAGTCTTCAGCTAAAACTACAAGTTAGTGTAGTGAGACCTCTGCACAGTGTTCAGCTAAAGCTACAAGTTAGTGTAGTGTGTCCTGCTCACAGTGTTCAGCTAAAACTACAAGTTAGTGTAGTGAGACCTCTGCACAGTGTTCAGCTAAAGCTACAAGTTAGTGTAGTGCGTCCTGCTCACAGTTTTTAGCTAAAACTACAAGTTAGTGTAGTGAGACCTCTGCACAGTGTTCAGCTAAAGCTACAAGTTAGTGTAGTGCGTCCTGCTCACAGTGTTCAGCTAAAGCTACAAGTGAGTGTAGTGCGACCTCTGCACAGTGTTCAGCTAAAGCTACAAGTTAGTATAGTGAGACCTCTGCACAGTGTTCAGCTAAAGCTACAAGTTAGTGTAGTGCATCCTGCTCACAGTGTTCAGCTAAAACGACAAGTTAGTATATTGAGACCTCTGCACAGTGTTCAGCTAAAGCTAAAAGTTAGTGTAGTGCGTCCTGCTCACAGTGTTCAACTAAAACTACAAGTTAGTGTAGTGAGACCTCTGCACAGTGTTCAGCTAAAGCTACAAGTTAGTGTACTGAGAACTCTGCACCGTGTTCAGCTAAAGCTACAAGTTAGTGTAGTGCATCCTGCTCACAGTGTCCAGTTAAAACTACAAGTTAGTGTAATGAGACCTCTGCACAGTGTTCAGCTAAAGCTTCAAGTTAGTGTAATGCATTATGCTCACAGTGTTCAGCTAAAACTACAAGTTAGTGTAGTGAGACCTCTGCACAGTGTTCAGCTAAAGCTACAAGTTAGTGTAGTGCGTCCTGCTCACAGTTTTCAGCTAAAACTACAAGTTAGTGTAGTGATACCTGTGCACAGTGTTCAGCTAAAGCTACAAGTTAGTGTAGTGCGTCCTGCCCACAGTGTTCAGCTAAAGCTACAAGTGAGTGTAGTGCGACCTCTGCACAGTGTTCAGCTAAAGCTACAAGTTAGTATAGTGAGACCTCTGCACAGTGTTCAGCTAAAGCTACAAGTTAGTGTAGTGCATGCTGCTCACAGTGTTCAGCTAAAATGAAAAGTTAGTATAGTGAGACCTCTGCACAGTGTTCAGCTAAAGCTACAAGTTAGTGTAGTGCGTCCTGCTCACAGTGTTCAGCTAAAACTACAAGTTAGTGTAGTGAGACCTCTGCACAGTGTTCAGCTAAAGCTACAAGTTAGTGTAGTGCGTCCTGCTCACAGTGTTCAGCTAAAACTACAAGTTAGTGTAGTGAGACCTCTGCACAGTGTTCAGCTAAAGCTACAAGTTAGTGTAGTGAGACCTGCTCACAGTTTTCAGCTAAAACTACAAGTTAGTGTAGTGAGACCTCTGCACAGTGTTCAGCTAATGCTACAAGTTAGTGTAGTGCGACCTCTGCGCAGTGTTCAGCTAAAGCTACAAATTAGTATAGTGAGACCTCTGCACAGTTTTCAGCTAAAGCTACAAGTTAGTGTAGTGCGTCCTGCTCACAGTGTTCAGCTAAAACTACAAGTTAGTGTAGTGAGACCTCTGCACAGTGTTCAGCTAAAGCTACAAGTTAGTATAGTGAGACCTGCTCACAGTGTTCAGCTAAAGCTACAAGTTAGTGTAGTGCGTCCTGCTCACAGTGTTCAGCTAAAACTACAAGTTAGTGTAGTGAGACCTCTGCACAGTGTTCAGCTAAAGCTACAAGTTAGTATAGTGAGACCTCTGCACAGTGTTCAGCTAAAGCTACAAGTTAGTGTAGTGCATCCTGCTCACAGTGTTCAGCTAAAATGAAAAGTTAGTATAGTGAGACCTCTGCACAGTGTTCAGCTAAAGCTACAAGTTAGTGTAGTGCGTCCTGCTCACAGTGTTCAGCTAAAACTACAAGTTAGTGTAGTGAGACCTCTGCACAGTGTTCAGCTAAAGCTACAAGTTAGTGTAGTGCGTCCTGCTCACAGTGTTCAGCTAAAACTACAAGTTAGTGTAGTGAGACCTCTGCACAGTGTTCAGCTAAAGCTACAAGTTAGTGTAGTGAGACCTGCTCACAGTTTTCAGCTAAAACTACAAGTTAGTGTAGTGAGACCTCTGCACAGTGTTCAGCTAATGCTACAAGTTAGTGTAGTGCGACCTCTGCGCAGTGTTCAGCTAAAGCTACAAATTAGTATAGTGAGACCTCTGCACAGTGTTCAGCTAAAGCTACAAGTTAGTGTAGTGCGTCCTGCTCACAGTGTTCAGCTAAAACTACAAGTTAGTATAGTGAGACCTCTGCACAGTGTTCAGCTAAAGCTACAAGTTAGTATAGTGAGACCTGCTCACAGTGTTCAGCTAAAGCTACAAGTTAGTGTAGTGCGTCCTGCTCACAGTGTTCAGCTAAAACTACAAGTGAGTGTAGTGCGACCTCTGCACAGTGTTCAGCTAAAGCTACAAGTTAGTATAGTGAGACCTCTGCACAGTGTTCAGCTAAAGCTACAAGTTAGTGTAGTGCATCCTGCTCACAGTGTTCAGCTAAAACGAAAAGTTAGTATAGTGAGACCTCTGCACAGTGTTCAGCTAAAGCTACAAGTTAGTGTAATGCGTCCTGCTCACAGTGTTCAGCTAAAACTACAAGTTAGTGTAGTGAGACCTCTGCACAGTGTTCAGCTAAAGCTACAAGATAGTGTAGTGTGTCCTGCTCACAGTGTTCAGCTAAAACTACAAGTTAGTGTAGTGAGACCTCTGCACAGTGTTCAGCTAATGCTACAAGTTAGTGTAGTGCGACCTCTGCACAGTGTTCAGCTAAAGCTACAAGTTAGTATAGTGAAACCTCTGCACAGTGTTCAGCTAAAGCTACAAGTTAGTGCAGTGCGTCCTGCTCACAGTGTTCAGCTAAAACTACAAGTTAGTGTAGTGAGACCTCTGCACAGTGTTCAGCTAAAGCTACAAGTGAGTGTAGTGCGACCTCTGCACAGTGTTCAGCTAAAGCTACAAGTTAGTATAGTGAGACCTCTGCACAGTGTTCAGCTAAAGCTACAAGTTAGTGTAGTGCGTCCTGCTCACAGTGTTCAGCTAAAACTACAAGTTAGTGTAGTGAGACCTCTGCACAGTGTTCAGCTAAAGCTACAAGTTAGTGTAGTGAGACCTCTGCACAGTGTTCAGCTAAAACTACAAGTTAGTGTAGTGAGACCTCTGCACAGTGTTCAGCTAAAGCTACAAGTTAGTGTAGTGCGTCCTGCTCACAGTATTCAGCTAAAACTACAAGTTAGTGTAGTGAGACCTCTGCACAGTGTTCAGCTAAAGCTACAAGTTAGTGTAGTGAGACCTCTGCACAGTGTTCAGCTAAAACTACAAGTTAATGTAGTGCGTTATGCGCACAGTGTTCAGCTAAAACTACAAGTTAGTGTAGTGAGACCTCTGCACAGTGTTCAGCTAAAGCTACAAGTTAGTGTAGTGCATCCTGCTCACAGTCTTCAGCTAAAACTACAAGTTAGTGTAGTGAGACCTCTGCACAGTGTTCAGCTAAAACTACAAGTTAGTGTAGTGAGACCTCTGCACAGTGTTCAGCTAATGCTAAAAGTTAGTGTAGTGCATCCTGCTCACAGTGTTCAGCTAAAACTACAAGTTAGTGTAATGAGACCTCTGCACAGTGTTCAACTAAAGCTACAAGTGAGTGTAGTGCGACCTCTGCACAGTGTTCAGCTAAAGCTACAAGTTAATACAGTGAGACCTCTGCACAGTGTTCAGCTAAAGCTACAAGTTAGTGTAGTGCGTCCTGCTCACAGTGTTCAGCTAAAACTACAAGTTAGTGTAGTGAGACCTCTGCACAGTGTTCAGCTAAAGCTACAAGTTAGTGTAGTGCGTCCTGCTCACAGTGTTCAGCTAAAACTACAAGTTAGTGTAGTGAGACCTCTGCACAGTGTTCAGCTAAAGCTACAAGTTAGTGTAGTGAGACCTCTGCACAGTGTTCAGCTAAAAACTACAAGTTAATGTAGTGCGTTATGTGCACAGTGTTCAGCTAAAACTACAAGTTAGTGTAGTGAGACCTCTGCACAGTGTTCAGCTAAAGCTACAAGTTAGTGTAGTGCATTCTGCTCACAGTCTTCAGCTAAAACTACAAGTTAGTGTAGTGAGACCTCTGCACAGTGTTCAGCTAAAACTACAAGTTAGTGTAGTGAGACCTCTGCACAGTGTTCAGCTAATGCTACAAGTTAGTGTAGTGCGTCCTGCTCACAGTGTTCAGCTAAAACTAAAACTTAGTGTAGTGCGACCTCTGTACAGTGTTCAGCTAAAGCTACAAGTTAGTGTAGTGAGACCTCTGCACAGTGTTCAGCTAAAGCTACAACTTAGTGTAGTGCGTCCTGCTCACAGTCTTCAGCTAAAACTACAAGTTAGTGTAGTGAGACCTCTGCACAGTGTTCAGCTAAAACTACAAGTTAGTGTAGTGAGACCTCTGCACAGTGTTCAGCTAAAGCTACAAGTTAGTGTAGTGCGTCCTGCTCACAGTGTTCAGTTAAAACTACAAGTTAGTATAGTGTGACCTCTGCACAGTGTTCAGCTAAAGCTACAAGTTAGTGTACTGAGAACTCTGCACAGTGTTCAGCTAAAGCTACAAGTTAGTGTAGTGCATCCTGCTCACAGTGTCCAGCTAAAACTACAAATTAATGTAATGAGACCTCTGCACAGTGTTCAGCTAAAGCTTCAAGTTAGTGTAATGCATCCTGCTCACAGTGTTCAGCTAAAACTACAAGTTAGTGTAGTGCGACCTCTGCACAGTGTTCAGCTAAAGCTACAAGTTAGTATAGTGAGACCTCTGCACAGTGTTCAGCTAAAGCTACAAGTTAGTGTAGTGCGTCCTGCTCACAGTGTTCAGCTAAAACTACAAGTTAGTGTAGTGAGACCTCTGCACAGTGTTCAGCTAAAGCTACAAGTTAGTGTAGTGCGTCCTGCTCACAGTGTTCAGCTAAAACTACAAGTTAGTGTATTGAGACCTCTGCACAGTGTTCAGCTAAACCTACAAGTTAGTGTAGTGCGTCCTGCTCACAGTCTTCAGCTAAAACTACAAGTTAGTGTAGTGAGACCTCTATACAGTGTTCAGCTAAAGCTACAAGTTAGTGTAGTGAGACCTCTGCACAGTGTTCAGCTAAAACTACAAGTTAGTGTAGTGAGACCTCTGCACAGTGTTCAGCTAAAGCTACAAGTTAGTGTAGTGTATCCTGCTCACAGTATTCAGCTAAAACTACAAGTTAGTGTAGTGAGACCTCTGCACAGTGTTCAGCTAAAGCTACAAGTTAGTGTAGTGAGACCTCTGCACAGTGTTCAGCTAAAACTACAAGTTAATGTAGTGCGTTATGCGCACAGTGTTCAGCTAAAACTACAAGTTAGTGTAGTGAGACCTCTGCACAGTGTTCAGCTAAAGCTACAAGTTAGTGTAGTGCATCCTGCTCACAGTCTTCAGCTAAAACTACAAGTTAGTGTAGTGAGACCTCTGCACAGTGTTCAGCTAAAACTACAAGTTAGTGTAGTGAGACATCTGCACAGTGTTCAGCTAATGCTAAAAGTTAGTGTAGTGCATCCTGCTCACAGTGTCCAGCTAAAACTACAAGTTAGTGTAGTGAGACCTCTGCACAGTGTTCAGCTAAAGCTACAAGTTAGTGTAGTGCGTCCTGCTCACAGTGTTCAGTTAAAACTACAAGTTAGTGTAGTGAGACCTCTGCACAGTGTTCAGCTAAAGCTACAAGTTAGTGTAGTGCGTCCTGCTCACAGTGTTCAGTTAAAACTACAAGTTAGTATAGTGTGACCTCTGCACAGTGTTCAGCTAAAGCTACAAGTTAGTGTACTGAGAACTCTGCACAGTGTTCAGCTAAAGCTACAAGTTAGTGTAGTGCATCCTGCTCACAGTGTCCAGCTAAAACTACAAATTAATGTAATGAGACCTCTGCACAGTGTTCAGCTAAAGCTTCAAGTTAGTGTAATGCATCCTGCTCACAGTGTTCAGCTAAAACTACAAGTTAGTGTAGTGCGACCTCTGCACAGTGTTCAGCTAAAGCTACAAGTTAGTATAGTGAGACCTCTGCACAGTGTTCAGCTAAAGCTACAAGTTAGTGTAGTGCGTCCTGCTCACAGTGTTCAGCTAAAACTACAAGTTAGTGTAGTGAGACCTCTGCACAGTGTTCAGCTAAAGCTACAAGTTAGTGTAGTGCGTCCTGCTCACAGTGTTCAGCTAAAACTACAAGTTAGTGTATTGAGACCTCTGCACAGTGTTCAGCTAAACCTACAAGTTAGTGTAGTGCGTCCTGCTCACAGTCTTCAGCTAAAACTACAAGTTAGTGTAGTGAGACCTCTATACAGTGTTCAGCTAAAGCTACAAGTTAGTGTAGTGAGACCTCTGCACAGTGTTCAGCTAAAACTACAAGTTAGTGTAGTGAGACCTCTGCACAGTGTTCAGCTAAAGCTACAAGTTAGTGTAGTGTATCCTGCTCACAGTATTCAGCTAAAACTACAAGTTAGTGTAGTGAGACCTCTGCACAGTGTTCAGCTAAAGCTACAAGTTAGTGTAGTGAGACCTCTGCACAGTGTTCAGCTAAAACTACAAGTTAATGTAGTGCGTTATGCGCACAGTGTTCAGCTAAAACTACAAGTTAGTGTAGTGAGACCTCTGCACAGTGTTCAGCTAAAGCTACAAGTTAGTGTAGTGCATCCTGCTCACAGTCTTCAGCTAAAACTACAAGTTAGTGTAGTGAGACCTCTGCACAGTGTTCAGCTAAAACTACAAGTTAGTGTAGTGAGACATCTGCACAGTGTTCAGCTAATGCTAAAAGTTAGTGTAGTGCATCCTGCTCACAGTGTCCAGCTAAAACTACAAGTTAGTGTAGTGAGACCTCTGCACAGTGTTCAGCTAAAGCTACAAGTTAGTGTAGTGCGTCCTGCTCACAGTGTTCAGTTAAAACTACAAGTTAGTGTAGTGTGACCTCTGCACAGTGTTCAGCTAAAGCTACAAGTTAGTGTACTGAGAACTCTGCACAGTGTTCAGCTAAAGCTACAAGTTAGTGTAGTGCATCCTGCTCACAGTGTCCAGCTAAAACTACAAATTAATGTAATGAGACCTCTGCACAGTGTTCAGCTAAAGCTTCAAGTTAGTGTAATGCATCCTGCTCACAGTGTTCAGCTAAAACTACAAGTTAGTGTAGTGAGACCTCTGCACAGTGTTCAGCTAAAGCTACAAGTTAGTGTAGTGCATCCTGCTCACAGTCTTCGGCTAAAACTACAAGTTAGTGTAGTGAGACCTCTGCACAGTGTTCAGCTAAAACTACAAGTTAGTGTAGTGAGACCTCTGCACAGTGTTCAGCTAATGCTACAAGTTAGTGTAGTGCGTCCTGCTCACAGTGTTATGCTAAAACTAAAACTTAGTGTAGTGCGACCTCTGCACAGTGTTCAGCTAAAGCTACAAGTTAGTGTAGAGCGTCCTGCTCACAGTCTTCAGCTAAAACTACAAGTTAGTGTAGTGAGACCTCTGCACAGTGTTCAGCTAAAACTACAAGTTAGTGTAGTGCATCCTGCTCACAGTGTCCAGCTAAAACTACAATTTAGTGTAATGAGACCTCTGCACAGTGTTCAGCTAAAGCTACAAGTTAGTGTAGTGAGACCTCTGCACAGTGTTCAGCTAAAGTTACAAGTTAGTGTAGTGTGTCCTGCTCACAGTGTTCAGCTAAAACTACAAGTTAGTGTAGTGAGACCTCTGCACAGTGTTCAGCTAAAGCTAAAAGTTAGTGTAGTGCGTCCTGCTCACAGTGTTCAGCTAAAGCTACAAGTGAGTGTAGTGCGACCTCTGCACAGTGTTCAGCTAAAGCTACAAGTTAGTATAGTGAGACCTCTGCACAGTGTTCAGCTAAAGTTACAAGTTAGTGTAGTGCATCCTGCTCACAGTGTTCAGCTAAAACGACAAGTTAGTATAGTGAGACCTCTGCACAGTGTTCAGCTAAAGCTACAAGTTAGTGTAGTGCATCCTGCTCACAGTGTTCAGCTAAAACTACAAGTTAATGTAGTGAGACCTCTGCACAGTGTTCAGCAAAAGCTACAAGTTAGTGTAGTGCGTCCTGCTCACAGTGTTCAGCTAAAACTACAAGTTAGTGTAGTTAGACCTCTGCACAGTGTTCAGCTAAAGCTACAAGTTAGTGTAGTGAGACCTCTGCACAGTGTTCAGCTAAAACTAAAAGTTAGTGTAGTGAGACCTCTGCACAGTGTTCAGCTAATGCTACAAGTTAGTGTAGTGCGTCCTGCTCACAGTGTTCAACTAAAACTAAAACTTAGTGTAGTGCGACCTCTGCACAGTGTTCAGCTAAAGCTACAAGTTAGTGTAGTGAGACCTCTGCACAATGTTCAGCTAAAGCTACAAGTTAGTGTAGTGCGTCCTGCTCACAGTGTTCAGTTAAAACTACAAGTTAGTGTAGTGTGACCTCTGCACAGTGTTCAGCTAAAGCTACAAGTTAGTGTACTGAGAACTCTGCACCGTGTTCAGCTAAAGCTACAAGTTAGTGTAGTGCATCCTGCTCACAGTGTCCAGCTAAAACTACAAGTTAGTGTAATGAGACCTCAGCACAATGTTCAGCTAAAGCTACAAGTTAGTGTAATGCATCCTGCTCACAGTGTTCAGCTAAAACTACAAGTTAGTGTAGTGAGACCTCTGCACAGTGTTCAGCTAAAGCTACAAGTTAGTGTAGTGAGACCTCTGCACAGTGTTCAGCTAAAGCTACAAGTTAGTGTAGTGTGTCCTGCTCACAGTGTTCAGCTAAAACTACAAGTTAGTGTAGTGAGACCTCTGCACAGTGTTCAGCTAAAGCTACAAGTTAGTGTAGTGCGTCCTGCTCACAGTGTTCAGCTAAAGCTACAAGTGAGTGTAGTGCGACCTCTGCACAGTGTTCAGCTAAAGCTACAAGTTAGTATAGTGAGACCTCTGCACAGTGTTCAGCTAAAGCTACAAGTTAGTGTAGTGCATCCTGCTCACAGTGTTCAGCTAAAACTACAAGTTAGTATAGTGAGACCTCTGCACAGTGTTCAGTTAAAGCTACAAGTTAGTGTAGTGCGTCCTGCTCACAGTGTTCAGCTAAAACCACAAGTTAGTGTAGTGAGACCTCTGCACAGTGTTCAGCTAAAGCTACAAGTTAGTGTAGTGCGTCCTGCTCACAGTGTTCAGCTAAAACTAAAAGTTAGAGTAGTGCGACCTCTGCACAGTGTTCATCTAAAGCTACAAGTTAGTGTAGTGAGACCTCTGCACAGTGTTCAGCTAAAGCTAAAAGTTAGTGTAGTGCATCCTGCTCACAGTGTTCAGCTAAAGCTAAAAGTTAGTGTAGTGCGACCTCTGCACAGTGTTCAGCTAAAGCTACAAGTTAGTGTACTGAGAACTCTGCACCGTGTTCAGCTAAAGCTACAAGTTAGTGTAGTGCATCCTGCTCACAGTGTCCAGCTAAAACTACAAGTTAGTGTAATGAGACCTCAGCACAATGTTCAGCTAAAGCTACAAGTTAGTGTAATGCATCCTGCTCACAGTGTTCAGCTAAAACTACAAGTTAGTGTAGTGAGACCTCTGCACAGTGTTCAGCTAAAGCTACAAGTTAGTGTAGTGAGACCTCTGCACAGTGTTCAGCTAAAGCTACAAGTTAGTGTAGTGTGTCCTGCTCACAGTGTTCAGCTAAAACTACAAGTTAGTGTAGTGAGACCTCTGCACAGTGTTCAGCTAAAGCTACAAGTTAGTGTAGTGCGTCCTGCTCACAGTGTTCAGCTAAAGCTACAAGTGAGTGTAGTGCGACCTCTGCACAGTGTTCAGCTAAAGCTACAAGTTAGTATAGTGAGACCTCTGCACAGTGTTCAGCTAAAGCTACAAGTTAGTGTAGTGCATCCTGCTCACAGTGTTCAGCTAAAACTACAAGTTAGTATAGTGAGACCTCTGCACAGTGTTCAGTTAAAGCTACAAGTTAGTGTAGTGCGTCCTGCTCACAGTGTTCAGCTAAAACCACAAGTTAGTGTAGTGAGACCTCTGCACAGTGTTCAGCTAAAGCTACAAGTTAGTGTAGTGCGTCCTGCTCACAGTGTTCAGCTAAAACTAAAAGTTAGAGTAGTGCGACCTCTGCACAGTGTTCATCTAAAGCTACAAGTTAGTGTAGTGAGACCTCTGCACAGTGTTCCGCTAAAGCTAAAAGTTAGTGTAGTGCATCCTGCTCACAGTGTTCAGCTAAAGCTAAAAGTTAGTGTAGTGCGACCTCTGCACAGTGTTCAGCTAAAGCTACAAGTTAGTGTAGTGTGTCCTGCTCACAGTGTTCAGCAAAAAATAAAAGTTAGTTTAGTGAGACCTCTGCACAGTGTTCAGCTAAAGCTACAAGTTAGTGTAGGGAGACCTCTGCACAGTGTTCAGCTAAAGCTAAAAGTTAGTGTAGTGCGTCCTGCTCACAGTTTTCAGCTAAAACTACAAGTTAGTGTAGTGAGACCTCTGCACAGTGTTCAGCTAAAGCTACAAGTTAGTGTAGTGCGTCCTGCTCACAGTGTTCAGCTAAAGCTACAAGTGAGTGTAGTGCGACCTCTGCACAGTGTTCAGCTAAAGCTACAAGTTAGTATAGTGAGACCGCTGCACAGTGTTCAGCTAAAGCTACAAGTTAGTGTAGTGCATCCTGCTCACAGTGTTCAGCTAAAACGACAAGTTAGTATAGTGAGACCTCTGCACAGTGTTCAGCTAAAGCTACAAGTTAGTGTAGTGCGTCCTGCTCACAGTGTTCAGCTAAAACTACAAGTTAGTGTAGTGAGACCTCTGCACAGTGTTCAGCTAAAGCTACAAGTTAGTGTAGTGCGTCCTGCTCACAGTGTTCAGCTAAAACTAAAAGTTAGAGTAGTGCGACCTCTGCACAGTGTTCAGCTAAAGCTACAATTTAGTATAGTGAGACCTCTGCACAGTGTTCAGCTAAAGCTACAAGTTAGTGTAGTGCATCCTGCTCACAGTGTTCAGCTAAAATGAAAAGTTAGTAAAGTGAGACCTCTGCACAGTGTTCAGCTAAAGCTACAAGTTAGTGTAGTGCGACCTCTGCACAGTGTTCAGCTAAAGCTACAATTTAGTATAGTGAGACCTCTGCACAGTGTTCAGCTAAAGCTACAAGTTAGTGTAGTGCATCCTGCTCACAGTGTTCAGCTAAAACGACAAGTTAGTATAGTGAGACCTCTGCACAGTGTTCAGCTAAAGCTACAAGTTAGTGTAGTGCGTCCTGCTCACAGTGTTCAGCTAAAACTACAAGTTAATGTAGTGAGACCTCTGCACAGTGTTCAGCAAAAGCTGCAAGTTAGTGTAGTGCGTCCTGCTCACAGTGTTCAGCTAAAACTACAAATTAGTGTAGTGAGACCTCTGCACAGTGTTCAGCTAAAGCTACAAGTTAGTGTACTAAGAACTCTGCACCGTGTTCAGGTAAAGCTACAAGTTAGTGTAGTGCATCCTGCTCACAGTGTCCAGCTAAAACTACAAGTTAGTGTAATGAGACCTCTGCACAGTGTTCAGCTAAAGCTTCAAGTTAGTGTAATGCATCCTGCTCACAGTGTTCAGCTAAAACTACAAGTTAGTGTAGTAAAACCTCTGCACAGTGTTCAGCTAAAGCTACAAGTTAGTGTAGTGCGTCCTGCTCACAGTTTTCAGCTAAAACTACAAGTTAGTGTAGTGATACCTCTGCACAGTGTTCAGCTAAAGCTACAAGTTAGTGTAGTGTGTCCTGCTCACAGTGTTCAGCAAAAAATAAAAGTTAGTTTAGTGAGACCTCTGCACAGTGTTCAGCTAAAGCTACAAGTTAGTGTAGTGAGACCTCTGCACAGTGTTCAGCTAAAGCTAAAAGTTAGTGTAGTGCGTCCTGCTCACAGTTTTCAGCTAAAACTACAAGTTAGTGTAGTGAGACCTCTGCACAGTGTTCAGCTAAAGCTACAATTTAGTGTAGTGCGTCCTGCTCACAGTGTACAGCTAAAGCTACAAGTGAGTGTAGTGCGACCTCTGCACAGTGTTCAGCTAAAGCTACAAGTTAGTGTAGTGAATCCTGCTCACAGTGTTCAGCTAAAACGACAAGTTAGTATAGTGAGACCTCTGCACAGTGTTCAGCTAAAGCTACAAGTTAGTGTAGTGCGTCCTGCTCACAGTGTTCAGCTAAAACTACAAGTTAGTGTAGTGATACCTCTGCACAGTGTTCAGCTAAAGCTACAAGTTAGTGTAGTGCGTCCTGCTCACAGTGTTCAGCTAAAGCTACAAGTGAGAGTAGTGCGACCTCTGCACAGTGTTCAGCTAAAGCTACAATTTAGTATAGTGAGACCTCTGCACAGTGTTCAGCTAAAGCTACAAGTTAGTGTAGTGCATCCTGCTCACAGTGTTCAGCTAAAATGAAAAGTTAGTAAAGTGAGACCTCTGCACAGTGTTCAGCTAAAGCTACAAGTTAGTGTAGTGCGTCCTGCTCACAGTGTTCAGCTAAAACTACAAGTTAGTGTAGTGAGAGCTCTGCACAGTGTTCAGCTAAAGCTACAAGTTAGTGTAGTGAGACCTCTGCACAGTGTTCAGCTAAAGCTAAAAGTTAGTGTAGTGCATCCTGCTCACAGTGTTCAGCTAAAACTAAAAGTTAGTGTAGTGCGACGTCTGCACAGTGTTCAGCTAAAGCTACAAGTTAGTGTAGTGTGTCCTGCTCACAGTGTTCAGCAAAAAATAAAAGTTAGTTTAGTGAGACCTCTGCACAGTGTTCAGCTAAAGCTACAAGTTAGTGTAGTGAGACCTCTGCACAGTGTTCATCTAAAGCTAAAAGTTAGTGTAGTGCGTCCTGCTCACAGTGTTCAGCTAAAACTACAAGTTAGTGTAGTTAGACCTCTGCACAGTGTTCAGCTAAAGCTACAAGTTAGTGTAGTGAGACCTCTGCACAGTGTTCAGCTAATGCTACAAGTTAGTGTAGTGCGTCCTGCTCACAGTGTTCAACTAAAACTAAAACTTAGTGTAGTGCGACCTCTGCACAGTGTTCAGCTAAAGCTACAAGTTAGTGTAGTGAGACCTCTGCACAGTGTTCAGCTAAAGCTACAAGTTAGTGTGGTGCGTCCTGCTCACAGTGTTCAGTTAAAACTACAAGTTAGTGTAGTGTGACCTCTGCACAGTGTTCAGCTAAAGCTACAAGTTAGTGTACTGAGAACTCTGCACCGTGTTCAGCTAATGCTACAAGTTAGTGTAGTGCATCCTGCTCACAGTGTCCAGCTAAAACTACAAGTTAGTGTAATGAGACCTCTGCACAGTGTTCAGCTAAAGATACAAGTTAGTGTAATGCATCCTGCTCACAGTGTTCAGCTAAAACTACAAGTTAGTGTAGTGAGACCTCTGCACAGTGTTCAGCTAAAGCTACAAGTTAGTGTAGTGAGACCTCTGCACAGTGTTCAGCTAAAGCTACAAGTTAGTGTAGTGTGTCCTGCTCACAGTGTTCAGCTAAAACTACAAGTTAGTGTAGTGAGACCTCTGCACAGTGTTCAGCTAAAGCTACAAGTTAGTGTTGTGCGTCCTGCTCACAGTGTTCAGCTAAAGCTACAAGTGAGTGTAGTGCGACCTCTGCACAGTGTTCAGCTAAAGCTACAAGTTAGTATTGTGAGACCTCTGCACAGTGTTCAGCTAAAGCTACAAGTTAGTGTAGTGCATCCTGCTCACAGTGTTGAGCTAAAAATACAAGTTAGTATAGTGAGACCTCTGCACAGTGTTCAGCTAAAGCAACAAGTTAGTGTAGTGCGTCCTGCTCACAGTGTTCAGCTAAAACTACAAGTTAGTGTAGTGAGACCTCTGCACAGTGTTCAGCTAAAGCTACAAGTTAGTGTAGTGCGTCCTGCTCACAGTGTTCAGCTAAAACTAAAAGTTAGAGTAGTGCGACCTCTGCACAGTGTTCATCTAAAGCTACAAGTTAGTGTAGTGAGACCTCTGCACAGTGTTCAGCTAAAGATACAAGTTAGTGTAATGCATCCTGCTCACAGTGTTCAGCTAAAACTACAAGTTAGTGTAGTGAGACCTCTGCACAGTGTTCAGCTAAAGCTACAAGTTAGTGTAGTGAGACCTCTGCACAGTGTTCAGCTAAAGCTACAAGTTAGTGTAGTGTGTCCTGCTCACAGTGTTCAGCTAAAACTACAAGTTAGTGTAGTGAGACCTCTGCACAGTGTTCAGCTAAAGCTACAAGTTAGTGTTGTGCGTCCTGCTCACAGTGTTCAGCTAAAGCTACAAGTGAGTGTAGTGCGACCTCTGCACAGTGTTCAGCTAAAGCTACAAGTTAGTATTGTGAGACCTCTGCACAGTGTTCAGCTAAAGCTACAAGTTAGTGTAGTGCATCCTGCTCACAGTGTTCAGCTAAAACTACAAGTTAGTATAGTGAGACCTCTGCACAGTGTTCAGCTAAAGCTACAAGTTAGTGTAGTGCGTCCTGCTCACAGTGTTCAGCTAAAACTACAAGTTAGTGTAGTGAGACCTCTGCACAGTGTTCAGCTAAAGCTACAAGTTAGTGTAGTGCGTCCTGCTCACAGTGTTCAGCTAAAACTAAAAGTTAGAGTAGTGCGACCTCTGCACAGTGTTCATCTAAAGCTACAAGTTAGTGTAGTGAGACCTCTGCACAGTGTTCAGCTAAAGCTAAAAGTTAGTGTAGTGCATCCTGCTCACAGTGTTCAGCTAAAACTAAAAGTTAGTGTAGTGCGACCTCTGCACAGTGTTCAGCTAAAGCTACAAGTTAGTGTAGTGTGACCTGCTCACAGTGTTCAGCAAAAAATAAAAGTTAGTTTAGTGAGACCTCTGCACAGTGTTCAGCTAAAGCTACAAGTTAGTGTAGTGAGACCTCTGCACAGTGTTCAGCTAAAGCTAAAAGTTAGTGTAGTGCGTCCTGCTCACAGTTTTCAGCTAAAACTACAAGTTAGTGTAGTGAGACCTCTGCACAGTGTTCAGCTAAAGCTACAAGTTAGTGTAGTGCGTCCTGCTCACAGTGTTCAGCTAAAGCTACAAGTGAGTGTAGTGCGACCTCTGCACAGTGTTCAGCTAAAGCTACAAGTTAGTATAGTGAGACCTCTGCACAGTGTTCAGCTAAAGCTACAAGTTAGTGTAGTGCATCCTGCTCACAGTGTTCAGCTAAAACGACAAGTTAGTATAGTGAGACCTCTGCACAGTGTTCAGCTAAAGCTACAAGTTAGTGTAGTGCGTCCTGCTCACAGTGTTCAGCTAAAACTACAAGTTAGTGTAGTGAGACCTCTGCACAGTGTTCAGCTAAAGCTACAAGTTAGTGTAGTGCGTCCTGCTAACAGTGTTCAGCTAAAACTACAAGTTAGTGTAGTGAGACCTCTGCACAGTGTTCAGCTAAAGCTATAAGTTAGTGTAGTGCGTCCTGCTCACAGTTTTCAGCTAAAACTACAAGTTAGTGTAGTGATACCTCTGCACAGTGTTCAGCAAAAGCTACAAGTTAGTGTAGTGCTTCCTGCTCACAGTGTTCAGCTAAAGCTACAAGTGAGTGTAGTCCGACCTCTGCACAGTGTTCAGCTAAAGCTACAAGTTAGTATAGTGAGACCTCTGAACAGTGTTCAGCTAAAGCTACAAGTTAGTGTAGTGCATCCTGCTCACAGTGTTCAGCTAAAACTACAAGTTAGTATAGTGAGACCTCTGCACAGTGTTCAGCTAAAGCTACAAGTTAGTGTAGTGCGTCCTGCTCACAGTGTTCAGCTAAAGCTACAAGTGAGTGTAGTGCGACCTCTGCACAGTGTTCAGCTAAAGCTACAATTTAGTATAGTGAGACCTTTGCACAGTGTTCAGCTAAAGCTACAAGTTAGTGTAGTGCATCCTGCTCACAGTGTTCAGCTAAAACGAAAAGTTAGTATAGTGAGACCTCTGCACAGTGTTCAGCTAAAGCGACAAGTTAGTGTAGTGCGTCCTGCTCACAGTGTTCAGCTAAAACTAAAACTTAGTGTAGTGAGACCTCTGCACAGTGTTCAGCTAAAGCTACAAGTTAGTGTAGTGCGTCCTGCTCACAGTGTTCAGCTAAAACTACAAGTTAGTGTAGTGAGACCTCTGCACAGTGTTCAGCTAAAGCTACAAGTTAGTGTAGTGCGTCCTGCTCACAGTGTTCAGCTAAAACTACAAGTTAGTGTAGTTAGACCTCTGCACAGTGTTCAGCTAAAGCTACAAGTTAGTGTAGTGAGACCTCTGCACAGTGTTCAGCTAAAACTACAAGTTAGTGTAGTGAGACCTCTGCACAGTGTTCAGCTAAAGCTACAAGTTAGTGTAGTGCATCCTGCTCACAGTCTTCAGCTAAAACTACAAGGTAGTGTAGTGAGACCTCTGCACAGTGTTCATCTAAAACTACAAGTTAGTGTAGTGAGACCTCTGCACAGTGTTCAGCTAATGCTACAAGTTAGTGTAGTGCGTCCTGCTCACAGTGTTCAACTAAAACTAAAACTTAGTGTAGTGCGACCTCTGCACAGTGTTCAGCTAAAGCTACAAGTTAGTGTAGTGAGACCTCTGCACAGTGTTCAGCTAAAGCTACAAGTTAGTGTAGTGCGTCCTGCTCACAGTGTTCAGTTAAAACTACAAGTTAGTGTAGTGTGACCTCTGCACAGTGTTCAGCTAAAGCTACAAGTTAGTGTACTGAGAACTCTGCACCGTGTTCAGCTAAAGCTACAAGTTAGTGTAGTGCATCCTGCTCACAGTGTCCAGCTAAAACTACAAGTTAGTGTAATGAGACCTCTGCACAGTGTTCAGCTAAAGCTACAAGTTAGTGTAATGCATCGTGCTCACAGTGTTCAGCTAAAGCTACAAGTTAGTGTAGTGAGACCTCTGCACAGTGTTCAGCTAAAGCTACAAGTTAGTGTAGTGTGTCCTGCTCACAGTGTTTAGCTAAAACTACAAGTTAGTGTAGTGGGACCTCTGCACAGTGTTCAGCTAAAGCTGCAAGTTAGTGTAGTGCGTCCTGCTCACAGTTTTCAGCTAAAACTACAAGTTAGTGTAGTGAGACCTCTGCACAGTGTTCAGCTAAAGCTACAAGTTAGTGTAGTGCATCCTGCTCACAGTGTTCAGCTAAAGCTACAAGTGAGTGTAGTGAGACCTCTGCACAGTGTTCAGCTAAAGCTACAAGTTAATATAGTGAGACCTCTGCACAGTTTTCACCTAAAGCTACAAGTTAGTGTAGTGCATCCTGCTCACAGTGTTCAGCTAAAACTACAAGTTAGTATAGTGCGTCCTGCTCACAGTGTTCAGCTAAAGCTACAAGTTAGTGTAGTGCGTCCTGCTAACAGTGTTCAGCTAAAACTACAAGTTAGTGTAGTGAGACCTCTGCACAGTGTTCAGCTAAAGCTCCAAGTTAGTGTAGTGCATCCTGCTCACAGTGTTCAGCTAAAACTAAAAGTTAGAGTAGTGCGACCTCTGCACAGTGTTAATCTAAAGCTACAAGTTAGTGTAGTGAGACCTCTGCACAGTGTTCAGCTAAAGCTAAAAGTTAGTGTAGTATATCCTGCTCACAGTGTTCAGCTAAAACTAAAAGTTAGTGTAGTGAGACCTCTGCACAGTGTTCAGCTAAAGCTACAAGTTAGTGTAGTGCATCCTGCTCACAGTGTTCAGCTAAAACTACAAGTTAGTGTAGTGAGACCTCTGCACAGTGTTCAGCTAAAGCTTCAAGTTAGTGTAGTGCGTCCTTCTCACAGTGTTCAGCTAAAACTACAAGTTAGTGTAGTGAGACCTCTGCACAGTGTTCAGCTAAAGCTACAAGTTAGTGTAGTGCGTCCTGCTCACAGTGTTCAGCCAAAACTACAAGTTAGTGTAGTGAGACCTCTGCACAGTGTTCAGCTAAAGCTACAAGTTAGTGTAGTGAGACCTCTGCACAGTGTTCAGCTAAAGCTACAAGTTAGTGTAGTGCGTCCTGCTCACAGTGTTCAGCTAAAACTACAAGTTAGTGTAGTGAGACCTCTGCACAGTGTTCAGCTAAAGCTACAAGTTAGTGTAGTGAGACCTCTGCACAGTGTTCAGCTAAAGCTACAAGTTAGTGTAGTGCGTCCTGCTCACAGTGTTCAGCTAAAACTAAAAGTTAGTGTAGTGCGACCTCTGCACAGTGTTCAGCTAAAGCTACAAGTTAGTGTAGTGAGACCTCTGCACAGTGTTCATCTAAAGCTAAAAGTTAGTGTAGTGAGACCTCTGCACAGTGTTCAGCTAAAACTACAAGTTAGTGTAGTGCATCCTGCTCACAGTGTTCAGCTAAAACTACAAGTTATTGTAGTGAGACCTCTGCACGTTGTTCAGCTATAGCTACAAGTTAGTGTAATGCGTCCTGCTCACAGTGTTCAGCTAAAACTACAAGTTAGTGTAGTGAGACCTCTGCACAGTGTTCAGCTAAAGCTACAAGTTAGTGTAGTGCGTCCTGCTCACAGTGTTCAGCTAAAACTACAAGTTAGTGTAGTTAGACCTCTGCACAGTGTTCAGCTAAAGCTACAAGTTAGTGTATTGAGACCTCTGCACAGTGTTCAGCTAAAACTACAAGTTAGTGTAGTGAGACCTCTGCACAGTGTTCAGATATTGCTACAAGTTAGTGTAGTGCGTCCTGCTCACAGTGTTCAACTAAAACTAAAACTTAGTGTAGTGCGACCTCTGCACAGTGTTCAGCTAAAGCTACAAGTTAGTGTAGTGAGACCTCTGCACAGTGTTCAGCTAAAGCTACAAGTTAGTGTAGTGCGTCCTGCTCACAGTATTCAGTTAAAACTACAAGTTAGTGTAGTGTGACCTCTGCACAGTGTTCAGCTAAAGCTACAAGTTAGTGTACTGAGAACTCTGCACCGTGTTCAGCTAAAGCTACAAGTTAGTGTAGTGCATTCTGCTCACAGTATCCAGCCAAAACTACAAGTTAGTGTAATGAGACCTCTGCACAGTGTTCAGCTAAAGCTACAAGTTAGTGTAATGCATCCTGCTCACAGTGTTCAGCTAAAACTACAAGTTAGTGTGGTGAGACCTCTGCACAATGTTCAGCTAAAGCTACAAGTTAGTGTAGTGAGACCTCTGCACAGTGTTCAGCTAAAGCTACAAGTTAGTGTAGTGTGTCCTGCTCACAGTGTTCAGCTAAAACTACAAGTTAGTGTAGTGAGACCTCTGCACAGTGTTCAGCTAAAGCTACAAGTTAGTGTAGTGCGTCCTGCTCACAGTTTTCAGCTAAAACTACAAGTTAGTGTAGTGAGACCTCTGCACAGTGTTCAGCTAAAGCTACAAGTTAGTGTAGTGCGTCCTGCTCACAGTGTTCAGCTAAAGCTACAAGTGAGTGTAGTGCGACCTCTGCACAGTGTTCAGCTAAAGCTACAAGTTAGTATAGTGAGACCTCTGCACAGTGTTCAGCTAAAGCTACAAGTTAGTGTAGTGCATCCTGCTCACAGTGTTCAGCTAAAACTACAAGTTAGTATAGTGAGACCTCTGCACAGTGTTCAGCTAAAGCTACAAGTTAGTGTAGTGCATCCTGCTCACAGTGTTCAGCTAAAACTACAAGTTAGTGTAGTGAGACCTCTGCACAGTGTTCAGCTAAAGCTACAAGTTAGTGTAGTGCGTCCTGCTCACAGTGTTCAGCTAAAACTAAAAGTTAGAGTAGTGCGACCTCTGCACAGTGTTCATCTAAAGCTACAAGTTAGTGTAGTGAGACCTCTGCACAGTGTTCAGCTAAAGCTAAAAGTTAGTGTAGTGCATCCTGCTCACAGTGTTCAGCTAAAACTAAAAGTTAGTGTAGTGCGACCTCTGCACAGTGTTCAGCTAAAGCTACAAGTTAGTGTAGTGTGTCCTGCTCACAGTGTTCAGCAAAAAATAAAAGTTAGTTTAGTTAGACCTCTGCACAGTGTTCAGCTAAAGCTACAAGTTAGTGTAGTGACACCTCTGCACAGTGTTCAGCTAAAGCTAAAAGTTAGTGTAGTGCGTCCTGTTCACAGTTTTCAGCTAAAACTACAAGTTAGTGTAGTGAGACCTCTGCACAGTGTTCAGCTAAAGCTACAAGTTAGTGTAGTGCGTCCTGCTCACAGTTTTCAGCTAAAACTACAAGTTAGTGTAGTGAGACCTCTGCACAGTGTTCAGCTAAAGCTACTAGTTAGTGTAGTGCGTCCTGCTCACAGTGTTCAGCTAAAGCTACAAGTGAGTGTAGTGCGACCTCTGCACAGTGTTTAGCTAAAGCTACAAGTTAGTATAGTGAGACCTCTGCACAGTGTTCAGCTAAAGCTACAAGTTAGTGTAGTGCATCCTGCTCACAGTGTTCAGCTAAAACTACAAGTTAGTATAGTGAGACCTCTGCACAGTGTTCAGCTAAAGCTACAAGTTAGTGTAGTGCGTCCTGCTCACAGTGTTCAGCTAAAACTACAAGTTAGTGTAGTGAGACCTCTGCACAGTGTTCAGCTAAAGCTACAAGTTAGTGTAGTGCGACCTCTGCACAGTGTTCAGCTAAAGCTAAAAGTTAGTGTAGTGCATCCTGCTCACAGTGTTCAGCTAAAACTAAAAGTTAGTTTAGTGCGACCTCTGCACAGTGTTCAGCTAAAGCTACAAGTTAGTGTAGTGTGTCCTGCTCACAGTGTTCAGCAAAAAATAAAAGTTAGTTTAGTGAGACCTCTGCACAGTGTTCAGCTAAAGCTACAAGTTAGTGTAGTGAGACCTCTGCACAGTGTTCAGCTAAAGCTACAAGTTAGTGTAGTGCATCCTGCTCACAGTGTTCAGCTAAAATGACAAGTAAGTATAGTGAGACCTCTGCACAGTGTTCAGCTAAAGCTACAAGTTAGTGTAGTGCGTCCTGCTCACAGTGTTCAGCTAAAAATACAAGTTAGTGTAGTGAGACCTCTGCACAGTGTTCAGCTAAAGCTACAAGTTAGTGTAGTGCGTCCTGCTCACAGTGTTCAGCTAAAACTACAAGTTAGTGTAGTGAGACCTCTGCACAGTGTTCAGCTAAAGCTACAAGTTTGTGTACTAAGAACTCTGCACCGTGTTCAGCTAAAGCTACAAGATAGTGTAGTGCATCCTGCTCACAGTGTCCAGCTAAAACTACAAGTTAGTGTAATGAGACCTCTGCACAGTGTTCAGCTAAAGCTTCAAGTTAGTGTAATGCATCCTGCTCACAGTGTTCAGCTAAAACTACAAGTTAGTGTAGTGAGACCTCTGCACAGTCTTCAGCTAAAGCTACAAGTTAGTGTAGTGCGTCCTGCTCACAGTTTTCAGCTAAAACTACAAGTTAGTGTAGTGATACCTCTGCACAGTGTTCAGCTAAAGCTACAAGTTAGTGTAGTGCGTCCTGCTCACAGTGTTCAGCTAAAGCTACAAGTGAGTGTAGTGCGACCTCTGCACAGTGTTCAGCTAAAGCTACAATTTAGTGTAGTGAGACCTCTGCACAGTGCTCAGCTAAAGCTTCAAGTTAGTGTAGTGCGTCCTGCTCACAGTGTTCAGCTAAAACTACAAGTTAGTGTAGTGAGACCTCTGCACAGTTTTCAGCTAAATCTACAAGTTAGTGTAGTGAGACCTCTGCACAGTGTTTAGCTAAAACTACAAGTTAGTGTAGTGCGTCCTTCTCACAGTGTTCAGCTAAAACTACGAATTAGTGTAGTGTGACCTCTGCATAGTGTTCTGCTAAAGCTACAAGTTAGTGTAGTGCATCCTGCTCACAGTCTTCAGCTCAAACTACAAGTTAGTGTAGTGAGACCTCTGCACAGTATTCAGCTAAAACTACAAGTTAGTGTAGTGAGACCTCTGCACAGTGTTCAGCTAAAGCTACAAATTAGTGTAGTGCGTCCTGCTCACAGTGTTCAGCTAAAACTACAAGTTAGTGTAGTGCGACCTCTGCACATTGTTCAGCTAACGTTACAAGTTAGTGTCGTGAGACCTCTGCACAGTGTTCAGCTAAAGCTACAAGTTAGTGTATTGCGTCCTGCTCACAGTGTTCAGCTAAAACTACAAGTTAGTGTAGTGAGACCTCTGCACAGTGTTCAGCTAAAGCTACAAGTTAGTGTAGTGCGTCCTGCTCACAGTGTTCAGCTAAAGCTACAAGTTAGTGTAGTGCGACCTCTGCACAGTGTTCAGCTAAAGCTACAAGTTAGTGTAGTGAGACCTCTGCACAGTGTTCAGCTAAAGCTACAATTTAGTGTACTGCGTCCTGCTCACAGTGTTCAGCTAAAATTACAAGTTAGTGTAGTGCGACCGCTGCACAGTGTTCAGCTAAAGCTACAAGTTAGTGTAGTGCATCCTGCTCACAGTGTTCAGCTAAAACTACAAGTTAGTGTAGTGCGACCTCTGCACAGTGTCCAGCTAAAGCTACAAGTTAGTGTAGTGCGTCCTCCCCACAGTGTTCAGCTAAAACTACAAGTTAGTGTAGTGAGACCTCTGCACAGTGTTCAGCTAAATCTACAAGTTAGTGTAGTGAGACCTCTGCACAGTGTTCCGCTAAAACTTCAAGTTAGTGTAGTGCGTCCTGCTCACAGTAATCAGCTAAAACTACAAGTTAGTGTAGTGAGACCTCTGCATAGTGTTCTTCTAAAGCTACAAGTTAGTGTAATGCATCCTGCTCACAGTGTTCAGCTAAATCTACAAGTTAGTGTAGTGAGACCTCTGCACAGTGTTCAGCTAAAGCTACAAGTTAGTGTAGTGCGTTCTGCTCACAGTGTTCAGCTAAAGCTACAAGTTAGTGTAGTGAGACCTCTACACAGTGTTCAGCTAAAGCTACAAGTTAGTGTAGTGCATTCTGCTCACAGTTTTCAGCTAAAACTACAAGTTAGTGTAGTGAGACCTCTTCACAATGTTCAGCTAAAGCTACAAGTTAGTGTAGTGTGTCCTGCTCACAGTGTTTAGCTAAAGCTATAAGTGTAGTGCGACCTCTGCACAGTGTTCAGCTAAAGCTACAAGTTAGTTTAGTGAGACCTCTGCACAGTGTTCAGCTAAAGCTACAAGTTAGTGTAGTGCATTCTGTTCACAGTTTTTAGCTAAAACTACAAGTTAGTGTAGTGAGAGCTCTTCACAATGTTCAGCTAAAGCTACAAGTTAGTGTAGTGCGTCCTGCTCACAGTGTTCAGCTAAAACTACAAGTTATTGTAGTGAGACCTCTGCACAGTGTTCAGCTAAAGCTACAAGTTAGTGTAGTGCATCCTACTCACAGTTTTCTGCTAAAACTACAAGTCAGTGTAGTGAGACCTCTTCACAATGTTCAGCTAAAGCTACAAGTTAGTGTAATGAGACCTCTGCACAGTTTTCAGCTAAATCTACAAGTTAGTGTAGTGAGACCTCTGCACAGTGTTTAGCTAAAACTACAAGTTAGTGTAGTGCGTCCTTCTCACAGTGTTCAGCTAAAACTACGAATTAGTGTAGTGTGACCTCTGCATAGTGTTCTGCTAAAGCTACAAGTTAGTGTAGTGCATCCTGCTCACAGTCTTCAGCTCAAACTACAAGTTAGTGTAGTGAGACCTCTGCACAGTATTCAGCTAAAACTACAAGTTAGTGTAGTGAGACCTCTGCACAGTGTTCAGCTAAAGCTACAAATTAGTGTAGTGCGTCCTGCTCACAGTGTTCAGCTAAAACTACAAGTTAGTGTAGTGCGACCTCTGCACATTGTTCAGCTAACGCTACAAGTTAGTGTCGTGAGACCTCTGCACAGTGTTCAGCTAAAGCTACAAGTTAGTGTATTGTGTCCTGCTCACAGTGTTCAGCTAAAACTACAAGTTAGTGTAGTGAGACCTCTGCACAGTGTTCAGCTAAAGCTACAAGTTAGTGTAGTGCGTCCTGCTCACAGTGTTCAGCTAAAGCTACAAGTTAGTGTAGTGCGACCTCTGCACAGTGTTCAGCTAAAGCTACAAGTTAGTGTAGTGAGACCTCTGCACAGTGTTCAGCTAAAGCTACAATTTAGTGTAGTGCGTCCTGCTCACAGTGTTCAGCTAAAACTACAAGTTAGTGTAGTGCGACCGCTGCACAGTGTCCAGCTAAAGCTACAAGTTAGTGTAGTGCGTCCTGCCCACAGTGTTCAGCTAAAACTACAAGTTAGTGTAGTGAGACCTCTGCACAGTGTTCAGCTAAAGCTACAAGTTAGTGTAGTGCGTCCTGCTCACAGTGTTCAGCTAAAACTACAAGTTAGTGTAGTGCGACCTCTGCACAGTGTTCAGCTAAAGCTACAAGTTCGTGTAGTGCGTCCTGCCCACAGTGTTCAGCTAAAACTACAAGTTAGTGTAGTGAGACCTCTGCACAGTGTTCAGCTAAATCTACAAGTTAGTGTAGTGAGACCTCTGCACAGTGTTCCGCTAAAACTTCAAGTTAGTGTAGTGCGTCCTGCTCACAGTAATCAGCTAAAACTACAAGTTAGTGTAGTGAGACCTCTGCATAGTGTTCTTCTAAAGCTACAAGTTAATGTAGTGCATCCTGCTCACAGTGTTCAGCTAAATCTACAAGTTAGTGTAGTGAGACCTCTGCACAGTGTTCAGCTAAAGCTACAAGTTAGTGTAGTGCGTTCTGCTCACAGTGTTCAGTTAGTGTAGTGAGACCTCTACACAGTGTTCAGCTAAAGCTACAAGTTAGTGTAGTGCATTCTGCTCACAGTTTTCAGATAAAACTACAAGTTAGTGTAGTGAGACCTCTTCACAATGTTCAGCTAAAGCTACAAGTTAGTGTAGTGTGTCCTGCTCACAGTGTTTAGCTAAAGCTATAAGTTAGTGTAGTGCGACCTCTGCACAGTGTTCAGCTAAAGCTACAAGTTAGTTTAGTGAGACCTCTGCACAGTGTTCAGCTAAAGCTACAAGTTAGTGTAGTGCATTCTGCTCACAGTTTTCAGCTAAAACTACAAGTTAGTGTAGTGAGACCTCTTCACAATGTTCAGCTAAAGCTACAAGTTAGTGTAGTGCGTCCTGCTCACAGTGTTCAGCTAAAACTACAAGTTATTGTAGTGAGACCTCTGCACAGTTTTCAGCTAAAGCTACAAGTTAGTGTAGTGCATCCTACTCACAGTTTTCAGCTAAAACTACAAGTTAGTGTAGTGAGACCTCTTCACAATGTTCAGCTAAAGCTACAAGTTAGTGTAGTGTGTCCTGCTCACAGTGTTTAGCTAAAGCTACAAGTTAGTGTAGTGCAACCTCTGCACAGTGTTCAGCTAAAGCTACAAGTTAGTGTAGTGAGACCTCTGCACAGTGTTCAGCTAAAGCTACAAGTTAGTGTAGTGCGTCCTGCTCACAGTGTTCACCTAAAACTACATGTTAGTGTAGTACGTCCTCCTCACAGTGTTCAGCTATACCTACAAGGTTTTTTTTTGTGAGCTCTGCACAGTGTTCAGCTAAATCTACCTGTAGAAGGTTGGTGGTGTTTTCCTGATCCTATCACTACTGCAGGCAGCTAAATAAACTACAAGTTAGTTTTTGGCGAGCTCTGCACAGTGTTCAGCTAAAGCTACCTGTAGAAGGTTGGTGGTGTTTTCCTGATCCTATCACTACCACAGGCAGCTAAATAAGCTACAAGTTAGTTTTTGGCGAGCTCTTCACAGTGTTCAGCTAAAGCTACCTGTAAAAGGTTGGTGTTGTTATATATAGATCTATATATATATATATAGATCTATATATATATATAGATCTATATATATATAGATATATATATATCTATATATATCTATATATATAGATATATATATATATATCTATATATATCTATAGATATATACATATATCTATATAGATAGATATATCTATCTATATAGATAGATATATATATATCTATCTATATATATATAGATATATATATATATATATATCTATATATATATAGATAGATATATATATCTATCTATCTATCTATATATATCCCAGCGTAGTGCAGCTATAGGCCATTAGTATGTCTGGAAGACCAACAAGGAGAGGCAGACAGTCACAAGCCAATAAAAGAGGGCAAGCAGGCTCTGTGTCTAGTGCTGGTCATGGAGATGGTGCATTCTCATCAGCACGTGGCCATGGGACACGCTTGGCCTTTTTTTCGGCAGCTGGCTGTGTTGAGCCGCAACATGCGGAAGACTTGGTCGAGTGGATGACCAAGCCGTCCTCATCCTCCTCATCCTCTCTCACCCATGCTCAGGGTATTTTGTCAGGCAAAGCATCGGCCTCTTCCCTCAGCTCAATGTCATCAGTGACTCCTTCCCTAGCCCCACCATATCCTCCTGAGGAGTCCCTCGAACTGTTTGACCACAGTGTTGGGTACATGCTCCAGGAGGATGCCCAGCATTTGGAAGGCTCTGATGATGATACTGAGCTAGATGAAGGCAGTAACGTGAGCACGGACAGAGGGGGTGCCCAAGAAGGACAGCTATCTGGCAGTCATGCTCCCCCTGTTGCAGCATACTGCCAGGTTTGCTCCAGTGATGAGGAGGGAAGGGATGATGAGGTCACTGACTCAACGTGGGTGCCTGATAGGAGAGAGGAGGAGGAGGAGGAGGAGGCAGCACATCACCAACAAGGCAGGATGCCCTCCAGGGGCCAGCCTAAGGGCAGCACACTGACTGCATCACACATCAAAGCTCCGCATGTGCAGGGTGCTGCAGTCTCTGCGCGTTATTCAAAAAGTTCTTTGGTGTTGGCCTTTTTTGAGACGAGTGCATCAGATCGCACTGCTGCTATTTGCAACATATGTCTCAAGCGTATCTCGCGTGGCCAAAACATGTCCCGCTTGGGTACCACATGCTTGACCAGACATATGTTGACCTGCCATGCAGTTCGTTGGCAAGCGTATCTAAAAGAACCACACCAAAGAACAAAGAGGACCTCCCCTTGCTCCTCATCAGCTGAGATCTCCAACCCCACTATACCTTCAGTCCTCTCTGAGACCTGCACTGAGAGGAATGAAGGTGTAGAATTAGATGTGTCACAGCTAAGTACTTGTGGGCAATCTGCTTTCGGTACACCAACGTCAGATTGTACCAGGCAAATTTCCCTGCCCCAGCTGCTGCACTGCCGAAAGAAGTTTGCTCCCAGCCATCCACATGCCCAGTGGTTGAATGCTAGCTTTGCAAAATTGCTAGCACTTCAACTGCTGCCTTTTCAGTTGGTAGACTCTGCCCCCTTCCATGAGTTTGTGGAATGTGCGGTTCCTCAGTGGCAGGTACCCAAATGCCACTTTTTCTCACGGAAGGCAATTCCGGCACTCTACCGGCATGTGGAAGGCAATGTCCATGCATCGCTGGACATGGCGGTCAGTGGTAAGGTGCATATTACCGCTGACTCATGGTCCAGCAGGCATGAACAGGGACGTTACCTAAGTTTCACGGCGCATTGGGTGACTCTGCTGGCAGCTGGGAAGGATGCAGGACAAGGTGCAGTAGTGTTGGAGGTTGTTCCGCCACCACGCCTCCAAAATGCCACTACTAATGATTGTGACACACCTCCCTCCTCCACCCCCTCCTCTTCTTCTTCTTCCATGGCCTCTTCCTGTGCTTTGTCCTCGGAACCAGCAGTGCCCCGTAGGCGTTCAAGGGGCTACGCATGTACGCAGGCCAAAAGATTCCATGCGGTGCTTGAGCTGGTGTGCTTGGGGGACAGGAGCCACACTGGGGCAGAGGTTCTGTCAGCTCTGCAGGGGCAGGTTCAGAGGTGGTTGACGCAATGCCAACTTAAGGCAGGAATGGTGGTTTGTGACAATGGCCGGGCTTACAGGATGTCCTGAGGCAGGCCAGGAAAGTCTGTGTGCATTTCCGCCGGGCATATAATGCCAGTGCTTGGCTGGCCGACCTCCAAAAGGAGTTTAACCTGCCCAAGAACCGCCTAATCTGTGACATGCCCACTAGGTTGAACTCAACGTTGTCCATGCTGCAGCGGCTGCACATGCAGCAGAGGGCCATCAATGAGTACCTGTGCGACTATGGCACCAGGACAGGGTCAGGGGAGCTTGTTTTTTTTCCCCACGCCAGTGGGCCATGATCAGGGATGCATGCACTGTCCGGTCACCATTTGAGGAGGCCACGAGGATGGTAAGCAGTGACAGTGCATGCATCAGTGACACTGTACCTCTTGTCCACCTGTTGGAGCACACGCTGCATGGAATAATGGACAGGGCATATGAGACAGAACAGAACAGTGCCCGCTGATCACACAGGAAGAGGACAAGGAGGAGGAGGAGGATTGTGTCAGTATGGAGGTGGAGCCTTGCACTCAGCATCAGCAGCAGTCTTTAAGGGATGAGTCCCAAGAAACACATGGACTTCTACGTGGCTGGGAGGAGGTGGCTGTGGACCATGTCATCCTTAGTGACCCAGAGGACTCCGGACCAAATGCCTCAGCAAACCTACGCTGCATGGCCTCCCTGATCCTGCAAAGCCTGCAGAAGGATCCTCGGATCCTCGAAGGATCCTTGCTGAGTGACTATCCTGAGTAATTATCCTCTTCCTCCTCAATGATCACGCTGATAGCTTGTAAGAACATTTTTGGTTCTGGGCGCCATCACCAGTGCCTAAGGCCCAATTTTTCAGCCCCTGTTTAACAGGGGCGTGTAATTACAATTTTTGATGCAATACTTTGCAGCAGGGCTCGTTCCTGCGCTCCAACTAGAGTATCTGTGAGGGGTTGCAGTGTTGTGGCACCAGCACCAGTGCCTAAGGCCTAATTTTTCAGCCCCTGCTTAACAGGGGCATGTAATTACAATTTTTGATGCAATACTTTGCAGCAGGGCTCGTTCCTGCATTCCAACTAGAGTTTCTGTGAGGGGTTGCAGTGTTGTGGCACCAGCACCAGTGCCTAAGGCCCAATTTTTCAGCCCCTGTTCAATAGGGGCATGTAATCACAATTCTTGATCTAATATTTCACAGCAGGGCCCGTTTCTGTGCCCACCAAGAGTGAGTGAGGACTTACAGTGTTGTGGCACCAGCACCACCACCAAAGGCCCAATTTTTCAGCCCCTGTTCAACAGGGGCATGTAATTACAATTCTTGATCTAATATTTCACAGCAGGGCCCATTTCTGCGCCCACCAAGAGCGAGTGAGGACTTACAGTGTTGTGGCACCAGCACCACCACCACCACCACCAAAGGCCCAATTTTTCTGCCCCTGTTCAACAGGGCATGTAATTACAATTCTTGATCTAATATTTCATAGCAGGGCCCTGTGAGGGCTTACAGTGTTGTGGCCACATTTCTGTTGAGTATATAGGGCAGGCCCCTACTTTCAAACATCCAACTTACAAATGACTCCTACTTGCAAACGGAAGGAGACAACAGGAAGTGAGAGGAAATCTACCCCTGGGAAGGGAAATTCTCTCCTGTAAGAGTTAATATGGGAAAAACATTTCTCCTTTCCACTGATGCTTTATCACCAATCCTTGTTTCACAAAAAAACCCAAATTTTCAAAAAACATTTTTCATTGGGACAAAAAGTGAGGTGAAATCTTCTGAAGAGGAGCACAGACATCAAAACAAATGTCACAGGGGTGATAACCCTTCCCTATGTTTTCCAAAAAGCTTAAAAAAGATTTTTTGGCTGGAGCTAAACACAATAAAAATGTACCCGTTCAAAATTACAAACAGATTCTACTTTACAACAAACCTACAGTCCCTGTCTTGTTTGCACCGCCTGTATACTGCTGTTCAGAGTATATAGGGCCTGGTGGCCCCACGCCTTTCCTTTTTTTAATTTGGGTGCGGGGTTCCCCTTAATATCCATACAAGACCCAAAGGGCCTGGTAATGGACTGGGGGGGTACCCATGCCGTTTGTCTCACTGATTTTCATTCATATTGCCAGGACCCGACATTACATTAAACCCGCAAGCAGTTTTAAATGACTTTTTTTCTTTAAAAATGACATTTTGTGCAGGGACTGTTCTAAGCACGGGAAACAGGCATACTATAGACACCCCCCAGGTATGATATTTAAAGGAATATTTCACTTTTTTTTTTACTTTAAGCATCATTAAAATCACTGCTCCCGAAAACACGGCTGTTTTTAAAAGTTTTTTTTGCATTGATACATGTCCCCTGGGGCAGGACCCGGGTCCCCAAACCCTTTTTAGGACAATACCAGTCAAATTAGCCTTTAAAATGAGCACTTTTGATTTTGAACGTTCGAGTCCCATAGACGTCAATGGGGTTGTAACGTTTGTGCGAATTTTCGGTCCGTTCGCAGGTTCTGGTGCAAACCGAACCGGGGGGTGTTCGGCTCATCCCTATTAACAACAAAAACAATGTGTGCGTAGCAAACCCACAACATAATAGTTAGCTGAAGAAGAGATTGTCACCTCATGTATCAAATAAGTTACGCTTGCACTATTGAAGAAAATGGCCAAAAATAAAAGGCCATTGGAGAACCTAGGAGACAGATAAGAAACACAAGCAGTAAATTAAATGAAATATGAGTTCAGTTTGAACGGCTAGGGGTCAACTGGTCAACTGGTCAAGTGCGCACCCAAACCTTTTCCTTGCTTGCTCGAGCTGAACTCGGACACCAAGAAGATCTTTCTCAATTGATTGGATAAACACGACACCACACAGCACATTGGATATCGAGAATATATCTGTATTATATCTTTTCACATGTTATATAGGGCAACAATTCATTATACATCATTAGGGGCAAACCAAGGGGTGGTCCCTTAGTTTATCCAATCACAAGAGTATAAGTATCACAAGTTACATATCACAAGTTACATGTTACATGATATAGGTATTTGCATAATGTTCTGACGTGCTTAAAAAAGTACCTGACGAAAAGTACCCACAATATTCTTTATCAAAATATATTTTCTTAGCTTAAATTCCGAGAATATGAATAATATAGAAATAACCTTTTAAGATACTTTCGATAAGGTGCTTTTTGGCTTTAGGCCCAGGTTTGTGGTGGGATGTTCTAACTTGTTCCCGTACTTATATTCAAATATTCTCACCGCAGGTACGGTACTTTTTCCTGTTTTTGCAGACAACTAGCTTAGTAAATTTCCACTTAATATTATCAAAGCCTTGCATAAGCATTTCATCTATCTTGTATAATAAAAAAGAAGTTCAGGCCCCTTATCTAAAGTATATAGTGAACCAAGGTGCAGCCATTTTCCTTACAATCCCTCCTTTGATCAGGGAGGATTTCATTCTCCCTGAGAATTAGTTCCTTAATGTTTGGAGTACCAGGTTTGTTCTGTGTAGAACATAGCCGTGGCTTCCTCTGGCTCAATGTAGAGGGGGTCAATGTAGAACATAGCCATGGTTTCCTTGAGTTCAGAGTCCAGTTTAATTTTTGCTGCAATGTCAGGGACTTTACTGGTGATGTAAAATAGGAATTTGATAGTGGCATAAGTGGCGATACCCAGGAGTACTATCATGATCAGTATCATGCCTGCCTTTTTAAAGAAACCCATTACACTATCCCAAAATGATATGAACCATCCCCCAATTCCTGAGAGTGGGTTCCAAGAGTCTCCCAGTCTCCTCATTCGTGTCTGCAACTTTGCTCTCTCTTCCTGGTGTCCTTTAATTATATCATAATAGTCTGGTACCTCTAAATCTTCACTAGGTTTGGTTAAATTGTTCATATATGTGCAACAGAGGCTTTTATTCCCCTGTCACATCACACAGTCCTGTCAGTACCATCATCATCCTCTCTTGACGCTGCTTGATTATTTCTTGTTCAAACAGGATTTTCCTCAATTCCTCATTGATGAAGCCCACATCGGCTGATGTTTTATTCATCCAGGAATCTACTAGTTCCCCAAACTCATCTACCTTTGTTAGTGCATTGTACATGCCTGCCCCACCCATGGAAGCAAATACCTTGTCCCACCAGGTTGTGACCTCTCTTTTGTGCCTCCCAAACTCTAAATGACCATGGGCTGGTATCATCTCAACAGGGGAGTGCCCTGGAGAAGCACCCATGAAAGGGATCATTTCTACCAGGGTGCACCATCCTGAGGTCTTTCTATCAAGGGGATATAGGATGGTAGTGTGGCACCAAAGACCACAGCACACTATCCATCCGTGGGGCATATGAGGGGCGGGTACATCCCCAGATGAATCTAGGTTGAACTTTAATCCCACTAGGCACATCCAGTCCCCTATGGAGGGTGCCTCATCCTCCCGCCCCTCCATCCATGAGCTATTCATATGTGTGCTAATGAGCCAGGATTCTGTTACCGAGCTATTCCCTTTCATACAATTTGAAATATTGTAGAAGGACATGTTCCCAATGCGTTCATCAGGGTCTGTTATGTTGTGTGTGAGAAGTCCCTCTATATCTAATGTCCCATTGGCTATGAGCATTAAATCCACTTGTGTAAAATTTACCACTGTGTCTCTGCAAAATCTAGCATTATACAAGTCTTTACCTGCTCCGTTAAGAAAACAAAATTGTGGACTACCTGTGTACCCTGTAAAGAGAAGGGATTTACTGTTGGTTGTGATGCTCTCAGGGGGAATGGGTTGAGTGATGTTTAGCAGCTGTTCTATGGTCACTGGCCTTCCAACCATCGGAACTGAATGTCGGCCAGTTTCCATATGGGAACAAACCCAGCATTCTGAGTAATTCTGCTTTCTTGCGAAAGCATGCATCATTATGAAATGATGAGGAATTGAGTCTGGTACTGAATAATTTTCAGGATCTAGCTGTGCCCCATTATTAATACTTCTAAAATCTGGTCTTAGGAGTTCCCTTCTGGATTCTAGGAATTGGAATTCTGATTTGGGGGCCTTTTTCATACTGGTATCATTTAATGGTGCAAAGGGCACGTAGTTTGATCTTTTATTTTGAATAACTTGGCTGATTCCTATATCTCTGAGTTTGGCCTTTTTAAACTTGGACACCAGGTTCTGATTGGGATTCATACACTAGGTCCTTTCTACTCCCTTATATTTGGCTGTAAAGACAATGGCTGCTATGTGACAATTCCCATCCCTCCTTTGAATATGATACCCCGTAACAGCTTGAGATTGGGCTTTGGACATCTGTCCGTCTATCTGAGTGCAGCAAGGATAAATAGAACTTCCCATAAAACCTCGCCGAGTACGGTTAGTATAATTAGAGGGGAGCTGAAAATTACAACTGTTAGTCATCCAACATACAAAGGTAGTTAGCAGAATAATCTTAAAAGTAATCAGGATGGCAAAGGCTAAAATTATTTGAGTGGTACATTTCCAGGGCCTCTGTTCAGGTGGGTCCTGGAAACCTGGGGGAAATACCTGAACATCTACTACTCGAATGTCATTAGGTCTAAGGCCTCTGGGGCTCTGGAGTCCTCTAGGGAGGGTGCTGCAGGGGGTTTGTTTAAGGTCTCTAGGGCTCCCGAGTCCTCTAGGGAGGGTGCTGCAGGAGGGGTTGGGGGGCTTTTGGGGGGAGAAAGTAGAGGGCTTGGGCAGGGGTTTGAGTTCAATGTCTCTTTCTTTTGTGGCCCTTGGCTTGCTTCTAGGCTTGGTTTCTCTTTCTTTTGTGGTCCTTGGCTTGCTTCCAGGCTTGGTGCTCTCTTTATCCTTGATGCGTGGATCCATTGTGGTCCTTGGTCTGTGAGGATGGCAGTTCGGGTTGCTTTGAGTACTTCAAATGGTCCTTGGTAGATGGGCCCTGGTACCTTCCTTGCTGCAAGCTGCTTTATCAAGACTTTGTCACCAGGTATGAAGGGGTGTGTAGGTTCTGTGGAAAGAGGAGGAAAAGTGACAGCTACCTTGTCGTAGTTTTCAGTAAGGCTACTGTCACAGACCTAGCCAGAACAGAGGCTGTTGGAGAGGACTGTATGCAAGCCTGTTGCCCACCGATTATGGGCCCTAGCATTTGGGGGAATGGTGCTCTCTGTGAGCTGTATGCCTGGGGACCCTGGGGTTGGTGTTACTTTGGATTCAGCTCCATGTCCCCCCAAAACACACAGACTCTGGAACCCGTTATATGCCATATTAGAATGATAAGACTGAATTATACTGTTGGGACACATCCTGTGAGGAGATGCTAATGTCATCATCTCCACTCACCTGTCTGATGTCAGCTATAATGGGTTTAATGTAAATAAGTTTAGTCTAGGTTCTATAGGTATTTAACTCATTGTTGTTTGTTCTAATTAACCCTGTGTTGATGTTTATGGTAATGTGTGTTAATTGAATGAGCTGATCACATTGTCCTCTATACAATGTAGGAGACGGGACGACTCCTATTGGAGCTCATGTTAATTAGGTTAATTAGGTTATGTTTGTATTGTTAATTGTAATTAGCGCCAGCTATTGTGTTTATATTCCTGTGTGAAGCTCGGTGACCACAAGTCTGGGCGAAAGGTCATGTCTCAGCCACTTAGGCTGTATAAAGGATGAGATAATTAGCTCATGTTAATTAGGTTAGCTTTGAGTCAGCCTGGTGTATAAATGTGTGGGAGATCTCAAATAAAGGTTAGTTCTGATGTACTCCAAGACTGGTGTTGTCTAGTTCTTGGGGTTCCTATAGCCAGATCCATTGGACTCGTGTTCCAGAACTCAGGAAGCGGTATATGACGGAAGCACTCAAGCGGAGTGTGGGACGTTCCGTGACATTAGTGGCAAGCAGCGGGAAAGCTTCCTACAGTCTGGGACATCCAAACTTCCATCTGGATCCAAGGTCCAGATAGCAGGAGAGGAGAGGTACAGATACCAGCCGCCATGGATGAGGAATTCAGAAGGAGGTTGCGAGAGATGCAGATACAGCACAGAGGACCAGTATCGGAGCAGGTCCTGCTGGGATGGTGTGATTCTATTCGCTGCAAACTCTGGAAGGAAGCGCTAGCCCGTGAGCAGCGACACCAGGGAAAAGTTCTCCCCTCCATCGAGGAAAGGTACTGGTCGCAGTACGGACTGCGGGTGCGGTTTTTGGGAGAAAAACCACACAAGAAGCAGACAGCTGAATTAAGCAGGCTGGTCTGGGCAGAGATAAAGCTGGATGAGAGCTACAGAGCCCTCCGGTGGCATGTATCCCAAGCATGTCCCTGGATAGCGGATGACAGCCCAACAGAAGGCTTGGGACTGTTGTTTGTGAAGCTGACAGGGGACCCTAACTTTGGGAGTGATTTGGAGTGGCGGGTGGACGAAATCATGGATTTCAGAGAAGGGCTACTGAACATTTCGGAAGTGCACTGGGCACAGGAAGATTTGGAGTTTCTGGCCGTTCAGGAATGGGAGCTAGAGATCGCCTACAGACGGCTGCTAGACATTGCTCAGTGCCAGGGCTGGGCTCCCTTTGCCTGGGACTATCAGGAAATACCAGCTGAAGATCTGGTAACTGAACAGAGGGTCCAAGACCTCTGTCCCACACTTTTACCAATTCCAGAGACTGGGGATTTAATAGACGTTTCTGTAGAGGAGGAACCACCTGGCAAACCCCCAGCAGAAGTGCTGGCAACCGGACAGAGGGTCCAAGACCTCTGCCCCACACCTGCAGCAATTGTGGAGGCTCAGGCTGAGAAGATGGCAATCACTTCCCAGCAGCAGATACAGGGGGAGAAGGGAGAGGAGGTGTGTGTTGTCCCTCCCCAACAGTTGGCCAGGGTGGAGGAAGTGGGCTTTCCTCCCCAGCAAAGTTCCGTGTACCTGGGAGACAGTACCATCGACATGTCATCCCAGCAGCCAGATGAGGGAATGGAAAAGGAAGCAGCCGGCTCACCTCCCCAATGGCAGCTACACAGTTTGGGAGTGGAGGAAGCCAGCCTCCTGCCCCAACAGTTAGCCGGAGCAGAGGATGCGGAGTCCCCAGCAGAAGTGCTGGCAACAGGGCAGAGTGCTACCAACCTCTGCCCAGCACCGGCAACAACTACAGAGTTCCAGGGAGGTGGGGCAGTCGGCCTCCCTCTCCAACAGTTAGCCGGAACAGATGGTGTGGGGTTTCCAGCAGAAGGGCTGGCAACAGGGCCGAGGACTGCTGGACTCTGCCCTCAACTAACAGAGGATGGATTTCCTGTGAAGGTGGATGGGACTTCAGTCTCCACCTGTATACTCCAGGGATGCTGGGCAGTGGGCCCAGATCCCCAACAGCATGACAGAGTGAGCCCAGACACCCTGTCCTCTCTCCAGCGGCAGAAAGGATTCCAGGGAGAAAGGCCAGTCCAGGCATCTCCCCAGCGGCAGATATGTTCTCTGAGAGAGGCAGAGGTTGGCTGGGTGAGTAATGCTTTGTTTGGAACAATTTATTTGGGGTACTGTGTGGGCACAGGCAGTAGCGGACTGGAGCTGTTTACTAACTTCGGAGTCAACCCGTCTGGGGTCTCCTCCTGTGTTAGTCTCCTGCCGAAAGGGGAGAAATGTCACAGACCTAGCCAGAACAGAGGCTGTTGGAGAGGACTGTATGCAAGCCTGTTGCCCACCGATTATGGGCCCTAGCATTTGGGGGAATGGTGCTCTCTGTGAGCTGTATGCCTGGGGACCCTGGGGTTGGTGTTACTTTGGATTCAGCTCCATGTCCCCCCAAAACACACAGACTCTGGAACCCGTTATATGCCATATTAGAATGATAAGACTGAATTATACTGTTGGGACACATCCTGTGAGGAGATGCTAATGTCATCATCTCCACTCACCTGTCTGATGTCAGCTATAATGGGTTTAATGTAAATAAGTTTAGTCTAGGTTCTAAAGGTATTCAACTCATTGTTGTTTGTTCTAATTAACCCTGTGTTGATGTTTATGGTAATGTGTGTTAATTGAATGAGCTGATCACATTGTCCTCTATACAATGTAGGAGACGGGACGACTCCTATTGGAGCTCATGTTAATTAGGTTAATTAGGTTATGTTTGTATTGTTAATTGTAATTAGCGCCAGCTATTGTGTTTATATTCCTGTGTGAAGCTCGGTGACCACAAGTCTGGGCGAAAGGTCATGTCTCAGCCACTTAGGCTGTATAAAGGATGAGATAATTAGCTCATGTTAATTAGGTTAGCTTTGAGTCAGCCTGGTGTATAAATGTGTGGGAGATCTCAAATAAAGGTTAGTTCTGATGTACTCCAAGACTGGTGTTGTCTAGTTCTTGGGGTTCCTATAGCCAGATCCATTGGACTCGTGTTCCAGAACTCAGGAAGCGGTATATGACGGAAGCACTCAAGCGGAGTGTGGGACGTTCCGTGACAGCTACTTACCAGATGTTTCACGTGCTCTTCCTGTAAGGAATAAAGATTAACCTCTTCTCCCTCAATTGCTTTCTTTTGGGCCGGTCTTCCCATTAGTATTTCATATGGGGATAAGCCTGTCCTACTGTGGGGGGTGGTTCTTATCTGGAAGAGGACCCCTGGCAGGTATTTTAGCCAGTCCTTCATGGTACCGTTAGTAGCCTTTTTGAGTTTGTCCTTGATTATTCTATTCATTCATTCCGCTACCCCTGAACTCTGTGGGTGGTATGGGATGAGTAGCTTCCACTGTATCCCTAATACCCTTGTCAATTCTTTCACCAGTTTTGAAGTAAATGCTGGGCCTTGGTCAGAGTATATGGTGGCAGGAAGTCCGTATCGACTGATTCAATGATTGATCAGACACCGGGCTGCAATGCCTGTGGTTTCCCCTGTAACGGGTATTGCCTCTGGCCAAGTTGAAAATTTGTCCACCATCACGCACAAATATTTGAGTTTACCTCTCTGCCTGGGCATGTGTGTGAAGTCTATCTGTAAGTCTTGTAGCGGGCCTAATGGTGGTGGCAAATGTCCATGTTTCCCATGTTGGGGGCCCTGAACATTGTTCTGAGCACAAGTCAGACAGGAGGAGACAAGCTGTTGTACTAAGTCATATGCCTTGCTGTACTGAAACAGTCTTCATACTTTTTTAAGAGTGGTTTGGGTCCTATGTGTCCTGGACCGTGAAGGTAAGACAACAATAGGGGTGCTGCTGCTTTAGGTATCCCTATGACTCCCTCCTTGTTTGTCCAGAGACCTGTAGGGTGTCTGGTCAAACCCATATCACTCCAGTAGTCCAGGTCATCAGCCGATGCCTGTTTCTGCAAGAGTGCAGATGTGTGTTGGAACGAGGGGGTGTTAAAGTCATTCTGGAATAATAAGAGCTTTGTGTCATGTGGTTGTGGCTGTCTTTCTGCTGCAGCTTTTGCTACTCTGTCTGCTAGAGCATTTCCCTGTGACTCTAGGGATCCGTCTGTGGCATGTCTCTTAATTTTGACAATGTTTAATTTATCGGGCTGTTGTATTGCATTAATTAGATCATACACATAACCACTGTTATTTCTTTCTTTGTTATCTGCGGTGCGAAATCTGCACCTAAACCACATCATTCCGAAGTCGTGCGCGACCCCGAAGGCGTACCTGCTGTCTGTGTAAATGTTCACCTTTTTACCTTTGTGTATTAAACATGCCCTTGTGAGTGCATACAGCTCGGCTTGTTGTGCGGAGTATGCACCAGTAAGGTAACCATCTTCTAGAATGAGATCCGGTAGCATTACCACCCAATAGCCTGTCTTGTATTGATTGTCTGCTGGACGTGTGCAACTACCGTTCACAAAGACGTTAGGGTAGTCTGGATTAGGCAGATCAGTGAGATCTCTGCGAGGTGCTGTAACAGTGAGAAGTTCCTGTGTACAGTCATGACAGTCTTGGGAGGTGACTGGGAGTTTTAGCAAAGCATGTAAGAGTTTGATTGCCGGTGTTACTTCAGCACAGCTTTTGATAATTAAGTTGTGCGTGTTTGTAAGAATGATTTCATAGCCTGATGAACGCTGTGTAGTCATATGTTGGGTATTCCTGTTTTGTAACAAATGGAGGACACTGTGTGATGTGTATAGGGTGGTAGGAGTCCCTAGAGTGATCTTTTGTGCATCTTTTACGGTCATGGCACAGGCTGCTAGTGCTTGTAAGCAGCCCGGCATCCCTTGGAGTGTTACCAGTAGTTTTTTTGAGATGTAGGTGTTAGCTAAATTTGGCTGCACACAGAGCACACAGCCAAATCTCCTGTTTCTAATCTAATCTAATCTAATAACAATTTCGTCTAATGATATAATACCAATGCATCTCACCTTTTGATCGTATCCATCCTCTGGTGTGTGCCCCAGCCATCCAACTAAACAAATAATCACATCCTCCTGCTTCCGGTTCCAAAAAACCCACTGCCGCCAGCCTGCCTCAGCTGTCTGAGTGAGCCACTTTATTAGCATATCAATAGCAAGTCCCAAAGCTTGAGGGTTGGGCCTCCAACAGCCAAACTCCTCTTACAAAGCTTGTGACCTCACAAAAAATGGACACAGGATATGACCTCACAGGATGTAAATGACCATATAAGGATTTAACACAGGAAAATGCAACCACCAATGAACAATGACTACAGGAGTCTTATGGGTGTGTCTGAGCAGAGACAGGGTGCCTGTATGTTTTTAGAAGCCACATGGCTTTCAAACATTAACCCCGTCTCCAACCAGAACCCAAAAGACTCCCGTATTTCCGTTGATAGAAATCCCTATTATACATTGTTCCAGAGAACAATGTATACCTGGATTATTCTACTGTCTTTGTGGACGAGAGATTATCGGCAGGCCAGGCCACTCATTGGGCCACAAATGTGTTGATCAGGCACACAGGGGCAACACGAGAGCACACTCGTTAAACCAACAATGTCTTTGCAGAGCGAACACACCCCCACCAGACGATCGTTCTGTGCATCACACAGGGGCCCTTAGCTGGCGGACATGTCCCCACTCCGCAAACATTTCTCTACATCCCCAAAGAGCTTTTCACTACCAAACGGATCTCAACCAGAGTTTGTCTGCCCCAGTCAGCTATTAGAGCGGGCTGTGATTGAACACACACTGGGAGACTTATGACAATACATTAATATAAAATTTCCCACAACAGTCCCTCCTCTTGTCATATGATCCCATGTGTCCCTCGATGAATCCTGATCTTCTTCTTAGTCCATAAAAAGTAAAACACGGCTTGACATGTAGACTCTGTTGGAGATGACATGGTGAGCTGTAGTAGTCGCCATTCGGTCTGGGATCCTCTGTGTTTTGTACGTGGGTCGGGCTTCGGGGCATCTCATCAGGGAAGATGTGGTCATCTGCTCAGGCTCTGGTCACGCGTCCAATCAGGCAACAGGAGCACCTCATCATGGCATATAGAAGGAATAGAAACAAAAACAACATGAGTATATATACCCCTACTTCCTTCACTATGATCCGCTGCAAGATAACATTAAATCTCCAACGATTCCCAAACCCTTAAAAAGGATTCCAACCTTCACCATCTATAGCTCTGGCTTTGCCTTGTAGGGACCTAAACCTTATCCATATGCGCCTGAACTTTGTCACTTCTATCCCCGATCCAGATATAACAATCTTTACTTATGAATTCCCAGAAACCCCCTTGGAATGTGGGAACTTCCTTGTAGCTTCAACAGTTACATGAAACATCCCATCCTCAATGGATGAGAAATTGTTCAAGCGTTTCATAAGCTCAACCCCCCACTGTGTACAAGCAATTTCCTTCCAGCTGTCCCTGCCATTCTTACCTTCTCTCGCGCCATCAGATCCTCACGAGCGGCCGCGACATAAGATGCTGGGATGAGTTTCACCAGCACACATGAACCTCTTGCCTTACGGGAAATTACCTTATAAGCTGTAGATCCACATTAATACCAAACTTCAGTTGTAGCACACTTGTGGGCTACCTAGTTATCCCGATACCAAAGCTGGCAAGAACCAGAGCTATTGTTAAAATTTTAATTAATTTTACCCTCTAGAAATGTTTTGTTAAGTTCTATTGACAGGTGTCTGTTTGGATTTTACACTAATATATAAATCAATAAGTCGCGCTACAAACTAAAAATGACAACTGGCAAATGCCTAACAAGCCTCATAGAAATATGGGGATAAATAATAATCACTATATAGATGAATATTATAGATGAATATTATAGGAGTGCTGAGCAGTATAAATACACACTTTAAGGTTAAACCAAACTAAATGCTATTAGTTAGGTGGGACACAGATAACAATGACTATGTCCAAAAAAACAATATTGCAAGACCCAATCAATGACAGGTGAGTATCTCCAGTAACTTGTAGGAAAAATAGTGTGACAAATCTGTGAGAAAAAAAAAAAAAAAACTATAGCGTGATAAATAAGGGAAAATGGTATAAAATAATAGTAACAATAATCCCAAAAAAAGTCCGTGGCTCAACACAAACAATAATAATAAAAGTCCATCCGTGTGAAATTAAATTACATAAAAATGACTTGTCTCCAAGTGCTCTGTGGATATTATAACAGAATCTTGCTGTAGTGAAAAAATAGAGTGCGTAGACAGACCTCCACCTCTTGAGAAAAATTTCTGCCTCTTACCAGATAAAAATGGTCTCTTAATTACAGGAGACCCAGGGAGCGGATGGCTGCAACCCCAGCCAGGGATCTTTAAAGCAGGCACTCAGCGTCCAGGGACTCTCTCCCACCAGCCTCCGCAAATAGGGAAATGTCACCATGCAAAAAACAAAGTGCTCCACATAGTATAAAACCAGCGTTTTAATGAATATAAAAATTAAAAGTTGCACTTACAGAAACATGGTAATTACAAGCATGTAGAAAAAAGCCGGCCGGCTCCAAAGTAACCCGTGTCTTCCGGGTGTGTGTATCGCGGTGTCGTCGGGACGTAGCTCCTCCTCCCTACGTCGTTTCGTCACAACAGGACGTGGTCACGGGATTTTACACTAGTCTGTCAAAACTCCTCACACCAATATGAATGTCACATATATCATGTACCGCCGTCATCGCTGGGGCACTAATACCCGACCATGTGTCCTGTTCTCTTTCTTAGCTAGTTGGGATGCTTTTCATCGTTACCCTTGCCAAAATTTATTAAACAAAAAATATAAATCAACGAAGATACTTCTCTACTCTTTGTGGTTGATCAGCTTCTTGCAGTGGCTGGCGTGGTCTCATCCCTCAAGCTTCTTTACAATGGTCCAGTCACCTGGTTGGAAAGAATGTAAACTGGTTATTGTGTCAGGGTCCGGGATGGACTCGTGAACCTTGTGGTGGACCTTTTGAAGTTCATTTTACAGTGATTGCACCTACCCCATCAGCTGAGAATGTAGGTGACAGCTAATGAGGAAAGTACAATTCTATTTTTGGTTGACCTTCAAACAAACCTCATATGACAATAACCCAGACATCGGGACTGTGGTCACTGCATAATCTGTGCGTGGCTTACCATCCGGGGTGTAATACCTGAAACCAGTGACAAAAAGGTTCTTAGCATCTGGGATGGGAGCCTACTTCACCAGACTGCTTCTTGCTGATTCAAATTCCATCAAAGAAAGACAGTCTTGGCACAAACTTGGTTAGAATTAGAGCGGTTAGTATTGTTGGTTTGAAAATGTGTTATTCTCACCACTCTCATCCCCCCTTTTCTTCCCTCCTCATTACAAACTGGAGGAAGACATGCAGGGTTTAGAATGGTGCAGAATAAAACAGTGAAATAGCCTATGATACTTTTACCTTCTTATATACCTGTACACACACTTCCAGAAACTCTTTGGACCTGAAAAGATACTTATAAACAAAAGTTATTACTCTATCCTTCAAAGAATGGTAAACAACGCAATATTCATGTACATTGGTAAATTGTCACTGACATTCCACAAAACCGATAATAACTAAACCCTCTGTAAATCTTACTTTCACGTTTTTTTTTTTTTTTTTAATAAAATACAACAGCCGCGACACGCAAGAGGGCTGTCACGGGAGGTTCAAACATCTTGTTACCACATACAAACAATGAAACAAAGACAAACATTTAGATACAAATGTGGGGGAGATATTTCATAGTTCCCAAAAATGAAAAATGAAAAAATAAAAATGACCAGATGGAATGCTGCCTTCATTCTTTTAGCGATAGAAAAAGAATACAATTTGAAAAGCACGAGAGCATTTCGAAATCTTTGCATGGACCAGCCACACAAAGTTAAAAAACAGGCCTGTGTATTTTTAATCACACAAATGTGTCCTATGCATCCATCAACTCACTCAACATTACAGATTTCTGAAGCCACAGTCGCGCTACATCAACTCCAGAGGGATACCCAAAATAGTATCCTTGGACCACCTATGTCAATCTTTCTGGGGTTAATGGCCTTTTTCCTCAGAACTAGACTCCACATGCTCTTGTGCATCCATCTGACTGTGGGAAGCCTCGCATTCCTTCCCTTGCATGGACTGCCATTGTCCATGGCGATTCCAATCAGCTTATCATCTTACTCTTGCGTCCAGGGAAACCCTTGCACCCATTTCGGATACCACCACCCGGTGTCTTCTTACACGGTGGATTGACAGACTACAAACTAGTCACTCAACTAGAAACACTAAAATGAGGCATCAACTCTATGGCTTGTTGTCCCAACACGTTTGGCATAGAACTACAGAGTACCACTCTTAACAACCAACTAATAACTATGCCAAATGATTTGCCAACAACCACAGATCAACCCCCTAATTATGTCTCACCCCTCACAGTGTATGCATACACAAGCGCATTGCGCTGTACGACCGTACACTGCGTCGCCAGACGAATATACACAGAGCACTTTTGTCTGCTTTTTTTTTTTTTTTTTTACGAAACACTGCGGCTTCTCTCTGTACCTCGATATTACAACAATAACATGGATGCCTCCTGTTTGCTCTCTACCCAAAACTGTATTACAGTATAAACCTTAATTTAATAATAAAAATGATTTTGTCCTTCCAAACACAAGTCAAAAGACCCCAAGCCCCTCCCACCAACTTCCTGTTGCACACCTGAGTAGGAACAGGGAGGGGAAGCCTCAAATAGCTTCGTATTTTGTCTATCAAGACATTAGGAATCTTCACTAGAAACATAAACTTCTTTAAAACAATTGGAATTAAATATAAAACACTTTCAAATGCCAGTATTTTCCCATTGTCCTTCCGAGTACAAATCTCATTTGCTTGTGTGATACTTCAAGCTCCCCCCCCCCACCAACTTCCTGTTGATACATAAAATGCTGTGTGTCCAGCTCTAAAACCCCTCAAACTTGTTTATTTACATATCAATGTACAGGAAAAGGGAGGGGAGGGATACTGCAGGCTAGCAAACCTTAGCTTAAAGCTATACAAGCCTCAAAACAATGAATTGCCCTCTGGGAAACTGCCAAAACATTAAAAAATTAAAATAACACACACCTCTGTGTACAAAAACTCAGTTAAAGCTAGTCTTGTTATCCATTGAAATTCAGTGCAAAGTAGAGATTTCACTCAAAACCAATATTCAATACAGAAAACGCAATAGTTTCCTTGAAAAGTATGTAAACAGTACAAAAATAGAATTCACAAAATGTTGCCTAGAAGCCAGATTGTAGCTTAAAGCACATGGCTTTGCACACACAAAGGAATACACAATGGAGCAGCTTCCCCTATTGGAGGACTCAGAGGGCTTTAAAATGGCCGCCGATGCACATGGTGACCACAACAAAGGCCAGACCCCAACAAAATGGCGCATTTTCCCACCAAAACTGACCAAGATGGATAAACATTTCAAAGTTCACACACAAAGGAAAAGAAAGTGGCCGACCGTAGTCACATGGCAGACAACAAAAGGAAGTAGCAGACAAAACCATTTTCCTGCCAAAACCAAAAATTTCTCCCCAAAAACTTACACATTTGAGATACTAAATGAACGCTTAGACAAACATTTAAAAGTGTTAAAGTTACAAAAAGCACAACTTCGGAACACATGCTATCCAACGAAACAACCAAGCCACAATTACACGGCTGTAACATACCCTCAAACTCAGTTCACATCAGCTTTCACAGGAACAAGACACAGAGATACAGACAGTGAATGCTTGTATGTCTGTTCAGAACATTATAGTTCCCTTCCCCCAGGGCGTAGCCCCTTTCAATACAAAAACAACAATGCCTGCCCCTTCACTAAACTCATGGCATCTTTACAAACAGGTTCAGCTACTTACAAAACTACTCAGCCACACACACATTGCAGGCTGCAAATAATATCAATTCATACATTTATATTTCTCATATTCATTACAAACTTGTTACACAACAGCAGTCACATGCACGCACACAGTCTCCTTACACAAAGATTTGAGATACAAATCACACACACACACACGCAAGCAGGCACACACACACACACAGAGGCACACACCAGACATACGATCAAACTTCCAACATTATTTCAAAAGACGAAAAATTTGTTCTTTTGCAGAGCAAAGGCTCCCCAGCACATCGGAAAGAAATGTCCTAGACTGGGATCCATTCTCCCCCCTTTTCTTACCGATGTGGACGGGGGTTCTGTCTGCTCCATAAAGTACCTGGCTCGCCATTCTGTTAGCGAAATTTGGCTGCACACAGAGCACACAGCCAAACCCTGTTTCTAATCATAATAACAATTTTGTCTAATGATATAATACCAATGTATCTCACCTTTTGATCGTATCCATCCTCTGGTGTGTGCCCCAGCCATCCAACTAAACAAATAATCACATCCTCCTGCTTCCGGTTCCAAAAAACCCACTGCCGCCAGCCTGTCTCAGCTGTCTGAGTGAGCCACTTTATTAGCATATCAATAGCAAGTCCCAAAGCTTGAGGGTTGGGCCTCCAACAGCCAAACACCTCTTACAAAGCTTGTGACCTCACAAAAAATGGACACAGGATATGACCTCACAGGATGTAAATGACCATATAAGGATTTAACACAGGAAAATGCAACCACCAATGAACAATGACTACAGGAGTCTTATGGGTGTGTCTGAGCAGAGACAGGGTGCCTGTATGTTTTTAGAAGCCACATGGCTTTCAAACATTAACCCCGTCTCCAACCAGAACCCAAAAGACTCCCTTATTTCCGTTGATAGAAATCCCTATTATACATATACCTGGATTATTCTACTGTCTTTGTGGACGAGAGATTATCGGCAGGCGTACACTCATTGGGCCACAAATGTGTTGATCAGGCACACAGGGGCAACACGAGAGCACACTCGTTAAACCGACAATGTCTTTGCAGAGCGAACACACCCTCACCAGACAATCGTTCTGTACATCGCACAGGGGCCCTTAGCTGGCGGACATGTCCCCACTCCGCAAACATTTCTCTACATCCCCAAAGAGCTTTTCACTACCAAACGGATCTCAACCAGAGTTGGTCTGCCCCAGTCAGCTATTAGAGCGGGCTGTGATTGAACACACACTGGGAGACTTATGACAATACATTAATTTAAAATTTCCCACAACATAGGCTACGGGGCGGTAGTGGGTGCCATGCATTTGGGCCAGAACTGCAGCAAAGGCATGACCCCTGACCACACAGTATAGGGCAAATGGCTTTTCATAATTTGGCAGGCCGAGTGCCGGAGCCGAGGCCAATGATTTTAAAAGAATTTGAAAGGCTTCAGTCATTTCTGGGGTATATGTGACCAGTTTCGGTGCCTGTGCTGTTGTTGCCTGCCATAGCAGAGAGTCATAGTAGGAACAATCAGGTATCCACTGCCTGCAGTATACTATTGAGCCTAGGAAGGACAATAGTGACGCTTTGTCTTTTGGTGGGCCGAGACAAGTGAGGGCTTCGACCCGTTTTGGAGACACCATCCGTGTTCCTTCTGCAATGACGCACCCCAGGTACTCTTCCTGCTCTTGGACCCATTGGATCTTCTTCCTAGATGCCAAGTGGCCCTTGAGTGCTAGGTGCGACATCAGACTCTCGGAATCAACCTCACATTGTGCCCTGCTTTCACTACATATCAGTAGATCATCAACATACTGCAAGAGTGTGGATTTCATTGGGGGGACCCAGTCATCTAGGGTGGCTTTAAGCACTATGGAGAAGGCGGCCGGACTGTCCACATAGCCTTGCGGAAGCCTAGTCCACGTTAGCTGCTGGCCAATGGCCAGTTCGGTGGACCATGTGAAAGAAAAGATGTCTTGGAAGTCCTCATGCACTTCTATATTGAAAAATGCGTTTGACAGGTCTAGTACCGTGTATATGGAGGACCGTGCAGGAATATTGATGAATATTTCTGTAATGTCTGCCACTAGTGGGGGTAAGGGTTGTATACTTTTATTGACTACCCTAAGATCCTGCACCATCCTCCATTCCCCGTTAACCTTCCTTGCTGGATTAACTGGTGTGTTCCAGGGACTAATTATAGGCCTTAGAATACCTAATCCTAGGTATTCTTCTATCAGGGGCTGAAGTCCCATGATCTTTTCTTTTGGCAAAGGGTATTGTTTCTGGAATGTGGGTACTACGTCTGGTTTGAAGGTAGGTACATATGGTGTACAAGGTATGTGTCCTACATCAGTTTTGGATTTTGCCCAGATGGGGTGTGTTTCTAAGTATGTAGGAACTGTCATGAAGTAACACAGAAAATCTTGTCTTTTTGGCATCTGTAAATCACAGTGGGAGGATTTGGCAACAATCCCTCCTTCTGCTGTAAAAGTTATATGCAGTTTCAATTTAGACATAAGGTCCTGGCCCATTAGGCATAGGGGACATTGTGGTAAAATTGCAAACTTAGATTTGGTTAACACTCTATTCTCCAAGTCACAGACCTCTAGGAGAGGTGTAATTTTGTGTACCACATCAGTTCCATTGATCCCTATAGAGCAACCCTCCGTACAATCTTCACATAAAAAATTCTCATTGTTTAGGCAGCTAGAGGTCGCCCCTGTGTCGAGTAACATACTGACCACTTGACCCTTGATCTTAAGGGTAACTTGTGGTAAGACTTTCCAATGATCTGAAAACATGTGAAGTACCAGGGCTGGAACCTGCTCTGGGCATCCCTATTGTCTAAATGGGTTATTGTTTTGATCCCTTGAATGTCCAGAATTACCTGGCCAATTCATTTGCACTCTCTGTGGGGTATTGGTGTCAGTTTGGTTGTTCTGGTCATTTCTAGGGTTTGGCCTGGTCTGACTCTGTGTTCTATCTGGATTGTATCCTCTACCCCGTCCCCTTTGAGGTGGGCCATTACCGCGTCTGGGTCTGTATCCTCTCCTATGTGGACAGTCTCATTTCCAATGTGATGGATCCCCACAATTGAAACAGCCCTGATCTGTTTGGTGAACATTATCTCTGTTTTGGTATTGTTGTCTGTATGCATAGGTGGGCATTGGGAGAGAAGTACACATTGGTGTGATTTCTTGTTTTATTCCAGAGTCCTCTACTATAGTAAAGAGTCCTCCTTTTGTGTTAAAAGCACCAGATGCTGCCCTTGTTTGTATATCTACCATAAATGTTTTTGCTGTTTGTTTTCCCCAGTCAGTGTTCACCAGTTTTATAATTTGAGCCGACTTGGGGTCCCCGTTATTCATCGCTGACAAATAAGGGGTCACTTTCTATGCCACAGGAGACATAAATTTAGTATAACTGGGAGACAAAAGCGTGAAAAGATTCTCCGGGTAATTGTTTACATGAAATTAAGTCATTGATGGGCATCTCAGGTTTATAAGCCTTTCTCCAGGCAGCTAACAAAAGTGCCCAAAATGTTTCCCAATCCTCCCCCTCCTGATATAGTTTACTTCCAGCTACCCATGCGCTTATTGTAATCTCGGCTGTACTGTCAGGATCTACTGCATTAATGATAATCTGTAGATCCTCCGCTGACATTCTTCCACCTAAACAGTATCTTTTTAAAAAATTAACTGCTTGTTTTGGATCTTTGTTAGGCTTGGGGCAAGTGTCTTTTATTTCTTTAATTGTTCCCAAGGGAAGAGGGATCTGTACTTGAGTAGTGCCCATGGTGATGAGTGGGAACATACCACTATTTTCGGTGGTTTGGGCTTGACATGTTTCCTTAGGCTCAGCTAGAAGGGCACTGGTCTCTGTTATTACAGTGGAGGATGATGCCGCGTCTGCTACCTCGGGTGGTCTTTGTGTTTTTGCGGCTTTTAACCACTTACCAACCGGCCCATAGCCGAATGACGGCTGCAGGGCGGTTGGATAACTCTGGGTGGACGTCATATGACGTCCTCCCGGAATTCCCCTCTCGCGCGTCCCCTGGGGCGCGCACCCGAACACATCCGTGACCGCCGGGTCCGGAGGACCCGGCGCATCACGGATCCCGGTAAATGGCCGCTGATCGCGGCCGTTTACCATGTGATCGCGCCGTCAAATGACGGCGCGATCACATGTAAACAGACCGGCGTCATCTGATGATGCCGGTTCCTCTCCTCCCCGCCTGTGTACCGATCAGTACACAGTGAGCGGGGAGGGGGGTGGAGGGATGTCTGCAGCGCTGTGGGCTGTATGTGTAGTGCCCACAGCGCTGCACAGAGACATCCAGGCATCCATCCATCCATGCTCAGCCATCCCCACTACACTGCAATGCTGAGCAATACTCTGCAACACCCCCACAATACTCTGCAATACCCCCACAATACTCTGCAATGCTGTGCAATACTCTGCAACACCCCCACAATACTCTGCAATACCCCCACAATACTCTGCAATGCTGTGCAATACTCTGCAATACCCCCACAATACTCTGCAATACCCCCACAATACTCTGCAATGCTGTGCAATACTCTGCAATACCCCCACAATACTCTGCAATACCCCCACAATACTCTGCAATGCTGTGCAGTACTCTGCAATACCCCCACAATACTCTGCAATGCTGTGCAGTACTCTGCAATACCCCCACAATACTCTGCAATACCCCCACAATACTCTGCAATGCTGTGCAATACTCTGCAATGCCCCCACCATACTCTGCAATGCCCCCGCCATACTCTGCAATTCCCCCGCAATACTCTGCAATGCCCCCGCCATACTCTGCAATGCCCCCGCCATACCCTGCCATGCCCCCGCCATACCCCGCCATACTCCGCAATACCCCGCCATACCCCGCCATACCCCGCCATACCCCGCCATACTCTGCCATACTCTGCCATACCCTGCAATACCCCGCCATACCCCGCAATACCCCGCAATACCCCGCCATACTCCGCCATACTCCGCCATACTCTGCCATGCTCTGCAATACCCCGCCATACTCCGCAATACCCCGCCATACTCCGCAATACCCCGCCATACTCCGCAATACCCCGCCATACCCCGCCATACCCCGCCATACCCCGCCATACTCCGCAATACCCCGCCATACCGAGCCATGCTCAGCTGTACTCGGCCTCTGTATGTGGCCAGGCTGTGGAAGTCTCACACATGTGGTATCGCCGTACTCAGGAGGAGTAGGAGAATCTATTTTGGGGTGTCATTTTTGGCATGTACATGTTATGTGGTAGAAATATTGTATAAATGGACAACTTTGTGTTAAAAAAAAAATGCGTTTTAACCACTTCCCACCCACCGGCCGTCATACAACGTCCTTGACTTTGTGCGGAGATATCTGAATGATGGTTGCAGCTACAGGCATCATTCAGATATCGGCTTTTTCAGCCGGCGATTCCCTACACCATGAGAATGATCATAGCAGCTGTTCCACTGCTTGATCGTTCTTACGGGAGGCGAGAGGGGATGTCCCCCCCTCCCGCGCTTCTACCGACTCACCGCTACGATCGAAGCCAGGATCGTTTTTTTTTTTTTTTTTATTTCAGGCTTCCCAGCCTAGAGGTGAGATGTGGGGTCTTATTGACCCCATATCTCACTGTAAAGAGGACCTGTCATGCCATATTCCTATTACAAGGATGTTTATATTCCTTGTAATAGGAATAAAAGTGGTCAAAAATTTTTTTTTTTGGAAAAAAGCATCAAACTAAAATAAATAAAGTAAAATGAACAATAAAAAAAAATAAAAAAATTTTAAAGCGCCCCTGTCCCTGCGTGCTCGCATGCAGAAGCGAACGCATACGTAAGACCCGCCCACATATGAAAACCGTGTTCAAACCACACATGTGAGGTATCGCTGCGATCGGTAGAGCGAGAGTAATAATTTTGGCCCTAGACCTCCTCTGTAACTCAAAACACGTAACCAGTAAAAAATTTTAAAGCGTCGCCTATGGGGATTTTTGAGTAGCAAAGTTTGGCGTCATTCCACAAGCGCGTGCAATTTTGAAAGGTGACATGTTGGGTATCTATTTACTCAGTATAACTTCATCTTTCACATTATGCAAAAACATTAGGCTAACTTTACTGTTTTGGTTTTTGTAAAGCACAAAACAGTTTTTTTCTAAAAAAAAACGCGTTAAAAAAATTGCTGCGCAAATATCGTACGAGATAAAAAGTTGCAACGACCGCCATTGTATTCTCTAGGGTCTTTGCTAAAAAAACATATATAATGTTTTGGGGTTCTATGTAATTTTCTAGCAAATAAATGATGATTTTTACATGTAGGAGAGAAATGTCAGAATTGGCCTGGGAGCTACAGAACGCCTGAAGGTGCTCCCCTGCATGTTGGGCCTCTGTATGTGGCCACGCTGTGTAAAAGTCTCACACATGTGGTATCGCCGTACTCGGGAGTAATAGCAGAATGTGTTTTGGGGTGTAATTTGTGGTATGCATATGTGGTGTGCGAGAAATAACCTGCTAATATGACAATTTTGTGGGAAAAAAAAAAAGTAAAAAAAAAACCTTGATTTTGCAAAGAATTGTGGGAAAAAATGACAACTTCAAAAATCTCACCATGCATCTTTCTAAATACCTTGGAATATCTTCTTTCCAAAAAGGTATCATTTGGGGGGTATTTGTACTTTTCTGGAATGTTAGGGTCTCAAGAAATTAGATAGGCCGTCAGTACTTCAGGTGTGATCAATTTTCAGATATTCGCACCATAGCTTTTGGACTCTATAACTTTCACAAAGACCAAATAATATCCACCGATTTGGGTTAATTTTACCAAAGATATGTAGCGGTATAAATTTTGGCCAAAATATATGAAGAAAAATTACTAATTTGCAAAATATTATAACAGAAATGAAGAAAAATGCATTTTTTTACAGATTTTTCGGTCTTTTTTCTTTTACGGCGCAAAAAATAAAGAACCCAGCGGTGATTAAATACCACCAAAAGAAAGCTCCATTTGTGTGAAAAAAAGGACAAAAATTTCATATAGATACAGTGTTGCATGGCTGAGTAATTGTCATTCAAAATGTGAGAGCACCAAAAGCTGAAAATTGGTCTGGTTAGGAAGGGGGTTTAAGTGCCCAGTTGTCAAGTGGTTAATGTATGACTATCCTCGTCCTCTGAAGACTCTCCTAATTCTTCTGCCAACTCACTGCCACTCTCTTCTACCCCATGTTTTCCGATTACCTCCTGATATCTCTGTCTTGCCGCTCGAGTAATCATTTGACCTTCCTCGTCTATTTCCCTTAATATTTTTTCTGAGTTTCTTAGTAACTCACTTATTTCGTTTTTTCTTGTCCTTCTTTGTTTCTTATCTTCTACCTTGGTTCTAGCTATTTCTAGGTGTTTGTCTACTGTTGTGGATAGCTTATCCATGGTTGTAACATATTCTTTAATTGCTATTCTCTTATTTTCCTGTTCTTCTAACCAATGTGTACCCTTATCCTCTATTATGGCCATCAATCCACCCAGTGTTCATTCTAGGGAGGGATATAATTTCTTTTTCTGTTTAACTGTTTTATTTGTTTCTATGGGGATCTCATGATTCACTAGTTTAATTGTTCCTATAGGGGTTTCAGCGTTCTCTGGGTTAAGCGTTTCTATGGGGGTCTCAGGGTTCTCAGGCTCCTCCTTAGGCTGGTCAATTTTGGGAAACACATAAGGAGGTGGAGCAGAATCATAAAAAGGATTACAAGCCTTTGGGGTGTCTACAAGTGGATCGGGTGCAGTGGGGAAACGTAACGGGTTTTTGTATATAGTCTGTGGGAACTTCTTTTTATATTCCTTTAGTGCTTTAGATCATATCTTATAACACTCTTTCATATAGTCATTGTTAGAAGGAAACGGTGGATAATTATACTGTTTATGTTGCTCTTCCCAATCATTCTGGCTACAAGGGCCATAAGGAGTTAATCCCGGAATTTGCAGACTATGTGACCGTTTTAATATCTGAGACCAAAATGGATCAGTATAATATTTTCCACAGTTTCCAGACACAAAATCAATTGGGGTGGGTTGTTCTGACTTACCACCAGAATTTGCCTTTTCCAATTGATTTCCCATTATCTATACAAATCTCTACGATCACAGACCAACAATGAATTAGGACAGACAGTATAAGGTTGTTTAAAGAAATGTTCAATCAGGCTTCTGACACCAGCTACTGTCAAATTTGGTTTTAAAGGAACCTGATTATGAATGTTAAACCTTAGAGTCCAAACCCTTGGATCTCCTTCTTCAAAATAAGGTCCCTTTCCAATTCTATAAATGTAACCACATGGACAAGTTGCTTTCAATCTTGTCCTAAATCCTTCATACACAAACAACAATCCAAGACAACAATTATCGCAGCGTCCTGCGTGAAACCTCTCACATTTGGTGGCCACCTTAAGTTTATCAGACATAATAGTTCTTGATGTCCAGTCCTATTTCTTAGTAAAATATTTACAATATTCTACCAGTCCTAGCCAACCTAGCTGGGACACTTATACAATTATTTTTCCTATTATATTTTGACGAGCTACTTGACCTTACCAGATTCGACCTTACATATTCTGGAGTCCGGTCAAGCACAAGAAGACCACCTTGCAAAAAAAATAAGAGAGACCTTACCTTTTGGCAAAAATTCTTTGGCTTTGGCTTGACCGGAACTCAACCGGACTCCAGAATACCCCACTTCTGGTACCACTGAACGGCTAGGGGTCAACTGGTCAACTGGTCAAGTGCGCCCCCAAACCTTTTCCTTGCTTGCTCGAGCTGAACTCGGACACCAAGAAGATCTTTCTCAATCGATTGGATAAACACGACACCACACAGTATGTTGGATATCGAGAATATGTCTGTATTATATATTTTCACATGTTATATAGGGCAACAATTCATTATACATCATTAGGGGCAAACCAAGGGGTGGTCCCTTAGTTTATCCAATCACAAGTGTACAAGTATCACAAGTTACATATCACAAGTTACATGTTACATGACATAGGTATTTGCATAATGTTCTGACGTGCTTAAAAAAGTACCTAACGAAAAGTACCCACAATATTCTTTATCAAAATATATTTTCTTAGCTTAAATTCCGAGAATATGAATAATATAGAAATAACCTTTTAAGATACTTTCGATAAGGTGCTTTTTGGCTTTAGGCCCAGGTTTGCGGTGGGATGTTCTAACTTGTTTCCGTACTTATATTCAAATATTCTCACCGCAGGTACGGTACTTTTTCCTGTTTTTGCAGACAGCTAGCTTAGTAAATTTCCACTTAATATTATCAAAGCCTTGCATAAGCATTTCATCTATCTTGTATAATAAAAAAGAAGTTCAGGCCCCTTATCTAAAGTATATAGTGAACCAAGGTGCAGCCATTTTCCTTACACAGTTTATAATTTTATTTATATTAAACATGTTTATATATTCTCTGGCATATCAATGGCCCCCCTGCCCACAAAGTACTCTAGATACTTTTGGTGAACTTCGCGGGCACTTTGGGGGGGCAAGCCAGGTCAGCCAGGTTCAAGAGCCGTCAGAGTTGTTGTATCCGGCAAGCCACATAGTTTGATGCATTTTTTCGCAAAAAGTTTTGTACTATGCAGCATGAAAAAAAAAAATATGATTGATTTTATATTCCGCATGTTGATAGCTGTGTGAAATAGGCAGAACCTTCTAAGACAGTGCAGAAATAGGAAAAGGGGGCTGTTTACCAGATTTGATGGATTCCCACCACAGAGATCATACGAGCCTGAACAAACTCCTCTCGGGGTCAGGAACAGCTGGTCTTTGAATAGAGACAGACTTCCCTCCACGCCTGGTAGTTAAAATTTCAGAGGCGGCAATCAGGAACGCTCTCCTCCATTAGCTGCTCCAGCAAGACCACTCGTAGCAGGAAATAGTATATTTTAAAAGAAAAAGAGGTGCTTCATTGTGCAGTAGTTTAAAATGCTTTAATCCATGAATGGACAACTGACATCAAAGCATTGGCAGGGTAAAACACCGTAGCAATTAAAAAAACACAGCTGACGCCGAAGCCGATCAGCTGAGAGTGTGGTGACGTCAGGTCCTCTAGCTCCACCCTTTTTTTTTTTTTACATTAAAGAAGTTTATTTAAGAGAAATTATATTAACATTACAGATCAGAGAATTCTACAATTAAACTTTTGTCCATACATATGATTCAGTAAATCGACCAGAGTTTACATTTATCTATGATGCATTTGTGTGAAACATAACAAAGTTTAAATTCTGTTCTATCGGTTGTGCCCATCACATGAATGCTTTCACCTTATTAATATGCCTTTACTGTCACAACCCTTATTGTCTAGACCTCTTAGGTTAATACGTGTGATGGTAGAATCAACCCTCTGATTTGTTCGCATATATAAAGAAAAGAAAGGAGGGTAATATATATATATATATATATATATATATATATATATATATATATATATATATATATATATATATATATATATATATATAAGAAAAGAAAAAACAGAAACAGTAATATAGAAAAGAAAGAAAGAGTTTATGTTCAGTGTATCATCTAATTTTGCGTCATTATGAAAAGATGAGGATGATCGTGACCACCCATGTCGACCAGGTGACTATTCCACTGCAATTCTAATGTTACACCTAAACCAGAACTATTTCTGGCCTGGTGCCTAAGCCAGAGCATTGATAGTGTCGGTGAAGATTTGGGAATATTTAAAAACATTCCAAGGGCGCCAGGTGTCCAGAAAGCTTTCAACTTGTTCATTTGCTTGTGCCAGTGTGTCTTCCATTTCATAGATTTCTGTGACCCTATGTAGCCAGTCCGTCGCTGTTGGTACCCGACTTGATTTCCAGTGGATTGGAATGAGAGATTTGGCGGCATTCAACAAATGTTTTGTGAGCAAACGCTTGTATTTCTTTAAAGGCCAGCTGGAAATGTGCAGCAGGCAACAAGCTGCGTCTAGTGTTAGAGAGGTTTCAGTGATTCTTTTGATGTGGTCTCGGACAGCGTCCCAGTAATGAACAATCAAGGGGCAATGCCACCAGATGTGTAGCAAGGTACCACTGTCTCCGAGGCATCTCCAACATCAGTCTGATGTCTGAGGGAACAATTTATTTAATTTTGCTGGGGTTAAGTACCATTGAGTCAGCAGTTTGTAAGCTGTCTCTTGTACTTTGGTGCTGATGGAGCACTTAAGTGATAAAATGCAAGCGTTCCTCCACTGTTTCGGAGTTATGTTTACCTGTAAAGCGTCCAACCACCGCTCTCTGAGTCTGTCATCAGGGGGGCTTTTGTATTCTGTAGCCACACATAAATAATTGAGGTAGCCCCACGGATTGGCTCTCCCATATGGCACACCGACTCAAAATCCGTTAGAGGTCTGGAAAAGTCTCCCACCTTATGGTTACTGCTAATATAGCTTCTGACTTGTAAGTAGGTCCAGAAGGGTAAGTTAGTCACATTGTCATTCTGTTTAAGTGTCTGATAATCTTTCATTTTAGCTTGATGGTAACAATCTCTTGCCAAAAGAGGTCTGTCATTGTGAGAGGACCTGAGATGAGGGTTGCCAACCCCCGGGGTAAATTCTGGATTATCCCTCAGTGAGGTTAGTGGGCCCAGAGCAGATGTAATCCCTGTGTCATTAGGTATTTCATGAATCAGTTTCAGGGTAGTACCTGTTAAAGGGTGTTGCTTTAGATCGCCAGTGTATGCATGCCACGGTCGCCAAGGTGCAAAGGTAAGTGGTGAGGTTTGAAGGTCCATTTCTAATTTCACCCAATCTTTAGTGTCACTATGGCAGTGCCAATCTATGACCCTTGTTATGTGAGAGGCTTTGTAATAGTCCCTTAGGTTGGGAACTCCCAATCCTCCCAGCACCTTCACTCTCTGCAATTTTTCAAATTTGATTCTTGTTTTTTTGTGAGCCCAAATAAATTTCAAAAACATGGCTCTCAGAGCCCCGAACATGGCGGTCAGCAATTTGATCGGCAGTGTGCGCATTAGGTATAAGAGCTTGGGAAGAACTGTCATTTTAATAACGGCTGCCCTTCTGAACCACGAAAAGGTTCCAGAGTGCCATTTGCGAAGGTCATTATCAATAGATTTTAGGAGAGGGGGAAAGTTTTGTTTGTAAGTTGCTGCTATTTGGGGCATCAGATACACTCCCAAATATTTTAATTTTTTGTGATCCCATTTGAAGGGCGAGTTCTCTATCACAGATGTGAGTGAGTGGTTGGACAGAGATATATTCATGGCTTCCGATTTTGAGTAGTTTATCTTTAAGTTTGATACATAACTGTATTGTTCAAAGGCGTTCATAAGATTGGGGAGAGTGATATGAGGCTTAGATATGAAAAATAACAAATCGTCGGCGTAGGCGGCAACCGGTTCCCTACCTGGAATCCCCTTTGCATCAATCTGTCTAATAAATGGTTCTAGGGTTAAAATAAATACGAGTGGAGAAAGAGGGCAACCCTGTCTTGTACCGTTTGTGATATGTACCCGATCTGACAGGGTGCCGTTTATTTTCAATCTTGCCGTGGGAATATGATAGGGCGTGGAAATCCAGGCCAACATCCTATCACCCATTCCAATATGTCTACAAGTAGACATCATGTAGTCCCAAGCCACGCGATCGAAGGCCTTCTCCGCGTCCGTGGACAGGAGAAGGCCCTCTGCTCCACTGGAGCCCATTTTGTGAATTAGTAGCAGGGCTTTGGTGACATTATCTTTGGCTTCGCGGTCAGGCATAAAACCAACCTGTTCCGGGCCAATTATTTTTTGCAGGAAGGGTCTCAGTCTGTCGGCAAGTATTTTCGCGAAAATTTTCACGTCCAAGTTCAACAGAGAAATAGGACGATAACTGGCACATTCAGAAGGGTCCTTGCCCGCTTTCGGTATAACTGTTATGTAAGCTGAAAGTAAGTCTGGTGTCGTGGCCCTGGGGTCAGACAAGGAGTTCAAGGCCGCCGCCAAGGGATCTGCCAACAGATCTCTAAACGTTTTATAATAGATGGCCGTGTATCCATCCGGACCGGGACTCTTACCTAGCTTCAAATTCTTAATAGCCACTCTAATTTCAGTTGTGTTTATTGGATCTTCGAGGGTGTTGGCTTCTGTGGTATCAAGAGATGGAAGGCCACTCTTACTTAGATAGTCTCTAATGACCTGTGTTCTATCTCCCTTCATTCCCGGTTGTTTGTGTTGTGGTGGTAAATTATAGAGATCCGAGTAGAATGTATGAAAATGTTTAGCAATCGCCTCTGTGGTGACATCTAGTGTTCCGTTTTTCTGTTTTATGCCTGTGATGCTATTGTTGTGAGTGTGTACTCGTAGTGCCCTCACCAACGTCTTACCCGGTTTGTTACCCCCTCATAATAGATATTTTCTTGAAAAATAAAAAGCGTTTGGCTTTTGCGTCGAAAAGTGTCTGTAGCTGTTTCCTGGCTTCTAGTAACTCCGTGGCTGTATCCACTGCGAGAGATTGTTTATGATGGGATTCTAACTTATGAATGCAATCTATTAGGGTTTTGATCTCCCTTTCTCTATCTTTCTTCCGTCTGGCGCCTATCGAGATCAGTTCCCCCCTCAGGGTGCATTTATGGGCCTCCCAGATCATCAGTGGATCCATCCCTGGGGTATTATTCTGGGTAAAGAAATTCGACAGGGCCTCCTTGAGTTTGGGTAGGTGGATGGGGTCAGAGATTATCGAGGAATTAAGTCTCCATGTCTGGGACTTTGCTGGTGATTATGTCAAATCTAATGTTACTGCTACTGGTGCGTGGTCTGATATGGATTGAGTACCTATGCATGCTTCTGTAAGGACGGAGAGATCTTTTTGAGTTATGAAAAGGTAATCTATCTGTGTGTATTTTTTGTGGGGGGATGAGTAATACATGTAATCTCGGCCGTGTGGGTTGAGAAATCTCCATGAATCTATCAATCCCAGCGTGTGAAGAAGATTTTTAATACCTTTCAAGGTTTTGTACCTAATGCTGGTGTTTCCATTAGAGGTGTCTGTCAGGGGATTCAAAGGAATGTTGAAGTCTCCTCCTAGTATCAGGCACCCCGAAGAAAACTCCTGCAACTTATGGACCATCTGTTTACAAAATAATAAATGGGCCGAGTTCCGGAAGTAAGCATTTGCTATTGTGATGGGCGCCCCACCGTAAGTCCCTTTTAGGAAAATGTATCTACCCTCAGGGTCTGTCAATTGATCCATCTGGTCAAATGGTGCATTGTTACTGACAAGGATTGAAACCCCTTTAGTTTTAGCATGGTCATTTGTGGCATGAAAAGCCCTCGTAAAGTTTGAGTCGGTGAGCCTGGGCACATGTCCAGTTTTAAAGTGGGTCTCCTGTAACAGTATAAAATGCGGCTTACCTTTTTTAATTTCTCTGAATAATGTAGTTCTTTTTTCAGGAGTGTTCAACCCCTGTACATTGTGAGAAATTACTGTGGGATTGCGTCCTAGTAATGAATAGGCCATGGTGCAGACTCAGGAGCGGTGTGGAACTCTATTGATCTGAAAAAGAAACACTAATGTTCAGTTAAAGTGTTCTTAAAAATGGTGACGTGGGTGGTCAATACCTCGAAGAGAAAAAAAAAAAGGGTAAGAGTAAGAAAAAAGGCAAGTAGAAGGAGAATTAAGTTCAACCTCTAGATAGAGCCCTATCTAGAGAACTGTAGTGAGTCTGTAAAGCTAAATGCAGTGACAGACCACTTGTGGGGTAGGGGGAGGCGGCTGCCTGGTGTGCGAACCAATCAAAACAATATACTAAGTCTAAAGTTTAAACTTATGAAAAATGTAACTGGCAAAACCAACCTCCAATGAACACACAGCCTGTAACTAGAAAGAATTATCTTTCTCTTAACTTATATATGATTAATCCACCCTATCGATTAAGGGATCTTCTCAGCTCTCAGATAGGAGGGCCAAGAATCCCCGTCTACTACTGTCCCCCTTGAAATAGGACAATCCAATTGGTCACCACCTCTAAAGTGTCATGAACAAATGGGTTCCCCCTACACAAGAAGCGACAAAATTGTTGTCATTAAGTCCAATGCTTAAAACATTGTGGTAGGAATTGTGGTAGGAGTTGTATACAAATAACATTTTCATATCTGCCTGAGGATAACGAGAGTCAAAGGAGCAATGCTCTAATAATCTGAGCCTAAAAAACAAAAAAGAAACAAAAGGGAGAACGGAAAGCGCATAACAATAGAATAAGAGTAAAATAGGCAAAAAGAACTCCCTCTGATGTCAGTACACATAGTTAGACCACCGTGGATGATTTGGGGATGATCAGCCGAGCATTAATCCTCTGCGTGGTCATGGTCCCATAGAGGTCTTGGATTCGGTGTGTTTAGTTTGGAACCTCCCGCTTTGCCATGCCTCATTTTCTTGGGTAACCTTTTTTCAGGCGTGGAGAATGGTGATCTGGATGGACTCCTGTCGTGCGGTGGTAATGCAAAATCCGCGTACCAATCAGGTAGATCCACTAGGTCGAGGCCAAGTCCCGCACAAATATCCGGGATATCCAGTGGGGTGCGTAGGACATGCTGGTGTCCATTTGTCGCTACGATGAGGGCAAAGGGGAAACGCCAAGTGTACCTGAGTTCCTTTTCTCTGAGTTTGTCCAGTAGTGGGCGCAGGGCCCTGTGGTTTTTATGCGTAATCTGGGATAAATCTTGGAATAACATTATAGTTTCTCCATTAAAAATGATCCTTTCATTTCTCCTCGCTCTGCGCATTATATCCTCTTTTAATTGAAAGCTTTGAAGACAGCAAATGATATCACGGGGTGGCACAGTTTCAGGGCCTCTGGGCCTGAGTGCTCTGTGTGCCCGGATGAAATCAATCACAGTCTCCTCTTGTCTTTCCAGGAGGCTATTAAAAACCCTCTGGAGTGCTGGGGCTATTTGGTCTGCCTCCACAGTTTCAGGGATCCCCCGCACCCTAATATTATTCCTCCTGCCTCTGTTGTCGAAGTCTTCCAAGTGCCTGTTTATGTCTATAAAGTGCTGAGTGTGAGATACTGCAATCTTATCCATCCTGTCAAGGGCTTTATCTCTCTGTCTCCCTGCATGCTCCGTCGCTGCTAGTTTTTCAGTAAGGACAACAAGATTAATTTTGAGATCGGTTATTGCGGCTGAGAAAGCTGATTTAATGTCCGCAGTAAAACCGGACATATCCACGTATGTCAGGGGTTTGTTGAGTCTCGATTTACCCCTACCAGTGTCCTCGTTATCGTCTGACTCACCACTGAGATCTTCCTCATGGAGCTCTGCCTGCTGCGTCGGTGCCATCTTGGATTCAGCCTTGCTGTTCTCTGCCTCCGACTTTTGTCTTAATAAATCCAAGATATTCCTGGCTGTGGATGTTGTCAGCCCTTTGCGGGAACGAGTGTGTGGGGTGCTGTGAAGCTTTCTGGCTGGCATTGAGGGTTCTTGGAAAGGGTGTCAGGCTGGAAGGCTGTTTGTCTGACGGAGCTCCTCTAGTGTGCTGCCATCCAAGCCACGCCCCCGCTCCACCCTTTTTTAATTGCTACGGTGTTTTACCCTGCCAATGCTTTGATGTCAGTTGTCCATTCATGGATTAAAGCATTTTAAACTACTGCACAATGAAGCGCCTCTTTTTCTTTTAAAAGATACTATATCCTGCTACGAGTGGTCTTGCTGGAGCAGCTAATGGAGGAGAGCGTTCCTGATTGCCGCCTCTGCAATTTCAACTACCAGGCGTGGAGGGAAGTCTGTCTCTACTCAAAGACCAGCTGTTCCTGACCCCGAAAGGAGTTTGTTCAGGCTCGTATGATCTCTGTGGTGGGGATCCATCAAATCTGGTAAGCAGCCCCCTTTTCCTATTTCTGCACTGTCTTAGAAGATCCATAGAAGATTTACTGAAGATTTAAAAAGGAATCACACCTCCGGTTTATGATACCATCATTTTCCATATGAACTATAATTTTTTCATTTCTTTATATTCACATTATTATTTGAGTAGCACACTGAACTTTTTTCTTTATACTGTATAAAACCTCATGTTCAAGGTTTTTTTAGTTGCAGCATTCAGGATTATTTATGTTTCATATATTTGTGATTTTGTGTGTTTTTTATGCACTTTTAAAATAGATTTTCATTCATTTAAATTTCACATTTATCACAGTTGGGGGTAGCGCAGAATGTTTACCATATATTGTCAAATAGGCGGAACCGGCTGGCCATTATTCCAAAGGCATTTTGAACCACTCTTCTGGTTCTGGCCAGCCGGTAATTAAAAACCCTCTGGTCAGGGGTGAGGGTCCTCATCGGGAATGGCCGCATAAGATCCCCCAGCGCAAAAGCTTCATCCACGATGAAGACGAACGGGAGTCCCGCCATATTGTCCTCTGGAGGTGGCAAGGCCAAGCTGCCATTCTGGAGTTGTCTGAAAAACTCAGTCTGGGCAATGATTCCACAATCCGACACCCGGCCATTTTTCCCCACGTCCACATACAGAAATTCGTATGTCGACGACACCACCGCCAACAACACTATACTATTATACCTATTATATGGCCCATTGTAAAAATTTGAGGGGGGGGGGGATGTTTTGGACAGGTAACCCTCTCCACTTCATTGAGAGCTGAATGCATAATTAATGTGGATTACTTTGGCCAGCCCCTCCTTACTTACACTATTGGCAGCCCACTGGACAGGTAAAAAGTGTCATAATGCAAAAATATGAATACACACTGTACAAATTGAAGCACATTTTTACATTCTGCAGTTACCTATCAAGATAATAGGAGAACAAAACTTGAAACAGTACAATTTGAAAGTATTCAGGCAGGCCCTTGCACTACATGCTTTGGTGAATTCATCCATAAATATGACCACAAAAAAGGTAGGTATAGTGTGTATGGGTTTGGCAAAGTCAACAGATAGAGGATTAGTATCGGTTGACTTAGCAGTTGGGGGGGAGGGTTCCAAATGAGTTTTGCCCCCCCCCAAAAAAGCCTCTTGCACTCTACCTGAATTTAAGGAGAACAATAACAATTGGACACATTTTATAGGGTGTTTAGGGTAAGCACTACAATGGAGCTGACAAAATACATTGTTAAGTGACTAGGCTAGGTGTGTATTGGCCCAGGATAGCATGCTGGGGAGGTTAGTGAAGGTAAATATGCATGAAGGACAAAAAAGGAGCATTAAAAGCTTACAGCATACATGAGGACAAAGAGGACATTCACAGCATATTACAATCATGGTAATTAGGGAATTATGAAATCAATAAAATACATTAGCAATCATTAAATACATAGAATGTGATGTTAAAGGAGAAAACTTACCTTAATATAGTTCTTCTGCAGGACCTGAATGATAGCAGAACAAGTCTCTGGAATAATGATTCCCAGAGACTGGGGGGAGATTCCAGTCGTGAACTTAATGTCCTGGAGACTTCTCCCCATCGCCAAGTACCTCAAGGTGGTGACGAGCCTCTGCTCGGGAGTGATGGCTTGCCGCATGCAGGTGTCCTGCTTCATAATATAAGGGGACAGCAAAGCCAACAGTTGGTGAAAAACGGGGTCCGTCATCCTGAGATATTTCCTGATATCATCAGGATTATTCTCCTGGATCTCCCGCAGCAAAGGCATGTGCGAGAATTGGTCACGCTGGAGCAGCCAATTCTTCATCCATGAACTCCTCCTTGCACTGTTTATGGACTGGACTTGGGTCAAAGCAAGAACTCCAACACCAAGCCCAAGCACAGCACAAACTCTACGATGAATACGTACCCGCAACATGGCTTGAAAACAGTCAGCTGGTCAGAACGAGCAAACAGAACGCTCTGAAAATCAGAAAGGCCTGAGAAGAGTGAGCTGAAAATCAGAAACGAGTGGACAAGAACGCACTGTTAAAACAGATACAAACTATTAAATAGAACACAATGAAAAACAGGAAAGAACTGACAACATGCACTGAAGAACAGATATGAACCCACAAGAACAAACTGACAAGCATGAACAAACTGAAAAGCACGAGGCTGAAAAGTTAGTTATCTACTAACACGAGATAAACATAAGATTTGCAGAAGGAGCCCAAAGGGTGGCGCACTGGCTATTGAGCTTCCTTTTTATAGTCCCGTCGTACGTGTTGTACGTCACTGCATTGTTGACGTTCAGAATTTCCGACAACATTTGTGTGACCGTGTGTATGCAAGACAAGTTTGAGCCAACATCCTTCGGAAAAAAATCCATGGTTTTGTTGTCGGAATGTCCGATCGTGTGTAAGCGGCATAAGAGCAGCAAAGATGTTGATGTCCCTTCCACGGGCGGTGGTCTCAGCGGGGAGCATCAATAGTTTCAAAAAACTATTAGATAAGCACCTGAAAGACCACAACATACAGGGATATACAATACTGACATATAATCACACACATAAGTTGGACTTGATGGACTTGTGTCTTTTTTCAACCTCACCTACTATGTAACTATGTAACTATGTGTAACGACACCCCGAGTATGAAAGGGGTAAAAGTCGGTTAAGACATTCCATTCCCGAACACAAAGGCAGCTACCAAACACTCCGATCAGCCAAAGAAGAAACCCATATCAATAATTCTCCCCCAAGTACGAGACGAGGCTCTGTCTTGAGGTTCAAACAGGACTCAATCTTTATTCAAAAACATGTTATACCCCACTTCAAAACACTTCCCCCCACCCTTGGAAAACAGGGTGGGTTAAACTGTCCAATGACAATGGACACACAGATCAGGTGTGTTTAACTTCTCATCAGTAAACAGTCTTAACAGGGGGGCTGCTGGAGGAATCCCCCCTCCCTCTTTCCTCACAGCAAGACACTTAGACATCCCATAATAATTGAGACAGACAGCCACAATAGACAATAGAATACAGTCACACCCCAACCATCACAGCAAATAGTACACAACATAATGAGACAGCACACATTATATATACAGCATTGAGTCTGATTATCACAGATCATAGTGGGGTTCTCATTCACCGTGTGCCCCTATTAGTGACTCCCATCACAATGACATATCCAGGGTCCCCAGAGTCTGTGTGTCTTGGGGACATGGACCTGAATCTAAAGTAACGCCACCTCAAGTGTCCCCAGGCATACAGCTCACAAGGAGCACCGTTCCTCCAAATGCCAGGGCCAATAATTGGTAGGTAAGAGGCTGGCATTCAGTCTCCTCCAAAAGCCTCTGTCCTGGCTAGGTCTGTCACACTATGTAATGATTGGCTAACTGAGTTTTATTTACAGCAGCAGGAGCCAGTGGCACTGCTGCTGTGTCTCAGCCAATCAGGAGGGAGAGTCTCAGATGGACAAGGCACCTGTGGACATTGCTGGATAGAAATTGGGCTCAGGTAAGTATTAGGGGGGCTGAGGGGGGCTGCTGCACACAGGAGGCTTTTTATCCTAATGCATAGAATGCATTAAGATAAAAAAAAACCTTCTAACTTTACAACCACTTTAACCGCTAGCTGCCCACCCACTGTCATATGACGGTGGGACGAGGCAGCTCTCGTTCTGTGCAGACGTCATATGACGTGACCGCCTTCCCGAGCCACTAGGGGGCGCCGCGTCACTGGGGACCCGATGCGCGTGCCTGGCGCCCGCGATGTCCTGCAATTGCCCAGCAACCGAGCAGGACTGTGGATCTGTGTGTCAGATCCACGTCCTGTCAGAGAGGAGAGGAGACCGATGTGTGTCCCTTGTACATAGGGACACCGATCGGTCACCTCCCCCAGTTAGTCTCCTCCCCCCACAGTTAGAATCACCTCCCTAGGACACACATTAACCCCTCGATCACCCCCTAGTGTTAACCCCTTCCCTGCCATTCACATTTACACAGTAATCAATGCATTTTTATAGCACGGATCGCTGTATAAATGTGAATGGTCCCAAAAATGTGTCAAAAGTGTCTGATATGTCTGCCTCAATATCACAGTCACAAAAAAAATCACAGATCGCTGCCATGACTAGTAACAAAAATAATAAAAATGCCATAAATCTATCCCCTATTTTGTAGACGCTATAACTTTTGCGCAAACCAATCAATATATGCTTATTGCAATTTTTTTTTTACCAAAAATATGTAGAAGAATATGTATCGGCCTAAACTGAGGAAAAATGTGTTTAAAAAAAATGGATATTTATTATAGCAAAATATAAAAAATATTGTGTTTTTTCAAACTTTTTTCAAACTTGTCCCTCTTCTTTTGTTTATAGTGCAATAAATAAAAACCGCAGAGGTGATCAAATACCACCAAAAGAAAGCTCTACTTGTGGGGAAAAAAATTATAAAAATTTCATTAGGGTGCAGTGTAACATGACTGCGCAATTGTCATTCAAAATGCGACAGCGCTGAAAGCTGAAAAATGGCTTGGGCAGGAAGGGGGTGAAAGTGCCCTATATTGAGGTGGTTAAGCAAGCCATGGAATCTATTACCACAAGAATCCTTTGTAAAACAGATGCTTGCAGGACACTGATCTGGGGGGGGGGGTCTCTGTGTTTTATCACTTTTAATCCACAACCACAGCACAGCTTTCCAATCAATTGGTATGGGAAGTGGACTTGTAAACAGAGATAGCTGAAAAAGACCAGTCTCAGCAGACATCAATGGTACACAAAGGGACACGTAACACCACACTTATATAAGCAAATTACAAGGTATTTTCCCACTTTCATCTAGTGCCATAAAGAATTGATAGAATCTTCACTGATAAATCCCCTCTCTGCTTTAGGGATTCAGGACAGGAAGGTATAATCCACCACATCTGGTGGACTTGTCCTAAAGTCAAGAGATTTTGGACTAGAGTGTTCACTTTAATTAATTCGGTGATAAAATAAGTGTCACAAAAAATCCCAAGACAGTGCTTTTAAACAATCTGATGGAGGATATCTGTAGATATACTTAGTCCCTCATATTCTATAACCTTGTGTCAGCCAAGTTAATTGAGAAAGCATTGAAGACACCTGTGGTAAACATAGCCACAACTAAATACAAAATCTCTTGGATAATGCTTCAGGAAAGTTGGCTAGCATCCTTCGGAAAAAGCAAACTAGAGTCAAAAAGATTTGGAACTCCTGGACAACATATCTACACTCATCTAAATCTGGAGCCGAGGTGGGGAGTTGGGACACACGCCAAGGAGAGCAGTTCTGAAAACAGTTAAATAGAAGCACGATCCCAATGAAATATACAAAGTAGTTTATTAAAATGCTAAACAAAGCGAACTTACATCAGAGACCAAATAAGGTGAGGGAACACCCGGTGGGGGTTGTGTGTGCATGAAGACACCATTATCACATGATTGATGTTAATATGGACTTTTGCTGTTTGGTTTAAATACTTCATCAAGGATTAATTCATATTCACATAGCACAAGCACTTTATATTTGTATATGGACTATTGTCGTTTAGTTTTATAATTACCTCATTGAGGACTGAGTGCAATATCAAGGAGCTCAAGCACTTTTAGATATCTTTTAGATATTCCACATATACACCAACTCTTGAGGAAGTGAGCGGAGCTCGCAAAACGCGTTGAGTACAAAAGTTGTATATGTATATTATGTACCATATTATTGTAATTAACATTTCAATGGTCAAACGATGTCTTATGATGTTTTTATGCTAATTTCTCATCATGTTTTTGGAAATTCAATAAAACTCTATACTATTTGCTATGACTTCTATGACCAACTCATTTAAAGTCCCACGGGCGAACCTTTTTTTTGTATTATACGATTTACAGGGATGGAGTTGTGTTATATTAAGAGACAGTACCCAGACCGCTCTCCTTTTGTCCCAATATCACGGAGCACAAGCACTTTTGATTTATATATTCTTTTTAACATGGTGTTATGTTGTAGATATATTTGCTATATGTAGTTATATATTTACATTGGTATTGTTTTTATATACAATTAGCGATGCATAGTGTGTCATATATAAACTTACATCAGAGGCTTCCAGGGATAAGCAGGATTCAAGGTGTATCACAATGAAAACTACACAGGATCCTATGGCCGTCACAGGGGAATCCATATGAAGGCAGATGAAAACCATCAATGGCCGCAGCTAGACCTGCCACCTTGGACCTCATGACACTGATAGCATGGGGATGAAGGGCTGCACCCCTCTTATCTGTCCTTACATGGATTCCCTATGCCGGCCTGTGCTACACCTTGCTGCTGTGATACACCTTGAATCCTGCAAATACCCAGAATCCTCTGATGTAAGTGTGCTTTGTTTTACACTTAAACCACTTGCCGCCCGCTCACCGTCAAATGACGGAGGAGCGGTGCGGCTCTCATTCTGGGACAACGTCATACGATAGCGCCCCAGAATGGCCGATGATCCGGCTCTTTAACCATGTGATCAACTGTGTCCAATCACAGCCGGTCACATGTAAATGCGGAAGTGCCGTTTATCGGCTCTCCCCGCCTCACACTGACAGAATGTGTGGCAAGGAGAGCCGATCAGCAGCATCTCCTCGCAGGGGAGACCAGGATAGGTAATCAGGGCACTGATCATCAGTGCCCTGATTACATTAAAGACCCAGCAGTGCCCATCAGTGACACCAATCAGTGCCCATTAGTGATGCCAGTCAGTGCTGCCTTTTAGTGCCCATCAGTGCCTGCTTATTAGTGCTGCCCATCAATGCCCACCAGTGCTGTCCATCAGTGCCACCCATCAGTTCTGCCCTTCAGTGCCAATCAGTGCCACCTATCCATGCCACCTATCAGTGCCCACCAGTGCCGCCTATTAAGGCTCACCAGTGCCACCTATCAGTGGCCATCAGTGCCACCTATCAGTGCCCATTAGTGTTGCATATCAGTGCCACCTATCAGTGCCCATCAGTGCGGCATATTAGTTACTTCTCATCAGTGCCACCTAATCAGTGTCCTTCAGTGTCACCTCATCAGTGCCCATAAGAGCCCCCTCATCAGTACCCATCAGTGCAGCCTTTCAGTGCCCATCAGTGCCACCTCATCAGCGCACATCGGTGAAGGAGAAAAAAAACTTTTTTTGTTTTAATTTCGGTCATTTTAAAAAAAAAAATAAAAAATTCAGCAGTGATTAAATACCACCAAAAGAAAGCTCTATTTGTGTGAAAAAAATGATAAAAAGTCCTGAAAATTGGCCTGAGCGGGAAAGAGGTGAAAGTGCCCAGTAGACAAGTGGTTAATAAAAGACTCTGTATATTTCATTGGGATCACATCACTGTTTTTCTGTTTTCTGAGCTGTATTGGATCTACCCGGAATCTCACAAGAAGCTGCAGTCCATCTAAAAAAATAAGCATTCAGAAACCATTCCTTGTGATTTGCAACCTTGACATTGAAAAGATTGAGCACCACTGCTCTATGCAAAAATATTACTCTTATATTAAGAAATACTTTAAGTTATATTATTATTTCAAATAAAAAATTAAAGTAAAAAAAGGGAAAATGTGGCTTATTATCTGCAGTATGTAATAGCTCTGTTGCTAAACAGTCATCTTTTCAATTTATTACATGTCCTTTATATAAACATATTTGACATAATATACTTTATGTATTAAGTAAATATTTCCTTATACTGTATTTCTGGATATGTGGTATCCTCAGGCCTGGAGAAATCAACTACATTTAAACAAAGAGAAGAGAATTTATACATTTGTGCTTACAGGGCAAATGCTGTTTAAATTCTTTCACAACAGAGTGCGCATAAGAAATACAAGCAAGAAGTCTGTAGCCTTCCAGCTAGACAGAGCTAATGTAGATGGTATTAGTAATCAGATAAAGGTATAAAGTACACTTAGAGGGAAGCATGTGATTTAAAATACATATAGGGAGAAATAAAGTGCTCTATTGTTTTACTGAATTATATGATTAATGAAAGATAAAAAAGCAGTTGTTGCAAGTAGAAAAAAAAACACATAAATTGCTGCAGTGAGGAGAGATCTGAAGATTATATCTAACACCAGGGGATGGTTGATTAATCATACTTCTGTGAGAATTTTTGAGTATATCATTCTCCGTTATTAATGACATTTCACTCAGCTCTGCAAGATACCTTTTATGCTTCCAGAAGGCCAATTATCTGTTTAGTCTGCAAAACAATACTAGTTATTGCTGAAAGATAGGGAAGCTGGGGTGAGAGCGGCTCAAAATACCAGCCTCTAGCATTATTAAAAAAGGCAGTGTGTACACATCTAAATGTCAGCTATATTAATTCTAATTATTCCTGCAAAGTAAGGAAATAAGACTTATGGTTGGGTACTTCCATTATTGTTTTCATTGCATAATTATTAATATTCATTCATAACACACCAATTACAGTAGAATGTATCCACAAATATATCTTTGTAAAAAATGAGAAACAAAATCAGGTACAGTATTTGTTTCCATATGCTAACAATAGAAAAATTACATTTTTTTTAAATTTTTGCAACAGGTATCATCATCATTTTTTTCTTCTTATAGATAAAGCTACCATGTGCTAAAATATAAGTGAAAAAAACATTATATGTAGGGTAGATTGTATGACTAGTATACATGAATTGATGTGTGCAATTGACAGCAGATTGGCCTGGTTGGTTGGAATTAGAATAATTAGAATAATTGTAAGTTGTTCTTTTATATACAGTATCTATATCACTGAGTCATCTGAGTACATTTATCTTCATAAGCACACAAGCATATGATCTCCCTGCATTTTCAGCATGTTTTATGGAGAGGATAGAGCAAAGGGCTTAAATGGAAAGTTGAAATATACTGTACCTTGCTGTCTAACAGAGATTTTGAAAATTGATCCGATTCTATGGTCCAAGGCTTGGTGAATGGTATAGAAAGGGGGAGCTTTTAGTGTTTTAACATGTACTGTATATATAGACAGTGGCAGTCTGTCTATTAGGGGCACAGGGGCTCCGCCCCCCCGATCCATGCGCCCAGCCCCTAATCTCCATGCAGGGCGCTGGACGCATGGATTTCAATGGGGTGTTTTTTTTAAGCTCTAATTGGCTTCAAAAAGGGTGGGTCCGCGGTACAGTGAGCCCACCCACTTGTGTGACATTAGCAAATTAATATTCGCTAGGGATGGGCTTTATGTTCGAGTCGAACATGAGTTTGACTTGAACATTGGCTGTTCGCCCGTTCGCCGAATAGCGAACAATTTGGGGTGTTCGTGGCAAATTCAAAAGCCGCGGAACACCCTTTAAAATTCTATGGAAGAAATCAAAAGTGCTAATTTTAAAGGTTAATATGCAAGTTATTGTCATAAAAAGTGTTTGGGGACCTGGGTCCTGCCCCAGGGGACATGTATCAAGGCAAACAAAATTTCTAAAAATGGCCATTTTTCTGGAGCAATGATTTTAATAATGCTTAAAGTGAAACAATAAAAGTGAAATATTCCTTTAAATTTCATACCTGGGGGGTGTCTATAGTATGCTTGTAAAGTGGCGCATGTTTCCTGTGTTTACAACAGTCCGAGAGCAAAATGACATTTCTAAAGGAAAAAAAAGTAATTTAAAAGTACTTGTGGCTATTAATGAATTGTCGGGTCTCTGCAATACACATAAAAGTCATTGAAAAAAACAGCATGGGATTCCCCCACAGTCCATTACCAGGCCCTTTGGGTCTGGTATGAATATTAAGGGGAACCCCAAACCAAAATAAAAAAAAAAATGCATGGGGGTCCCCCCAAATTCAATACCAGGCCCTTCAGGTCTGGTATGGATATTAAGGGGAACCCCACATCAAAATTAAAAAAAAAATGGCGTGGGGGTCCCCCTCAAAATCCAAATCAGACCCTTATCTGAGCACTCAACCTGGCAGGCAGCAGGAAAAGGGGGGGACGAGAGAGCGCCCCCCCCTCCTGAACCGTACCAGGCCACATGCTTTCTTCATGGGGAGGATGTCCCATGTTGATGGGGACAAGGGCCTCATCCCCACAACCCTTGCCCGGTGGTTGTGGGGGTCTGTGGGCAGGGGACTTATCAGAATCTGGAAGCCCCCTTTAACAAGGGGACCCCCATATCCCGCCCCCCTCCCCGTGTAATTTGATAATGAGGTACAAATGTACCCCTACCACTTCACAAAAAAAGTGTCAAAAATTTTAAAAAAGACAATAGCCAGTTTTTGACAATTCCTTTATTAATGTCTTCTTCTTTCCCTGCTTCTTCTTCCATCTTCTTCTGGTCTTCCTTCAGTTTTCTTCTTCCTCCATCTTGTTCTTCCTCCACTTCTTCCTCTATCTTCCTCTGCTTCTTCCTCCAGTCTTCTCATCCGGCATCTTCCTCCAGCTTCTTCCCCGCTTTGACCTCCGGACGATCCGCCTCAATGGGAGGTTTCTGCTGTGTGACACTTCTGTTCTTGTGACAGCTCTTATATAACTGAGGGAGGGGCCACCCAGTGACCTAGCCCCCCTCTGACGCACGGGGACTTCCCTATGGCTTTCCCAGTGTGGTGTCAGAGGGGGGCGGGGTCACCCGTTACCTAAACAGCAATTAGCTGATAGCAATGAGTTTGATGTTCAGGTCGAACATAAGTTGGACTCAAACATCGGGTGTTTGCCCGTTTGCAGAACAGCGAATATTATGGGGCATTCATGGCAAATTTGAGCACTGCGAGCACTGCATGCTTTGGCCAATCACAGCGCTCTCTGCTAAGAGAGCCATAATTGGCCAAAGGCAGGGTGCATTTGGCCAATCATGGCTCAGGGGGACTAAGTCCAGGCCCCATACTATATAAGGCAGTTTACATGGTGGCCCAGTGTAGTGTTGGCGTGGACAGAGAGATAGATTGAGTTAGATTAGGAAGGCAGGTTATTCAGTTAGTGGCAGTGTATTTATATATATTTATAGACTCAGTCTAGTATATATATATACTCTGCATTCAGTATAGCCTATAAATTCGGTGTTTACTCTATATTCAGTCAGTGCAGGTAGTGCATTAATATATATATACAGTCTCGCGTACAATGGGGATGGAAAGTATTCAGACCCTTTGCTTAGTATTTAGTAGAATCGCCCTTTTGATCTAATACAGCCATGAGTCTTTTTGAGAAAGATGCAACAAGTTTTTCACACCTGGATTTGGGGATCCTCTGCCATTCCTGCTTGCAGATCCTCTCCAGTTCTGTCATATTGGATGGTAAACGTTGGTGGACAGCCATTTTTAGGTCTCTCCAGAGATTCTCAATTGGGTTTAAGTCAGGGCTCTGGCTGGGCCATTCAAGAACAGTCATGGAGTTGTTGTGAAGCCACTCCTTTGTTATTTTAGCTGTGTGCTTAGGGTCATTGTCATTGTCTTAGCACTCTGGAGAAGTTTTTCATCCAGGATATCCCTATACTTGGCCACATTCATCTTTCCCTCAATTGCAACCAGTCATCCTGTCCCTGCAGCTGAAAAACACCCCCACAGCATGATGCTGCCACCACCATGCTTCACTGTTGGGACTGTATTGGACAGGTGATGAGCAGTGCATGGTTTTCTCCACACATACCGCTTAGAATTAAGGCCAAAAAGTTCTATCTTGGTCTCATCAGACTAGAGAATATTATTTCTCACCATCTTGGAGTCATTCAGGTGTTTTTTTAGCAAACTCCATGCAGGCTTTCACGTGTCTTGCACTGAGGAGAGGTTCCTGTCGGGCCACTCTGCCATAAAGCCCCGACTGGTGGAGGGCTGCAGTGATGGTTGACTTTCTACAACTTTCTCCCATCTCCCGACTGCATCTCTGGAGCTCGGCCAGAGTGATCTTTGGGTTCTTCTTTACCTCGCTCACCAAGGCTCTTCTCCCCCGATAGCTCAGTTTGGCCGGACGGCCAGCTCTAGGAAGGGTTCTGGTCATCCCAAATGTCTTCCATTTAAGGATTATGGAGGCCACTGTGCTCTTAGGAACCTTAAGTGCAGCAGAAATCTTTTTGTAACATTGGCCAGATCTGTGCCTTGCCACAATTCTGTCTCTGAGCTCTTCAGGCAGTTGCTTTGACCTCATGATTCTCATTTGCTCTGACATGCACTGTGAGCTGTAAGGTCTTATATAGACAGGTGTGTGGCTTTCCTAATCAAGTCCAATCAGTATAATCAAACACAGCTAGACTCAAATGAAGGTGTAAAACCATCTCAAGGATGATCTTTTTTAATAAATCTGCAAAAATGTCAACAATTCTGTGTTTATCTGTCAATATGAGGTGCTGTGTGTATATTAATGAGGAAAAAATGAACTTAAATGATTTTAGCAAATGGCTGCAATATAACAAAGAGTGAAAAATTGAAGGGGGTCTGAATACTTTCCGTCCCCACTGTATATATATATATATATATATATATATATATATATTTCTCTGCATCCAGTGTAGCCCATATCTACAGTGCATTCTGTGGTGTACTGTTTCTAATACACTTCAGGTGGTATACACAGTATCTAGTACACTTCTGGTGGTGTACACAGTAAACAATACAGTGCATCCATAGTACAGTTGCTAATTCAGTGCAGGTGGTGTACACAGTATATAATACAGTGTCTACTACACTTCTGGTGGTGTACACAGTATTAAATACAGTGCAGCCGTAGTACAGTTGCTAATACAGTGCAGGTGGTGTACACAGTATCTAATACAGCATGTACAGTTTCTACTACACTTCTGATGGTATACACATTACACAATACAGTGCAGCCATAGTACAGTTTTTAATACAGTGCAGGCAGTGTACACAGTATCTAATACAGTGTGTACAGTTTCTACTACACTTCTGGTGATGTACGTAGTACACAATACAGTGTAGCCATAGTATAGTTGCTAATACAGTGCAGGTGGTGTACACAGTATCTAATACAGTGTGTACAGTTTCTAATACACTTCTGGTGGTGTACACAGTACACAATACAGTGCAGCCATAGTACAGTTGTTAATACAGTGCAGGCGGTGTACACAGTATCTAATACAGTGTGTACAGTGTCTACTACAATTCTGGTGGTATACACAGTATATAATACAGTGTGTACGGTTTCTACTACACTTCTGGTGGTGTACACAGTACACAATACAGTGCAGATGTAGTACAGTTGCTAATACAGTGCAGGCGGTGTACACAGTATATAATACAGTGCGTACAGTGTCTACTACACTTCTGGTAGTGTACTCAGTACACAATACAGTGCAGCCGTAGTACAGTTGCTAATACAGTGCAGGTGGTGTACACAGTATCTAATACAGTGTTTACAGTGTCTACTACACTTCTGGTTGTGTACACAGTATCTAATACAGCGTGTACAGTTTCTACTACACTTCTTGTGGTGTACACAGTACACAATACAGTGCAGCCATAGTACAGTTGCTAATACAGTGCAGGTGGTGTACACAGTATCTAATACAGTGTGTACAGTTTGTAGTACACTTTTGGTGGTGTACACTGTGTAAAATACAGTGCAACCATAGTACAGTTCCTAATACAGTGTAGGCGGTAGTGCGTACAGTTTCTACTACACTTCTGGTGGTGTACACAGTATCTAATACAGTGTAGTGTGGTGTTGCAAAACAAAATATAAATCATGTCCGGAAGGCCACCAAGGAGAAGCAGATGCTCACAGGCCACTAAAAGAGCTCAAGCAGCCTCTGTGTTCACAGTCAACAGTGCTGGTCGTGGACATGGTGCATCCCCTCCAGGTGGCCGTGGGGCACACTTGTCCTTTTTTTCTGCTGCTGGCCGTGTTATTGAGACAGAAAATGCAGAAGAGTTGGTGTAGTGGATAACAGTCATTCTCCTCATCCTCTGTCACCCAGGCTCAGAGTAGTTTGCCTTCCAATGCAGCTGCCAAAGTGGCCTATTCCACGGCTCCTTGTCCACAGTCACTCTTTCTGTAGCCCCACCATCATGCACAGGGGAGTCCCCAGAATTATTCAGTGTCGGGTACATGCTGGAGGATGTGCAGCGATTTGAAGGCTCTGATGTTGGTTCCCAGGTTGAGGAAGGGAGTAACGTGATCCTAGAGAGAGGGGGTGCCCAAGAAGGACAAGAAACTGGCAGTCATGTTCCCCCAGCTGCAGCATACTGCCAAGTTTGCTTCAGTGACAAGGAGGGAGGGGATGATGAGGTCACTGACTGTACTTGGGTGCCTGAGAGAAGAGAGGAGGAGGAGGCACAACTCCAATGAGGCAGGATCTTCTCTAGGGGGCAGCTTAAGGGCAGCCACCCTATTGCATCTAATCGCAGAGCTCCGCAGGTGCAGGGTGCTGCTGACTGCCCGCTGACTTTTAAAAAGTCCTTGGTGTGGGCATTTTTCGACACGTGTGCAGCAGATCGCACCATTGCTCTTTGCAACCTATGTCTGAAGTAGATAAAGCGTGGCTAGAACAGCAGCCGCTTGGGCACCGCATGCTTGACCAGACATATGACGACCTGCCATTCAGTCCATTGGCAACAGCACTTGAAAGACCCACATCAAAGAAAAAGGTGCACTTCTCCTTGCTCCTCATCTGGGATCTCCAACCCCACTATACCTCCAATCCTTTCAAATACCTGCACTTAGAGGAATGAAGGTATAGCAATAGGTGTCCCAAGTACTTGCAGCCAATCTGCTAGCAGTACACCACCATCTGATATTAGCAGGCAAATTTCCCTACCCCAGTTACTGAACTGTAAAAATAAATTCGGTCCCAGCCATCCACATGCTCAGCGTCTAAATGCTAGCTTGGCCAAATTGCTAGCACTGCAACTGCTGCCTTTTCAGCTGGTAGACTCTGCCCCCTTTCGTGAATTTGTGGAATGTGCTGTACCTCAGTGGCAGGTTCCAAAACACCAGTGCTTTTCACGGAAGGCCATTCCGGCTCTCTACCGGCATGTGAAAAACAATGTTTTGGCCTTATTGGACAGGGCGCTAAGCCGTAAGGGATTTGGGAAAGGGAATGCAACCTGCCCACCAACCGCCTCATTTGTGACATGGCCACCAGGTGAAACTTAATGTTGGCAATGCTGCAGCGGCTGCACGCACAGCAGAGGGCCATCAATGAGTACCTGTGTGAGTATGGCACCAGGACAGGGTCAGGGAAGCTTGGCTTCTTTTCTCCATGCCAGTGGCTACTGATCAAGGATGCATGCACTGTCCTATCACCATTTGAGGAGACCACAAGGATGATGAGCAGTGACAATGCATGCATCAGTGACACTGTCCCTCTAGTCTTCCTGTTGGAGCACATGCTTCGTGGAATAATGGACACTTGAGACTTCCTCTTGAGGAAGAGGAGGACTTTCTTACCTGCCAAGGCCCCCTTTATCCAGATAGCATTCCTGCGGGCCTGCCAAACACACAGGAAGAAGAGGAGGAGGATTGTGTCAGCATGGATGTAGAGGATAACACTCAGCAGCAGTCTTCAAGGGATGGATTTTGGTCCCCAGAAACCCAAGGAGTTTTATGTGGATGGGAGGAGGCAGTTACGGATCATGTGATCCTTAGTGACCCAGAGGACTCAGAATCGAATGCCTCTGCAAACTTACACTGCATGGCCTCCCTGATTCTGCAAAGCCTGCGAAAGGACCCTAGGATTCGTTGTATTAAGGAGAGGGATCATTACTGTATGGAAACCCTTCTAGATCCACATTACAAGGGTAAGGTTGCAGAACTCATCCTGCCTTTGCAGAGGGAGTAAAGGATGAAACATCTTCAGGAGGCCTTGAAGAAAGGTTTGTGCAATGTATTTCCAGACCCTGGGAGGTTACAATTTCCTAGTGCTGGACAATGTGTTGCTGAGGCTTCGTTCAGACAGAGGAAGCGTGGTGGAGAAGGTGGCCGGCTGACCGATGCCGGCAAAAAAAATTTCAGTCCTCAGCGCCAAGGTCTGATCGGTTCAAGCAACCATTGACAGCATCTGCATTACATGGTGCAGGAATATCTAGGGGCAAGAGCAGACTTGGAGACCTTTCCAACAGAGCATCCACTGGGTTACTGGGTCTTGAGAATGGACCACTGGCCAGAACTTGCTCAATATGCAATTGAGCTACTGGCCAGTCCTGCAACCAGCGTTCTTCCCGAATGCACATTCAGTGCTGCTGGAGGGTTTGTAACGGATCATAGAGTGCGCCTGTTCACAGACTTTGTTGATAGGCTCACATTCTTAAAAATGAATCAGTCTTGGATCAGCAGCTATCAAGCACCTGATGCTGATGTAACTGATTGAATTTTCTATGGATGTGGGATCCCTTGAAGACTGCCTATACTGTATATCCTATTCCTCCTCAATCTTGATGATGCTAGCTTCCTACGATATTTTTGGTTTAGGGCACCACCACCACCACCCAAGACCCAATTTTTCTGCCCCTGTTTAACAGGGGCATGTAATTACAATTTTTCATCTAATATTTCACAGCAGGGCCCATTCCTGCACCAAACAAGAGTATCTGTGAGGGTTTACAGTGTTGTGGCACCACCACCCAAGGCCTAATTTTTATGCCCCTGCTTAACACGGGCATGTAATTACAATTTTTGATATAATATTTCAACGCAGAGCCCGTTCCTGCACCCAACAAGAGTATCTGTGAGGGGTTACAGTGTTGTGGCACCACCACCTAAGGCCCAATTTTTCTGCCCCTGCTTAACAGGGGCATGTAATTACAATTTTTGATATAATATTTCCAATAAAAGTTTTTATTAAGCAAATATATTGTCATAACAACATAAGTAAAATAATCATTACATTCTTGTAGGGCATCACACAATTCAGCCATTTTGTCCTATTTTTGATTTGAGTTCCGATACTAATACTTGTTCTGTTTGAATATACAGCCCGTGTTACCAATTAAACTGTTATAACTGTTGATAAAACTATTAAAACTGTGTATATTATGAAAACCTCTTGCGTCTTGGGTATCATTATAATTCAAGATCAAGGGTTATATTTTTGTGAGTGTCTTGAGCGTTATAACCTAAAGAGAATAGATACTAATGAAACAATAAAATAATAAAAAGAGGGGGGAAATATAAGTTTAAAAAATAAGAAAAAATAAGAGGGGGAGGGGTGAGAGGTAGATAAGGGGGAGGTAGAGGGTTTTTAGAGTATTTGCTTCTGTTGTATATAAATGATTTTTATGTTAGACAGACAGATTCAAAGTGGTCTACATTAGTTCCTATAGGGAAGTTTGAATTAAGTGTGTCTGGGCATCGCACCCATCTTGTGTAGTCAGCCATTTTGCATCTTGTCAAAAGAGTTTGAGTACTTGAAGGTGAACCAAGATTTCCATAGCTTGAGGAATTTATCAGTCCTTTCTGAAGCCATTGCCACAGTCTCTTCCATCTTGTAAGGTGAGTCCACCTCAGATAACCATTCCATTATTGTGGGTGAATGTGTTGATTTCCAGTGTCTTGGAATAATTTTTTTTGCTGCGTTTTGCGAACAACCAATTTTTTGTACCTACTTAGTGAGTAGTTGGATATATGTAGCAAACAGCATCCAGGTGTGAAATTCAGTTCGGTTTCTGTTATGGCAAGGATCTGAGTGCAGACCTCATCCCAGAAACCACGCAGAAGTGGGCAATCCCACCAGATGTGCAGCATGGTGCCCTTGTCAGTGCCGCATCTCCAGCAGACATCTGTTGTATCTGGGTACCACCCATGCAATATGGTTGGGGTAAAGTACCAGTTCGTCAGTACTTTACAGGAAGTTTCCTGGGTGCTAGTGCTGATGGAGCACTTGTGTGCAAGGATACATGTGTTAACCCATTGTTTGTCTGTGAAGGTTTTTAAGGGCTGTTTCCCATTCCTTCTTATGTCTTATCTGGTTATCTACTCTTACTGGTTTGTAGCCAGTTGTACATCAGAGAGGTTGCTTTACTCACTGGTTCTCCTGTGGCGCACAGTTGCTCAAACCAAGTCTGCTCTCTCAGAAATTGTTGTCTTTTGGCAGTGCAGTAAACAAAATTATGTAATTGCCTGTACTGCCAGTGGGTAAAGTGTTTTGCCTGCAGTTCTGTCTTTAGTTTATCATAAGTCTTAAGTTTGCCATCTTCTCTATGTGGAAAGGACACCATAGTATGGCCTGATGCAAACTCTGTGTTATGGATCAGTGGGGTCAAAGGACCAGGCGTGGAGGCAGTGTCATATTGCTGTGACACTATGTGGAAGATTTCTAGTGTTGGTCCGATTGCAGGGTGTAGTGCTAAGATGGCAGGCCATGCTTCTTTGGTGATCCATAGTAAGAATCTCAGCGGGATCTCAGTCTGTAGGTTTTCTATTCCCACCCAGTCTTTGGGTGGAAGCATGGCAGTTCCGATCCAGAATTCGTGTCAAATGCATTGCATAGTAATAATTCTTGAAATGTGGTAGATTAATATCCCCCTCAGCTCTTGGGGTAGCCAGGGTTAGCATGCTAATGCGTGATTTCTTCAAGGCCCAAATGTTACATAGTTACATAGTAGGCGAGGCTGAAAAAAGACACAAGTTCATCAAGTCCAACCTATGTGTGATTATGTGCCAGTATTACATTGTATATCCCTGTATGTTGCGGACATTCAGGTGCTTATCTAATAGTTTCTTGAAGCTATCGATGCTCCCCGCTGAGACCACCGCCTGTGGAAGGGAATTCCACATCCTTGCCGCTCTTACAGTAAAGAACCCTCTATGTAGTTTAAGGTTAAACCTCTTTTCTTCTAATTTTAATGAGTGGCCACGAGTCATGTTAAACTCTCTTCTGCAAAAAAGTTTTATTTTTATTGTAGGGTCACCAGTATGGTATTTGTATATTGAAATCATATCCCCTCTCAAGAGTCTCTTCTCCAGAGAGAATAAGTTCAGTGCTCGCAACCTTTCCTCATAACTAAGATCCTCCAGACCCTTTATTAGCTTTGTTGCCCTTCTTTGTACTCGCTCCGCTCCCAGTACATCCTTCCTGAGGACTGGTGCCCAGAACTGAACAGAATACTCTAGGTGCGGCTGGACCAGAGTCTTGTAGAGTGGGAGAATTATCGTTTTATCTCTGGAGTTGATCCCCTTTTTAATGCATGCCAATATTCTGTTTGCTTTGTTAGCAGCAGCTTGGCATTGCATGCCATTGCTGAGCCTATTATCTAGTAGGACCCCAGGTCCTTTTCCATCCTAGATTCCCCCAGAGGTTCTCCCCCCAGTATATAGATTGCATTCATATTTTTGCCACCCAAATGCATTGTTTTCCATTTTTCTACATTGAACCTCATTTGCCATGTAGTTGCCCACCCCATTAATTTGTTCAGATCTTTTTGCAAGGTTTCCACATCCTGTGGAGAAGTTATTGCCCTGCTTAGCTTAGTATCATCTGCAAATACAGAGATTGAACTGTTTATCCCATCCTCCAGGTCATTTATGAACAAATTAAATAGGATTGGTCCCAGCACAGAACCCTGGGGAACCCCACTACCCACCCCTGACCATTCTGAGTACTCCCCATTTATCACCACCCTCTAAACTCGCCCTTGTAGCCAGTTTTTAATCCATGTACTCACCCTATGGTCCATGCCAACGGACCTTATTTTGTACAGTAAATGTTTATGGGGAACTGCGTCACATGCTTTTGCAAAATCCAGATACACCACGTCTACAGGCCTTCCTTTATCTAGATGGCAACTCACCTCCTCATAGAAGGTTAGTAGATTGGTTTGGCAAGAACGATTCTTCATGAATCCATGCTGATTACTGCTAATGATACCGTTCTCATTACTAAAATCTTGTATATAGTCCCTTATCATCCCCTCCAAGAGTTTACATACTATTGATGTTAGGCTAACTGCTCTGTAATTCCCAGGGATGTATCTTGGGCCCTTTTTAAATATTGGTGCTACATTGGCTTTTTTCCAATCAGCTGGTACCATTCCAGTCAGTAGACTGTCTGTAAAAATTAGGAAAAACGGTCTGGCAATCACTTGACTGAGTTCCCTAAGTACCCTCGGATGCAAGCCATCTGGTCCTGGGTATTTGTTAATGTTAAGTTTCTCAAGTCTAATTTTAATTCTGTCCTCTGTTAACCATGGAGGTGCTTCCTGTGCTGTGTCATGAGGATAAACAATGCAGTTTTGGTTATTGAAGCCCTCCGATTCACTCGTGAAGACTGAGAAGAATAAATTCAATACCTTCGCCATCTCCCCATCCTTTGTAACCAGATGTCCTTCCTCATTCTTTATGGGGCCAATATGATCTGTCCTCCCTTTTTTACTGTTTACATACTTAAAGAATTTCTTGGGATTTTTTTTGCTCTCCTCCGCTATGTGTCTTTCATGTTCTATCTTAGCCGTCCTAATTGCACCCTTACATTTCTTGTTGCATTCTTTATAAAGTCCGAATGCTGAGGATGATCCCTCAACTTTGTATTTTTTGAGGGCCTTCACCTTTGCTTTTATATGCATTTTTACAATGGAGTTAAGCCATCCAGGACTTTTGTTCGCTCTTTTAAATTTATTACCCAATGGGATGCATTGGCTAATGACCTTATTTAATTTGCTCTTAAAGCAAACCCATCTCTCCTCCGTGTTCTTTGTTCTTAATATTTTATCCCAATTTATGCATTTTAGCAAGGTTTGTAGTTTAGGGAAGTTGGCTCTTTTGAGATGAAGTCTCTCAATGTCATGTTCAGTAGAAAGAAGAACTTTTTAGGTAGTCTGATGGGCAGTGTATGAAATACTGTAGGTATAGCACCCTAGGCAATACTTTCATCTTTACTGCCGCCACACTCTCCCAAACCAAGATAATGGCTTGAGATTCCAGAGTTGTAGGTCCCGTCGCAGGTTGTGTAGGATGGGATGAAAGTTTTGTGTGTAAAGACTATCTAGTTCTGGTGTGAGTCATATCCCTAGGTATTTGAGCTTGAGATCTACCCATTTGAAGGGACAGTTGGATTTGGCGTCCTGGAGTTGCCTGGGGTTTAGGGATATGTTAAGTGCTTTAGACTTTTCATAATTGATCTTGAAGTTGGAAATATAGCCAAACAATTCAAGATCTTTCAATAGGTTGGGAATCGATATATGAGGTTGTGTAAGGACAAACAAAAGGTCATCCGCATAAGCGGCTATTTTATGGTATGTAGGTCCTAGAGATAAACATTTGACTGATAAGTTTTCATTTATCATGCGAATACATGGTTCTAGTGTAAGGATAAATAGTATTGGGGACAGGGGACAGCCCTGCCTCGTGCCGTTGTGTATTTGCACTGGTTCTGAAAGAGTCCCATTAATCTTCAATCTAGCTGTGGGGCTTTGGTATAACGCTGAGATTCATGCCAGTAAGTTGGATTGAAATTCAACATGCTTGCACACTGCAAACATGAAGTCCCATGCCACCCTATCGAAGACCTTCTCAGCATCTGTGGATAGGAGAAGGCCTTCGGCTGTGTTCCCTTTAAATTTGTGTATGAGATTTATGGCTTTGATGACATTATCACGTGCCTCCCTTCCCAGCATGAAGCCCACCTGCTCCGGGCCAATAATGTCTGGTAGGAGTCTGCCCAGTCTTGTTGCAATAATTTTGGACAGAAGTTTTATGTCCAGGGTAAGCAGCAATATTGGCCTGTAGCTGGAGCAGGTGTTGGGATCTTTGCTGGGTTTGGGGAGCACCGTCATATGTGCCATGTTGAAAGTGGATGGGAGTTCCTGGGGTTTTGTCAAATAATTCAGTGCATTTTACATGGGTTTCACTAGTAGATGTGAGAAAGTTTTATAATACATGGCTGAAAAGCCATCTGGGCCCGGGCTTTTTCCAGATTTTAGTGTTTTGATAGCCTGTAGGAGTTCTGTTATCTCTATGGGTTTGTCAATTTCCTCTGCATCAGAAGCTGACAAACTTGGTAGGCCATATCATTAGCAGTAATCAGCATGGATTCATGAAGAATCGTTCTTGCCAAACCAATCTATTCACCTTCTATGAGGATGTGAGTTGCCATCTAGATAAAGGAAGGCCCATAGACGTAGTGTATCTGGATTTTGCAAAAGCATTTGACACAGTTCCCCATAAACGTTTACTGTACAAAATAAGGTCCGTTGGCATGGACCATAGGGTGAGTACATGGATTGAAAACTGGCTACAAGGTGTGTTCAGAGGGTGGTGATAAATGGGGAGTACACAGAATGACAGGGGTGGGTAGTGGGGTTCCCCAGGGTTCTGTGCTGGGACCAATCCTATTTAATTTGTTTATAAACGACCTGGAGGATGGGATAAACAGTTCAATCTCTGTATTTGCAGACGATACTAAGCTAAGCAGGGCGATAACTTCTCCGCAGGATGTGGAAACCTTGCAAAAAGACCTGAACAAATTAATGGGGTGGGCGACTACATGGCAAATGAGGTTCAATGTAGAAAAATGTAAAATAATGCATTTGGGTGGCAAAAATATGAATGCAATCTATACACTGGGGGGAGAACCTCTGGGGGAATCTAGGATGGAAAAGGACCTGGGGGTCCTAGTAGATGATAGGCTCAGCAATGGCATGCAATGCCAAGCTGCTGCTAATAAAGCAAACAGAATATTGGCATGCATTAAAAGGGGGATCAACTCCAGAGATAAAACGATAATTCTCCCGCTCTACAAGACTCTGGTCCGGCCGCACCTGGAGTATGCTGTCCAGTTCTGGGCACCAGTCCTCAGGAGGGATGTACTGGAAATGGAGCGAGTACAAAGAAGGGCAACAAAGCTAATAAAGGGTCTGGAGGATCTTAGTTATGAGGAAAGGTTGCGAGCACTGAACTTATTCTCTCTGGAGAAGAGACACTTGAGAGGGGATATGATTTCAATTTACAAATACTGTACTGGTGACCCCACAATAGGGATAAAACTTTTTCGCAGAAGAGAGTTTAATAAGACTCATGGCCACTCATTACAATTAGAAGAAAAGAGGTTTAACCTTAAACTACGTAGAGGGTTCTTTACTGTAAGAGCGGCAAGGATGTGGAATTCCCTTCCACAGGCGGTGGTCTCAGCGGGGAGCATCGAAAGCTTCAAGAAACTATTAGATAATCACCTGAATGACGGCAACATACAGGGATATGTAATGAAATACTGACACATAATCACACACATAGGTTGGACTTGATGGACTTGTGTCTTTTTTCAACCTCACCTACTATGTAACTATATGTAACTATGTAACTTTGTATTAAGTATTGTTCTATGATCTGGGGTCTAGGTCCTTCCACTGTTGTGGGTTTGTGAGAGGGTGGAAGATTATACAGTTTTGAGTAGAACCCATGGAACTCCGACACAATTTGATCCGTGGCGTGCGCTAATTTGTTTTCTCAATTTTTGATCTGGGTAATGGTAGTAGCGGAGCAAACATCTCTTAAAGCCCTAGCCAAGAATTTAAAATTTTTGTTCCCAAGTTCGTAAAAGAAACCTCAACTAAATAATAATATTTGCTTTGCTTGTAAGTCTAGTTTCTCCTGCAGTTCTTTTTGTGCTAGTAAAAGGTCTTCAGCTAAATTAATTGCCGTCGATCTTTTAAGTTGGTTCTCTAATTTCTGCTCTTTTTCAAATATTTCTTTCAGTTCCTTGTCTGCGGCCTTCTTTTTCTGTGAAGCTAGGCCTATGAGTTTATGGGCTTCCCATACAGTGAGGTGTGAAATATCGTCTGTAGTGTTTTCTCTAAAATATGTCTGTATGGATTCTTTGACTGGTTCCAAAGTCATTGGGTCTGTCAATAAGGTCGTGTTAAGTCGCCAACTACTTGGCCTCTTATGTGCATTCTGCAATTGTAGAGTCAATGAGATGGGCGCGTGATCTGATACAGTCCTCGTCCCTATGTAAGCTTCTTTCATGATGTTTAAGTCCCTTTGCGTTACAAACAGAAAATCTATGCGGGAATATTTGTTGTGAACTGTGGAAAAGTAGGTATAGTCTTTCCCCTGTGGGTGTGTTACCCGCCAGGAGTCTGTCAGAATCAACGTTGTAACGACACCCCGAGTATGAAAGGGGTTAAAGTCGTTTAGGACATTTCAAACCCAAACACAAAGGCAGCTACCGAACACTCCAATCAGCCAAACAAGGAACCCATACAAATAATCCACCCCAAAAACGAGACACGGCTCTGTCTTCAGGTTTCAAGCAGGAATGAATCTTTATTCAAAAAACACATGTTATACAGATCCCACTTCAAAACATTTCCCCCCCACCCTTGGAAAACAGGGCGGGTTAAACTGTCCAATGACAATGGACACACAGGTCAGGTGTGCTTAACTTCTCATCAGTAAACAATCTTAACAGGGGGGCAGCTGGAGGAATCCCCCTCCCTCTTTCCTCACAGCAATACACATCCTGTGATCCAAGGCAGACAAACACAATAGAACATTGGAATACAGCCCCACCCAAAACTAGCACAGCAAACAGTACACAACACAATGAGACAGCACACTTTATATATACACACATATACAGCATTGAGTCTCTGACTAGCACAGATCATAGTGGGGTTCTCATTGACCCTGTGCCCCTATTAGTGACTCCCATCACAATGGCATATCCAGAGTCCCCAGAGTCTGTGTGTCTTGGGGGACATGGACCTGAATCTAAAGTAATGCCACCTCCAGGGTCCCCAGGCATACAGCTCACAAAGAGCACTGTCCCCCCAAATGCCAGGGCCCATAATCGGTTTGCAGGAGGCTGGCATTCAGTCCCCTCCAAAAGCCTCTTTTCCGGCTAGGTCTGTCACATTTCTCCCCTTTCGGCAGGAGACTAACACAGGAGGAGACCTTAGATGGGTTGACTCCGAAGTTAGTCAGTAGTTCCAGTCCCCCAATGCCGGTATCCACAAAGTACCCCAAATAAATTGTTCCAAACAGAGAACTACTCACCCAGCCAACCTCTGCATCTCTCAGAGAACATGCACGCCGCTGGGGAGAGGCCTGGACTGGTCCTTCTCCCTGGAGTCTTTTCAGCCAATGGAGAGAAGACAGGGTGGCTGGGCTCACTCCGTCACGCTGTTGGGGATCTGGGCCGACCGCCCAGCATCCTTGGGGTATACAAGTGGAGACTGAAGTCCCATCCACTTTTGGTAGGTGAAAATCCCCCAGTGCTTGCAAAGCATGGCTGTCATCCTCCTGTCCCAGTGCCGCACCAATTTTTGGGGTTGTGTCAGTGAAGACCGAAGTCCCTTCTACTACCACAGGAACTCCCTCTTCTGTTAGGTGAGGGCAGAGGCTTGCAGCACTCTGCTCTGTTGCCAACTCTTCTGCTGGATTGGTGGCATCATTCTGGGGTGCCATATGCTGCTGGGAAGGGACCATCTCCTTCTCACCCTGGGCCTCCGGAACCGCCGAAGGTGTAGGGCAGAGGTCTTGGACCCTCTGTCCAGTGGCCAGCGCTTCAGCTGGGGAAGTTCCTTGTAACTCCACAGATACTGCTGTTTGTGTTGGGCAGAGCATGGTGAAGCCCGGCCTTAACACCAGCTCCCCCACCGGAGGCTCACCCGGCTGTTCCTCCCCAGCAGAAAAGTCCATCAAATCCCCTGTGTCTGCAACTGGTGTCTGGGGATAGAAGTTCACAATCTCATGTCCGTGGAACATAGAAGATGCCATCAGTGCTGGGCAGAGGTTAGCAGAGCTCTGCCCTGTTGTCAGCACTTCAGCTTTTGAGACGGCAATCTCCGGAGTTTCCACTGCCGATTCTCTGGCATGCTGCTGAACGCATTCTAGCAGTTTCCTGTATGCCCTTTCCAGATGCTGTTCCTTCCTTAGCAAATAGTCTAGATCAGGTTTAAGCTCTGAGACCCTTGCAAGACTGAACATAGCCTCTCTGTATTCTCGCAGGTCCTCCAGGGTAGGTTCCCCTTCATCGCCATACACAAAACAATCTGAAAGGCTCTCCCACAGCAATCCAGGGCCACCAAAGTCATATCCCTCCGGAGAGCATTCTGTTGTCTCCCCTAAATATTCCTCCTCCACGTGCCATTGCAGAGCCCGATACCGATTGTCCAGCTCTATTTCTTGCTGGACCAGCCTGTCCAACTCAGTCACCCATTGCTCCTGGGGCCGCTCTCCCAGGAATTGCATCCGTAACTCCCGTTGTGCACTGGCCTGCTGCTCTGGGGTTGGAAAGCACTTGCCCTGTTGTGTTGCAGCAAACTGGAGGGCTCTAATCCAGTGTCTTACCCGGATCTTCTGCCTGAGCTCCAGGTATTCATCCACAGACACAGTCCTGGGGATTGCTGAAAGGATGATCCGCAGCAGCCCATTGAACTTTGATGCCAGGTCCATATCTCCGCTGGGGTGACTGAAGTCTGCTATGCTGGGCCTTTTGGTTATGTTGGGTCCTTCAGCTCTATCCATTTCGACTAGTTCTGCGATAATGTCCCTCTTCTTACGGTTGTTGGCCGGTCGGCCCCGGTTCTCCAGTAAGTCCTTGAGGGTAGAGCGCTTTAGCCATTCATACCATGCTTCCATTGGCTTGTGTCCTCTTGTAGCTGTCCTTCTGGGCTGTGGGAATCATCCCACCGCTGCCACCAGTGTAACGACACCCCGAGTATGAAAGGGGTTAAAGTCGTTTAGGACATTTCAAACCCAAACACAAAGGCAGCTACCGAACACTCCAATCAGCCAAACAAGGAACCCATACAAATAATCCACCCCAAAAACGAGACACGGCTCTGTCTTCAGGTTTCAAGCAGGAATGAATCTTTATTCAAAAAACACGTTATACAGATCCCACTTCAAAACATTTCCCCCCCACCCTTGGAAAACAGGGCGGGTTAAACTGTCCAATGACAATGGACACACAGGTCAGGTGTGCTTAACTTCTCATCAGTAAACAGTCTTAACAGGGGGGCAGCTGGAGGAATCCCCCTCCCTCTTTCCTCACAGCAATACACATCCTGTGATCCAAGGCAGACAAACACAATAGAACATTGGAATACAGCCCTACCCAAAACTAGCACAGCAAACAGTACACAACACAATGAGACAGCACACTTTATATATACACACATATACAGCATTGAGTCTCTGACTAGCACAGATCATAGTGGGGTTCTCATTCACCCTGTGCCCCTATTAGTGACTCCCATCACAATGGCATATCCAGAGTCCCCAGAGTCTGTGTGTCTTGGGGGACATGGACCTGAATCTAAAGTAATGCCACCTCCAGGGTCCCCAGGCATACAGCTCACAAAGAGCACCGTCCCCCCAAATGCCAGGGCCCATAATCAGTTTGCAGGAGGCTGGCATTCAGTCCCCTCCAAAAGCCTCTTTTCCAGCTAGGTCTGTCACAAACGTGTTCAGCATTGTTCTAAATTTCTTACGTTTGTGGTATGTTATTGTTGATTTGCCATTGGAGGTGTCCTGAAGGGTGTCCAATGGGACATTGAAGTCCCCTCGGAGAACTATACAGCCAGAGGCAAACCAAGAGAGCTCGTTGGTCAATTTTTGACAACAAGTCACATGTGCAGTGTTTGGGAAATATACACTTGCTAGAATGATGGGGAGTTTCCCAACGTTTCCTTTAAGAAGGAGAAACCGCCCCCCGGGTCTGCCAATTGATGAGTGAGCTTGAAACCAGAGTTCTTCCCAATCAATATTGAGACACCTTTCATTTTGGATTCTGGACTAGTAGCATGATAGGCTTTGGTAAAGTATCCATCTGTCATTTTAGGGATGGAGTTTTCTTTAAAGTGTGTTTCCTGTAGGAACATGAAGGCCGGCCTCCCCTTCCCAAGGTGATGTAATTACTGAGTTCCCTTTTGAGGAACATTGAGGCCTCTTACGTTGTGTGATATCACATTGGATTTTTGCCTAATGAGGAGTAGATCATAGTGGACGAGGGTATAGTGGGGAGAGGGAGGGGAAAAAAGGGGGGGAGGAGGGTTAGATGGGGAGAGACAAATAAGCAGTGAAGAAGGTGGAGACTGAGCCCACTATCTGACACTAAGAAAGTGGGGTCCAAGTATTTGGTAATTAGCCTCTAGGTATTAACCCCTAGAGTTATTTATTTAAATTGGGGCTGTGAACTAGCGCACCAGCGAGAGCCCTACGGAAGAGGGTGTCACTGAAGTGCCGCATCACAGCGCCCACTTTGGGGGAAGTGGGAGGTTCAGTCAGAGCTATATCAGAAGCCAAACTCTCAACAAAGCCGAGAAATCTGATTTGTGATGCAGATACAGCACAGAGGACCAGTATCGGAGCAGGTCCTGCTGGGATGGTGTGATTCTATTCGCTGCAAACTCTGGAAGGAAGCGCTAGCCCGTGAGCAGCGACACCAGGGAAAAGTTCTCCCCTCCATCGAGGAAAGGTACTGGTCGCAGTACAGACTGCGGGTGCGGTTTTTGGGAGAAAAACCACACAAGAAGCAGACAGCTGAATTAAGCAGGCTGGTCTGGGCAGAGATAAAGCTGGATGAGAGCTACAGAGCCCTCTGGTGGCATGTATCCCAAGCATGTCCCTGGATAGCGGATGACAGCCCAAAGGAAGGCTTAAGCTGCGGCTGCTTGGGACTGTTGTTTGTGAAGCTGACAGGGGACCCTAACTTTGGGAGTGATTTGGAGCGGCGGGTGGACGAAATCATGGATTTCAGAGAAGGGCTACTGAACATTTCGGAAGTGCACTGGGCACAGGAAGATTTGGAGTTTCTGGCCGTTCAGGAATGGGAGCTAGAGATCGCCTACAGACGGCTGCTAGACATTGCTCAGTGCCAGGGCTGGGCTCCCTTTGCCTGGGACTATCAGGAAATACCAGCTGACAACCCTGAAATCCTGGCTGAAGAGTCGGCAATGTGGCAGAGCAATAGTGTGCTTTGCCAACCTGCCCCCACAGCTATGGAGGCGGAGGTCTTATGGCGGATGCAGCAAGTGCTGACTGACCTTGATGATCCTGTTTCTGCATGGGATGATCTTGGATGGAGGAATGTGCCTGTCCAGCAGCATGCCAGAGAATCTGCAGTGGAAAATCTGGAGATTGCCATCCCCAAAGCTGAAGTGCTGACAACAGGGCAGAGCTCTGCTAACCTCTGCCCAGCACTGATAACATCTTCTGGGTTCCATGGACAGGAGATGGTGAACCTCCATCCCCAGACACCAGTTGCAGAGACGGGGGATTTGATAGACTTTTCTGCTGAGGAAGAACCATCGGGTGAGCCCCCAGCAGAAGAGTTGGGATTAGGGCCAAACTTCATTGCGCTCTGCTCAGCACTGATGGCATCTTCTGAGTTCCACGGACAGGAGATGGTGAACCTCTATCCACAGACACCAGTTATAGAGGTAGGGGATTTAATAGACTTTTCTGCTGAGGAAGAACAACCTGATGAGCCTCCAGCAGAAGAGCTGCTATTGGGGCCAAACTTCACTGTGCTCTGCCCCGCACCAACAGCAGTATCTGTGGAGTTACAGGGAACTTCCCCAGTTGAAGCACCGGCAACCGGGCAGAGTGCTACCAACCTCTGGCCATCACCTGCAACAACTACAGAGTCCCAGGGAGGTGGGGCAGTCGGCCTCCCTCCCCAACAGGTAGCCAGAGCAGATGGTGTGGGGTTTCCAGCAGAAGGGCTGGCAACAGGGCTGAGGACTGCTGGACTCTGCCCTCAACTAACAGAGGATGGATTTCCTGTGAAGGTGGATGGGACTTCAGTCTCCACCTGTATACCCCAGGGATGCTGGGCAGTGGGCCCCGATCCCCAACAGCATGACAGAGTGAGCCCAGACACCCTGTCTTCTCTCCAGCGGCAGAAAGGATTCCAGGGAGAAGAGCCAGTCCAGGCCTCTCCCCAGCGGCAGATATGTTCTCTGAGAGAGGCAGAGGTTGGCTGGGTGAGTAATACTCTGTTTGGAACAATTTGTTTGGGGTACTGTGTGGGTACAGGCAGTTGAGGACTGGAACTATAGACTAACTTCGGAGTCAACCCGTCTGGGGTCTCCTCCTGTGTTAGTCTCCTGCCGAAAGGGGAGAAATGTCACAGACCTAGCCAGAACAGAGGCTGTTGGAGAGGACTGTATGCAAGCCTGTTGCCTTTTGATTATGGGCCCTGGATTTTCAATGGATTCATTCTGTTGGGACACATCCTGTGAGGAGATGCTGGTGTCATCAACCTGTGTTTATGTTAATTGAATGAGCTAATGACATTGACCTCTATACAATGTAGGAGATGGGATGACTGCTATAACTGTGTGAAGCTCGGTGACCACAAGTCTGGGCGAAAGGTCAGGTCTCAGTCACCTAGGCTGTATAAAGGATTAGATAATTAGCTCATGTTAATTAGGTTACGTTTGTATTGTTAGAGTAATCTTCTCCTGTGTATATAAGACTGTATTCTGGTTCTGAATAAAGTGAGTTCTTGGTAGCAACAAGCAAGTGTCGCCTTGTTTGTGCTCAGAAAGGTTGGGGTATCTGTATACAGACTGGGAGGAAGTGGTATATGACGGAAGCACTCAAGCGGAGTGTGGGACGTTCCGTGACAGTTTCTCTCCTTCACTCTGAATCAGGCTGCAGCGCCCTGGAAGCGTTGGAGTGCTTAGGTGTCACGCTGGGACCCGGGTTATGTTGTTTCTGGTACTTCCCTCTTTTGTTCAGAGGTTTAGTAGGTGTGAAGTGAGGGGAGACCTGGACACCCTGTGCTTTGGTGGATTGTAAAATTCCCGGTACCACTCAGGCAGGTCAACAGGTGGAATCTGAAGGTCCTGGCAGAAGCCCTGCAGGTCATTAGGTGTGCATAGGTATAGTTGCCTGCCCTGGAAGGTCACATTCAGGGTGAAAGAGAATTTCCATTTGTAGGGTATACTTTGACTGTGTAGTATCTCCAGCAGGGGGCGCAGTGCTCGTCCGTTGTTCAGAGTTATAGGGGAAAGGTCCTGGAATATGGATATCTCTGTGTCATTAAATGTGATGTGAGCATTGCGTCTCGCTTTAGCCATGATTTCCTCACTTAGTTTAAAGTTAGGCAAACAACATATTATATCCCTGGGGGGAGCTGTGTCAGCTGGCCTGGCTCTCAGGGCTCTGTGTGCTCTTTCAAGTCAATCTGTGTGTCTGTTTGGCGTTCCAGCAGCTCATTAAACACATATTGTAAGGTGGAAGGTATGTTGCCTGGTTCAACAGACTCACCCTTATATTATGCCTTCTCCCCCTGTTGTCTAAGTCCTCTAACTGGCGATTCATCTCAATAAGATGTGCTGAATGAGAGTCTGTGACTTTTTCCAGGCATGTGATGGCTTTATCCCTTCTAGAGCCTGCCTTCTTCACCCCTTACAGCTTCTCAGATATGGATAATATGTTTGCCTTAAGTTCTGTGATGGCAGATGAAAAAGTGCCCTTAATGTCTGCCGCTAACTTCATCATAGCGGTGAGAGTGAGGGGATGCTTGGATGAGGGGGTATCCCTTACCTCCTCCTCATATGTGGACTGTGAGTCCTCACTGATCTTCTCCACGAGGCTGCGCCATCTTGGATTGGGCTTTGAGGCGACAGGGCTGTGATTGAAAGATATCGAGGATAATTCTGGAGCCGGAAAGGGGTGCGGAACGACGGGAGCGGTTGCCGGAGTTGTGGCGGGTGAATCTGCTCAAGTTAGCTGTTAGTTACGGTGCCGTTTGTGCTGAAGGAGCCGAGGGTTTAGAGGAGCTCTGCTAGTCTGCAGCCATTTGCTCCGCACGCCAAGCCACGCCCCTTGATATAATATTTCAATGCAGGGCCCGTTCCTGCGCCCAACAAGAGTATCTGTGAGGGGTTACAGTGTTGTGGCGCCACCACCACCAAAGGCCCAATTTTTCTGCCCCTGTTTAACAGGGGCATATAATTACAATTCTTGATAGAATATTTCACAGCAGGGCCCATTTCTGCGCCCACCAAGAGTAACTGTGAGGGCATACAGTGTTCTTGTACCACCCCCACCACCACCAAAGGTCCAATTTTTATGCCCCTGTCTAACAGGGGCATGTAATTGCAATTTTTGATATAGTATTTCATAGCAGGGCCCGTACCTGCGCTCACCAAGAGTAACTGTGAGGGCTTACAGTGTTCTGGTACCACCAACACCCAAGGCCCAATTTTCTGCAGCGTATATAGGGCAGGCCTTATAGTATACTGTATATACTGCTGTTCAGAGTATATAGTGCCTGGGGGACCCCCACGCCATTTTTATTTTATTTGGGTGTGGGGTTCTCAAGGGGCCAAGGGGCCGGGTAATGGACTGGGGGGGAACCCATGCCATTTTTTCAATGATTTTTATCTATATTGCCGGGACCCGACAATACAGCCACAAGTAGTTTTAAATAACATTTTTTCCTTTAGAAATGTCATTTTGCTGTGGTATTAGTCTAAACACGTGAAAAATGCGCTACTTTTCAAGCATACTAAGGACACCCCCCAGGCACGATATTTAAAGGAATATTTATTTTTTATTGTTTCACTTTAAGCATTATTAAAATCACTGCTCCCGAAAAAACGGCCGTTTTTAAAACTTTTTTTTGCATTGATACATGTCCCCTGGGGCAGCATCCGGGTCCCCAAACACTTTTTATGGCAATAACTTGCATTTGCCTTTAAAATTTGCACTTTTGATGGTTCATGTTCATGTTCCATAGACTTTAACGTTGCTTGCGTGTTCCAACAAATTTTTTGCCTGTTCGCATGTTCTGCTGCAAACCGAATTGGGGGTGTTCGGCTCATCCCTATTAGCTGACAGCTGAGCGGCCAGCTCAGAGAAGGAAGGGCTGAGCCCAGCCCTGAGACTTAGTCTGGCTAATAGTTTCCCTGCCTTATTCCGTGTTTATGGTATTGTAATTGTATGTGTGAAGACTTCATGTGTTCTAGATTGTTGGCTCATATGTCAAAAAGACACTTGGTTTCTTGCCATGCCTTGAGGTTAGCTGGGGTATGTTGTTTGTTAAACCGCGATTGAGCTGCCCGTGCTAGGGCACTGGCTAGTTTTTCTGTGTGGTTTTCTTGTAGGCGGCTACAAAGCAGATTATTCTACCTTGTAAGAATGCTTTGCCTGCCTTCCAGAAAAGATTAGGATTTGCCGCATTTGAGGCGTTGGTTGAGGCATATTCCAACCAAGCGTTTTTTAACATATAGAGTGTATATATATTCCTGCGCTACTATGTTGGAAATGAAAGATATATAAAAAAAACTGCTGCAAGCACTGAATAAGGGTCAAACCATACCCGTAAGAATATTAAAACAAATGGGGGTTGATGCTGCGCTGTTTAACCAGTTGCCGACTGCCGCATGACGATGTACGTTGGCAGAATGGCACGGGCAGGCAAAAGGACTTACAGCTACGTCCTTGCCTGCCCGCGGGTGGGGGTCCGATCGGACCCCCCCCCCCGTGCCTGCGGCGGTCGGATTCAGGTCAGGGGCAATCAAAGGTGAGGGGGAGGCCACTCATTCGTGGCTCCCCCCTCGTGATCGCTCCTGGTCAATGACGGGCTTCCTCGGCTTCTGTAATGTAAACAGAAGCGGAGGAAGTGATGTCACTCTCCTCGAGCCGGTCTTTTCGTTCCGGCGCCGAGGAGAGAAGACATCCAAGTAAGTTTGCACTAACACTACACTAACAGTAGAACACGCAGGCACACTTGTCACCCATCACCCCCCAGTCACCCCCTGATCTCCCCCCTGTACCCCCTGTCACACTGACACCAAAAGCAGTTTTTTTTTTTTATTATTGCATTGGTGTCAGTTTGTGACAGTTATAAGTGTTAGGGCAGTTAGGGTTAGACCCCTTTAGGTCTGGGGTACCCCTTTAGGTCTAGGGTACCCCCTAACCCCCCTAATAAAGTTTTAACCCCGTGATCACCCCCGTCGCCAGTGTCGCTAAGCGATCGTTTTTTGATCGCTGTATTAGTGACACAGGTGACGCTAGTTAGGGAGGTAAGTATATAGGTTCGCCGTCAGTGTTTTATAGCGACAGGGACCCCTATATACTACCTACTAAAGGTTTTAACCCCCTGATTGCCCCCTAGTTAACCCTTTCACCAGTGATCACCATATATTTGTTACGGGTGACGCTGGTTAGTTAGTTTGTTTAATATAGTTTATTATAGTTTTAGGGCACCCGCCGTTTATTACCTTATAAAGGTTTAACCCCCTGATCGCCCGGCGGTGATATAAGCTACGTTTTTAGGGTCAGATAAGGTCTGCGTCACCCCAGGCAGCGTCAGGTTAGCGCCAGTACCGCTAAAACCCACGCACGCAGCATGCACCTCCCTTAGTGCTATAGTATCTGAACGGATCGATATCTGATCAGATCTATACTTCCCAGCAGTTTAGGGTCCCCCAAAAAAATGCAGTGTTAGCGGGATCAGCCCAAATACCTGCTAGCACCTGCGTTTTGCCCCTCGGTCCAGCCCTGCCCAGCTCACCCAAGTGCAGTATCGATCTAAGCACACATAACTGCAGCGTTCGCAGAGTCAGGCCTGATCCCTGCGATCGCTAACAATTTTTTGGTAGCGTTTTGATACAGTCGCTGACAGTCAGGAGCTTTTTTGCCTGTGAGTCTCACTAATGTACCCCTAAATTTAGAGCCCAAAATGGCAAATCGAAGGTACACTAGTGAAGAGGCCTACACCTTTCTGAGCATGACAGATAGTGAAGAGGAAGTCACTCATCTATCAGATTCAGGCTCAGAATACGATCCTGTAGAGGACAGCGGCTCCATGACAGATAGTTCTGACGACGGAGTTGTTGTCCCTGCTAAGGTCAGGCCCCAATCTTCTTCTTCTGTCCTTGAAGTGCAAGAACCGCAGGTCCCTCCTATGGAGCAGAACCGTACTAGCGCCGCTATTCCTTCTGGTGAACTGGCAAGCACCAGCAGCCTAGTACACCCTGGTCATACATCTAGCACTGCAGTATCACGTGGTGACGTGGCGAGTCCCATAAGTGCAGTTCAAGCTGGTGAGGTGGCAAGCACTAGTAGTGTCCCGCTGCCACCAAGAAGATGAACACAGGCCCGTCGTGCCCATAGTGCCCTTCCTGCTGCATTCGCCAATCCGAATTGGGTACCCACCACTTCTGCAGCACCCGTACTGCCCCCATTCACTGTCCAAAGCGGAATTCAGGTGGAAACAGTTGATTTTACGCCACTGGATTTTTATTCACTGTTTTTCACCGAAGATCTCTATAGATCTATTGTGGACCAAAGCAATTTATACGCTGGTCAACACATCGCCTCTAATCCCCAGTCCTCCCTTGCCAGAGATTGGAGACCAATTACGGTCTCCGAATTTAAGCTCTTTCTGGGCCTTTCCCTCAACATGGGCATAAATAAAAAAAGTGAGTAGTTGCGGTCATATTGGTCCACTGACCCAATTTACCATATGCCCGTGTTCTCTGCTTCCATGGCCAGGGCACGATACGAGCAGATTTTGTGGTTCATGCACTTCAACGACAATGAACTCTGTTGTCCTCGTGGAGACCCTGAATACGATTGGCTCTACAAAATTCAGCCCCTCGTAAACCACTTCAACCAGCGTTTTGCAGACTTGTTTACTCCCCATCAAGTTATCTGCGTTGATGAGTCCCTGATTACATTTTCTGTCCGCTTGTCATTCAAACAGTATCTTCCCAGCAAGCGTGCCAGATACGGGGTCAAGATATATAAGCTCTGTGACAGGGCCACAGGCTATACATGTAGTTTTATGGTTTACAAGGGCAAAGATAGTCACGTAGAGCCAATAAACTGCCCTGATTACATAGGAAGCGCTGGCAAGATAGTGTGGGACTTGGTGTCACCCTTATTCGGAAAGGGGTACCATTTATATGTGGACAATTATTACACGAGCGTGCCACTTTTTGTTCACTTTTTTGATCATCAAATTGGAGCAAGTGGCACCGTGCGACCTAATCGCCGGGGCTTTCCCCAGCGGCTTGTAGATTCCCGTCTTAGGCTGGGGGAGTGAGCCTGCTTGCAGTGTAATAATTTGCTCGCTATGAAGTGGAGGGACAATAAGAATGTTTTGGTTCTTACCTCCCTTCATGCAGATACGACGGTCCAAATTACTATGGCGACTGGTGTTGTGGAGAAACCCCTCTGTGTCCACGAATATAACCAAAATATGGGAGGGGTGGACCTCAACGACCAGTTGTTGGCACCGTACCTAATTGCCCATAAGGCCAGACGCTGGTACAAAAAAGTGTCTGTATACTTATTTCAATTGGCTTTGCTGAACGCTCATGTGCTATACAGAGCTTCAGGACGGACTGGATCCTTCCTTAAATTCCAGGAAGAGATCATCAGAGCTAGGGATGAGCTTCGATTTCGAGTCGAACTCATGTTCAACTCGAACATTGGCTGTTCGCAAGTTCGCCGAACAGCGAACAATTTGGGGTGTTTGCGGCAAATTCGAATGCTGCGGAGCACCCTTTAAAAGTCTATGGGAGAAATCAAAAGTGCTAATTTTAAAGGCTTATATGCAAGTTATTGTCATAAAAACTGTTTGGGGACCTGGGTCCTGCCCCAGGGGACATGGATCAATGCAAAAAAAAGTTTTAAAAACGTCAGTTTTTTCAGGAGCAGTGATTTTAATAATGCTTAAAGTCAAACAATAAAAGTGTAATATCCCTTTAAATTTCGTAGCTGGGGGGTGTCTATAGTATGCCTGTAAAGGGGCGCATGTTTCCCTGTTTAGAACAGTCTGACAGCAAAATGACATTTCAAAGGAAAAAAGCCATTTAAAACTACTTGCGGCTATTGCATTGTTGGTCCGACAATACACATAGAAGTTCATTGATAAAAACGGCATGGGAATTCCCCACAGGGGAACCCCGAACCAAAATTTAAAAAAAAAAATGACGTGGGGGTCCCCCTAAATTCCATACCAGGCCCTTCAGGTCTGGTATGGATATTAAGGGGAACCCCAGCCAAAATTTAAAAAAAAATGACGTGGGGGTCCCCTAAATTCCATACCAGACCCTTCAGGTCTGGTATGGATTTTAAGGGGAACCCCGTGCCAAAAAAAAAAAAATGCATACCAGACCCTTATCCGAGCACGCAACCTGGCAGGCCGCAGGAAAAGAGGGGGGGACAAGAGAGCGCCCCCCTCCTGGACCATACCAGGCCACATGCCCTCAACATTGGGAGGGTGCTTTGGGGTAGCCCCCCAAAACACCTTGTCCCCATGTTGATGAGGACAAGGGCCTCATCCCCACAACCCTGGCCGGTGGTTGTGGGGGTCTGCGGGTGGGGGGCTTATCAGAATCTGGAAGCCCCCTTTAACAATGGGACCCCCAGATCCCGGCCCCCCCTGTGTGAAATGGTAAGGCGGTACAAAAGTACCCCTACCATTTCACTAAAAACTGTCAAAAATGTTAAAAATGACAAGAGAGTTTTTGACAATTCCTTTATTTGAATGCTTCTTCTTTCTTCTATCTTCCTTCATCTTCTTCTTCTTCTGGCTCTTCTGATTCTTCCTCCAGCATTCTCGTCCAGCATTTCCTTTGCGGAGTCTTCTATCTTCTTCTCCTCGGGCCGCTCCGCACCCATGGCATGGGGGGAGGCTCCCGCTCTTCTCTTCATCTTCTTCATTTTCTTCTTCATCTTCTTCTTCATCTTCTTCTTTTCTTCTCTTCTTCATCTTCTTCTCCGGGCCGCTCCGCATCCATGCTGGCATGGATGGAGGCTCCCGCTGTGTGACGGCGTCTCCTCTTCTGATGGTTCTTAAATAACGAGGGCGGGGCCCCCCTGTGAACCCGCCTCCCTCTGACGCACGGGGCATGACGGGACTTCCCTGTGGCATTCCCCATGATGTCACAGGGAAGTCCCGTCAAGTCACCGTTCGTCAGAGGGGGGCGGGGTCACCAGGTGGCCCCCCGTTATTTAAGAACCGTCAGACGAGGAGACGCCGTCACACAGCGGGAGCCTCCCTCCATGCCAGCATGGATGCGGAGTGGCCCGGAGAAGAAAATGAAGAAGAGAAGAAGATGAAGCAGAGAAGAAGATGAAGAAGAAGATGAAGAAGAGAAGAAGATGAAGAGAAGAGCGGGAGCCTCCCCCTATGCCATGGGTGCGGAGCGGCCCGAGGAGAAGAAGATAGAAGATGCCGTGGAGGAGATGCTGGACGAGAACGCCGGAGGAAGAACCAGAAGAGTCAGAAGAACCAGAAGAAGAAGATGAAGGAAGATAGAAGAAAGAAGAAAGAAGAAGCATTTAAATAAAGGAATTGTCAAAAACTGTCTCTTGTCATTTTTAACATTTTTGACAGTTTTTTAGTGAAATGGTAGGGGTACTTTTGTACCCCCTTACCATTTCACACGGGGGGCCGGGATCTGGGGGTCCCCTTGTTAAAGGGGGCTTCCAGATTCCGATAAGCCCCCTGCCCGCAGACCCCCACAACCACCGGCCAGGGTTGTGGGGATGAGGCCCTTGTCCTCATCAACATGGGGACAAGGTGTTTTGGGGGGCTACCCCAAAGCACCCTCCCAATGTTGAGGGCATGTGACCTGGTACGGTTCAGGAGGGGGGGCGCTCTCTCATCCCCTCCTCTTTTCCTGTGGCCTGCCAGGTTGCGTGCTCGGATAAGGGTCTGGCATGGAATTTAGGGGGACCCCCACGTCATTTTTTTTTAAATTTTGGTTCAGGGTTCCCCTGTGGGGAATTCCCATGCCGTTTTTATCAATGAACTTCTATGTGTATTGTAGGACCGACAATGCAATAGCCGCGAGTAGTTTTAAATGGCTTTTTTCCTTTGAAATGTCATTTTGCTGTCAGACTATTCTAAACACGGGAAACATGCGCCCCTTTACAGGCATACTATAGACACCCCCCAGCTATGAAATTTAAAGGGATATTACACTTTTATTGTTTGACTTTAAGCATTATTAAAATCACTGCTCCTGAAAAAACGGCCGTTTTTAAAAGTTTTTTTGCATTGATCAATGTCCCCTGGGGCAGGACCCAGGTCCCCAAACACTTTTTATGACAATAACTTGCATATAAGCCTTTAAAATTAGCACTTTTGATTATTCATGTTCGTGTCCCATAGACTTTAACGGTGTTCGCGTGTTCTAACGAACTTTTTTCCTGTTCGCATGTTCTAGTATGAACCGAACAGGGGGGTGTTCGGCTCATCCCTAGTCAGAGCCCTTCTGTATCCAGACGGTGCTCCACCTCACCTTCCCCAACCAAATGCAGTAAGCCGGCTGCATGAGAGGCATTTTCCTTATGTCCTCCAGAGTACCCCTACCCAACGAGCCCCCCAAAGAAAATGTTGTGTCTGCAGAAAGAGCGGATTTAGGCGTGACACCCGGTATTATTGTCCCTCCTGTCCTGGCAATACTGGTCTTTGCATTGGTGAATGTTTTGTGCACTACCATACACTAGTTAAGTTTTAGCATTGCACAGACTAGGACACACTTTCACAGGGTCTCCCAAGATGCCATCGCATTTTGAGAGACCCAAACCTGGAACCATTACAGTTTTAAAAGTTACAGTTATAACAAAAATGTAAAAAAAAAAAAAGTAAAAAAAAAAAAATACACAAAAAAAATATAAAATAAAAAAAACAAAAATAGTCTTGTTTTATTGTTCTCTCTCTCTCTATTTTCTCTCTATTGTTCTGCTCTTTTTTACTGTATTCTATTCTTCAATGTTTTATTGTTATTTTTTATCATGTTTGCTTTTCAGGTATGTCATTTTTTTTATAGTTTACTGTGTTTTAACCATTTTTTTGTTTTCAGGTGCGCAGATTTATTTATCTTGACAGCAACAGCGTTTGCTCCCACGATACATAAAGCCGTGACTCCAGCGCTGTCGGAGGTGATTTCACCACCACAGTTACATACTTCAGCATACATGCCGAAGCGTGGGGGCAGCAGTGGGTGGAGGAGCGATTTGCTCCTGCCTTTTGCGGGAGGATGCCCCCATGCTTCGGCATATATATACGGTGCATGTATGCCCATCATTAGAAGTGGGTGGATGAAGGGAGGTATTCTAATGGTGGGCATACCCACCGATCAATCTCTTTTTAGTTTACAATACATGCCCAACAAGGACCAGCAACGTACTGGTATGTTGCTGGACTTTGAGTGGTTATACCAGAATGATGCCTGCAGGTTTAGGTATCATCTTGGTATCATTCTTTTCAGCCAGCGGTCAGCTTTCATGTAAAAGTAATCCTAGCAGCTAATTAGCCTCTAGACTGCTTTTACAAGCAGTGGGAGGGAATGTTCCCCCCACCGTCTTCCATGTTTTTCTCTGGCTCTCCTGTCCCAACAGGGAACCTGAGAATGCAGCCGGTGATTCAGCCAGCTGACCATAGAGCTGATCAGAGACCAGAATGGCTCCAAACATCTCTATGGCCTAAGAAACTGGAAGCTACGAGCATTTCATGACTTAGATTTTGCCGGATGTAAACAGCGCCATTGGGAAATTGGGAAAGCATTTTATCACACCGATCTTGGTGTGGTTAGATTCTTTGAGGGCAGAGGAGAGATCTAGGGTCTAATAGACCCCAATTTTTTCAAAAAAGAGTACCTGTCACTACCTATTGCTATCATAGGGGATATTTACATTCCCTGAGATAACAATAAAAATGATTAAAAAAAAAAAATGAAAGGAACAGTTTAAAAATAAGATAAAAAAGCAAAAAAATAATAAAGAAAAAAAAAAAAAGCACTCCTGTCCCCCTCTACTCTCGCACAAAGGCGAACGCAAGGCTTTTAAAGGCTTTTAAAAATGTATTTAGTTTGTCGCCACTGCACGTTTGTGCGCAATTTTAAAGCATATCATGTTTGGTATCCATGTACTCGGCCTAAGATCGTCTTTTTTACTTCATCAAACATTTGGGCAATATAGTGTGTTTTAGTGCATTAAAATTTAAAAAAGTGTATTTTTTCCCAAAAAAAGTGTTTGAAAAATCACTGCGCAAATACTATGTGAAAGAAAAAAATGAAACACCCACCATTTCAATCTGTAGGGCATTTGCTTTAAAAAAATATAATGTTTAGGGGTTCAAAGTAATTTTCTTGCAAATAAAAAAGTGTCAGAAAGGGCTTTGTCTTCAAGTGGTTAGAAGAGTGGGTGATGTGTGACATAAGCTTCTAAATGTTGTGCATAAAATGCCAGGACAGTTCAAACCCCCCCCAAATGACCCCATTTTGGAAAGTAGACACCCCAAGCTATTTGCTGAGAGGCATGTCGAGTCCATGGAATATTTTAGATTGTGACACAAGTTGCGGGAAAAAGACACATTTTTTTTTTTTGCACAAAGTTGTCACTAAATGATATATTGCTCAAACATGCCATGGGAATATGTGAAATTACACCCCAAAATACATTCTGTTGCTTCTCCTGAGTACGGGGATACCACATGTTTAGGACTTTTTGGGAGCCTAGCCGCATACGGGACCCCGAAAACCAAGCACCGCCTTCAGGCTTTGTAAGGGCATAAATTTTTGATTTCACTCTTCACTGCCTATCACAGTTTCAGAGGCCATGGAATGCCCAGATGGCAAAAACCCCCCAAATGACCCCATTTTGGAAAATAGACACCCCAAGCTATTTGCTGAGAGGTATAGTGAGACCTCACTTTTTGTCACAAACTTTTGAAAATTGAAAAAAGAAAAAAAAAATACATTTTTCTTAAAAAAATACTCAACATGCCTCTCAGCAAATAGCTTGGGGTGTCTACTTTCCAAAATGGGGTCATTTTGGGGGGTTTGTGCCATCTGGGCATTTTATGGCCTTCAAAACTGTGATAGGTAGTGAGGAGTGAAATCAAAAATTTACGCCTTTAGAAATCCTGAAGGTGGTGATTGGATTTCGGAGCCCCGTATGAAGCTAGGCTCCCAAAAAGTCCCACACATGTGGTATCCCAGTACTCAGGAGAAGCAGCAGAATGTATTTTGGGGTGTAATTCCACATATGCCCATGGCATGTTTGAGCAATATATAATTTAGTGACAACTTTGTGCAAAAAAAAAAATTGCCACTTTCTCGCAACTTGTGTCAAAATATAAAATATTCCATGGACTCAACATGCCTCTCAGCAAATAGCTTGGGGTGTCTACTTTCCAAAATGGGGTCATTTGGGGGGTTTTGTGCCATCTGGACATTTTATGGCCTTCAAAACTGTGATAGGTAGTGAGGAGTGAAATCAAAACTTTACGCCCTTAGAAATCCTGAAGGCGGTGCTTGGATTTCAGGGCCCCGTACGCGGCTAGGCTCCCAAAAAGTCCCACACATGTGGTATCCCCGTACTCAGGAGAATCAGCAGAATGTATTTTGGGGTGCAATTCCACATATGCCCATGGCCTGTGTGAGCAATATATCATTTAGTGACAACTTTGTGCAAAAAAATAAAAGTTTGTCATTTTCCTGCAACTTGTGGCAAAATATAAAATATTCCATGGACTCAACATGCCTCTCAGCAAATAGCTTGGGATGTCTACTTTCCAAAATGGGGTCATTTGGGGGGTTTTGTGCCATCTTGGCATTTTATGGCCTTCAAAACTGTGACAGGTAGTGAGGAGTGAAATCAAAAATGTATGCCCTTAGAAATCCTGAAGGCGGTGCTTGGTTTTTGGGGCCCCGTATGCGGCTAGACTCCCAAAATGTCCTAAACATGTGGTATCCCCATACTCAGGAGAAGCAGCAGAATGTATTTTGGGGTGTAATTCCACATATGCCCATGGCATGTTTGAGCAATATATCATTTAGTGACAACTTTGTGCAAAAAAAAAAAAAAAATTGTCACTTTCCTGCAACTTGTGTCAAAAAATAAAATATTCCATGGACTCAACATGCCTCTCAGCAAATAGCTTGGGGTGTCTACTTTGCAAAATGGGGTCATGGGCCTGTGTGAGCAATATATCATTTAGTGACAACTTTTTGTAATTTTTTTTTGTCATTATTCAATCATTTGGAACAAAAAAAAAAAATATTCAATGGGCTCAACATGCCTCTCAGCAATTTCCTTGGGGTGTCTACTTTCCAAAATGGGGTCATTTGGGGAAAAATAAAAATGGCAGAGGTGATCAAATATGATCAAAAGAAAGCTCTATTTGTGGGAAGAAAAGGACGCAAATTTCGTTTGGGTACAGCATTGCATGACCGCGCAATTAGCAGTTAAAGCGACGCAGTGCCAAATTGTAAAAAGTGCTCTGGTCAGGAAGGGGGTAAATCCTTCCGGGGCTGAAGTGGTTAAAAGAGAACCAAGTAATCAGAGAAAGAATACTGCTAAAAGTAGCAGTACAAAAAAATCAACAGTGTAAATAATAACCACAGTGTGTGGTAAAGTGACTGGTAACAAAGTGCAAAGTGCAAAATAGATAATGTGAAAACACAACAATAAATCTTCTGTAGCAAATAAAAAGGTGTACTGCTAAAGGTTACAGTGCACATGCAAATGAATAAATAAATGAACAAAAATAGATCAATAATGTAAACAATATCCACAGTGTGTTGTAAAGTGACTGATTTCAAAGTGCAAAGTGCAAAATAAATGATGTTGAAACACTAGAATATTTCTTCTGTAAATACAATGAGTGCAAATATAAATGTGCAAAATGCAAAATGAACTGTGCAAAAACCAGCAGTCTCTCAGTGCAGAGTGCAAATAAGTTAGTGCAAAACGGCAATACAGTCCTTTCTTCTGTGTGCAAAGGATGTCAATGTGCAAACACAAGGTGCCAAGGAATAGTAAACTCCTCTTCGTGCAAAAACACACACTGGTAGCAATGACCTCTTACCTTGCGGTAATGAGGTAACCGCATGTGTATACAAATCTGTAAGATTCACTTCTTCCTTCTACCATAGTGCTGGGCCACTGTAGATCTAGAAATGTCTTTGTCTCTCAGTGGATGCAAGGGAGATATCAAAAAAGAGAGGGGGTCTGGATTGTGTATATTTTGAATAAACGTAGCTTTTATTGATAACAACAATGAGGGCACTCACATACAATCATAGGATAATGCACAGAACTCCACAAGTGGCGAGCTCGTCTGCCAGCATCAATACAGGTGCCTTTTCGTCCCTACACGTGGCGTCACGGTCATGTGACTTCATCAGGGGATGCTGGGAAGGCACTAGCACTGTCTTTAAATAGTCTATCATTGAGCTTAATGAGCGGACATTTTCTCGTGGCCGGAATACACAGATAACATAGCGGCCATGTTCCAAGTGATCGTTTTCATAACAGAAGTACGGCCATTTTATTGGTGGTGTTCTAACATTGTAAGTGTGGCCATTTTATCAGTGGTGACCTGCTATCAAGAGAAGCGTGTATGCACGAACTGAGTGTAAAAAACAATGCACACACTATGAAAAAAGCTTCAATCAATGTTGAAGACTAATACGTAGCAACAAATAAGCTAAAAATAGGTACAGAGCTTGATTTAAAAATATAAAAGTAGGACTTATGTGCACAGATTAATAATATAAAAAATATAAAAAATATGAATATATAGGGTAAGATAAACACCAGTACTGACCTAGGCAATGGTATTACTCATTAAATCAGCATAATGATATCTATTTAGGTTAAATCTAAAAAGGCACATGACATGAATATATGTAAAAAAAAGGGGAGGTAGAGAAAGAAGGGCGTAATTGGGCATAGAGAGGCATGGGGTATTAAAACGCACTGAGAAACAAATCTGCCAAAGGGAATACATCAGTATAATAAAATTAATTAAAAATCACTGAGAAAGCAGTTAAGATCAAATTCAATATTAAGGCCTCAGAGTGAGAAAGTGTCAAAGTCTTTTGCATATAACAGTTCATAAGTGATTCATCTGCTGTTTAAAACGTTCGACCATCGATACATGTAGTGCTTAAGATCCCTCTAGGAATTGCACTCACCAGAAACAAGATAAATCAAAGCCTCGTAGTGTATGTGAAGTGGCTACAATCGCTGCCAAACGAACATCCATCCAATCCACAGTGAATGATGAGCAGATATGAAGACCAACACTCACATCCTCTGATTCACCAAGATCTGGCCAGCTGAAAGCTATCCATAATACTCAGGCAAATAAGGAGAGAGAAAGCCTCATAGTGTAAAACTGTAAAGCTTTTAATTATCCAAAAAAATCCCCTTCCCCTAATACATTAAACTTACAAACAAATGGTAAAAAAAGGCATCCAATAAATAGTAGCATGGTGCATATAGTTCTGTCAATCTCACCACCTGTCAGAGAGCTGTAATCATCCGTGGTGGTTCCCGGGGAGAAACCAGAGCTATTGACCTGTAAGGCAAGCCGTGTTGTACACCTAGTTTGAAAGACTACTTTTTGATTGAATTTATTTTAAATTGTAGTTTTGATTGCTTCCTTTTTAAGAAATATTTTTTACACTATAGCAGCTGCTTTTCTACTTCATGAGTTATTTTCCTAAGTGCCCGGATAAGGGATCTTTTTTGAGAACTTTTGTGTAGTGTCCAATATATGGTTTGATTCCCCAAAATTTTAAGTCGGTGGGGTCTTTGTTGTGGCATAAGAGAAAATGTTTTGAAACATTATGCTTATCATATCCATTAAGGATGTTTTGGACATGCTCCCCATAATATTCTACCACCAAGCCTATGAAGCTGCCAAATGGGGCCTAAGGACACACACCACGTTACCCTGCGCTCAAAGGAAGTACTTAATAAAATGTTTAGACTTTTTGTCTGAAGAATAACTATTTTTGGTATAACAAGAATTACTACCACCAACAGACTGGAGTTGCTATGGGGGCTAAATTTGCCCCTAGTGTGGCAGGCCTATTTATGGCCCCGGGGGAAGAGGATGTTTTTAAAAACAGACCTGGTGAATTAGTAATATACAAAAGATAAATCAATGACATTTTTATTTTGTGGAAGGGAGACCTGAATCAGTTGACCCTATTTTTTGAAAATTTAAATGAAAATGACAGGAATATTAAATTGCCCTGGGATATCAGTGATAAGAAAATACCATTTCTTGATTTGGAAATTATACAAGAAGGTTTGAAATTAATGTCTCAAACGCATTTTAAAAACTTGGATAGGAATAGCTACCTTCCTGTAGAAAGATGTCACCATAAACCTGGCTCTATAATGTCCCCAAAGGACAATTAATGTGTTTGAAATGCAACTGCACTAGTTTAAACACCTTTTTGGCTCAGGCTGAGAACATGGGACACAGATTCACTAAGAAAGATTACGACAATCGATTTATCAAAAAGAAGATAACCGAGGTTGCAGAAATGAACTGTAATGATCTAATTAAAGACAAGACAAAACAGGAGTCATCAATGGTTGTAGCACCTATTATCCTTGACTATAATGTGTAACACAAAAGGATTAAAAAAAATGATTATAAAACAACACTGGCATCTACTTCTGGCTGATAAACAATTAAAAGATGCATTACAAACTAACCCTAGATTTTTATACAAAAGAGCACCAACCATTCGAGACAAAGTGATTAAAAATGTTTTAGACCCACCAACAAAGAGGTCTTACTTTTTTTACGGGAAAAAGTTTCTATCCCTGCAAACAATGTTTTGTGTATATGAAAACCAAACGCCTAAATGAAAGGAAACACAGTTTTACATCTACAAGTACAGGGAATACCTACGAGGTCAAAGACTTTATATGCTGTAACACGGAAGGAGCTGTATATGTCCTTGAATGCAAATGTGGCTTACAGTATATTGGATGCACCAAAAGACCTTTAAAGGTGCGCATCAGGGAGCATGTCCAAAACATCCTTAATAGATATGATAAGCATAGCGTTTCAAAAAATTTTCTCTTATGCCACAACAAAGACCCCACCGACTTAAAATTTTGGGGAATAGAACCATATACTAGACACTGGCGGGGAGGCCACAAAGTGAGGACTCTCATTCAGCTAGAGTCAAAATGGATCTTTACATTAGACACTTTCTCACCCCGAGGCCTTAATATTGAATTCGATCTTAACTTCTTTCTCAGTGATTTTTTTTTTCCAGAAAATTTTTATTTAAGAAGATTAAGTTGTGATAAGTGATAAAACAGTACATAATCGGATTTCTCACAAAAACATCTTTAAATCGTAAATTAAGCCATGAAACATATCACTGTTAGGATTAATACTATCCAAATTTGCACATAGATAAATAATAGAAAAATTAAAGTTTACTCATACCTCAGCAAGAATATCTCTTAATGAGCACTTGAAAAGTCTAGTAACCTCCAATTAACCCGAGACATTCTCGACAAAGTAGGAGGCGTTTGATGCAAATGCACACCATCATGTGCTAACATTCCAAGGGTATATTCAGTATTCAGTACTGCCAGGTGGACCAAGGGAAAACCTCTCCCTACTCAAGCACCCCTAACGGGAACAAACTGTGCGAGGGGGGAAGGTGGTGTTTGCCACTTGTGAGGTAATGTCAGTGTTGGTCCATCAGGTGGCCTTGAGATCCCTCCAGAATCTTGTGCTATAATTTTTATTTCCATAGCTATAAAGATGTATGGATATTAAGGATATATATATATATATATATATATATATATATATATATATATATATATATATATAGAAGAGGGGTGCAAGCCTCGTCTGCCTTGTAGGGTGGGAGCTTAAAGAGGAGTGGAAAGAGGGATGATTTGCGCCAAGTGGGGGAGGAAAAACCAAAGTGAATGGATCTGAATGAACACAAGCATGAACAGGGTGGACATGGCAGGCACTCAAACTATATCCTAATTTAGCTCTTCCATGGGATGGGACAGTTAGATCCCAGTGGGGATCTGGGGTGCGGGTCAAGAAGAAGTGTGTCAGGGTGATAACCATAGGATGGGTAATTCTGCCAGTATTCCTCATGGTGGCACCCTTCTGCCTATTTAAGCCTGATGCTGCTGCATGCTGGTTGCTGGATTATCATCAGCTTCCTGTGTTCCTTGTTCCTGTTGTGATATCTGCTTCCTGTTACTACTCGGCTTGCCTGACTGCTCCAGTATTCCGCCTGCATTGACCCCGGCTTGGACCTGACTATTCTTTGGCTCCGCATCTGTACCTTGATCGTCCTCCTGTGTTTGACCCCCGGCTCGGCTACCTTCTCTGTTCCTGATTATCCTGCTGTACCTCAACTTGGACTGATTCCTGTGCTGAATGACCATTGGCCTGGCTCTGACTCCTCTCCTGGTTGCTCCACGGCTCCATACCTGGAATCCCTCCTTGCACGGTTGCCCTTCAACCTTACCAGCGCACCCCAGCAGCTCCCTGCTACTCAGCAACAGCGCTCTGGCAACCCGTGCACCTTTGGGCACCGTACTCCCTGTCTCAATCCCAGGGTTACGCTGCACTTAGCCACAAGGGGCGCCCCCTCTGCAATCCGGCCTCACATCCAGGACTCTGACAAAGTGTCTGAAACTCCTAATGCCGTGTACAAACGAGCGGACTTTACGGCAGACTTTGACTAGGGGACTTTTCGACGGACTTTAACCACTTCGCGCCTGCGCTATAGCCGAAAGACGGCTGCAGCGCGGACGCTATCTGCTGGGTGGACGTCCCTGGACGTCCAGCTGTTTACTTCCGCAATGCACGCTCCCGCGGGCGCGCATCGCGGAAGTTCTGTGCTGGCCGTGTCCCTCGGACACAGCCAGTCACAGATCGCCGTAAACGGCCAATGACAGCGGCCGTTTACAGTGCAATCGGCGGTGCCAATGAGAGAGGATCTCATATGTAAACATATGAGATCCTCTCTCATCGCCGGCTCTCCCTCCTCACACAGAGACAGCGTGTGCGGAGGGAGAGCGAACTGCTGCAGTGGTGAGTGGGGAGAAAAAAAAAAACGAAAAAAAAGTTGTCAGTGTCTCCTGTCATCCCTCCCCACTGTCTGTCGCCAGTGCCATCCGTCCCCACAGCCATCCCTCCCCAGTGCCATCCGTCCCAACTGCCATCCCTCCCCAGTGCCACCCGTCCCTACTGTCATCCCTCCCCAGTGCCATCTGTCCACAGTGCCATCCCTCCCCACTGGCATCCCTCCCCACTGTCATCCCTCCCCAGTGCCATCTTTCCACAGTGCCATCCCTCCCCACTGGCATCCCTCCCCACTGTAATCCCTCCCCAGTGCCATCTGTCCACAGTGCCATCCCTCCCCACTGTCATCCCTCCCCAGTGCCATCTGTCCACAGTGCCATCCCTCCCCACTGTCATCCCTCCCCAGTGCCATCTGTCCACAGTGCCATCCCTCCCCACTGCCATCCCTCCCCAGTGCCATCCCTCCCCAGTGCCACGTATCAGTGGCATCTGTCATCAGTGTCACGTGTCATCAGTGCCACGTATTAGTGCCATCTGTCATGAGTGCCATCTGTCATCAGTGCCACCTATTAGTGCCATCTGTCATCAGTGCCACGTATTAGTGCCATCTGTCATCAGTGCCATCTGTCATCACTGCCACGTGTCATTAGTGCCACATATTAGTGCCATCTGTCATCAGTGTCAAGTGTCATCAGTGCCACGTATTAGTGCCATCTGTCATCAGTGTCATCAGTGCCACATATTAGTGCCATCTGTCATCAATGCCACGTCAGTGTCATCAGTGCCACGTATCAGTGCATCTGTCATCAGTGCCACGTCAGTGTCATCAGTGCCACGTATCAGTGCCATCTGTCATCAGTGTCACGTGTCATTGTCCTGGTGCTCCAGGGCCTTCAAAAGTGTAATAGGTAGTCAACAAGTTAGATGTGTAATTTATGCTCCTAGAACACCTGATGGCGCTCCCTGCATGTTGGGCCTCTGTATGTGGCCAGGCTGTGAAAAAGTCCCACACATGTGGTATCGCCGTACTCCGGAGGAGTAGCAGAATGTATTTTGGGGCTTTATTTGTGGTATACACATGTCATGTGAGAGAAATAACCTATTACAATGACAATTTTGTGGGGAAAAAAAAAATCTTCATTTTGCAAAGAATTGTGGGAAAAAATGACAACATCAAAAACCTCACCATGCATCTTACTAAATACCTTGGAATGTCTACTTTCAAAAAAGGGGTCATTTGGGGGGTATTTGTACTTTCCTGACTTGTTCGGATTGCAAGAAATGAGATTGGCCACCAGTACATCAGGTGTGATCAATTTCTTATGATTTGCACCATAACCTGTAGACTCTCTAACTTTCACAAAGACCAAATAATATCCACTAATTTGGGTTATTTTTACCAAAGATATGTAGCAGTATAAATTGTGGCCAAAATTTATAAAGAAAAATTAATAATTTGCAAAATTTTATCACAGAAACTAAGAAAAATGCGTTTTGTTTTCAAAATTTTCGGTCTTTTTTTATTTATAGCGCAAAAAATAAAAAACCCAGAGGTGATCAAATACCACCAAAAGAAAGCTCTATTTGTATGAAAAAAAGGACAAAAAATTAATTTGGGTACCGTATTTCATGACTGAGTAATTGTCATTCAAAGTGTGAGAGCACTGAAAGCTGAAAATTGGTCTGGGCAGGAGGGGGGTTTAAGTGCCCAGTAGGCAAGTGGTTAAGACGGACTTTCTGAATGAACGGACTTGCCTTGTTCGAAATCTAAGTCCGCCAAACTTTTGAGAAAACAAAGTCTGCTGGAGCCCACACGCGATTGAATTGTCCGACGAAATCCGGTACGCCGGACCAAGTATGCCGTAAAGTCCGATCGTGTGTACGCGGCATGAGAGTTTTGAAAGTGTATCCAACAGGCCCATGTTTTGCAAAATTTTGTAGGGTTGTCTTTAGCTTGGTGTATTAAGTCTTCCATCTCCGCTATCTTATCAACACCTTTCAGCCAGTCAGATATTTTGGGTGGGGTCATGTTTCTCCAAAACAGTGGGATACATTGTTTAGCTGCGTTAATGAGGTGAAGCATTAGAGACTTCCTGTATGTGGATTGTGGTAGTGACGTGTGGTGTAATAAAAACTGAGCAGCAGTCAAGTCTAGTGTGTAGGTGGTTATTCAGGCTATCATGCTGTGTACCTTTTCCCAGAATGGTTTAATATGAGTGCAGTCCCACCAGATATGCAGAAGAGAACCTACTTCAGAGTTACATCTCCAGCACAACGGTGATATATGTGGTTGGAAGATATGAATTAGTTCAGGGGTGGGGTACCATCTTGAGTACAGTTTGTAATTGTTTTCTTGTGTGGAGATGTTGATATAACCTTTATGGGTATGCTCATATATATTTTCCCATTCTTCTGGGGAGAGGTCTATGTTAAGCTCTCCCTCTCATTTCTTGTTGATTGGGTTAGATTTGTGGTTGATTTCCCCGAAAAGCATAGAGTAGACAGTTGAGATTAGAGGACTTTGGGGACTTGTCATGGAGCACAGCGATTCGATAGGGTGAAGTTCTCTAAACCATTGAGAGATGGGTTTGATGCTACTCAGAAAGTGTCTTATTTGTAGGAAATGAAAAAATTAGATGTTGTTATCCAGAAAGTGTGAGGGCAGAGCAGCGAATGGGATGATAGAACTGTGGTCAAAGAGGTGATGTGCTTTCCTTGAGCGTTCTGTGTCAGCGTTCGTTACAGTGTTTCTCAAGAAACCAGGCGAAAAGTCGGGATTGCCAGTCAGAGGGGTCATTGGTGCCGGTGAGGGTGTTATTTTGAGGGAGTAACATGTGTTTCTGAAGCTATTTAGCGTAGGTCCTGTGAGCGGATGAATTAAGTATTCCCTGGGTGTAGCCTTGTTGTCAATCCACGGAACGTGGGATAGAGGGATATTGGCACAAGAGTCTTCAAGTGTGATCCAATCTTTAGTGTGAGTATGTATGTGCCAGTCTATTAGTCTGGTGAAATGGCATGCCGTATGGTACTTATGGATATCTGGTAAGCCTAGCCCACCTTTAAGTTTTAGAAGGATCATTCAATCCCAGCTGATTCTTGGAGGTTTTTGGGCCCATATAAAGTTTCTGCAAAGTCTTTTATAAGTTTTAAAAAATGTTGGTGGTAGATTGATCGGGACTGTTTGTAAAATATACAATATACGGGGTAGTATATTCATTTTTAAGATGGCGATTTGCCCAAACCAAGAGAATTGCCCTGAAGACCATTTGCTAAGATCGTTTCTTATAGTTTGGTGTATTGGAGAGTAGTTTTTATCATATAAATCAGTTAGCTTGGAGGGTATTTGGATACCTAGGTATGTAAGGGAGTGAGGGGCCCAGCAGAAGGGGAAATTAACTTGGCATTGAGAGACTATCATTGGTGGGAGAGAGATGTTGAGAGCTTTGGCTTTTGAAAAATGTATTTTCAAATTGGACAGTTTGTGAAAAAGGGTAAAAGGGTAAATTGGAGAGAAAGAGGAGAATGTCGTCGACATAAGCCGCTAGTTTGTATTGTTTTTGTCTAATTTTGATGCCGTTTATATTTGGGTTGGTCCTAATTTTGTGTAATAGAGGTTCCAATGAGAGTACAAAGATGATGGGGGATAGTGGGCATCCCTGCCTAGTGCCATTTGAGATGGAGAAGGCGTCCGACAGATTGCCGTTGACTCTAATTCTGGCTGTGGGTGAGGCATATATTGTTAGGAACATTTGGAGGAAATGTGCCGGAAATCCCATAGCCTGTAGTACTGCTATCATGTAGTCCCAAACCACCCTGTCGAATGCCTTCTCCGCATCAAGGGACAGTAAGAAACCTTGTTTGGAGGATGTTGATAGCCAATGATGAACGTTGATAGCTTTTATAGTGTTATCCCTAGCCTCCCTGCCAGGGATAAATCCGACCTGGTCTAGGAAAATCAGATTGGGAAGGAGCGGGAGAATTCGTTTGGTGAGAATTTTGGCATAAATTTTCATATCGACATTGAGGAGAGAGATAGGTCTGTAGTTGAATACCAACGTCTCATCTTTGCCTGGTTTCGGTATGAGTGTGATGTGTGCTTCTAGTAAGTCTTTATTTACTTGTGAAGAAGAGGATATATCATTGAAAGTCTTGGCAAGGTGAGGGGTATGTATTTCTTGGAAAGTTTTAAAGTAACTCACAGTCAGACCATCTGGTCCTGGGCTTTTGCCTGGTTTAAGTTGTTTCAGCACTGCTGTGATGTCGTCTGTACTAATGGGGCAGTCTAGGCGCTCTACGTCTTCTGGAGTAATAGAAGCTGGGCAATATTGGGATAGAATTTCTCTTATTGCTACCTGTTTTTCTGTATTAGGACCTGTCTCCCTAGAGGAGGGTAGGTTATATAGATCCGAAAAATAATGGACAAATTGGTTGGCAATATCTTCTGGAGAGGCGAAAAGTGCACCTGAGGAATCTCTAATTGTGTGTATGTGATTCAATGCTTTCTTAGATTGTAGCGCTCTGGTCAATAATTTTCCAGATTTATTTCCGAATTCATAGAACAGTTTTTGTGTTAAAACATATTTGCGCTTCAAGCTTTACCTAAGTCTTCCAGGAGCTCCTCCCTAACTTTTATTAAGTGGATCAGTGATTTGGTAGCTAGCGAAAGTTTATGTGCTCTTTCCAGAGTATGGATTTTTGCATATAGTGCCTTAATGCGATCCCGTTTGAGTTTGTATTTGTTAGCATTTAGAGAAATAATGTCTCCACGTATCACGCATTTATGTGCAGCCCATATGCTGGACTGTTTTAATTCCATAGGGACATTTTCCGCAAAATATTGTGTAAGGCATGTGTTAAGTTTTTGAGTAATTTCAATGTCTGTTAGGGTTGAGTTGTCTAGGCGCCAAATTCTGTTTCTAGTTCGTACTGCCGGAATGTCTAGGGTAATGGACACTGGGCTATGATCAGAGAGAACCATCGGGTCAATGGAGGCCTTTGATAGGAGTGGTAGGTCGGTCTGGGATATGAAGAAATTATTAGTTCTTGTATATTTGTTGTGTGGTGAGGAGTAGAATGTGAAGTCCCTCTCGTTTGGGTGTAGTGTTCTCAAGGCGTCGTGTAAGGTCGGTTCCTGGAGGTGTTTTTTGATGGACTTAAGGGTTCTGTAAGGCACGGAGGACGTCCCTGTGGACGAATCCTGGGAAGGAGAGAGTGCCATGTGGAAATCCCCTCCAACAATGAGGATGCCAGAGCAGAATTCGTTTAGTAACTGGAGGGGTTCACGGAAAAATAGAACCCGATTTTTGTTGGGTACGTATAAGTTTGCCAAGGTGATGGGTTTGTTATGAAGGGTCCCCTTGAGGAATAGGTATCTGCCGCATGCGTCTCTTTTAACCTCTGACACTTGTAGGGGGCAGTTTTTTGCTATCAAAAGAGACACCTTTTGTTTTAGCTTCTTTATTGGAGGCATGGTAAACAGTAGGGTAATGATAGTTGGAGAGTTTTGGGACGTTGTTGGAGCAGAAGTGAGTTTCCTGAATGAAGGATATCTGAGTTCTTTCTTAGTGTGTGTAACAGTTGGGCTCTTTTTTCGGGTATAAGTCCGCGGATATTCAGGGAGCAAAGTCTCACCCGGGCGATGGGTGATGGCTTAGTGTGATTTTGCATGTTAGGAGTTTGAGTGTCCGCCATTACAGGAGGGAAGGGGGTGTTCATGTGGGTCTATGGAGATATAAGCGGTTAGCAACTTAAATAAAAGTGAGCAGGTGTTGAGTTATCCGTCTATAAAGAAGAGCAAAATTGGGGGGGGATTTAATTAACCTCCCCTACTTTGTAGAGGGGGTAGATGTGTACGGTGTGATGGCAGTGGAGTTTGACCTGTAATCAGGTCTAAACTGTTTTACTGCACCGTATGGGGGTTGGTAACTACCTAGCACTGGAGCTACGTTCAACCGCGAGCAAGCCCGCCGTTGCCAGTTCTAGAGGTATACCAGTGGAAGGTAGTGCTCATGAAAATAAGCTAAGGAAAAGCCATTATGAGAGATAAGACATGTGAAATCAAAAAATATGGGATTCATGTGAATTTAGATAGTGATCAGGGGATATTCCTCCAGCCCCCCGCCCCTGAGACCAGGGCGTGGGACTAAAGGGACACCCAAGATCCAACACTACAAGGACGGGTGATATAGATATCGGTTATTGTAGGCTAAATGATTATAGGATTATGTGATTATGGGCACAGGAGTATAGTTAACGGCTGAGCAATGGACAGTGGTTCCCTATAAACATAAAGTTCCATACTGTATTTAAGCATGTAAAAGATATAATAATCCAATAAAACACAATATCAAACGGAACTTAGACTGTATCACAAACAACAAAAACAAGAGAAAACAATTGGAAACCAGGAGAACAATGAAATTGTTGCCGAGGTCTGTAAGGTTGTCGCTCACATGGCACCTATAGTTCTAGTAGTATCTTGTATGAGGCCGTGTATAGCGATATTCCTGTGCTTATCAGCCGGCTGCCCAGCTTGCTATCTTCGCCTTCCATAATGTGCCAATGTAATATGTTTATCAGGGTCATTTTTATGTGTATATGTGTACCGTTTACGCTAAAACCGTACCCACGTGTGGGAGTGGGTCTAAACAGACTTGTCTCCTATTACAAGAGCCTTGGGCTCTGATATGCGGTCGAGAGTCTAGAAGGTGAGGTGAGTTATCACTTCCTGGCATTACATGTAGTCTAGGTCTTTCCGCTGAATACCATAATATGATAGAAAGAGGTCAGCAGCCTACCGGAGCATCATATTGTCATTTGTACCACTTTCCCCTGTAACATAAGGGTATGTGCTGTATTCATGTGGAGGTGAGGGGATAATGTCCTGTTAAGCCCGCTAAATCATATGCCCACACTGTGTCGCTGGTAATTCTTTGGGACCGAGTCTCTTAAAGCAGAATGCCTGTAAGTTGAAGGAGCTGCTCGCAATCTCGTTTACATGTGTCTATTGAAGGTCGGGGTTGTGGGATTCATAAAAGCATGTGTTTTGTTGTAATACGGACAGCAGTGATTGACAGGTAGGGTGGAAAAGAAAAAGAAAGACACTAGGAGGCAATAGGGAAGTATACTGTCCTTATGTACTAAACAAAAAATATTAGACCATAGTTGTATGCTAATATAATTAGTGTAAATGACAAGAGGGTGACATTATATAGCTTACAAGGACTTATAAGTTGTGAGATAAAGTATAAAAGACTTCTTGTCTAATGCGGTGTAGGCTGGGTTTCTCCTGTAGGAACATACTCGGCAATCTGTGTACAAGTGCATTTGTTATACATTACCAAATCCAGTATAAGTCTGATCTGCATAAAGACAGTGAAATTACATCAAACTTATTGATATAAGGTATAACAGCATTGTCCTGGAAGAGCTAGAGGTAGTCAATCTTGGCAATGTCTGGACTTGTCCTGAGGCGTAGGAGTCCATCGAAGACGGCGAGTAGGTATCAGGTAGGTATCAAAAAAACAAGAGTCTGTCAAGCACGGTTAGAGGAGGGGGGAAGGTATGAGGCATGTAGAAGCTTCCCCATAGTGTCACACTGCATACTGCCCGGGTTGCTTTTGAGTGTTAACCCCTAATTAGTATTAGCTGTCGGAGCAGAAGAGAGATAGTGAAGCGCTCGGGTAAACTCAAGAACAACCTCTGTGAGGTCCTGAGCCAAAAAACATTAACCTGAACAGGGCGTTAATCAAACTTGTAAGGAATCTGTAGATATTAGTTATGAGATTTGTGTTTCCGTAGTGCTCTGTTCGTTGGAGGTGGATCAAAGTAACTGTTTTGTGAAGGTTCTCACCGGCTGCACAGAAAGCTGGATGTGCACGTCAGTGGAGAAGTAAGTAGCAGCTGCAGACCTTGGTGGTGGCGTAACGTGTTTCAAACTAGAGAGGCAATTCTATAGTACAGTATGGAAGGAACATTCCAGAGATTGTAGAGGCACAGTCTTGTGAACCAACAAACGGGAATTACTAAATATAACCTTTGCAGACTTGTGAGAACAATAAACTCAGCCAGAGCCAGACGATAAAACATCTGTGTGGTGCTCTGCAAGAAGGGTAGTGTTAGTGATCCCTTTGGGCTCTTCGAGAGCGCGGAGAGCCTGATGGGCTGTGTCCGTGCTGTGTGTCACGGTGTGCAGCATGTGACCTGGTGCCCGATGATGATCTTCTCCTTCTGTATTGTACATCCTGCGCTTCCATCGGTTCTTCTGGAGGTGTGTGTCGTCTGGCAGTGGCATGTCGGAATTCAGCATACCAATTAGGGACATCCACCAAGGGGATGTCCAGGCTGTGACAGAATTGTGGCAGATCTTCAGGCACCTTCAGCATGGCCGTCCGGCCCAGATGTGTAGCAGACAAGCAAAACGGGTACTTCCATCAGTATCTTATTCCATGAGCACGTAGTACCTCAAGAAGAGGTTTTAGATCTCTTTGGTGCTGTAAAGTGATGCTGGACAAATCCTGAAAGATCTGGATCTGTTGTCCATCGTGTTGAAGTTGTGATTTGTCTCTCGCTTGTCGCAGGATTTCTTCTTTTAACTTATAGTCCACAATGCAGCATATAATGTCCCTAGAGGGATCTGTTTCTCTTCCCATAGGGCGCAGTGCCCTGTGAATTCTTTCCATCTCAATATGTGATTGACAAGGTCTGTTTAACAGGCCGTTAAAGAGGTCGGTAACTGCCGACAACAAGTGCTCAGAATCAATGGCCTCAGGCATGCCTCAGATTCTGAGGTTATGACGGCGACCGCGATTATCGAGGTCTTCAACGTGTCATTGCACTTCTCTTAGCTGCAATGTGTGTGTGTCAAGCTTTCTCTTTATCTTGCGGAGGACCGTGTCGTGTCGGGTCGCGGTTTTTTCAACTTCATGTACCCTGTCACTTAATGAATGAATATCCAGACGTAAATCCGCAATGGTGGCCGACAGAGTGTCCTTGATGTCGGCGGCAATTGTCCTCAGGTCATGTATGTGGAGGTGGGATTGTGGAGGGTTATCCTGGACACCTGTTACCACAGAAGGTGATAGGAGAGGTGCTGGCATGGGTCCCGACATTTGTGTTCCAGATGTCTGTGAGGGTCCGTGGCAGGACGGCGCCATGTTGCTCCGCTGAGTTCTTAACATCTTCGGGATGTTCTGGTTTATACTCCCTGTATGTTCGTGGGGAGAGCGGGACCGCGAAGTAGAGGAGTTCCGGGATGCTGTCCCCATCTTCCAGAGTATAATTAGAGATAATTATGGTGAGTTTTCCCCCTGTAATGTTGAGAAAAGAATGGCAACGGTGGGAGCTATGCAATTAAGCAGCCATCTTCCTGTGTAGCCAGACCACGCCCCATGATTTTTAATTATTTTTTTTATATTGATATATTCCCTTTGGAAGATTTGTTTCTCAGTGCGTTATAATTCCCCATCCCTCTCTATGCCCAATTATGCCCTTCTTTCTCTACCTCCCCCCTTTTTTACATATATTCTTTTTTTACATATATATTTTTTTATATATACTTCTATATAAGTCCTTTATATTTTTAGTATATAATTTTAATATTTTCATGCTATGCGTTTTTTTATTTACTATTTTATGTCATGTGCCTTTTTAGATTTAACATAAATAGATATCATTATGCTGATTTCATGAGTAATACCATTGCCTAGGTCAGTACTGGTGTTTATCTTACCCTATATATTCATATTATTTATCTTTTTTATATTATTAATCCATGCACATAAATCCTCCTTTTATATTTTTAAATTCAGCCCTGTACCTATTTATAGCTTATTTGTTGCTATGTATTAGTCTTCAACATTTATTGAAGCTTCTTTCATAGTGTATGCATAGTTTTTTTACACTCAGTTCGTGCATACACACTTCTCCTGATAGCAGGTGACCACCGATAAAATGGCCACGCTTACAATGTTAGAACACCACCAATAAAATGGCCACGCTTCTATTATGAAAACGATCACTTGGAACATGGCCCCTATGTTATCTGTGTATTCCGGCCACAAGAAAATGGCTCAATGATAGGCTATTTAAGCCCCCTGGCAGTATTCTCGAGTCTGGCTCGGGGTGAGATTTTAGTACCAGAAGCGGTAACCCCGAGCCAGACTCGGGATCGCATCGCTGGATCCTGGAAGACGTGATGTTCTCCCGCTGTGTTCGGCGGCCGGATCTTCCGCCCAATGCACTGTATGCCCTGGCTTCCGTTCCCTGCGAGCGTAGCGACGCGGGGGGTGGAACCGGCGGCAAATTCAAAATGTATGAAGCACAAACACACTGACACATTGTAAACCTATTGGATTACATTACTAAATAAAATAAAATAAAATAAAATTGACCTCAGATTGCCCCCCAGTGCTTTGTCCAGTGCCCCTGCCTGCAGTTTTACTGTACTTTCTGTCTGGAAACTGCAGAGCGACCATGGCATCAAAAAAGCGTGCTTCAACCTCAAAAGCGGCATATGACCTGCTGGAAAACAGCGACAGCGAGACAGAATTGCTTGCAAAAGTGAGTGATAGCGATTCATGGGGAAGCTCGTCATCAGGCACTGAAAGCGATTTCAGCGATGATCCTGCGACTGTGCCCAGCGATGTGCGGACTTGGTGCTCAATTGAGTGCAGTACGGAGCACACAGCGCCCCCAAAATTCTCGTTTCCTGGAGTGCCTGGTATCAAAGTGGAGGTTTAAGATGACAGCCCCTTGGGATACCTCCAACTCTTTTTGACTGATGAGGTCATAGAAAGAATTATTACAGAGACCAATCGGTACCAGGAACAACAAGCTGCTATACCTCAGATGTTTTCAATGAGCAGAAAATGGGAACCAGTGACCAAGGAGGACATCTGGAAGTTTCTGGGCCTAATTATTCTCCAGGGAGTGATGGGGAAACCCCTACAGAAGTGGTACTGGACAACCAACAAAATATTAGCCACTCCTTTTTTTGGCACCATCATGTCGTAATACAAATTTTCTCTCATAATGAAATATCTGAATTTTCAAAATAATGAAGAATTTGATGAGACTTCTCATCCAGCTCCAAAACTGAAAAAGATTTGGGACCTATATCAAATTATTCTGAAAAATTTCCAGCAGACTTATGTACCAGACAGAGACGTCAGTATCGACGAAAGTCTAATGGCCTACAAAGGAAGACTTAGCTGGATACAGTACATCGCATCTAAAAGAGCACGATTCGGCATAAAATCATTCATGCTCTGTGAAGCCAACACTGGTTACATATGGAATTCGGTCCTTTACAGCGGGAAAGGGACCAAATTCAACGAAAGATTCAATAATTATGGAATGGCAACCGCTTCTGTTCTCACTTTCATTGAGCCATTGCTGAATCAGGGGTACTGTGTAACCACAGATAATTTTTATACTTCTCCAGAACTCTATGAGTTCCTTCTACAACACAAGACGGATGCAAACGGGACTGTTAGAGCTAACCGGCGTGACATGCCGCCAACCTTTGGCAATAAAAAGCTCAAGGCAGGAGAAATAGTTGCCTGGCAAAAAGGCAAAATGATGGCACTAAGATGGTGCAATAAAAAAGATGTGTGCCTAATGAGTACCATTCACAACACCTCTACTCTCTTGGTACATACAAAAGGTGGAAAAGACGTAATGAAACCTCAAGTCATAATGGACTACAACAACACCATGGGAGGTGTTGACAGAGCTGATCAGGCCATGACTTTTTATCCTGCTATGAGAAAGCAACAAAAAAAATATTACAAAAAAATCTTCAGGCATCTTCTTGAACAGTGCCTGTGGAATGCTTTCATTCTTCTAAAGAAAAAGAGTGACAGGCCTGTGATTCATGCAGACTTTGTTTGGAAAGTTGCCTAACTTATATTTCTCAAGCACCAAACACCAACCACTGTAAATAGATCTGGACGTCGTGCTGCTGGCGTTGTGAACCCGGAATGCCTGACAGGTCGACACTTTATGGACCACATTCCACTAACGGAAAAGAAGGCAGCACCCACAAGGGTGTGTGTACTTTGCTGCTCTAAACGTGACGACACAGGAAGGAAAATCAGAAAAGAAACCCGGTTCTACTGTCCTGACTGTGACGTCAGACTTTGTGCTGTACCCTGTTTTAAAATTTTCCATACCCGAGATGTTTACTAAAGCAATATGACTACTAATATTGCACTCTTGTTTGGCCAAAAAAATGTCAGTGTTTTTGATTTATATTATTTACTAAAATTTATTGAATAAAAAGTATTATTACTATTATATTATTATTTGTTATTATTTATAGTTATTTATTATATTATAACTTATGATTTTGTGTTTCAAACTTTATCATACCCAGGATGTCTACTAGACTATTACAGGCCTACAATATAAAATGCCACATTTCCATGCAAAAATAATGGTACCTCTTTCAGCACCTAAAATCCAAAATAATCATACCGCCAGGGAGGTTAAAGACAGTGCTAGTGCCTTCCCAGTATCCCCTGATGAAGTCATGTGACTGTGACACCACATGTAGGGATGGAAAGGTACCTGTATTGATGGTGGCAGACGAGCTGGCAGATGAGCTCGCCGCTCGTGGAGTTTTGTGCATTATCCTATGATTGTATGTGAGTACCCTCATTGTTGTTATCAATAAAAGCTACGTTTATTCAAAATACTACACAATCTGGACCCCCTCTCTCATTTCTGATATCTTCACATCCACTGAGAGACAAAGACATTTCCAGAAATACAGTGGCCCAGCACTATGGTAGAAGTAAGAAGTGAATCTTACAGATTTGTACACACATGCGGTTACCTCATTACCACAAGGTAAGAGGCCATTGCTATCAGTGTGTGTTTTTGCACGAAGAGGCGTTTACTATTCCTTGGCACCTTGACGTCCTTTGCACACAGAAGAAATGACTGCATTGCCATTTTGCACTAACTTATTTGCACTCTGCACTGAGAGACTGTTTGCTGGTTTTTGTACAGTTCATTTTGCATTTTGCACATTTATATTTGCACTCATCATATTTACAGAAGAAATATTCTAGTGTTTTAACATCATTTATTTTACACTTTGCACTTTGAAATCACTCACTTTACAACCCACTCTGGATATTGTTCTATTGATCTATTTTTGTTCATTTATTTATTCATTTGCATGTGCACTGCTACCTTTAACAGTACACCTTTTTTTTGCTACAGAAGAATTATTGTTGTGTTTTCACATTATCTATTTTGAACTTTGCACTTTGTTACCAGTCACTTTAGTAAAGGATGCAGTGCTGTTTATGGCTTAATACTCTGATGCCTATTTGATATGTATGGGGGATTTTAATATGCTTTTGGACCCAGTCTTAGGCAGGTGTGGAGGTGTATCCAATAACAGGGTGAATAGAGAGAATACGCTTAAAAAAACCCTTTACTTAGATAGGGTGGTCTGACCTATGGAGAATCTGGAACCCACAAACTAGGAGGTACTCGTGGTCAGCTCCAGGAGGAAGGTGTTTATCCCGAATAGATACAGCATGTGCGAATGGTAAAGTACAACCACTGATGCAGTCAATCACCTATCTCCCCGGGGGGGGGGGGGGTATCTGATCACTCTCCATTAATGTTCAGGTTAAATATTGGCCCCAGGGGGAGCTATCCAACTTGGAAAATGCATCCATATTGGCTATCTCAGATTGGGCCCAACAATCATATCCCAGACCAGCTAAATATCTTTTTTGAGGCACATGAGAATCACACAATGGATGGCACGTTGTGGCATGCATTTAAGGCATACTTGCGGGGGTACTGAAGTCAACCATATCATATATTAAACAATTCAGTAGGCAAGGAGAGGAGGAATTAGCTGGGCTATGTCTACAAACAGAGGATGAATTTGTATCTAATCCCTTGAGTGAGAATCAGGCAAGATGGCAAAGTCTTCTTAAGCTATATAAAGGTCAACTAGAAAAAAAGGCTAAACAGAAACAATTTTTTATGAGACAGAAATTTTTTGAACATGGAAATCAGTCTAGTAGACTATTGGCATTTATTGCCAAACAGCAAACAACAACCTCGGCAATTTCCAAAATACGAATTGAATAGGGGAGAATAGCCTATGCAATAAAAGAAATTCTGAAATGCTTTTATGAGTATTATGTTAAAATATATGCCACTTCATTAACATGTACAGAGGAAGATATAGAGGGCTATCAGGAGGAGCTAGAGTATCCTGAAATAGCAAGAGAAAATGCAAAATTAATGGATGGGGAGATTATGGAGGAAGAAATACGGTTAGCTCATGGTAAATCCCCAGGACCAGATGGAATAGCTCTGGAAGTGTATAGTCGATATGTAGACTTGGTAACCCCAATTTTAACTAGGGTATATAGAGAGTTATTTATTAGGAGGGAACTTCCACATTCAATGTATGAGGCAACGGTAATTTTAATTCTAGAACCGGATAAGGACCCATAAGAATGTACCTTGTATAGGCCAATATCCTTATTAAATTACTATTATAAAATTTTGGCCAGGAGATTAAACACCATAATAACATCTACAATCCATATAGACCAGACAGGTTTCATACCAGGCAAATCAACATTGATAAATATTCGCAGAACGCAACTGGTGGCACAAATGAGGGAGTATATCCCAGTGATGGGAGCTCTGGGATCTCTTAATACAGCTAGAGCCTTCGACTCTGTAGAGTGGAGATTCTTGCAGGCAATACTGGGGAAGTTTGGCTTTGGTAATGGATTTAAACAGTGGGTTAAAATACTATATGCAAACTCACGATCAAAATGATTGATTAATGGAATATTGACTCCGTCAATAAACTTATTTAGGGGAATGAGGCAGGGATGCCCACTATCCCCTCTTTTGTTTGCTATTACAATAGAGTCGTTGGCCCTACGGTTTCGGCAAACTGAAGAATATCAGGGGATAGAGTTGGGTGATAATATAGAACAGATTGAACTTTACGCTGACGATATTATACTGTATATGTGGGATATGCAGAGCACATTGGGAAAAGCAATGAGTATAATAGACAACTTTGGCCAGTATTCAGGGCTTGAGATTAATTGGCAGAAGTTCTTTCTTATGCCATTGCAGCAAGAATCAGAAACGGAGGAAAGGATAGATGCCCCACTTAAAGTAGTGGACTCCTTTAAGTACTTAGGGATCTACATAACAAGACAACCCTCTGATGCACTGGTGGCCAATGTAAATCCATTGATGGAACACATTAAAGTGGTTGTAAACCCTCCAATACAACTTAAGCTCTTTGAAATATAGATAGCACAGGCAGCTGATCACTGCCTGTGAAAGTGCACTCACTGAAATCATCCTGAAGTGTTTAGTGACATCAGCCGCGTTTGCGCATTAGGTATATTGATCAACGGCACGCTATGTCTCTCCCCTGCATGCCGTGTGTGACAGACCTAGCGGGGAGAGAGACTTTTGGAGGGGACTGAATGCTAGCCTCTTGACGATCGATCGTGGGCCCTGGCATTTGGGGGAACGGTGCTCTTTGTGAGCTGTATGCCTGGGGACCCTTGAGGTGGTATTACTGTGGATTCGGGTCCTGGTCCCCCAGGACACACAGACTCTGGGGACCTGGATTTGCCGTATTAGAAATAGTGGCTGATTCATAATACTGGGACAAATACTGTTAGGAGATGCTGATGTCAATTCCAGCCACCTGTCTGTCTGTTTCCTGCTAGAATGTGTATTGTAAATAAGTCTAGTATGGGATCTAAGAGTCATTAGATCCCCATTGTTGTTTGTGTTAATTAACTCTGCTATTGTGATAATGTTGATTGGGTTTTCTGAGCTACAAGACGGCCAGTCTGGCCTAAAGGTCATGTCTGAGTCATCTAGGCTGTCTAAAGGGATTAGTTAATTAGCCCATGGTAATTAGGTTTCTGGTCACAGCTGTATGTTCAGAGTAATATGAGCAGGAGGTATGCACCTCCTCTTTTACTGTATTCCTTATAAGAGCCTGTATTCCTTTCAATAAAAGAGTTCCCTGTTTGAACTTACATACAGCCTGCCTGGTGTTTATTCTGAGCTATCACAACTTGATTCGATCGGCACATAGCTGTAGTTCTAATCCCGGAGCATCGGATGACTGAACCATCAGACGTTGCGATCTGCAATCTGATTCTATAGCAGCAGAGGAGTGTCAGGAGAGTGGAACCGAGCGAGCAGGGGCTCGTTACATTGGTGGCAGCAGTGGGATTTGCTCTCCAGTTACTGGGACGCTCCAAACCAGCCTGCAGGAGAGCCACGCTGAAAGACTTACTTGAGAGCCTGTGGAGGGAATGGTGGGATCGCGCTTCCTTGCCGTGAACACACCCAAACCATCACCTGGATCCAAGGTCCAGATAGCAGGAGAGGAGAGGTACAGATACCAGCCACCATGGAAGAGGAATTCAGAAGGAGGTTGCGAGAGATGCAGATACAGCACAGAGGACCAGTATCAGAGCAGGTCCTGCTAGGATGGTTTGATTCTATCCGCTGCGAACTCTGGAAGGAAGCGCTAGCCCGTGAGCAGCGAAACCAGGGAAAAGGTAAGGTACTGGTCGCAGTATGTAGTGCGAATGCTGTTATTGGGGGAACAGCCGAACCAGGAGTGGACAGCCGAGTTAAGCAGGCTGATCCGGGCAGAAATGCAGTTGGACGAGAGCTACAGAGCTCTCCAGTGGTATATAGCCCAAGTGTGCCCGAGGACAGCGGATGACAGCCCCACGGAAGGCTATGACTACGATGGCCTGGGATAGTTGTACTGGAGGCTGTCCAGGGACCCTGACTTTGGGAGTGATCGGGAGTGGAGCTTGGAGGAAATAATGGAGCACAGAGAGCAAAGACTGAATGTCTCAGAAGTGCACTGGGCACAGGAAGATTTGGAGTTTCTGGACGTTCAGGAATGGGAGCTGGAGATCGCCTACAGACAGCTGTTAGACTCTGCTAAGCAGCAGGGTGGTGCTCCCTTTGCCTGGGACTATCAGGAAATACCAGTTGACAACTCTGAAATCCTGGCTGAAGAGTTGACAATGTGGCAGAGTAACAGTGTGCTTTGCCAACCTGCCCCCGCAGCTATGGAGGCGGAGGTCTTATGGTGGATGCAGCAAGTGCTGACTGACCTTGATGAACCTGTTTCTGCATTGGATGATCTTGGATGGAGGAATGTGCCTGTCCAGCAGCATGCCAGAGAATCGGCAGTGGAAAATCTGAAGATTGCCGTCCCCAAACCTGAAGTGCTGACAACAGGGCAATGCTCTGCTAACCTCTGCCCAGCACTGATAGCATCTTCTGGGTTCCACGGAGAGGAAATGGTGAACCTCTATCCCCAGACACCAGTTGCAGAGACAGGGGATTTGATAGACTTTTCTGCTGAGGAAGAACAACCTGGTGAGCCTCCAGCAGAAGAAGAGCTGTTATTAGGGCCAAACTTCACTGTGTTCTGCCCAGCACCAACAGAAGTATCTGTGAAGTTACAAGGAGCTTCCCCAGCTAAAGCGTTGGCAACCGGACAGAGGGTCCAAGATCTCTACCCTACACCTGCGGTGATTCCGGAGGCTCAGGGTGAGAAGGAGGTGGTCACTTCCCAGCAGCAGATCAGGATACAGGGGGAGAAGGGAGAGGAGGTGTTCATTGTCCCTCCCCAACAGTTGGCCAGGGTGGAGGAAGTGGTCTTTCCTCCCCAGCAAAGATCCGTGCACCTGGGAGACAGTACCACAGACATATCGTCCCAACATCCAGATGAGGGAATGGAAAAGGAAGCAGCCGGCTCACCTCCCCAATGGCAGCTACACAGTTTGGGAGTGGAGGAAGCCAGCCTCCTGCCCCAATGGTTAGCTGGAGCAGAGGATGCGGAGTCCCCAGCAGAAGTGCTGGCAACAGGGCAGAGTGCTACCAACCTCTGCCCAGCACCGCCAACAACTACAGAGTTCCAGGGAGGCGGGGAAGTCGGCCTCCCTCCCCAACAGTTAGCTGGAGCAGATGGTGTGGGGTTTCCAGCAGAAGGGCTGGCAACTGGGCCGAGTACTGCTGGACTCTGCCCTCAACTAACAGAGGATGGATTTCCTGTGAAGGTGGATGGGACTTCAGTCTCCACCTGTATACCCCAGGGATGCTGGGCACTCGGCCCAGATCCCCAACAGCATGACGGAGTGAGCCCAGACACCCTGTCTTCTCTCCAGTGGCAGAAAGGACTCCAGGGAGAAGGGCCAGTCCAGGCCTCTCCCCAGCGGAATATATGTTCTCTGAGAGAGGCAGAGGTTGGCTGGGTGAGTAATGCTTTGTTTGGAACAATTTGTTTTGGGTACTGTGTGGGTACAGGCAGTTGAGGACTGGAACTACTGACTAACTTCGGAGTCAACCCATCTGGGGTCTCCTCCTGTGTTAGTCTCCTGCTGAAAGGGGAGAAATGTGACAGACCTAGCCGGGAGAGAGACTTTTGGAGGGGACTGAATGCTAGCCTCTTGCCGATCGATCGTGGGCCCTGGCATTTGCAGGAATGGTGCTCTTTGTGAGCTGTATGCCTGGGGACCCTTGAGGTGGTATTACTGTGGATTCGGGTCCTGGTCCCCGAGGACACACAGACTCTGGGGACCCTGGATTTGCCATATTAGAAATAGTGACTGATTCATAATGCTGGGACAAATACTGTTAGGAGATGCTAATGTCAATTCCAGCCACCTGTCTGTCTGTTGCCTGCTAGAATGTGTATTGTAAATAAGTCTAGTATGGGATCTAAGAGTCATTAGATCCCCATTGTTGTTTGTGTTAATTAACTCTGCTATTGTGATAATGTTGATTGGGTTTTCTGAGCTACAAGACGGTCAGTCTGGCCTAAAGGTCATGTCTGAGTCATCTAGGCTGTCTAAAGGAATTAGTTAATTAGCCCATGGTAATTAGGTTTCTGGTCACAGGTGTATGTTCAGAGTAATATGAGCATGAGGTATGCACCTCCTCTTTTACTGTATTCCTTATAAGAGCCTGTATTCCTTTCAATAAAAGAGTTCCCTGTTTGAACTTACATACAGCCTGCCTGGTGTTTGTTCTGAGCTATCACAACTGGATTCGAACGGCACATAGCTGTAGTTCTAATCCCAGAGCATCGGATGACTGAACCATCAGACGTTGCGATCTGCAATCTGATTCTATAGAGGAGTGTCGGGAGAGTGGAACCGAGCGAGCAGGGACTCGTTACACCGTGTCATTAGCTTCCTCTGAGAACGGCACAGAGGTCAGTCTCGCGATGCATCAATGGATTAGCTCTGTTAACGTAGTAACGGCAATCGAGCTAGAGACTCGGTTTTGACGCTATGGCACATGTGCGAGATTTGGACAGGGAAACAAAGTAAGGGCAGAAAAGACGTCCACAAACTATTCAACATACAGGAGTTACAATGGCGTGGCTAATACCTGGAAGTCACAAAATAATATAAAAGAGAAATAAGGTATTTTCAAAGCTTGTTTTTTGCCGATTTTGATGTGTATTGCTTTGCAATACTTTAAAGCATATATATATTTTTTAAAAAAGAAAAAACGTATTGGGTTTACTTCCTCTTTAAATGTAAGCTGAGGATCTGGAGTAAGTTGCCATTGTCAGTGGTGGGTAGAATAAATTTACTTAAAATTATTTTTTATTACCAAAGTGTTTATATATTTTTTCACACTCCCCAGTAGTAGTGCCTAAAAAGATTTTTAAAAGCCTGAACTCTCAATTTACTAAATTTATATGGGCTAATGGCAGATGCAAAGTAAAGCTTACAAAATTACAGCGGCCAAAACCGGAGGCAGGACTGCCCTTGCCAGATATGTATCTGTATTACCTCACGGGGCAATTAAGACATTTGCGTACTTGGTTGATACAGGAACAAAGCTTGGGAGTGGAGAAGTACCTTTTAAGGATTGTCCAGACCGATAATCTATTGGCAGGACTTGAGGCAGGACATAAACAATTACCAAGGATAAAGATTCCGATGCTCTCTTTGGCATGATCGGTATGGTGGGAGGTCAAAAAGTTAACAGGATTTAGGGACATCCCATTTGAGCTATCCATGTGGAATAACACCTTATTTGAGGAATCAGGCAAGATAATAAATTGTGGATGCATAAAGGAATAGTAGTACTGGATCAGGTTTATGAAGTGGGAATGTATGCTCATTTGCTTTTTTAAAAACACAATATAACTTAACAGATAGAAATTTTTATAGATTTCTACAGTTAAGGCATGCACTGCAAGCTCAATTTGGTAGTAATAATGTTAATATATCAAAATTTTCTGTTATTGGAATATTAAGAACTCATGGACCAAAGGGATTAGAATCTAAACTATATATGCACTAAACTAACTATTTAATGTAGGCCAAGATACGAGATGCTCCGTTACAGGTTAAAAGGAAATGGCAAATGGTGTGTACATCTATGACAGATGAGATATGGAAGGAGGTGTGTAAATCACATTTGAGAGTATCACCTGCAAGTAATAACAGATTGATACAGCTGTATATAATACATCAAGCCAATCTTGCACCACGTAAATTAAATTTAATGGCGAACGGCATCCGCGGACTGTGTGAGGTGTCATCAACCAGGGGCTGATTTTGTGCATTTAATGTGGACTTGCCCAGGCATTAGTAGATACTGGAGACTAGTCTTAGATATATTATCAAAAGTACTGGGAGCCCGCATTCCATTCACTTTAGAAGTTTGCCTGCTAGGACTGGTTGAGAACCAGAAGTGGACTGGATATACCAAGACCTGTTTATAGGAAACCCTATTTATGGCACGCAAGAAAATTGTGCTTAGGTGGATGCAACAAATACCCTCCTCAAGGGATTAATGGCTTAAAGCGGTAAACCAAATACTTCCATATGAGAAAAATTAACGTACGAGTATAGAGGAACACCTCAGAAATAATATAGAATCTGGAATAGATGGTTGAATTCACCATTAACTCTCAGTGGAAATGAATAATGTATAAGAGGGGCATAGATAGAAGAGGACATTGATTGATGGATATTAGGAAAACAGGGGAGGAGCGCGCTGCAGCTAGGGTATTTAGCTGTCTCTACTCTTTTTGAATTTTTATTTTTTGTTTTTTTTCTCCATGGTGGAAATATATTGTGTATTGTTTTTTTCTTTTTTGGCTTGCATTGATCAATATGAGGAAACAAATGACTTGTAAAATTATGACATGTGATATTATCAAATTTGTTAATGCAGACTTACAATACCTGACCGTGAGAATGTGTTTGGGATCACGCTGGTTCTCGGCAACAGACGACAGGGTGCTGTGCATGTCGCGCAGACTCGCTCATCGGGAAAGGAAAACTGTTTTTTCCTTTCACGATGAGCGACAGGCATTGCTGACAGCTGTCTGGTATGAATCATGAGGGGGAATGCCGTACCAAATTTTAAATAAAAAACCGGCATGGGTTCCCCCCAGGGGCATACCAGGCCCTTAGGTCTGGTATGGATTTTAAGGGGAACCCCCTATGCCGAAAAAACTGCATGGGGTCCCCCCAAGATCCATACCAGACCCTTATCCGAGCATGCAGCCCAGCCGATTAGGAAAGGGGGTGGGGACTAGCAAGTGCCCCCCCTCCTGAGCCGTACCAGGCCGCATGCCCTCAACATAAGGGGGGTGGGTGCTTTGGGGAGGGGGGCGCCCTGCTGCCCCCCACCCCAAAGCACCTTGTCCCCATGTTGATGAGGACAAGAGCCTCTTCCAGACAACCCTGGCTGTTGGTTGTCAGGGTCTGTGGGCGGGGGGCTTATCGGAATCCGGGAGCCCCCTTTAATAAGGGGGCCCCCAGATCCTGGCCCCCCACCCTATGCGAATGAGTATGGGGTACATCATACCCCTACCCATTCACCTAGGGAAAAAAGTGTCAATAAAAAAACACTACAAAGGTTTTTAAAGTAATTTATTAGGCAGCTCCGGGGATCTTCTTCTGACTTCTCCTCTCTCTCCGGCTTCTTCTCCTGGTGTCCGGTTCTTCTCCCGCTCTCCGGTTCTTCTGCCAGGCTTCTCCACTATCTTCTGCTCTTTTGCCGTTCTTTTGCTAGCGGTGGCCCGGTCTTCTCCGTTGTCTTGTTCCCTCTTCTCTTCTTTCGATGTTGACACAACGCTCTCTCCCGCTGTAATGCTTTGTGAGCAGTGCGCAATGACTTATATAGGCATGGGGCGCCGGGTGATGTCACCCCTTATGATGTCACAGTCCCAAGGCATGACGTCCTGGGGCATAAGGGGCGGGGTCACCGGGTGACATCACCCGGCGACCACACCCCATGCCTATATAAGTCATCACGCACCGCTTACACAGCATTACAGCGGGAGAGAGCGTTGTGTCAACATCGGAAGAAGAGAAGAGGGAACAAGACGACGGAGAAGACCGGGCCACCGCTAGCAAAAGAGCGGCAAAAGAGCAGAAGATAGCGGAGGAGACCAGCAGAAGAACTGGAGAGCAGGAGAAGAACCGGACACCAGGAGAAGAGGCCGGAGAGCAGGAGAAGAACCAGACACCAGGAGAAGAGGCCAGAGAGAGCAGAGAAGTCGGAAGAAGACCCCCAGAGCTGCCTAGTAAATTACTTTAAAAACCTGTGTAGTGTGTTTTTTTATTGACACTTTTTTCCCTAGGTGAATGGGTAGGGGTACGATGTACCCCATACTTATTCACATAGGGTGGGGGGCTGGGATCTGGGGGCCCCCTTATTAAAGAGGGCTCCCGGATTCCGATAAGACCCCCACCCACAGAGCCCAACAACCAACGGCCCGGGCTGTCAGGAAGAGGCCATTGTACTCATCAACATGGGGACAAGGTGCTTTCCTGACTGGCCGGGCTGTGTGCTTGGATAAGGGTCTGGTATGGATTTTGGGGGGACCCCCATGCCATTTTTTCAGCATAGGGGGTTCCCCTTAACATCCATACCAGACCTAAGGGCCTGGTATGCCCCTGGGGGGTAACCCATGCCAGATTTTTATTTAAAATTTGGGGCGGCGTTCCCCCTCATGATTCATACCAGACAGCTGTCAGCAATGCCTGTCGCTCATCGGGAAAGGAAAAAAACAGTTTTCCTTTCCCGATGAGCAAGCCAGCTTGGCGCTGGCTCCCGCGATGGGGCTTGCTGGTGTCAAATCTCGCCGAACAGCGGCGAGATTGACACAATATTGCGATCACCTACTGTATGAAATAAAAAAGTACTTAAAATAAAAAGGATCTTCATTCTTTTCATCGGGGACCTCAGCCCCTTAACATTCCATGAAATTATTCTCATGGTATGCATGGATGAATATGTACAGAAAGGGCCTGTAGATGTTTGAGTTCATCCTATGGCTAGGAAGTCTAAAGGCTTGCTTTTTGGATACATAATGGCATTTTTGAATTTGTGGCTGATGGAATAAACCATTGTTAGGAGCCGGAAGGGAAGAAAGGACAGTAAGTAGAGAGAAAATTAAGCTAACATAATGTAATATATCATCATAAATAGTGGCATACCATAATCAGCAAACAAGACTATAATAACACACTAAAAACAGCGCTAATGTTGAGCTAAAACGGATACATGTGGCCAACTACACAAACAAAAGTCCTTTGAGAGAGATGGGCAGTTGAAAAAGTGGTTCAGAAAGTGTTCATAGGTGATCAGAGTATAGAAATTCAGTGTGCACCTTCCACCGATCAATCCAATGCTGATTATGGTATGCCACTATTTATGATGATTTATCTATATTTTTAAACGGCTGCTTTTATATTATTATTTTGAGTTTGCACTTCTTTGTGACAGCAAATTGGTGTTATCTTTATTTTTTCTTTGATATATTACTGTTTCAGAACTGCTTGGGTCCCTGGCGCTGAGTGGTGTACTTTTGGGCCCCTGAAAACACCTTTTTACATAATGTAATATATAACAGGCTGACTTCACTTTTTTCCGTATGCCTCTCCACTACCAGTTGAGCCACTAGCCCGCAAGTAGGTTGTGGTCATGTAGGCTCGGGTGCAGCCCAATCCGAGTTGTCGGCCAACAGCGGGTTTGTGACCAATATGACCATAGCGGAGAGAACCATCTGGTGGGAGAGACTGGTAGTGGAGGTAGGTAACAAAACCTAGTGAGGATAAGCTGACATTGAGACATGCTGGATGTATGGTTCATTTTGGCTAGTAACAAGTCTATGTGGTGCCTAGGGTAGAAAGAACGTACCTGACGGGAAAAAGGAGAAAGTCTGAAGTCTCCTTGTGAAGAGAGGGTCAATTACCCTTTTCCTGGAGGTTGCGTAGAAGTCGAGATATGGGTTGCTCAGCGGAAATCAGTTGAGTCATCTGGGACAATGGATTTCAGGCATTTTGGAGGATCCTTTCTGGGACTTCTCTGATCCCTGGGCCCTTGTTTAGCTTTATCTGCAAAGGTGTCTGCTGATGTTTGCCTGGGCTTGAGAGAGCAAAGGAATGATTCCGCCTTTTCTAGTGTATGGAAGTCAAGTTGTTCTCTGTCTGGAGCTTGCAGCCAGAGAATTGCTGGATAAGCCAGGATGAAGCGGATGCCTTTTTTGAAAAGCTCTGAGCAGATTGTTTGGAATTATTTCTTTTGCAGGAATCCTCCGCCGAGTAATCAGCAAAGATGAGTAGCTTATGACCACCAACTTCCATGGAGCAGGCTTTGCGGAAACTCTGCAAAATATTCATCCGGTCTGCGTAATTTAGGTGTTTAACGATAACTGGTCTTGGGTGTTTGCGATCCTTTGCTGGAGCTGCAATGCGTCTACAGTGAATGCCTAGAGCTTCTGGGAGAAATGTGTTGCAAATGTCCATTAGTGACCCAGATTTGTAAGTTTCAGGGAGGCCAATTATCCTTAAATTGTTCCTCCTGGAACGATTTTCTAAGTCCTCCATTTTTTCATGTAGTTGCTGCTGGGCTTGTGTGTATTTCTCCACAGCTGCGCTCATGTGGTATTGGTCATTTTCTATGGAAGAAATGCGCTATCTGGCCTCTGTGAGTCTTTGTGAATGCTCCCTCAGCTCTCTCCTTAATTGTGTAATGCCCACAGCTACTGCTCTTTCTACTGCTGCCGTGATGGTAGGAGACAGGAGCACTGCTACAGCTTGAGCAATCTTTTCATGGGAACCTGGTGGCTCTGATCCTCCCATCTCACTGGCTTCCACTGTTTCTATGTTGCTTTCCGCAGGCAGTGGATCTGGCTGTCTCTTGTGTTATTTGTTCTCCCTGGTGGGGAGATGAGGGATAAGCTGCGGCGGCAAAATTAGGTTCCAGGGCTGCCTGTGTGGGGAGGTATGCCTCAAGCGGGATCCTGAGTGGGAGCGCAGTTGGGAGAGATACCGCTCCATACAGTCTAATGCAGGGCAGGTGTGGGAGATGATCTAGCAGTAGAGAAGCTGCCCCGGGAGTCTGTATAAGGTTTTTACCTGCAGGCTGAGCGGAGCCACTGGTCTCCTTGTCTGCTACATACGGTGCTGGAACTGGAAGTGAGAATGTGGGATTCTTATGGTCAGTCAGAATAAGAACCGACACAGTGGTACCTTTGAGGAGATGCCTCCATTCTTTAAAGGCTAAAATGATCGCTAACAACTCTCTGTCCCCAATCTCATAATTGCAATCTGCAGGAGACAATTTCTTGGAAAATTAGCCACAAGGATGCATAGCGCTCTCAGAGGTAGGCCGTTGAGACAGCAGGCCATCAACTCCAGTCTCAGATGCATCAGCCTCAAGGATGAAAGGTACCGTAGGATCATGATGTACAAACACAGAAGCAAAAACAAAAGCAGCCTTGAGACTTTCAAAGGCATTAATGGAATCCGGAGACCAATTCTGTGGGTTACTGTCCTTTCTGGTCATATCAGTCAAGGGTTTGACCAGAGATGAGAAGTTATGAATAAACTTCCTATAATAATTGGCAAAGTCAAGAAAAAGTTCCCATGGGTTGGGGCCACTATAGAACTGCCAAATGTTTCTCTGGGTCCATCGAAAATCCAGTAGTGGAAATTACATAACCCAGGAATTTAACCTGTTCACGATGAAACTCACACTTTCCCAATTTACAATACAAGTTATTATCTCTCAGCCTCTGAAGCACACGACAGACATCTGTGTGGTGGCTCTCTAGGGAATGGGAAAATATGATTATATAATCGAGATAAACCACCACACATAGCTGCAACAAATCTCGGAGGACATTGTTAAAAAATTCCTGGAAAACTGCCAGAGCGTTGCAAAGAACAAACGGCATTACAAGGTATTCATAATGGCCAGTTCTGGTATTAAATGCAGTTTTTCATTCGTCGCCCTCCTTGATCCTCACGAGATTGTATACCGCTCTCAAATCAAGCTTCATGAAAACCGTTGCTCCCTTGAGGCGGTCAGATAACTCCGTAATCAATGGAATCGGATAAGCATTCCTAATTGTGAAGCGATTGAGACCCCTATAATCAATACAAGGTCTCAGTTCACCACTCTTCTTTTTCACAAAGAAGAAACCAGCACCAGCAGGAGACGAGGATTTACGGATGAATCCTCGAGAAAGTGCGTCAGCAACATACACCTCCGTGGCTTTTTCCTCCAAGACAGAAAAAGGGTAAACCCAGCCACGAGGGGGTATAGCACCAGGTTGAAGGTCAATTGCGCAATCATAAGACCAGTGTGGAGGCAAATACCGGCTTGACCTTTGTCAAAGACCGCTAAATTTGTGGTACTCCTCCGGCAGGGAGGAGAGTGAAGAGTGTCACAAGACCTTGCCACTTTCTGAAAACATGTCTTCCTGCATTGTGGTGACCAGGAAATAACCTTAGCATGAAGCCAATCAAAAGAGGGGTTGTGCCTCTGTAACCAAGGATAACCAATAACCACCGGGAAATGAGGTGAGGAAATTAATTGGAATTGGATTATCACATGGTGAAGAGCACCTATGGCTATGGTCAATGGAGCAGTCTCATGAGTTACATGGGCAGGCTGTAGAGGTCTCCCATCAATAGCCTCAATGGCAAGTGGAGTGGCATGAAGCTGCAGCGGAATCAAGTGCTTAGACACAAAGGCACAATCAATGAACAGGTCTGCAGCCCCAGAGTTGATTAGAGCCTGTATCTTGATGGACTACTCAGACCAAGAAAGGGTCACTGGGACCAGGGGCTTATCCTTCTGGATAACTCAGGACAAAACAATGCCACCTAAGGTCTGTCCCCTACAGGACCTTAGGTGCAAGTGTTCTCCCGGATGGGTAGGACAAGACTCCAGGAAGTGACCTGCCTGGCCACAATAAAGGCACCATTGCTCCCTCCTCCTAAAGGCCCTTTCATCTTCAGAGAGACGTGTGAAGCCCAATTGCATGGATTTTACCTTGCTGGCAGACTCAGTACCTGGAGGTATGGGAGGTGAGGGAGGCACGGGTGGCACTGCAAAGCTCGGAGTCAATGAGAATGGCAAACATGATCAACCTCTCAAGCTCAGTAGGTATGTCTCGGGCTGCTATCTCATCTTTGATGGTATCCGTGAGAAAAAACAGCCACGAGGGCCTCATTGTTTCAAGCAACCTCTGCTGCCAGAGTACGGAATTCAATGGCGTAATAGGCAACAGTTCTCGTACTCTGATGGACATGAGGCTCTTGGCAGCAGAAGTGGAGCATGCAGGAACGTCAAAAACCATTTTAAAGGAAGCCACAAACTCAGGGTAACTCAGTATGACAGGGTTTTGCTTTTCCCATAGAGGGTTTGCCCAGACCAAAGCTCTCTCAGAAAGCAAAGAAATCACAAAGCCTACTATGCTTCTATCTGTGAGAAACACTTGGGGCAGCATCTCAAAGTATATCCCAACCTGGTTGAGAAACCCTCTGTATCGAACTGCATCACCCCAAATCGCTGGGGAAGCAGAGTGGAACCAGACATACCTCTTATAGAGGTAATATATCGAGGCAAAGAAAATGTGGTGTAGTCCCTCGCGCTATATTGAGTTTAGGGACTAAGTCAATACCAGAATAAAATAACTAAATATTGAAAAATAATAAAAGAATATGTGAATAGTGATGATGTCTCTGTGGACTGCAGCAAAATCAAAAGTGTTCACATACACTCAACATGGTAATGATAATGATTGTGAATACGTTGTGTTTGGGATTGCCTTTTAAAATATTTTGGAAGTGTTCCTTGATCCTTACTTTAAGGGCTCTTTTGGTTCGTCCTACATATTGTAGTTGACAACTGCACTGGAGAACGTAAACCACCCCCTCTGTATGACAACCTACAAAATCTTTAATTTTATATGTTTCCTGTGTTGTGGTGCATGTAAATTCCTGTCTTTTGCCCTGGAATTCCAACCAAGGAATTTAAAGTAAGGATCAAGGAACACATCCAAAATATTTTAAAAGGCAATCCCAAACACAACGTATCAAAACATTTTGCGATAGCACACAACCGAGATCCTTCACAACTTCAATTTTGGGGTATTGAGAAATATAAAGGCTCATGGAGAGGTAGTCACAAAATTAGAAGTATAAGCCAAAGGGAGTCATATTGGATACACACTCTACGCACGCTAACACCTAGGGGAATGAACGTAGAGTTCGACTTAAACTGTTTTTTAAATAATTTTTAACTAGTATCATTTTATCAGATCATTTTAATTATCAGATTCCATTTTTTCAATAATCATTGTATGTGTAGAAGTTTAATTTTATTTTATCCCATTGTATACACTAGGTTTGTGTATTAGTACATTTTAAGGAGTTATTTATTTAAATTAGAATCTTGAGATAAATTTATTTGATTTTATTTTAAACAACATGGTTGTAACAAGAATGATTTTAAAATATAGTTGTATATTTATTAAAATTATGACATGAATGTAGAGACATTTCCTTGGGGACTCAGGTTACGACTGATGCCCCCAACTACAATCCATTCTCACATAACATAAAATAACATCACTGCGTACAGTAACATGGCGGACGATAATACAATCAACCACTCAAAAAATGGCCGCCACCTATATGGACCTATTGACATATAGGAGAATACACGTTGTGTAAAATATCAGGGACTACAAGAAAATGGCCGATATTAAACACAGATTTCCCTTAAATTGCTCATATAGTAATGGAACAACATTATATGCTATGTACATCTTCCTCCTATTAAACAAGATCGGTCCATATTACATCATGAATAGAATACACATTGTTATAGCTCGCACACACCAGCGCGACAGATTTAGCTTTATCCTCTTAAACATGGCCGCTATCCCGCACAAATTGCCACCTGTATGATGGCCGCGACAACACAAGTATACTTTACCATAACAAAAATGGCCGTTATAACACTTCCGGTACCACAACATAAAAGACATCCCTCTCGGGCCAATCCGGTTCCCCAGTTGAAGTCACGAGCAGTGACGTAACGCGTAGGGCGTGGCAGAGAGCAGAAGTAACCGGCAGTCAGTAAGGAGGCGCCTCAAAAGCCGCTCTTATCCATCATTTTGCAATTCATGCTGTTTTTTTTTTCGTTTTTAATGTAAGAGACCACCCTATTACTTTAATAAACTCCATTTTATTTAACTATACTACACTATTGGAGGCCTCTTTCTCTCCCTTCCCCACACATCCCACCGGATCGGTGGAGCCCAGGTGGGCAACCCCCCCTTTCATCTTTTGATAGGTTTTATATATCTGGAGGATCATCAAACCATCAGAGAAGCCCCACCTGAATCACATCATACAACATTCAATATAGAACCTGTTTGATGCCTTAATTCATCTTGCTTGAGGTGAGAGTCTAGAGAGCCCGGTTTCACCGGATCCCTCCATTTTAAAGGATATCACCATCACTTCCCCCCTCCCATATTTGATCCCAGTGGATGAAACACATTATTATGAACTTTTGATTCATTCATGCACACCAGCACTTTGGATTTTCACTTTTATTAGCACTTTGCACTTTTTATGCTTGCACTGTTGATACATATTCGTAGAACACACCTGATTTATATAGTCACCATAAGTTGTATGCACTAGTACTTTTATGCTTTCATGTGATAGATTTGAAGCGCAAAATCACTTTATTATCATTAATATATCGAGGCAGGTGCCTGCACAGAGACTGGAGCATCAGCAGGGACAGACTGCAACACAGGTTGCACCAGAACAGCCTCAGTGGGAGGATCCAGATGAGCAGTGCAACTAAGGAGCGTCCGTAACGCTATGGAAAATTGATCCATGTGGTGATCCTGCTCATCCAATCTGGAAAATATATTACCAACAAGTGGATTGCCTGCTTCTGAATTCATGGCCTTCGCCTACTGTCAGGAACCATGAAGACTGAGGAGACTGAGACAGAAGTGCAGTAAAAATCACATTTTAATAAAATGGTAAAATGGTATAAATAGGGCAAAAGTAGTCAAAACATACCCAGAGTTCAGTAACCAGGATGGGTAGTCAGAACAAGCCAGAGAAACAGGAGACCAGAGATCAACGAAGTTGGGTGCAGCAAACAGGATTAGGAACCAGAAGGGAAGTCAGCCAAGCAAAATTCTTTCACAAGAAAACACAGCAGAGAGAGTCTGGATATGTTGACCAAGGCAAAGGCACAGAAGATCTGATCCATGCAGTTTAACCACTTGCCGCCCACCATATAGCAGAATGACGGCAGCAAAGTGGCTTCAATATCCTGACTGGGCATCATATGACGTCCTCAGGATGTTAAGTCGCTGCGCGCCCCCGGGGGCGCGCATCGCGGCGATCGTTGTTGCAGTGTGTCAGTCTGACACACCGCAACTCCAATCTAGGTAAAGAGTCTCTGACGGAGACTCTTTACCACGTGATCAGCCATGTCCAATCATGGCTGATCACGATGTAAATAGGAAGAGCCGGTGATTGGCTTTTCCTCACTCGCGTCTGACATACGCAAGTAGAGGAGAGCCGATCAGCTACTCTCCTGACAGGGGGGTCTGTGCTGATTGTTTATCAGCACAGCCCCCCCTCGGATCCCGCCCAGGACCACCATCATGCCACCCAGGACCACCAGGCTGGCCATCCACACTGGACCACCAGGTATGCCCCCCCTAGACCCCCAGGGAAATACTAATCTGTGCCCAGGCAACTGCCAATCAATGCCCAGGCAGCTGCCAATCAGTGCCCGCTCATAATGCCTACTACTGCCAGTGCCACCAGGAATGCCTATCAGTGCCTCATATCAGTGCCGCGTATCAGTGCCCATCAGTGCCACATATCAATGCCCATCAGTGCCGCCTATCAGTGCCCATCAGTGCCGCCTATCAGTGCCCAGCAGTGCCACCTATCAGTGCTACCCATAAAAACCCATCTTTGCAGCCTTTCAGTGCCCATCAGTGTCACCTATCAGTGCCCTTCAGTGCCCACCTGTGCCACCCATGAGTGCCCATCAGTGCCGCCTATCAATGCCCATCAGTGCTGCATATCAGTGCCACACATCAGTGCCACCTACCAGTGCCCATCAGTGCTGCATATCAGTGCCCATCATCAGTGCCCATCAGTGCCCGCTCATTGGTGCCACCTCATCGGTGCCACCTTATCAGTACCTGTCAGTGCCGCCTTATCAGTGCCCATCAGTGCCCATCAGTGAAAGAGAAAATTTACTTATGTACAAAATTTTATAACAGAAACAAAAGCAAAACTTTTATTTTTTTCAAAATTTTCTCTTTTTTTATTTGTTTAGCAAAAAATAAAAACCACAGAGGTGATCAAATACCACCAAAAGAAAGCTCTATTTGTTGGAACAAAATGATAAAAATTTAATTTGGGTACAGTGATGGATGACGGAGCATTTGTCATTCAAACTGTGACAGCACTGAAAGCTGAAAATTGGTCTGGGCAGGAAGGTGTATAAGTGCCTTGTATTGAAGTGGTTGAATAGCTAGCAGAGCTAGCTGACAAGCAGAATATGAATACCAGGTGAGTCGGGGGGCAGGAGGCGGAGCCTAACGCGCAGACATGCATTGTTAGAGCTCCACACCGCTGAGGAGAGAAGAGAAGGACAAAGCGGAGCCTGCAGGCTCAAAAGGTATCCATTTGAACCTTTTTGCCCCAGGGAACAAACTGTGAAAGTTTGGGCAGGAAATATGGTACTGGGAGGAAACCGTGGCAGAAATAAAAATCACCTCACAAAGAGCTCACAGGCACTCACTGCAGCTGAAGCAGCTCCAGTCACAAGATACAGCATCAGGGCGCTCTCACAGAGAGAAAATGTCACAGCAAGACTCTCCATTTGAGTCAGATACAGAACAAATCCTCTCACAAACTTCTCCACAAGCCTCCTCAGCATCCCCAGTAATATTATTACAATTTGAAAAGATGCTTCATAAGGCTTTAAAACAAACCTCAGACCAAATAACAAAAAGCCTAACCAAAGAAATAAGAGAGCTGGGAAACCGCACCGCAGCCTTAGAAATAAAAATGGATGAAATTGAAATTACAACCCAAGAAAATATAACAGAATTGGAACAATTAAAAAAAGAGAATTTAATACTTCAAACTAAGCTCGAAGATTACGAAAATAGAGCCAGACGTTCAAACTTGCGCATAAGGGGAATACCTGAAACTGTGACAGACCTGCAATCTACTATTACTGCTCTATTACAAGAACTAAAGCCAGATATCCCTATTGAACGTTTAGAACTAGACAGAGTACACAGAGCCCTCACAGCCAAAAAGAAAGATGGACCCCCACGTGATATAATCACAAAATTTCATTATTACAGAACGAAAGAACAAATACTAATTGCTGCAAGAGAAAAAAAGGAACTTAATTTTCAAGGACACAATTATCACATTTTTGCTGACCTATCCCAACTTACTATTACTAAAAGACGATCCATGAAATCCCAACTAATGGAACTGCAATGCCACAACATTATGTATCAATGGGGCTTCCCCTTTTCAGTCAGATTTAACTACCAAGGTACAATTTACAGAAGCAGATCAGCAGATGAACTACAACAAACCCTTTTAAAATTAAATCTGACAGAACCCACAAGCAGCAACACCCCCACACGCAGAAGAATGGCATCATCTTCACCTTCAGGCAGCACCCAGAAAATTTCAGAACAAAATGGGAATCATCATTCTCACAAAAGAGGCCGTTATGCCACATCATCCATGGACCAAGAAGATTCAATGGACTGACATCCTAATTCCTGATATCTCTTCATTTATTATACTAAGAGATGGTTCTCTATAAAAAAACCTATATTTATAACTGAATGTAACTGCATTCTGATAGTCACACACTGTGTGGAATCATGTTACATTCCAGTTATATTTCTTATTACTTCTGATTTATATAGCCTTAGAATATATAAGTGAAATAAGGAAATTCTTGTTCAGTTATATATTATCAGGTAATAACAATAGATTTATTACTTTTTAGGACAAATATGTTCAATAATCCAGAAGTAATGGAAGCTTTTTCTTTCTTTTCTTAAAACAAATATATTATTACCTAACTAGTTCCTAGAATTATGTTTTTGTTTATTCTAATCTGAAGCAATACAACCTCAATTTTATGAGTTAACATATCTAAACAGTTACATATGAATAAAATATGTAATTGTTTACTCTAAAAGGGTTCAAATTCCCAAAATAATTCAAACTATCTTCATCAATACCAAAGTTATTAACAGTACCTTTCTAACTGAATTATTTAGCCTAGGGCAAGACTAACCATATACAACCACCCTGGAATAAATAATTTCAACAAAAACTATATTCTGCACTCCAATTAATGAAACATCATTTTGATGTCTTTTGACATAGCACTTCTCTCCTGTAAGCGGAAGATCCGTGTACCCCCATTACCCCTCCTCATTCTCCCAACCATATTATGTGGGAGTGTGACGAAGGCACTTATTCCCCTGAGAGAGATATTTATTCTCTTTCACGGGTAAATTGTGATTACTTGCAAAAAATAATTTATACAATGTATCATCTAATCTCATATGTTTTTTGTTTACTCTTTACTCCAGAATTCACTGGTTTCTTTTCTATCTATTCGTCTCTTCAGTCCACACAGGTTGATCTGCGCAGTCAGCTCTGCATAACAAAAAGTAAGTCAAAACTATTTGATCTATTGCCATGGCACCACTGAATATACTTTCCCTGAATGTTCAGGGAATAAATGTCCCTCAAAAAAGGACCAAAGCCTTCCGTACTTTCCATAACAAGAAGGCTCACATAGTATGCCTCCAAGAAACACACTTCACCAAAGATTCTACTCCAAAATATATTTCTCCTTTTTATCAACAAATTTACACGGCTTCTGCCTGTACCAAGCAAAGGGGAACTCTAATTGCATTTCACCGATCCACACCATTCACCTTATCATCAGAAATTAAAGACCCAGAAGGTAGATACCTGATACTCATGGGTTATATAATGGATACAGCAATCACGGTGATTTCCTACTACGCTCCTAACAAACAACCTACACCATTCCTCTCACATATATTACAAGTGATTAATACACACAAAATAGGAACAGTGATAATGTGTGGGGATTCGAACCAGGTCCTCCTCCCATTTCTAGATAAATCACCTTTTACACCATCCAAAATAACCTCTAGATTACCTTTTTCTCAACTTCTTTCCAAATACAATCTGGTAGATTCGTGGAGAGAAAGTAACCCAATGAAAAAGAAATTCACTTATTTCTCGCACCCTCATCAAACCTTCACCAGAATAGATCATATTTTTCTAACAATAGGAATGATACCAGAAATTATTGCATCAGATATAATTCCGATTCCGTGGTCTGACCATAATATAGTATACACTACTATAGCCTCAGCCATACCAAAAGCGCATGACCCAACGTGGTACTTACCGGACATAATGCTCAAACACCCACTACATCAGATGGCCATTGAACAAGCTTTAAAGGAATACATATCAATTAATAATACAACAGACATTTCCCCAATAACACTGTGGGAAGCTCATAAGCCTGTCTTGCGTGGTACAATACAAAGACAAATGGCACTATTTAAACGGGAACGCAAAAATCTAGCAAAAAAACTAGAACTCAATTTTAATGCAGCCTACATATCATTTCAAGATAATCCATCTCAGAGTACAAAATCTCATCTGGAAAAATCTAGATTGGAATACGATCTATTTCTCACTGAGTCAGTTGATAAATCCCTCAAACGCTCCAAACACAATTTCTACATGAATACAAACAAACCAGGTACATATTTGGCTCGGGCATTAAATTCAACTAACAAATCTTTCAAACCAATACGTTTGAAATTATCAAAAAATGTTTACACTTGTAATCCAGTTAAAATAGCCCATAAATTTCACTCACATCTCGCAACTTTATACAAGACAAACAATGAATTTAATCCTACAGAGGCTGAATCCTTCTTCTCAAAAATAACCTTACCTGAGTTATCTCAGAATCAAAAAAGCAGTTTGGATGAGCCTATAACTATAGATGAAGTTGCTAACGCCATAAAAGACCTAAAACTTAACAAAAGACCAGGCCCAGACGGCTACTCGGCTTTATACTATAAAACATTCTCAGAAATACTCTCTCCCATTCTCACTGAAACTTTTAACAAACTCCTAGATGGACATTCTTTTCGGCAAGAAACACTAATGGCAATTGTTTGTATGATCCCAAAACCCCTTTCTGATGATACTTCCTGTGTGAATTATCGGCCTATCTCTCTGTTAAACCTCGATATTAAATTATTAGCAAAAATAATAGCAAAACGCCTCAATAGCATTATAGGAAAATTAATACATAGAGATCAAGTAGGCTTCATGCCAAATAGACAGGCAGGCGATAATATACGCAGGGCAGTGTTATTGGCACATATTGCTAAAAAACGGAAAATCCCTTTATGTTTTCTATCTCTCGATATTAAGAGGGCATTTGACACAGTATCCTGACAATATATGCAATATTCATTACAAAAATGGGGTTTTGGACCCCACTTTTTAACATGGATCAAAGCATTATATAATAAAACCAAAGCCTATATAAAATATGCTGGATACAAATCTGAAGCCTTTAATATCGAAAGAGGTACCCGACAGGGTTGCCCATTATCTCCCTTATTATTTGCCCTTATACTCGAACCCATGGCCCAATACATCAGAACAAACCAAACTATAACTGGCATTGAAGTAGGAGGTATTACACACAAATTATGTATATTTGCAGACGATATATTACTTTTTCTATCATCACCACAGGTCTCTGGTCCTAACTTAATACCAGCTCTTGATGGATTTGCAGCCCTATCCGGCCTTATGATTAATCCTAAGAAATGCCTAGTGCTTAATATTTCACTCACAAACATGGAATTGATCCCGGCTAGGGCTGCACTCCCATTCACATGGGCAGAAAAATCAATCCCATATCTTGGAATTCATTTAACAGCATCTCATTCTGACTTATTCTCAACCAATTATCCTCCTGTATTAAGACAGATCACAAATCTAATAAAACAATGGTCGCAACTTCCTTTATCCTGGATAGGGAAGATTAATGCAATCAAAATGACTATTCTACCCAAATTGCTTTATCTATTCAGAGTCCTCCCTATTCCAATTCCTTCCTATTTTTTGAGAATAGTACAAAAAAGAGCAACTTTGTTTATATGGGGCTCTTCTAAACCACGTATACCTATACACACACTACATCTTCCCAAAAGTAAAGGAGGCCTGGGATACCCTAATTTTACTAACTACTACAGAGCAGCACATTTGGCCAGTCTGTCCAAATACCATGCAAAACAGGAAATCCCATTATGGGTATTTATAGAGGCTTCAGAAAATGACCCTCTATTATTATCAAATTTATTATGGCTCGATCCTAAAGACCGCTTTAAAATTCATAATCCCATAACTAAACACTTCTTATCTCTCTGGGATAAACTAAAAACCAAATATCAGTTACAATCTCCACACAATCCTCTCCTTTCTTTTATCAGAAATCCGGCCTTTTATCCGGCATGGATCTACTCAAATTCTTTTAAAGCTTGGACAACATCAGGCATTCAGACACTAAATGACTTCATAGCATCTAAATCATTCCTTTCATTCCCATCGCTTAGAGAAAAATATGATCTACCAAACTCTGAGATATTTAGATATCTCCAAATCAAAAATTTCTATACACCATTCCTAAAGGGGGATACACCATTATCCCAATTATCCATTTTTGAATCAATCTGTACAAAAGATCCATTTGCTAAAGGTACAATTTCATCACTTTATAATCAATTATATGGAGTAGCAAATCTTAATAGACCCTCTTACGTTCAGAGGTGGGAGGAGGACCTGGGACGAACTTTAGAAGACACGGACTGGTCTAACATATGGCTCACATCTAAGTCATCTTCACCCAACATCTTAGCACTGGAGACAAATTATAAAGTCCTAACTCGCTGGTACCTTGTACCCGCTAGAGTGGCAAAATATTCACCTAATACCTCAGCTCTTTGTTTTCGAGGATGCCCAGAAATAGGCACATATTTACACATATGGTGGACGTGCCCAGTAATCCAAACCTTCTGGAAGGAAGTCTTCGTGATTGCATCTAAAATATTTTAAAAAATAATACAACCAGATCCATATTTAACCTTACTTAATCTAAAACCGGAATGGTTAACACTCTCTCAATTCAAACTTATGATCCAACTAATAACGGCTGCAAAACAAACAGTGGCCAAGGCATGGAAATCTCCTACATTGGTACTAGCAGAAACAATTCACAGAATGAATAATACAATGTCCCATGCTAAGATGGTAGCCATCGATCAAAATCAAATTCCAAAATTTGAAAAACTTTGGCATCCTTGGATAAAACAACAGTTCCTGTCAAACTTCAATGACTCTGTCCTATTGCCATGGTAACAGATTAAATGACTTACAGAGACACCCATTCTAAGGCTTCAAAGAGAACTAAAAAGAATAATAAACTGACGAGCGGGACAACCTTGTGGACCATACCTCTACCTTTCAACCCTTTTTCTTCTTTCTCTTTCCTTTTCTCCATCTTACGATTAAAGCTCATTATCAGAATTTATTTGACCTACACAAAAGTAACTAAGGAAATGATATATATCTTTAATTTAGGTTTACGTGAACCCAATGTTTAATATTTGAAATTTCATGATATTTACCTATATAAACCCTACTGTAAAACAATGAGCTTACTTTATAGATCCTTGTAAACTTACTTTATGTATCTTTATAACATTGTATACTCAATAAACTTCTTTTGACAAGGAATACCAGGTGAGTCACTGTGGAATGAAGAGTGTTGGCAATTAACCGATAGCTGAGCACAGAGCTCTGAGAAGGAAGGGCTGAGCCCATCCCTGACAGCCAGACCTGAAAAAACAAAAAAGAAACGCTTTGCTGTCAATGAAGGCTAACCGCTTACTGCAGGCTCTGCCATTTGACAGTTCTTATACAGGTAAGGAGCGGGGCAACCTAGTGACATCACCTGGTGGCACCACCCCGTTGTGAAGTCACCGATCCAGCATGCATCGGTCAGTGATGTCACAAGGGGGTGGTTCCACTAGCTTTCATTGACTGCAGAGCATTTTTTTTCCTTTTTTCTGGTCCGGCAGTGGCATAGTCATTGTGATTGATGATGGATCTACATCGGGGGACATTGTTTTTTTATTTTTTTATTTTTTTCAATAAAGGAATTGTCAAAACTTGTGTTTTTTTTTCTCATTATTGACACTTTGACTATCAACATGGGGACAAGGTGCTTTGGGGCGGGGGGAGCTCTTACCATAAGCTTTGGTAAGATACTGTATGTATATTTGCTGGTACCATAAATGTGTGCAATTGGGTTATTATCCCTGGAAATGTCTGTAACATTGAACCAGATTTTGCACTCTCCAGTTTTAGTAAATCAACCCCACAATGTTGCAGGATGTGCAGTAGGGAAACAGAAACTAGGGGAATTGCTACCCCTGCCTGAAGAAGACATCTCTGTCTAGGTCGGGATGGGCAACTGCAGCCCTCCAGCTGTTGTGGAACTACATGTCCTAGGCATTGCAAGACTGATAGCTACAAGCAAGGCAGAGGCAGTGACTTTGATGGGCCTTGTAGTTCTGCAACAGCTGGAGGGCCACATTAACCCATCCCTGGTCAAGGCAAAGGTTACTGATTGAAGCTCAAAGATTGTATTGGAATGATAAAAGTACAGATATTCTAAAATGTTGCTGGATATTTTAAATTATCAGGAATGTATTCATATAAACTTGTAAAGTTACTGAAAGATCCCCTTTTTTGTGAGATTTGTGGAAAGTGCAAAATCTGGTGCTGCTCTGCACAGGAACCAATCAGCTTCAACAACTTCATGTTTTTTGGCAAAGCTTAACCAGTTGCCGACCGCCTCATGACGATATATGTCAGCAGAATGGCACGGGCAGGCAGAATCACGTACCTGTACGTGATCTACCTCCCGCGGGCGGGGGGTCCTATCGGACCCCCCCCGGTGCCCAAGGCGGTCGACTTCTGTCTGGGAACGATCAGATGTGAGGGGGAGGCCATCCATTTGTGCCCCCCCCCTCGCGATCACTCCCAGCCAATGAGAATCTTCCTCTGCCTCTGTATAGTAAACAGAGGCAGAGGAAGTGATGTCATCTCTCCTCGGCTCGGTATTTTCCATTCCGGCGCCGAGGATAGAAGGCATTGATGTGAGTGTAAAACACATACACACACAGTAGAACACGCCAGGCATACATATCACCCCCCCGAACACCCCCTGATCACTCCCCAATCACCCCCCCGTCACACTGACACCAAGCAGTTTTTTTTCTGATTACTGCATTGGTGTCAGTTTGTGACAGTGTGGTAGAGCAGTTAGTATTATCCCCCTTTAGGTCTAGGGTACCCCCCTAACCCCCCTAATAAAGTTTTAACCCCTTGATCACCCCCCGTCGCCAGTGTCACTAAGCGATCATTTTTATGATCTCTGTATTAGTGTCACTGGTGACGCTAGTTAGGGAGGTAAATATATAGGTCCACAGTCAGCGTTTTATAGCGTCAGGGACCCCATATACTACCTAATAAAGGTTTTAACCCCTTGATTGCCCTCTGGTTAACCCTTTCACCAGTGATCACTGTATAATCACTGTGACGCTGGTTAGTTCGTTTATTTTTTATAGTGTCAGGGCACCCGCCGTTTATTACCGAATAAAGGTTTAGCCCTCTGATCGCCCGGCGGTGATATAACTTGGGTTTTAGGGTCAGATAGGGTCTGCGTCACCCCAGGCAGCGTCAGGTTAGCGCCAGTACCGCTAACACCCACGCACGCATCATACACCTCCCTTGGTGATATAGTATCTGAACGGATCAATATCTGATCCGATCAGATCTATACTAGCGTCCCCAGCAGTTTAGGGTTCCCAAAAATGCAGTGTTAGCAGGATCAGCCCAGATACCTGCTAGCACCTGCGTTTTGCCCCTCCGCCCGGCCCAGCCCAGCCCACCTAAGTGCAGTATCGATCGATCACTGTCACTTACAAAACATTAAACGCATAACTGCAGTGTTCGCAGAGTCAGGCCTGATCCCTGCGATCGCTAACAGTTTATTTTGGTGAACTGGCAAGCAGCAGCCCCAGGCAGCGTCAGGTTAGTGCCAGTAGCGCTAACACCCACGCACGCACCGTACACCTTCCTTAGTGGTATAGCATCTGAACAGATCAATATCTGATCCGATCAGATCTATACTAGTGTCCCCAGCAGTTTAGGGTTCCCAAAAACACAGTGTTAGCGGGATCAGCCCAGATACCTGCTAGCACCTGCGTTTTGCCCCTCCACCCAGCCCAACCCAGCCCAGCCCACCCAAGTGCAGTATCGATCGATCACTGTCACTTACAAAACACTAAACGCATAGCTGCAGCGTTCACAGAGTCAGGCCTGATCCCTGCGATCGCTAACAGTTTCTTTTTTTGTGAACTGACAAACACCAGCCCCAGGCAGCGTCAGGTTAGCACCAGTACCGCTAACACCCACGCACGCAGCATACACCTCCCTTAGTGATATAGTATCTGAACGGATCAATATCTCATCCGATCAGATCTATACTAGCGTCCCCAGCAGTTTAGGGTTCCCAAAAACGCAGTGTTAGCAGATCAGCCCAGATACCTGCTAGCACCTGCGTTTTGCCCCTCCGCCTGGCCCAGCCCAGCCCACCCAAGTGCAGTATCGATCGATCACTGTCACTTACAAAACACTAAACGCATAACTGCAGTGTTCGCAGAGTCAGACCTGATCCCTGCGATCGCTAACAGTTTATTTTGGTGTACTGGCAAGCAGCAGCCCCAGGCAGCGTCAGGTTAGTGCCAGTAGCGCTAACACCCACGCACGCACCGTACACCTTCCTTAGTGGTATAGTATCTGAACGGATCAATATCTGATCCAATCAGATCTATACTAGCGTCCCCAGCAGTTTAGGGTTCCCAAAAACACAGTGTTAGCGGGATCAGCCCAGATACCTGCTAGCACCTGCATTTTGCCCCTCCACCCAGCCCAACCCAGCCCAGCCCACCCAAGTGCAGTATCGATCGATCACTGTCACTTACAAAACACTAAACGCATAACTGCAGCGTTCGCAGAGTCAGGCCTGATCCCTGCGATCGCTAACAGTTTTTTTTTGTGAACTGACAAGCACCAGCCCCAGGCAGCGTCAGGTTAGTGCCAGTAGCACTAACACCCACGCATGCACCATACACCTCCCTTAGTGGTATAGTATCTGAACGGATCAATATCTGATCCGATTAGATCTATACTAGCGTCCCCAGCAGTTTAGGGTTCCCAAAAACGCAGTGTTAGCGGGATCAGCCCAGATACCTGCTAGCACCTGCGTTTTGTCCCTCCGCCCAGCCCAGCCCATCCCACCCAAGTGCAGTATTGATCGATCACTGTCACTTACAAAACACTAAACGCATAACTGCAGCGTTCGCAGAGTCAGGCCTGATCCCTGCGATTGCTAACAGGTTTTTTGGTAGCGTTTTGGTGAACTGGCAAGCACCAGCGGCCTAGTACACCCCGGTCGTAGTCAAACCAGCACTGCAGTAACACTTGGTGACGTGGCGAGTCCCATAAGTGCAGATCAAGCTGGTGAGGTGGCAAGCACAAGTAGTGTCCCGCTGCCACCAAGAAGACAAACACAGGCCCGTCGTGCCCATAGTGCCCTTCCTTCTGCATTCGCCAGTCCTAATTGGGAACCTACCACTTCTGCAGCACCCGTGACAGAAGTGGTAGGTGGTAGGTTCGTCGTCAGCGTTTTATAGCGTCAGGGACCCCCATATACTACCTAATAAAGGTTATAACCCCTTGATTGCCCCCTAGTTAACCCTTTCACCAGTGATAACCATATAACTGTTACAGGTGACGCTGGTTAGTTCGTTTATTTTTTATAGTGTCAGGGCACCCGCCGTTTATTACCGAATAAAGGTTTAGCCCCCTGATCACCTGGCGGTGATATAACTTGGGTTTTAGGGTCAGATAGGGTCTGCGTCGCCCCAGGCAGTGTCAGGTTAGCACCAGTACCGCTAACACCCACGCACGCAGCATACACCTCCCTTAGTGGTATAGTATCTGAACGGATCAATATCTGATCTGATCAGATCTATACTAGCGTCCCCAGCAGTTTAGGGTTCCCAAAAACGCAGTGTTTGCGGGATCAGCCCAGACACCTGCTAGCACCTGCATTTTGCCCCTCCGCCCGGCCCAGCCCACCCAAGGGCAGTATCGATCGATCACTGTCACTTACAAAACACTAAATGCATAACTGCAGCGTTCGCAGAGTCAGGCCTGATCCTTGCGATCGCTAATGTTTTTTTTGGTGAACTGGCAAGCACCAGTCCCAGGCAGCGTCAGGTTAGTGCCAGTAATGCTAACACCCATGCACGTACCGTACACCCCCCTTAGTGGTATAGTATCTGGACGGATCAATATCTGATCCGATCAGATCTATACTAGCGTCCCCAGCAGTTTAGGGTTCCCAAAAACGCAGTGTTAGCAGGATCAGCCCAGATACCTGCTAGCACCTGCGTTTTGCCCCTCCACCCGGCCCAGCCCAGCCCACCCAAGTGCAGTATCGATCGTTCACTGTCACTTACAAAACACTAAACGCATAACTGCAGCGTTCGCATAGTCAGGCCTGATCCTTGCGATCGCTAACAGTTTTTTTTGGTAGCGTTTTGGTGAACTGACAAGCACCAGCAGCCTAGTACACCCCGGTCGTAGTCAAACCAGCACTGCAGTAACACTTGGTGATGTGGCGAGTCCCATAAGTGCAGTTAAAGCTGGTGAGGTGGCAAGCACAAGTAGTGTCCCGCTGCCACCAAGAAGAAGACAAACACAGGCCCGTCGTGCCCATAGTGTCCTTCCTTCTGCATTCGCCAATCCTAATTGGGAACCTACCACTTCTGCAGCACCCGTACTTCCCCCATTCACATCCCCAACCAAAAGCAGTCGGTTGCATGAGAGGCATTTTCTATATGTCCTCCCGAGTACCCCTACCCAACGAGCTCCCCAAAAAAGATGTCTTGTCTGCAGCAAGTGCAGATATAGGCGTGACACCCGCTATTATTGTCCCTCCTATCCTGACAATCCTGGTCTTTGCATTGGTGAATGTTTTGAACTCTACCATACACTAGTTGAGTATTAGCATAGGGTACAGCATTGCACAAACTAGGCACACTTTCACAGGGTCTCCCAAGGTGCCATCGCATTTTGAGAGACCCGAACCTGGAACCGGTTACAGTTACAAAAGTTACAGGTGATATATGCCGAAGCATGGGGGCAGCAGGGGTGGAGGAGTGATTTGCTCCTGCCTTTTGTGGGACGATGCCCCCCTGCTTCGTCATATATAAATGGTGCATGTATGCCCATCATTAGAAGTGGGTGGATGAAGGGAGGTATTCTAATGGTGGGCATACCCACCAATCAATCTCTTTTTTTCGTTCAGCCCACAGGCTGCATGAAAAAAAAGATTACAATATATACCCAACAAGGACCAGCAACGTACTGGTATGTTGCTGGACTTTGAGTGGTTATACCAGAATGATGCCTGCTGGTTTAGGTATCATCTTGGTATCATTCTTTTCAGCCAGCGGTCGGCTTTCATGTAAAAGCAATCCTAGCGGCTAATTAGCCTCTAGACTGCTTTTACAAGCAGTGGGAGGGAATGACCCCACCATCTTCTATGTTTTTCTCTGGCTCTCCTGTCCCAACAGGGAACCTGAGAATGCAGCCGGTGATTCAGCCAGCTGACCATAGAGCTGATCAGACACCAGAGTGGCTCCAAATATCTCTATGGCCTAAGAAACCGGAAGCTACGAGCATTTCATGACTTAGATTTCGCCGGATGTAAACAGCGCCATTGGGAAATTGGAAAGGCATTTTATCACACCGATCTTGGTGTGGTCAGATGCTTTGAGGGCAGAGGAGAGATTTAGGGTCTAATAGATCCCAATTTTTTCAAAAAAGAGTACCTGTCACTACCTATTGCTATCATAGGGGATATTTACATTCCCTGAGATAACAATAAAAATGATTTAAAAAAATGAAAGGAACAGTTTAAAAATAAGGTAAAAAAGCAAAAAAAATTAAAATAAAAAAAAAAAAAAGCACCCCTGTCCCCCCCTGCTCTCACACAAAGGCGAACGCAAGCGTCGGTCTGGCGTCAAATGTAAACAGCAATTACACCATGCATGTGAGGTATCACCGCGAAGGTCAGATCGAGGGCATTAATTTTAGTAGTAGACCTCCTCTCTAAATCTAAAGTGGTAACCTGTAAAGGCTTTTAAAGGCTTTTAAAAATGTATTTAGTTTGTCGCCACTGCACGTGTGTGCGCAATTTTAAATCATGTCATGTTTGGTATCCATGTACTCGGCCTAAGATCATCTTTTTTATTCCATCAAACATTTGGGCAATATAGTGTGTTTTAGTGCATTACAATTTTAAAAAGTGTGTTTTTTCCCAAAAAAATGCGTTTGAAAAATCGCTGCACAAATACTGTGTGAAAAAAAAAATGAAACACCCACCATTTTAATCTGTAGGGCATTTGCTTTAAAAAAATATAATGTTTGGGGGTTCAAAGTAATTTTCTTGTAAAAAAAAAATAATTTTTTCATGTAAACAAAAAGTGTCAGAAAGGGCTTTGTCTTCAAGTGGTTAGAAGAGAGGGTGATGTGTGACATAAGCTTCTAAATGTTGTGCATAAAATACCAGGACAGTTCAAAACCCCCCCAAATGATCCCATTTTGGAAAGTAGACACCCCAAGCTATTTGCTGAGAGGCACGTCGAGTCCATGGAATATTTTATATTTTGACACAAGATGCGGGAAAAAGACAATTTTTTTTTTTTGCACAAAGTTGTCACTAAATGATATATTGCTCAAACATACCATGGGAATATGTAAAATTACACCCCAAAATACATTCTGTTGCTTCTCCTGAGTATGGGGATACCACATGTGTGAGACTTTTTGGGAGCCTAGCCCAAGAACCGCCTTCAGGCTTTCTAAGGGCGTAAATTTTTGATTTCACTCTTCACTGCCTATCACAGTTTCGGAGGCCATGGAATGCCCAGGTGGCACAACCCCCCCAAATGACCCTATTTTGGAAAGTAGACACCCCAAGCTATTTGCTGAGAGGTATAGTGAGCATTTTGCAGACCTCACTTTTTGTCACAAAGTTTTGAAAATTAAAAAAAGAAAAAAAAATATTTTTCTTGTCTTTCTTCATTTTCAAAAACAAATGAGAGCTGCAAAATACTCACCATGCCTCTCAGCAGATAGCTTGGGGTGTCTACTTTCCAAAATGGGGTCATTTGGGGGGGTTTGTGCCATCTTGGCATTCCATGGCCTCCGAAACTGTGATAGGCAGTGAAGAGTGAAATCAAAAATTTATGCCCTTAGAAATCCTGAAGGCGATGATTGGTTTTCAGAGCCCCGTACGTGGCTAGGCTCCCAAAAAGTCCCACACATGTGGTATCCCCATACTCAGGAGAAGCAGCTAAATGTATTTTTGGGTGCAATTCCACATATGCCCATGGCCTGTGTGAGCAATATATCATTAAGTGACAACTTTGTGCAAAGAAAAAAAAATGTGTCCCTTTACCGCAACTTGTGTCAAAATATAAAATATTCCATGGACTCAACATGCCTCTCAGCAAATAGCTTGGGGTATCTACTTTCCAAAATGGGGTCATTTGGGGGGGGTTTGTGCCATCTGGGCATTTTATGGCCTTCAAAACTGTGATAGGTAGTGAGGAGTGAAATCAAAAATTTACGCCCTTAGAAATCCTGAAGGCGGTGATTGGTTTTCGGGGCCCCGTACGCGGCTAGGCTCCCAAAAAGTCCCACACATGTGGTATCCCCGTACTCAGGAGAAGCAGCTGAATGTATTTTGGGGTGCAATTCCACATATGCCCATAGCCTGTGTGAGCAATATATAATTTAGTGACAACTGTTTGTAAATTTTTTTTTTTTCATTATTCAATCACTTGGGACAAAAAAAATGAATATTCAATCGGCTCAACATGCCTCTCAGCAATTTCCTTGGGGTGTCTACTTTCCAAAATGGGGTCACTTGGGGGGATTTACTGCCCTGCCGTTTTAGCACCTCAAGAAATGACATAGGCAGTCATAAATTAAAGGCTGTGTAAATTCCAGTAAATGTACCTTAATTTGTAGGTGCTATAACTTTTGGGCAAACCAATAAATATACACTTATTGACATTTTTTTTACCAAAGACATGTGGCCGAATACATTTTGACCTAAATGTATGACTAAAATTGAGTTTATTGGATTTTTTTTATAACAAAAAGTAGAAAATATGATTTTTTTTTCAAAATTTTTGGTCTTTTTCCATTTATAGTGCAAAAAATAAAAATGTCAGAGGTGATCAAATACTATCAAAAGAAAGCTCTATTTATGGGAAGAAAAGGACGCAAATTTTGTTTGGGTACAGCATTGCATGACCGCGCAATTAGCAGTTAAAGCAACACAGTGCCAAATTGTAAAAAGTGCTCTGGTCAGGAAGGGGGTAAATCCTTCCGGGGCTGAAGTAGTTAAATTAACAAGCTGAAGTTAGGAGCTGATTGGTTATCATGCACAGCTGCACCATATTGCACTCTCTCAAGTTTTAATAAATCAGCCTCCCTGTGTTCCGTTCTGGAGGACTCACTTACAAAAAGATATTGATAAGAAAGAATGAGTCCAGAGACGAGCAAAAAAAATGGTGAAAGATCTGAAGGATAAAATATATCAGGAAACACATGAGGACTTAAAGGAGTTGTAAAAGCAGAATGGTTTTTATCTTATAGCATTCTATGCATTAAGATAAAAAAAATTCTGTGTGTAGCAGTCTCCCCAGCACCCCCCTAATTACCTACCTGAGCCCCCTCTCTCTCCAGCAATGTCCATGATCCCCTCAGCCATCCAGGACACTCCTCTCGATTGGCTGAGACATGGCAGCAGTGCCATTGGCTCCCATGGCTGTCAATGAAATTCAGTCAGCCAATCAGGGGAGAGAGGGGGCAGGGCAAGGTCGGGGCTCTGTGTCTGAAGAGCTCTGGCTCGGCTTGGGTGCCCCCTTTAGCAAGCTGCTGGCTGAGGGGCACTCAAAGAAGGGAGGGGCTAGGAACAGAAAAAAGGGACCCGAGAAGAGGAGGATCCAGGCTGCCCTGTGCAAAACCAACTGCACAGAGGAGGTAATTATAACATGTTTGTTATTTTTTAATTTTTTTTTAAACGAACCTTTACAATCATTTTAATATGTACAATTTGGAAAGAGGAAAGAAGGGTAAGGGGAGACCTGATTGGAACCTTTAAATACATTAAGAGAATGAATAAGGTTCAGGAAAGCAGTATTTTCAACATGAAACTAAAATCAAGAACACAGGGACATTACCTCAAACTGGCAGGAGGAAAGTTCAAAACTAATCTTGGAAACTATTATTTTAACTGAAATGCCCTGTACACACTGTCGGATTTTCCGACGGAAAATGTATGATAGGACCTTGTTGTCGGAAATTCCGACTCTGTGGGCTCCATCACACATTTTCCATTGGAATTTTCGATACACAAAGTTTGAGAGACTGCTATAAAATTTTCCGACAACAAAATCCGTTGTCGGAAATTCCGATCGTGTGTACACAAATCCGACGCACAAAGTGCCACGCAGAGCAGAATAAATTAAGAGACGAAAGCTATTGGCTACTGCCCCGTTTATAGTCCCGACGTACGTGTTTTACATCACCGCGTTTAGAACGATCAGATTTTCCGACAACTTTGTGTGACCGTGTGTATGCAAGACAAGTTTGAGCCAACATCCATCAGAAAAAATCCATGGATTTTGTTGTCGGAATGTCCGATCAATGTCCGATCGTGTGTACAGGGCATAAGAGTAGTTTATAATTGGAATATAATTCCAGTATGTTCAGTAAAAACATATTCCTATACCTAAACAAAAAAGGTACCGGTCTATTATAAACTTCCCCACCATTATGAGACCTCTCAAGGTCTTGGGCTACAGCCACTTAGTGACCAAGTGTATCAGATTGTGCATTTGTGACCATGTCAGTTGATGTCATTAGTATCAGACATTCTTAGATCCTAGAGTCCTCAGCAGTAAGGTTGTAGCATGCCTTTTTGGGATCTCCTGATAGGAAATTAGAAATCAAGTCTGCTGCTTTGTCTCAAGGCCATCCTTTTTATTCTGTTTCTCTCTCCAATATGATGAGAAATGCCTCCATGTCATCCGGAGGCATTCATTTTTATAAAAAATGACTTGCTATAGTGGTTGCCTGGTTTCCTGGTTGTCAGGGGCAATAACAATTGGCTAATGGCTTTGAGGAAGTAATTATACTGCCTCCGTTTTTATTTGTGCTGCTGTGATCTCCAGTATGGTGGTTATCTGGGGTTCTGTGTTCACTTGCTGAGCCCCGCTACCTTCTAATTCCTTTTTTAGGCCCCTCATTTACCCTGTGGTGGCTCTTAAGGAACACCTCACCTAAAGAACAAAGAAAGAAAAATATATGAATTCTGTTCAAAACACATCCCATGCCAGTACAGCACACTAGTGTAGGGGCACCAAATTCTTATTAATTACAGAAATGTAGATAGCACAGCAAGAAAACTCACTATACATTATCTGATGTAAAAGTGTTTAAGGGCTAGCTTTCATTTTTTATAGCAAAGCTTCAAAATGCTTAATAATCTGTCTCTAGATAAACATAAAACTGTTAGTTTTCTGCAATGTTTTAAAGTTAATTCCATCTCCAGCCAAATCGTATCTTATAATTTTTAACAGAGTAGGTAAAATATGTCTGTATGCTTTTATTGCTGTCTGTGTTCTTATTGGATGAAAATTATTGTCCTGGTGACACTAGGATGTGAAACAAAAGTGTGGGTGTTACTGGGAAAGAAAGATTCAGAAAGCAATAAAAGCCAACTAGGTGATCTAACCTTCACCCTACCTACTAAGTAAATACACGTTTATTACTGTCTCTCCATCAGTGAGATATCCTATCACCTCTCTCTGTGACACCCTACCACCAGACTGGGAAGTGAGGTTAAATCTACCCAATGTGGAAATAATAATAAATATTATACAGGATTTATATAATGCCAACAGTTTACACAGTGCTTTACAAAATTAAGGCAGACAGTAGTTACAATAAAATGAAATACAAGAGGAATCAGAGGGCCCTGCTCATTAGAGCTTACAATTTAATCAGCAAAAAAAAACTGACAGAGCTTCTAAATTGTTTCCAACTTATCCAAAATGCAAAAAAAAGAAAAAGAAATTAATAAATACAGAGTTGAGGTTTAAAGTGGATGTAAACCGACTCTCATAATTTCTAAATTACTTCCATAGTGCTGATCTATAAGAATATACATGCCTCTTATATGTATACTTACTAGGGGTGCTGAAATTAATCGTTGCATCGATGCATCGCGATTCTGGTGTCCCTGATGCGGCATCGATGCATAAGGACCGGAAAATCAATTGCGGGTGACGTCATGGCGACTAGCTCCGCCCCTCCCAGGAATGCACTCGGAGCGTATTTTTAAAATTACATTCTTTTAATAAATTATGTGATACAATGGATGATGTGCCCCGCTGGCTGTACTGTGTGTGCTTTTTAAAAAACGATGTCACTTCATACTGAATTTCACTGTAGTCTGAAATATCCCGCTCATGTGACTCCTGTCCTGTCCCGCCCCTTTCCTCTCTCCGCTCTCCTCTCACGTCTCACGTCTCCTGAGTCCTGACGTTGGCGGGGAATTCTCAGTCCTGTCCGCCTCTCTTCTGATACGATAGCTATAGTTAGCGGGCGGGGCTGAGAATTCCCCGCTGACGTCAGGACTCAGGAGACGTGAGACGTGAGAGGAGAGTGGAGAGAGGAGAGGGGCGGGATGGGCCGGGAGTCACATGAGCAGGATATTTTGTACTACAGTGAAATTCGGTATGAAGTGACATAGTTTTTTAAAAAGCACATACAGCGAGGCACATCATTCATTGTAACACAGAATTTATTAAAAGAAAGTCATTTTAACAACAGTAACCTTACACCTCACGCTCCATGCTGACAGGTCCCTGGCTATCCTGTGCACATTCCACTCTTAACTCCTAGTGTGCTGGAAGGTGCAAACAGGAATGCCAATGAACTGTCAGCACCAGTGGTGGCCCATGCATTGTGGGGGGGGTTAGTGATGGCTGCATTTAATGGGCACAAGTGGCTGAGTTTGATGGGCTCAAGTGGCTGCGTTTGACGGGCACAGGTGGCTGCGTTTGATGGGCACAAGTGGCTGCGTTTGACGGGCACAGGTGGCCAGGTGGTAGTTTTCATAAAAAGACACTCACCTGTCTCACAATCCAGCGACATGGCCACCCAAACCCTCCCTTCTCTCCCCGCCTGTCCACGGCGCCGGCAATACTACTGTGGGCATCCGGCTGTGACAGCTCGCAGCTTCACAGCCAGGTGCACATGTCTCACTGCGCTTTCCTGCATAGCCAGGTAATCTTTTGGGAACTGTGATGTGTCCCAGAAGACTGCAGGGAGGAAGGGCCGCCTAGGCGGCCCAAGTGGAAGTGGGAGCTCGTCGGTAATCATGATGCATCGTGATGCATCGCTGAATCGAATCGTTGACCAGATAATCATAATCGAATCGTGAGACCAGTGAAGATGCGCACCCCTAATACTTACCTGTCAAATATCTCCCCTTTAGCTGTTTGGAGTCTGCAATACTCCAGATTCTGTGGGCAGGTCTGTTGTCCAGGGCTTGGTGGGTGGAGTCGTGATGTCAGTAGACTCCCCGCCCATCTCTACACTCCTCTTGGCCAGGCATAGATATTTCTTACACTGAACTTCTGCTGGTCTTGTGGATTATGCCCCATGATCAATAACATCCAGTCAAAACCCAGGAATGTCACCACATGACTTCAGCATGCCCAATCATGCGGAGGTGTGGAGCAGCCAAAACTGGGAGAGCTGGAGAAGAAAGGAGGGGGATGTTAAATACACAGAATGCCTCCATGAGATAGGGAAATCACCTGTCACTCACAGCAAGGGGGAAGAAATGGACACCTATTTCTCTGTGTGTCTGTTTTTATCTTACTGACAAAAGATAAGAGGATTGCTCAGAGCTGGATTAACTCTTCGTGGCAAGCCTGGGCACAGATGAAATGACATCCTCTGCTGTAGCAGATATGAGTCTTAATTAAAAAATGTTTTAGAGGTTTACATTCACTTTAAGTAGCAGAATACCATATACTAAGATGGTGCAAATGGAGCGAAAGGGTTAAACCCTTTCCTGTTTTACCTAAAACAACAATTTGTTAATTGTTGTTTTAGGTAAAACAGGAAAGGGTTTAACCCTTTCGCTGCCAGGTCTGTACTTCATACAGACCTGACAGCAGGGGGTTTTACACATACTCCTGGTGGCTGCAGTGAGTGTATGTATATCTGACAAGCCAACGTTTGGCTGTCAGATGGAAGCAGTCCGGTTCCTCTGCCAGCACCAGATTGCTTCCACACACCCCCGGGTAACGTATGCCCCCTGTGTGGGGTCCTCTGCCATGTATCCCAGGCTCTGCTTGCCCATCTTCAGACCCGGGACTGACATAGCAGATGGAGGTATAAGGGAGGGAGCTGAGCAGACATGTGTTCACTCTCCCACCAATTGCTGACCCAGAAGTGACCTGTCAGTTTCCCCAGGAATTTATTGGAGCACAGGTGAGAAATCCAGAATCTTTTAGACCCCAGATATCTCATTAAAGAGAACCTGTCACCAAAATCATCACATAGGGGATTTTTTGTGTCCTATGTGATAAAAATAAAGTTACGTTACACTACTCATGTAATAATGTAAACACACACATTGGGGTACCTACACATGAAACCATTGATACACATGTTTCATCTTGCTGCACCCACCAAACCTCCTCTGTAACGCTAAATTGATGAGCTCTGGGGGGCATTTTTAAAGCGTTGCCTATGGAAAATATAGGGTACTTAAATCTGTTGCCATTTCATGAGTACACACAAAGTTTGACATGTTGGGTATCTATTTACTCACTGCAACCTTAAATTGGGTAATTTATTACATTTGTCTGCCCCATTATTAACCTGTGTAGTGTATATTTTACTGAAATAGACTTTCGCAGTAATATCACGTACCATAAAAAAATTGAGACTACCACTATTTTATTCTCTAGGGTGTCTGCTTTCAAAAAACATATAATGTTTAGGAGGGTTATGCCATTTCCAAGCCTAATTTTTTTTTAAACATGTGTGCAAAAATAACCACAAAAATGGTGCTGGCAGTGAAAGGGTTAACCTCCCCTACAGTTACTTGTTTGCTATATGGGTCCTTTGGGGAAATTATCTTTCACTTTCTATTTCATAGATGCAGCAGAAAGTTAGAGTAATGCCCTGTACACACGATCGGTTTTCCCGTCTGAAGGTTTTTCCGACGGAGTTCCGACAGAATTCCGCTGAAACTGTCTTGCGTACACACGATCACACCAAAGTCTGATCGCAGTGACGTACAGCACGTACAACGGGACTAGAAAAAGGAAGTTCAATACCCAGTGCGTCACCCTTTGGGCACTTTCTGCTAATCTCATGTTAGTAGAAATTTGGTTAGAGACGATTCGCGCTTATCAGACTCCAGCTTTTTCAGATCGTTTTACTGCTGTTCAGTTTGTGCTTGTTGGTTTGTATCTGTTCTTCAGTGCATGTAGTCAGTTTGTATCTGTTTTTCAGTGCATTCCGGTCTGCTCATTGCTGATTTTCAGCTCGCTCTTCACAGGCCTTGCTGTTCTTCAGTGCGTTCTGTTAAGTTTGTTCTGACCAGCCGATCATTTTGAAACCATGGTGCGGGTACACACTCGTCGTAAAGTTCATGCTGTGTGGAGGCTTGGTGTTGGGGTTCATACTTTGACACAAGCCCAGTCCATGAACAGGGTGAGGAGGAGTTCATGGACCAAGAATTGGTTACTCCAGCGTGACCAATTCTCGCACATGCCTTTGCTTTGTGAGATCCAGGAGAATAATCCTGATAATTTCAGGAATTATCTCAGGATGACGGACCCCGTTTTTCACCATCTGTTGGCTTTGCTGACCCCTTATATCAGCAGGCAGGATACCTGCATGAGGCAAGCCATCACTCCAGAGCAGAGGCCAGTCACCACCTTGTGGTACTTGGCGAATGAGAGAAGCCTGCAGGACCTCAAGTTCTCTACAAGCATCTCCCCCAGGCTCTGGGGATCATTATTCCAGAGACCTGTTCCATCATTCAGGTCCTGCAGAAGGTCTATATTAAGGTAAGTTTTCTCCTTTAATATCACATTCTATGTATTTAATGTTTGCTAATGTATTGTATTTATTTCATCATTCCCTAATTACCATGATTGGAATAAGCTGTGAATGTCTCCTTTATCCTCATGCATGCTGGAAGCTTTTAATGCTCCTTTTGGCCTACATGCATATTTGCCTTCACTAACCTCCCCAGCATGCTATCATGGGCCCCTATACACCTATAGCCTAGTCCCTTAACAATGTATATTGTCAGCTCCATTGTACTGCTTTCCCCCAAAACATCCCCTAAAATGTGTCCAAATGTTATGTGTGTCCTTAAATTCAAGCAGAGTGCTGGAGGCTTTTATTTTTGGCTCCCAAAGTCACCTCAACCCCCCCCCATACAATTTTATCAATGGGCCATCAGAGGGGGTGAGGAATCTGGTAAGTGGGCCTTATATTTTTGCCTTTAAATACTCCTTAAAATAAATATTATACTGATGTTGTGCAAGAATGTTTTTTTGTAATCTGCTTGCAATGTTATGTGCAAAAGTACTTATATTTTTTTCCTGTTTGACTGCATAGTTTCCTTCAATTCCACAGGAATGGCAGACTGTGGCCTCCCATTTTGCTGACCGTTGGGACTTTCCCAACTGTGGAGGGGCTATAGATGGGAAGCATGTCCACATTGTGCCACCACCCCATTTGGGGTCTTACTATTATAACTATAAGGGGTTTGATAGTGTAGTGTTAATGGCGGTGGTGTCGGCACACTATGAGTTCCTCTATGTGGACATGGGGAAGAATGGCCAGATGTCGGATGGAGGAGTCTTCACCCAGAAGCAGTATTACCAGCGTCTCCAGACTGGTGACCTGGCATTGCCACCTGATGCGGATAAAGTGGAAGGACTCCCCTTCGTCTTTATTGCAGATAAAGCCTTCGGTCTGGGTGAGCACCTGATGAGGCCATTCCCCCAAAGGACCCTCACCCCAGACAGGAGGGTTTTTAACTACCGGCTGGCCAGAGCGAGAAGAGTTGTTGAGAATACCTTCGGGATAATGGCCAGCTGGTTCCGTCTGTTTCTGACAGCAATCCATATGGCAGACTATGAAATCAACCATATCATCCTATGCTGCTGCATAATGCACAATTATTTAAGAAAACATTCACAGAATTATATAGCCTCAGTTGGGCCTGAGGCTGGACTTATTACAGAGAATTCCCTGATGGGCCTGGATACTGGCCGTACTGGCTTGGCCCCCCAAAGCACCCATGAAGTTAGGGAGAAATATGTTAATTATTTTACGGGTAGGGGGGCCATTGCAATGCCAGACAATGTCTAATTTTTATTAATAAAAAAAATGATCAGATAAAATCTTGAAATTTCTTTATTGCTTGCTTTTCTTTTTGGCTGTCTCCTAGGTTCTCCTAGTGCACTTATAGTGCCAAGTGACTTTTCCTTTAGTAAATAAGCCCCATTGTCACTGTAAACACAAAATTACTTACAACACTGGTATTGAGCATTGAAAGAAGAAGCCACACATTGTTGTTTCTCAAAATTTTTACTCTGTGCACATTCACATGTGCATTTAGAAAATTTTTTAGAAAAATATTTGAAATTTTTTCTCATTTTTTTTTTTTTTTTTACAAACAGGCATGTTTTAAAACATAACATACACAACTCTGGAACTTACAAAGTTCAACGTATAAAAACTGAAGGCAATATCAGACATTATAGTATCCAAAATGTCTTGATATTGCATTCATCAGATGGGGTGATGTCACCCCTGTAAAAGCCAACATTTTTTGGCACACAAATTGGGAGTCCAAATGGGTAATGTCAACATGTGCTATCTCCCATCATGGGGGATCAATGGACGTGTTTTTGGGGTGCAACCCCTTCCTCTCACCTACTAGAGTTATGAGGAAGGGGTTGCACCCAGAAAACGCATACATTGAGATTCCCTGATGACAGAAGGCAAATCTTGATACACTGTGTGCATCTTCAAAATTTGGCTTTTGAAATGTAAAAAAAAACTATTTGTTTGTTGAGTCCAACAAATGGGAAAATGGATGTGATTTGAAATAAATTTATATTCTCCCCAACACATCTATCATGTTCTTCATTTGTTGTTCTATAACATTCAGTTTATTTCGAATAATTTTGATTTCCCCATTCCACATCACGATGTCATGGATGAGCCTTTGGGAGCTGTCAGTGAAAGGTTCAGCTTCCTGTTTCACAACCAGCACATCAAATTGGTTAAAAAACATGTATTAGAAATATGCAGGCATACATAGATTACTTGAAGCTGGGGTGTCAGACACTCACCTGTTTGGGTGACCATCTCGCCCACTTCCTCCACCTCTCCTTCCTCCAGATCCTCGGGGGGGCTTGGGCTGATTTCCCATTCTCTGTGATGTGCGGGGTCCCTGGTGTCCTCTGAGTGGTGTCCTCCGAGTCTTTTCTCCCCTATGAGAATGAAACAAAAAAGGTATACTTAGCACACAGATATTTGAGTCCAGAAATAGGAATATTAAACATTGCTTGGAAGTGGCGTACAATTGTCTGTTTAGGCAGAGTTCCAAGTTGAAGACATGATTAATTCCCTTTTAACCAAGCTGGAATACTTACCTTTTTTGGACAAGTTTCACAGATGGAGACACCCCAAGTATCCACTGGAGCACCTGTGTGAGTCACCCTAAAAATGTGCTCTTGTGTCCCACACTAGTGCTCCTGAGTCCAGATGTGTAAACAGCTGCTGAGTGTCCTCTCTTTACATTCCACTGAATCAAGTTTGCAATTCATTCTAGTTAAAAAAGACATCTAGATAACAATGTCCTAAACTTCTTTTACGATAATTTAGCATGACCAAAATGTAGTTAACCCTGTATCAGCTAAAAACATTGTATTTATTTGTAAACGAACAATGTTTCCTATGAACGATTACTGTGCCCATGAACATGAAAGTAGCCATTTAAACTGTACAACAGTAAAGAAAAGCACATGGAGCAGCATGCAAGTTAATAATCATAATAGGAACACACGACAAGTATTTACTTTTTTTAAACACTTCTGTAGTGATCCGGCTCCCTTAATTTTAGGTCTGGCCAGCATTTTCTTAATTGCTCCTTTGATCATCGTATCCCAAATTTGTGACGCAGACTCTTCACCACTTTCGTCATGATTTTGGCCTTACGCAGATTGGGGTTTGGGTACGGCCCATTATTAGCATCATAGTCGGCCCTCCTCAATATGTGGACCATCTCCACCATCTCCTCAAAGGACATATTGGAGGCCTTAAACCTCCTCCTGGATCGGGACATTTCAGCCTCTGGGCTTTTCTCCTTGTTACTAGTATTAATAGTCACCTGGTGTGTCTCTGCCATGTTCCTCTCCCACTGCGATGAAAGAGACGGGGTGGGGAATCTTCGAAAAAGAACATCAGGGGCTGGAGACGTGGGCGGAGTTTCATGCTTGCGCAGTCTATATCAAGCTAACACGCATTTGTCGTACATCCGATCTGTGCGTGTGTGAAGGAAGGACGAACGGAAGTGGCGAGCGTCCTAAACAAAGGTAAAATTTGAACTTGGCCCATCACAGTGGCCTATACTGCTTCAAGATTGAGGCCTATATTGGGATATGATAATGAGAGTTTAGGCTGACATTAGTGTTTTTGTTTTGTGTATTGTCTTACAGCAAAGATGAATCACTTTAAGGACCCAGAATATATGGCCAGTTTCATAGACAGATACAGGGAGATGAGGAATTTGTGGGCAGTAAAACACAGCTTATATTATAATAAACAAGCTAGGAGGTCATCGCTGGAGAAACTTCTGGAATTTGTGAAGACTCGGGTCCCCGATGCAAACATAACGGTTTTGGAAAATAAAATTGGGATCTTGAGGAACATGTATAAGAAGGAGCATAATAAGATCCAGAAATCACTCCGATCAGGAGCATCAACAGAGAATGTTTATGTCCCCAGGCTGTGGTACTTCAACAAACTGCGGTTTCTGGATGACCAGACTGAAGCCAGGGAATCTCTTTCAACTCTTCCCTGCAGCCTTACCTCCACCGTTCTCTCAACCCCAGAAGAGGCTGACGAGGAACAACCTGGGCCTTCCATTCTGGATGAAGTGGATGCGCCCAGCTGGAGTCAGGTATATTCTTTTTTAGACATATTTATTGTTCTAATATTAATGATGTTAACTAGATGTTAGAATTGCTTACAAACCAATGATTTTTTACAAAAAATGATGTACACATATCACTAGACAGTAGTGGCCAAAAATGTTGGTGACCAGCTTGAAAAATGCTGGGGTCAGAATGATAGTCTTTTCTATTTATTAACATTCAATTTGCAAGTCATGAGCTGAAAATTGTGTGTGATTGTTGAAGCAAAAACTACAACTATGTCCCTTTTTTATACACAGGATGAGCTCAGCCAGGAGGAGGGTCTGGAAAGCGTCAGTCAGGAGGAGGCCATGCCCAGTGGCAGCCAGGAGGTGGCTGGGCCCAGTAGGAGCCTCACCCATTCCCAGGTGCCTCCCCTCTGCCTTACCACCAAAAGGCCCAGGAAGGGGACAATGACAGAGGAGGCAGCACTGGGCCTCATTAGGGAAGCCAGCGATTTCCTCAGGAGCCCCCCAATGCTGAAGAGGCCTATGGCTGCTATCTAGCCACCAGGTTGCTGGAATTGGAGAAGGGCCAACGCCTCCTCTGTGAGAGAATTTTTTTGATACCCTTCAGAAGTGGTTGAGGTTACTGAGAACAGCAACATATTTTATTATTATTATTATTATACAGGATTTATATAGCACTGACAGTTTACGCAGCGTTTTACAACATTAGGGCAGACAGTACAATTACAATACAATTTGATACAGGGGGAATCAGAGAGCCCTGCTCATTAGAGCTTATAATCTAGGAGGGAAGGTCAAATTATACAAAAGGGTAATAGCTGTGGGGGTTGAGCTAGTGGATAAAATGCAGTTTTTAGATGGAGGCAGGATAGGCTTCTCTTAAGAGGAAAGTTTTCAGGGATCGGCTAAATATATGAGCAAGCCTATCTTCCTCTTCCTGCCTCAAGTCCACCACCAGAGCCACAGCCTCCAAGGAAGTCTGAGGGAAGCTGCAGGGAAGGCTGCAGGGAAGCATGGAGGAAAGTCTGCAGGGAAGACAAGAAAGTGATGGCCTGGGTTCAGTCTGGTCTGACAGAAGACGCAGGCTGGTGTAGTACCACAGTCTGGGGAAAGATATGTCATCTGCTGCTGGTCCTGATCTCTGGGATTCCTGGACCAGACTGTGCTCCCTATTATATGGACTCCTCAAGCTTACAATTTTCTTTTCCACAGACTTGATGTGTGCCCTGGGGGGCCAAAAGGCTTCACAAATTCCAAAAGTTTCTCCAGCGTTGACTTCCTCTTTATTTTGTTACCCAGAATAAATGAATATTTAATTTTCAATAAATACTTTCCTATGTGTTTTTCTTCAAAAAGGACAGTTTGTTTGTGAGTAGGCAGGTACATTTCAAAAAGACAATGTCAAATTAACAAGGCATACCAACCTCCTTGAGGTTAATAAAAAATACAAGATAATAATGTTATTGTGGTAACTTGACACACAAAAAAAAACAAATTATATGGAGATCACTAGAAAATAATTTTTAAGTAATCATAAAATAAATCTTGATGAAATAAAAAATTATAAAAGATGAGTATAAAAAATAATTGTAAACATTATTATGGAGATCGGGCTTTTAAAAAATAGAATATTATTCATGAGATGAGGATAAATAATGAAGAAATAAGTTTGTGAGAACTCTGTGAATATGAGCAGCAAAACAACTTTATTCTTCTAGCATTATAAAGAAGAAAAGAATGCGCTGCATTAAAAGATCACAGAATTAGCAGCGTCAGGAATGTGCTAGCTCCAATACGAATGCTAGTTTTACCACACCGAGCGCTTTCGTCTCATACTGTACTTGCTTCAGAGCATGCGTTGTTTTTGGTGCGTCGGAACAGCATACAGACGAGCAGTTTTCACGATAGGAATTGGTTCCATCGGAAATATTTAGAACATGTTCCATTTCTAGGTCCGTCAGAATTTTCGAAAAAAAAAGTCTGATGAGTCATACACACAAAATCGGAATATACGATGAAAAGCTTCCGTCAGACTTTTTTTGTCAGACATTCCGCTTGTGTGTACGCGGCATAAGTCTCTACAAGGTGAGAGGAATGTATTCACTTATATAAAGTGTATTATATGCATTTACTGATTACACTCAATATAAGTTCATGAATTCATACATTTTGTTTAAATGATGAATTTATGTATATGAATTTTCCTATTACTGATTGATTTATATCTGATAAGGATTGATTTGTTTTTTCCGAGAACACATGGGGTTTTTATTGTATTTATTGTTTTTTGTATAGTGCATGATAGATTATTATACACATTATTACACTTAAAGAGACAGCACATCCATTTTTTGTTACTAGTTTGTTTTGCGTATTCCAATATTGGATTGCTGCAGTCGCTGTGTTTGACTGTTTGACACTAAGCGTAGGTGGATAGTTTACAAATATTTAAGCAAAACTTGCTAGACTAGATTGATTATAGCTAAAATAAAAAGGTTCCAAAAACATTTAGATCTACTTGGTGGTGGAACATGCAACTTTAGGCTGGCCATGCACTGACTAAACCATTTTTGTACAATCTTTTTCCAAAACTATATAATAGTACTAACCTAAACAGTTCAATCATATAGTATGAAATCAGGTAGGCCTTTGCACTACATAGTTGCTATTAGGGATGAGCTTCGTGTTCGAGTCAAACCCATGTTCGACTCGAACATCGTGTGTTCGGTCATTCGCCGAATTACGAACGATATGGCCAAGTTAGTGCCAAATTCGAGTGGCGTGTCACGGCCCATAATTCACTGAGGCATCATAGTGCATTGCTGGCTGATGATTGGCCAAGCATACACTATGACCCACATGCTTGGCCAATAACAGCGCTGTGTGTACAGAGAGCCATAATTGGCCAAAGCCAAGGAGGCTTTGGCCAATTATGGCTCAGGGAGTTTAGTACACGCCCCCCACTATATAAGACAGCCTGCATGTCGGCCCTGTGTAGTGTGTTCCGGAGTTGAGACAGAGATAGAGAGAGAGAGAGAGACAGTGTCATTTGATTTAAAGTGGAGTTCCACCCAAAAGTGGAACTTCCACTCATCAGATTCCCCCCCCCCTCCGGTGACACAGTTGGCACCTTTCAGGGGGGAGGGGGTACAGATACCTGTATATTACGGGTGTCTGTACTCACTTCCGGCATAGATAGCCGCAGAATCTGTGGTTATTTACGCCACTTCCTGCTCCCTCCCCGCTGCCTGCTGGGAAACACACGGATCCCAGAGGCAGCAGGGACCATCCGTATTGCGCTGCGCGACTCGCGCATGCGCAGTAGGGAACCGGGAAGTGAAGCCGCACGGCTTCACTTCCTGATTCCCTTACCGAAGATGGAGGCGGCAGCACCCGAGGATGGAGAGACGGTTCGGCCTTGGGTGCCGACATCGCGGGCGCCCTGGACAGGTAAGTGTCCATGTTTTAAAAGTCAGCAGCTGCAGTATTTGTAGCTGCTGACTTTTAAAAAAAAAAAATTTCGGCGGCGCTCCGCTTTAAGTTAGATAGAGTAGGCAGGTCGAGTCAGTTAGCTGCAGTTATAGTGTATTGTATATATATGCATCCCTGGTACATATACACTGTATTCAGTTTAGCTAGATCCTGTTCTTCTCTTCCTAATATACTGACAGACAGGCAGGTGTTTTTACAGTATTTCCAGTTACCGTACTGTGTAACCTGCACAGTCTCACCTACAGTATAGTTACCTGCAGCCAGGTGCTTGTGTAGGCTCTTTGAAGTATTTCCAGTTACTGTACTGTGTACCCCGAACAGTTGCACCTACAGTATAGCTACCTGCAGCCAGGTGCTTGTGTAGGCTCTTGAAGTATTTCCAGTTACTGTACTGTGTACCCTGCACAGTCTCACCTACAGTATAGCTACCTGCAGCCAGGTGCTTGTGTAGGCTCTTTGAAGAATTTCCAGTTACTGTACTGTGTACCCCGCACAGTTGCACCTACAGTATAGCTACCTGCAGCCAGGTGCTTGTGTAAGCTCTTGACGTATTTCCAGTTACTGTACTGTGTACCCCACATAGTTGCACCTACAATATAGCTACCTGCAGCCAGGTGTTTGTGTAGGCTCTAGAAGTATTTCCAGTTACTGTACTGTGCACCCTGCAAAGTCTCACCTACAGTATAGCTACCTGCAGCCAGGTGTTTGTGTAGGCTCTTTGAAGTATTTCCAGTTATTGTACTGTGTACCCCACACAGTTGCACCTACAGTATAGCTACTTGCAGCCAGGTGCTTGTGTAGGCTCTTGACGTATTTCCACTTACTGTACTGTGCACCCTGCACAGTCTCACCTACAGTATACCTACCTGCAGCCAGGTGCTTGTGTAGGCTCTTTGAAGTATTTCCAGTTACTGTACTGTGTACCCTGCACAGTCTCACCTACAGTATAGCTACCTGCAGCCAGGTGCTTGTGTAGGCTCTTTGAAGTATTTCCAGTTACTCTACTGTGTACCCCGCACAGTCTCACCTACAGTATAGCTACCTGCAGCTAGGTGCTTGTGTAGGCTCTTTAAAGTATTTCCAGTTACTGTACTGTGTACCCTGCACAGTCTCACCTACAGTATAGCTACCTGAAGACAAGTGCAGGTGTTATCATACTAATAATACTACAGGCAGGCAGTTGATTCTGTTAGCTGCAGTATAATCGGTATATATATACATCCCAGTTTTGTGCAGCTCACTGCAGGCCAATAGTATGTCTGGAGGGCCAACAAGGAGAGGCAGAGAGTCACAAGCCAATAAAAGAGGGCAAGCAGGCTCTGTGTCTAGAGGCAACAGTGCTGGTCGTGGACACGGTGCATCCTCATCAGCACGTGGCCGTGGGACACGCTTGGCCTTTTTTTCGGCAGCTGGCCATGTTGAGCCGCAACATGTGGAAGACTTGGTCGAGTGGATGACCAAGCCATCCTCATCCTCCTCATCCTCTCTCACCCAGGCTCAGGGTACTTTGTCTGGCAAAGCAGCTGCCAACGCAGCCTCTTCCCTCGGCTCAATGGCATCAGTGACTCCTTCCCTAGCCCCACCATGTCCTCCTGAGGAGTCCCTCGAACTGTTTGACCACAGTGTTGGGTACATGCTCCAGGAAGATGCCAAGCGTTTTGAAGGCTCTAATGATGGTACTCAGCTAGATGAAGGCAGTAACGTGAGCCTGGACAGAGGGTGTGCCCAAGAAGGACAGCAATCTGGCAGTCATGTTCCCCCTGCTGCAACATACTGCCAGGTTTGCTCCAGTGATGAGGAGGGAGGGGATGATGAGGTCACTGACTCCACATGGGTGCCTGATAGGAGAGAGGAAGAGGAGGAGGAGGCACATCACCAACGAGGCAGGATGCCCTCCAGGGGCCAGCCTAAGGGCAGCACACTGACTGCATCACACCGCAGAGCTCCGCATGTGCAGGGCGCTGCTGTCTCGTTATTCAATAGTTCTTTGGTGTGGGCCTTTTTTGAGACGAGTGCATCAGATCGCACCGCTGCTATTTGCAACATATGTCTCAAGCGTATCTCGCGTGGCCAAAACATCTCCCGCTTGGGCACCACATGCTTGACCAGGCATATGTTGACCTGCCATGCAGTTCATTGGCAAGCGTACCTAAAAGACCCACACCAAAGAACAAAGAGGACCTCTCCTTGCTCCTCATCAGCTGGGATCTCCAACCCCACTATACCTTCAGTCCTCTCTGAGACCTGCACTGAGAGGAATGAAGGTGTAGAATTAGTTTGTCACAGCCAAGTACTTGCGGGCAATCTGCTATCAGTACACAGTCGTCAGATTGTACTAGGCAAATTTCCCTGCCCCATCTGCTGCACCGCAGAAAGAAGTTTGCTCCCAGCCATCCACATGCCCAGCGGTTGAATGCTAGCTTGGCAAAATTGCTAGCACTTCAACTGCTACCTTTTCAGTTGGTAGACTCTGCCCCTTCCATGAGTTTGTGGAAAGTGCAGTTCCTCAGTGACAGGTTCCCAAACGCCACTTTTTCTCACGGAAGGCGATTCCGGCTCTCTACCGGCATGTGGAAGGCAATGCCTTGGCCTCGCTAGACAGGGCAGTCAGCGATAAGGTGCATATTACCGCTGACTCATGGTCCAGCAGGCATGGACAGGGACGTTACCTAAGTTTTGCTGCACATTGGGTGACTCTGCTGGCAGCTGGGAAGGATGCAGGACAAGGTGCAGTAGTGTTGGAGGTTGTTCCGCCACCACACCTTCAAAATGCCACTACTGGTGATTCTGACACACCTCTCTCCTTCACCTACTCCTCTTCTTCTTCCTCCATGGCCTCTTCCTGTGCTTTGTCCTCGGAACCATCGGTGCTCTGTAGGCGTTCAAGGGGCTACGCAAGTACACAGGCCAAAAGATGCCATGCGGTGCTTGAACTGGCGTGCTTGGGGGACAAGAGCCACACTGGGGCAGAGATTCTGTCAGCTCTGCAGGGGCAGGTTCAGAGGTGGTTGACGCCACGCCAACTTAAGGCAGAGAATTGTGGTTTGTGACAATAGCACCAACCTCCTCTCAGCCCTCCAACAGGGACAACTGACCCATGTGCTCTGTTTGGCTCACGTCCTTAACTTGGTGGTGCAGTGGTTTTTGGGCACGTACACGGGCTTACAGGATGTCCTGAGGCAGGCCAGGAAAGTCTGTGTGCATTTCCACCCGGTCCTATAATGCCAGTGCTCGGCTGGCAGATCTCCAAAAGGAATTTAACCTACCCAAGAACCGCCTAATCTGTGACATGCCCACCAGGTGGAACTCAACGTTGGCCATGCTGCAGCGGCTGCACATGCAGCAGAGGGCCATCAATGAGTACCTTGTTTTTTTTCCCCACGCCAGTGGGCCATGATCTCGGGGATGCATGCACTGTCCTGTCACCATTTGAGGAGGCCACGAGGATGGTGTGCAGTGACAGTGCATGCATCAGTGACACTGTCCCCCTTGTCCACCTGTTGGAGCACACGCGTGGAATAATGGACAGGGCACTTGAGGCAGAACAGAGGCAGAAAGAGGAGGACTTCCTTAGCTCTCAAGGCCCCCTTTATCCAGACAGTGTTCCTGCATGCCCGCCGATCACACAGGAAGAGAACGAGGAGGAGGATTGTGTCAGCATGGAGGTGGAGCCTGGCACTCAGCATCAGCAGCAGTCTTTAAGGGATCATTTAACGTCCCAAGAAATCCATGGGGAGGGGCCAGGACGGAGCTGTCAGCAGAGAGAGAGAGGTTTTGGATGCATACACCGCACCGCACGCCACACACCAACGATCGGCTTGTTATACCTGTACAGGATGGTGCACTTACGCACCTGCAGCATGTGAGTACCCCTATTAAGGGAGAGCTTTGTTTTGAATAAAAATCCTTTTTATGTTGCAATATTGCGCTATGGAGTTTCCTTTCTTTTCCATATGATTATTATGACGTTGTTGGGGAACATTGGAGATCTACACAGCTGATCCCATTGAGCACAGGAGTGGCTCCAAAGCGTGCATTGACAGAGTTTAATTACTGTGTCACACACATTAAGGTGAGCGCATGCGCTTTTGGGGGTCACAGGAGAGCACTAAGGCATGCTTTATGGTGATACACTTATGAGATGAGCAGGATGGATGGACTTCACTGATTATGGACACACTTTTTTGAGCACTTTATTTTTTATGGACTATAAGGACTTTTTATAAATGGTTATATATATATTTTTTTTATTTTGTATTTTTTCATTTTTATCTTGACACTCAGATTTTGGGCATATTTTTTGCACATTGCACTTTTGGGGGTCATGTGTGTTTAGCACTAAGAATCAATTAGCCTTGATTATTTGGTATTCAGTATATAATTATTTGATTTATTTATTTTTGCACGGAGCACTTTCTGGATTTTTCAGCGCAGACACACTTATATATATTTTTTCCAAGAAATCCATGGACTTGTACTTGGCTGGGAGGAGCTGGCTGCGGATCATGTCATCCTTAGTGACCCAGAGGACTCCGGACCGAATGCCTCAGCAAACCTACACTGCATGGCCTCCCTGATCCTGCAAAGCCTGCGGAAGGATCCTCGTATTCGTGGTATTAAGGAGAGGGATCAATACTGGCTGGCAACCCTCCTTGATCCACGTTACAAGGGTAAGGTTGCGGACCTTATCTTGCCATCGCACAGGGAGCAGAGGATGAAACATCTTCAGGAGGCCTTGCAGAAAGGTCTGTGCAATGCGTTCCCAGAGACTGGGAGGTTACAAACTCCTGTTTCTGGACAACGTGTTGCTGAGGCTTCGGTCAGTCAAAGAAGGAGTGCTGGAGAAGGTGGCCGTCTGACCAATGCGTTCAGATCATTTTTTGGTCCACAGCCCCAAGATATGATCGGTTCCAGCAACCATCGCCAGTGTCTGTTTTACATGGTGCAGGAATACCTAGTGGCAAGATCTGACTTGGACACCTTTCCCACCGAAAATCCTCTGGGTTACTGGGTCTTGAGGATGGATCACTGGCCAGAGCTTGCACAGTATGCAATTGAGCTACTGGCCTGTCCTGCATCCAGCGTTCTTTCGGAACGCACATTTAGTGCTGCTGGAGGCTTTGTAACCGATCACAGGGTGCGTCTGTCCACTGACTCAGTCGATCGACTGACTTTCATAAAAATGAATCAGTCTTGGATCACCACCAGCTACCAAGCACGTGATGCTGATGTAACCGAATAATTTTTTTTAAAATGTCAGATCCCTTCAAGACTGCCTATGCTGATGCTGATTGACTATCCTGTTGTGCTGAGTGATTATCCTCTTCCTCCTCAATGATCATGCTGATAGCTTGTAAGAACATTTTTGGGTCTGGGCGCCGCCACCAGTGGCTAAGGCCCAATTTTTCAGCCCCTGTTTAACAGGGGCGTGTAATTACAATTTTTGATGCAATACTTTGCAGCAGGGCTCGTTCCTACGCTCCAACCAGAGTATCTGTGAGGGGTTGCAGTGTTGTGGCACCAGCACCACCACCATCACCAAAGGCCCAATTTTTCTGCCCCTGTTCAACAAGTGCATGTAATTACAATTCTTGATCTAATATTTCACAGCAGGGCCTGTTCCAGCACCCACCAAGAGTAACTGTGAGGACTCACAGTGTTGTGGCACCAGCACCACCACCATCACCAAAGGCCCAATTTTTCTGCCCCTGTTCAACAAGTGCATGCAATTACAATTCTTGATCTAATATTTCACAGCAGGGCCCTGTGAGGGCTTACAGTGTTATGGCAACACCAACACCTAAGGCCCCAATTTGTACGGAGTATATAGGGCAGGCCCCTATTTTCAAACATCCAACTTACAAATGACTCCTACTTGCAAACGGAAGGAGACAACAGGAAGTGAGATGAAATCTACCCCTAGGAAGGGAAATTCTCTCCTGTAAGAGTTAATATGGGAAAAACGTTTCTCCTTTCGACTGATGCTTTATCACCAATCCTTGTTTCACTAAAAACAACAAATTTTCAAAAAACCTTTGTCATTGGGACATAAAGTGAGGTGAAATCTTCTGAAGAGGAGCACAGACAGCAAAACAAATGTCACAGGGGTGATAACCCTTCCCAATGTTTTACAAAAAGCTTAAAATAGATTTTTTGGCTGGAGCTAAACATGTTAAAAATGTACCAGTTCAAAATTACAAACAGATTCTACTTAACAACAAACCTACAGACTGTCTTGTTTGCACTGCCTGTATACTGCTGTTCAGACTACAGAGCCTGTATACTGCTGTTTCCTTTTTTAATTTGGGTGCGGGGTTCCCCTTAATATCCATACAAGACCCAAAGGGCCTGGTAATGGACTGGGAGGTACCCATGCCATTTGTCTCACTGATTTTCATCCATATTGCCAGGACCCGACATTACATTAAAGCCGCAAGCAGTTTTAAATGACTTTTTTTCCTTTAAAAATGACATTTTGTGCAGGGACTGTTCTAAGCACGGGAAACACGCACCACTTTGCTGGCATACTATAGACACCCCCCAGGTATGATATTTAAAGGAATATTTCACTTTTTTTTTTTTACTTTAAGCATCATTAAAATCACTTCTCCAGAAAAAAACGGCCATTTTTAAAGTTTTTTTTGCATTGATACACGTCCCCTGGGGCAGGACCCGGGTCCCCAAACCCTTTTTAGGACAATGCCATGCAAATTAGCCTTTAAAATGAGCACTTTTGATTTTGAACGTTCTAGTCCCATAGACGTCAATGGGGTTCTAACGTTCGTGCAAATTTTCGGTCTGTTCGCAGGTTCTGGTGCCAACCGAACCGGGGGGTGTTCGGCTCATCCCTACATATAAAGCAGGCCTTTTAAAATAGGCTCACACTCCCAGGAAAAGGTTCATGTGGCTAGGGACTGAAATAATCTGCCAGCCGGCTGTCAGGTGTTCAATCCCTCCACTGCTCTCTCACGTTCCACAGCCACAAGGATGCACACCAGTTCTCTATACGAATATTTCATGGGGGGGAAGCCTGACGCTGGCAATAGAACTGGTGTGCATCCTTGTAACTGTAACCTGAAAGAGCAGTGGAGGGATTGAACAGCTGACAGCCAGCAGATTGTTTCAGTCCTGTCTTGTTTGCACCGCCTGTATACTGCTGTTCAGAGTATATAGGGCCTGGTGGCCCCACGCCTTTCCTTTTTTTAATTTGGGTGCGGGGTTCCCCTTAATATCCATACAAGACCCAAAGGGCCTGGTAATGGACTGGGGGTACCCATGCCATTTGTCTCACTGATTTTCATCCATATTGCCATGACCCGACATTACATTAAAGCCGCAAGCAGTTTTAAATGACTTTTATTCCTTTAAAAATGTAATTTTGTGCAGGGACTGTTCTAAGCACGGGAAACACATGCCATTTTACAGGCATACTATAGACACTCCCCAGGTACGATATTTAAAGGAATATTTCACTATTTTTTTTTTTTTTACTTCAAGCATCATTAAAATCACTGCTCCCAAAAAAACGGACGTTTTTAAAACTTTTTTTGCATTGATACATGTCCCCTGGGGCAGGACCTGGGCCCCAAACCCTTTTTAGGACAATACCATGCAAATTAGCCGTTAAAATGAGCACTTTTGATTTTGAAAGTTCGAGTCCCATAGACGTCAATGAGGTTCTAACGTTCGTGCAAATTTTCGTTCTGTTCGCAGGTTCTGGTGCGAACCGAACGGAGGGTGTTCGGCTCATCCCTACCGCTGAGTAACTGTGTGTAACTGGGTACTGCTGAGTACAGTGAGCAACGGGTGAAGTGCTGCGAGTTACAGAGTACTGTGAGTAATGGTGTACTAATAAATTAGAGTCAGGAAGCAGGTTTAACAATTAATGAGGCAGAGTAAAATTCCAAATCCTCTAGGAGTATCCCTATTAAATCAATGGGTGTGGTGTCCAATGGGTATGGAAATGCGACTCTTGCAAATCTTGTGACATGTATGCATTCTTTGAGCATCCAATCGAGGGAGAATACTACTGCACAAAATGTGAGCATGTTGCTTCCTTGGAAGCCCAGGTCCTGAATCTAGGGAAGCAGCTGACAACATAGCGAAGCCTCCCTAACCTGAAAGCGAGTTTGACAGGTGCTGGCAGGGGCCAGCACAGAGGCAAGTGGAGATACAGGGGTGCAGCCACCAGAGCAGAGTGGTTGGGTGAAAGGCGGGTAGAGGGGAAAGCATCAAGTAGGCCAGGCCTGAGCTGAAACATCCCAATAAGTATGCCCTGTTGTGTAATGTTGGGGAAACCAGTCAAGGAGCGGCATTGCTGGAACAGGGCAACACCCCTAGCTGCCAGGGGAAAAACTCCTCCAGTGAGGATGGGGGTAAGGCTAGGGGTAAGGAAAGACGGATCCTCTTAGTAGCGGAGTAGAAGGACAGAGAGGGCAATCTGTCACAAAGGCCGTAAGCGCCAAACTGTATGTTGTTTACTGGGCGCTTAGGTTTGGCACATTGCGGATCGGGTAGACAGATTATTGGGTGTGGCTGGGGAGGACCCAGCTGTCATGGTACATGGGGGTACCAAAGACAAAGTTAGAGGAAGATGGAGAGTCCTAAAAAACTATTTCAGGGACTTAAGAGATAAAGTGAAGAGTAGGACCTCCGAGGTAATATTCTCAGAAATACCACCGGTACCTCAAGCCACACCAGAGAGGCAGCGGCAGATTTGGAGAAATTAACAAGTGGCTGAGGAGCTGGTGTAGAAAGGAGGGGTTCGAGTTCCTGGAGAACTGGGCAGACTTTTCAGTTTGTTACTGACTCTTTAGCAGGGATGGACTGCATCTAAATGGGGAGGGTACAGCACTTCTGGGAGAGAAGATGGCCCAAAAGTTAGAGGGACTTTTAAACTAGGTGTCGGGGGGAGGGTCCAGATGTAGAGCTAGCCAGCATGGAGCAAGGTTTAGTGGATAATATTGGGGGGCATTAGAAGTAGGGTGACTAGAATACCAAAATCCAAGGTAAGTAAGTTAGCAAATCCAAATTGCAGCCTCATAACAACTAAGAAGGAAATAGCATGTGATAGGACAAAATTAAGAGGCTTGTATACCAATGCTAGAAGTCTATCTATTAAAATGGGAGAACTGGAGCTGGGGGGATTTTGATTTTGTAGGAATTTCAGAAACTTGGTTGGACAGCTTACATGATTAGCTGGTAACCATATCCCCTATATTGCAGAGATAGGGAGGGCAGGAAAGGGGGAGGGGTATGCCTGTACATCAAGAATGTTGTGTAAGTGAAAATGAGGGATGACATCACTAATGGAGCTAGGGAGGAGGTGGAATCCTTGTGAGTGGAGCTCCAAAGGGAGGAAAATAATTGGAAAGTAATAGTGGGCGTATGCTACAGTCCCCCTAACCTGAGGCAGAAGGGGGAGGTGGACATCCTATCATAGCTTGGAATGGGGCAAGGCTGGGAAATGTTATTATAACAGGGGATTTTAATTATCCGGCTATAGACTGGGCAGAGGGAACGGTGCATTTGTCTAAGGCTCACCATTTCCTAAACGTCTTGCAGGATAATTTCATGGGTCGGTTGGTGAACGCACCAACAAGAGATAACGCATTACTAGACCTACTGATTACAAACAATACAGACCTGATTGCAGATGTAGAAATATGGGGTAACTTAGGAAACAGCGAACACAGGTCAATTAGATTCAGTAGATGATATTAAATGGCATAACATCCTGGGAACTAAGAACACAAAGGAAAAATGGGAGTGCTTTAAGAGCATACTAAATAAATATATTGACAGGGTGCACTCCAATGGGAAATAAGTTTAAAATAGCTAAAAATGAATCCTGAGTGGCTAAACTCTAATGTAATAATGCACATAAAAGCAAAACAAAAAGACTTTAAAAAATACAAGGCTGAGTTGTCATAGTCAGCATTCCAACAATACAAAGAATGCAATAAGAAATATAAAAGAGCAATCTAAAACAGACCACGAAAAGCACATAGCGGAGGAGAGCAAAAAACAAAACAAGAAATTCTTTAAATATATAAACTGTAAACAAGGGAGGCCAGAACATATTGGCCCCATAAAGGATAATGAAGGGAATTTGGTTACAAAAGACAAAGAGAAGGCAAAGGTTTTAAATGCACTCTTCTTTTCACAAAAGAAACTGGGGGATATAGTAAGTAACCAAGACTGTAATGTTAATAACACTTCACAGAATGTACCCTCATGACTAACAGTAGTCAGTATCAGAAATAGACTTGAAAAACTTAACATAAATAAGTCACCAGGACCAGATGGCTTACACCTGAGGGTCCTTAAGGAACTCAGCTAGGTGATAGCTAAACCATTGTTCTTAATTTCTATGGACAGTTTACTGACTGACTGGAATGGTACCAGCTGATTGGAGGAAAAGCCAACGTGGTACCAATATTTAAAAAAGGTCCAAGATATATCCCTGGAAACTACAGACCAGTCAGCCTAACACCTATAGTATGTAAGCTAATGGAAGGGATGCTAGGGGGCTATATCCAAGATTTTAGTAATAAAAAGGGTATCATTAGTGGTAATCAGCACTGATTCGTGAAGAATCGTTCTTGCCAGACCAATCAATTAACGTTCTATGATGAAGTGAGCTGCCACCTAGATAATGTGGATGTGGTGTATCTGGATTTTGCAAAGGCATTTGATACAGTTCCCCACAAACATTTACTTTACAAACTGAGGCCTCTCAGCATGGACCATAGGGTGAGTAGCTGAATTGAAAATTGGCTACAGGGGTGGGTCTAAAAGGGTGGTGATAAATAGCCAATACTCAGAATGTCTGGTGTGGTAAGTGGGGTGTCTCAAGGATCTGTCCTGGGACTGATTCTGTTTATTCATAAACGATATAGTGGATGGGATAAAAAGCTCAATCTCAATATTTGCTGATGATACAAAGTTAAGCAGGGCAATAACGACTGTGTGGAATGTGGAAATTCTACAAGAAGACCTAAATAAAATAATGGGGTAGGCAACTACATGGCAAATGAGGTTTAACCACTTGCTTACTGGACACTTAAACCCCTTTCCTGCACAGGCCAATTTTCAGCTTTCTGCGCTGTTGAATGGCAATTGCACGGTCATGCTACACTGTACCCATATGACATTTGTATCATTGTTTTCACACAAATAGAGCTTACTTTTGGTGGTATTTAATCACTACTGGGTTTTTTATTTCTTGCTAAACAAACAAAAAAAAGACTGAACATTTGAAAAAAAAAAGTTTTCAACGTTTGTTATGACATTTTGAAAACAGGTACATTTCCTTCATTGATGTGCACTGATGAGTCTGCACTGATGAGCACTGATTGGCTGCTCTAAAGGGCACTGATAGGCTGCAATTATGGGCACTGATAGGCAACACTGATAGGCACTGATAAGGCCGCATTGATGGGCACTGATAGGCATTGATGCGGTGGCACTGGTGGGCACTTTTGAGGCTGCACTGATGAGGCTGCACTGATAGGTGGCACTGATGATATTGCACTGATTGGCACAACTGATGGGCACTGATAGGTGGCACTGGTGGCACTGCTTCACAGTGCTGATAAGCACTGGTAGGTGGCACTGGTGGGCACTGCTTAGCAGCAGTGGGTCTGGAGTGTGCAGGACTGATGTCCCATTTACTCCAAATGGAATCGGCTTTTCTTTTTCTCTTTACGCTGTCAGCGTGAGAAAAAAAGAGCAGGTTACCGTCTCTGTTTACATCACACGATCAGCTGTCATTGGCTGACAGTTGATCACATGGTAAGGGGACGGGATCGCTCCCTTACTCCGATCTGTGATCAGTCAAGTCTCATTGACTCACTAATCACAGAGTTAGGCACGTGTGCCCCTCAGGGAGCACGCAGGCAGCTCATGAACAGGAGGATGTACATGGATGCCCTCCAGGCAATTTAGGCCCGCGCTGAAGCTGTCTTTATGCTATAGCGCAGGCGGAAAGAAGTTAAAGTTGAAAAATGTATAGTAATGCATTTGGGTGCTAAAAATACTAAAGCAAGTTACTCGCTAGGGGGAGAACCTCTGGGGTAATCTAGGATGGAAAAGGACCTGGTGTCCTAGTAGATGACAGGCTCAGCAATGGCATGCAACAGAATATTGGCATGCATTAAAAAGGGAATTCACTCCAGAGACAAAATGACAATTCTCCCACTATACAAGACTCTAGTCTGGCCGCATCTTGAGTATGCCATCTAATTCTGAGCACCAGTCCTCAGGATTGATGTGCTGGAACTGGAGAGAGTCCAGAGAGGGGCAACAAAGCTAATAAAGGGACCAGAGGATCTCAGCTATGGGGAAAGACTACAAGCATTGAACTTTTTCTCTCTGGAGAGGAGACACTAGAGAGGGGATATGATAGCGATGTACAAATACCGTTCTGGTGACCCTAGCATAGGGAAAAAACTTTTCAGTGAAAGGAAATTTAAAAAGACACATGGCCATTCACTGAAATTGGAAGAGAAGCGGTTTAACCTTAAACTGCTTAGAGGGTTCTTTACTGTCAGAGCGGTAAGGATGTGGAATTCTCTTCCACAAGCAGTGGTATCAGCAGGGAGCATCGATAGTTTCAAAAAACTATTAGATGGGCACCTTAACAATCACAACATATAGGGTAATACAATGTACTATTGGCATAAACACAAGTGCAGTCACACACCACAGGTTGAACTGGATGGACTGGTGTCTTTTTTCAACCTTACCAACTATGTAACTATGAGGAATGTTGGGAGCCTGATCCCCAACCAGGCTACCAAAAGGAAATGAGGGCATTTGGACTATTGCGGTACAGTAAAAGGTGTTACAATATAAATAATATATCAATGAAAAATAAAAATTAAACAATTGATTATTGATCATTAATACCTTATCTACTCATGATGCTGTATTATAAAGTCTTTTAGCAACCTCATTATATATATATTTTTGTTAATTGTTAGGTTTTGACTGTTTAGTCAGAAATACAATCTGATTCCCTCCTGATAAAGCGGCCAGTACCAACGAAACTAGTCGAGGAACATATCTGAGATGAATTTTTCTACTGTTCCATTTTTTCCCCTTTTAGGGTTAATGACTTTACTGTTGTTACCATGTTTTACCGTGTAACTGATGATTTGTTTTCTGCATCAATAAATCAATTGTTTCATTTTTTATTTTTCATTGATATATTATTTATATTGTAACACCTTTTACTGTACCGCAATAGTCCAAATGCCCTCATTTCCTTTTGGTAGCCTGGTTGGGGATCAGGCTCCCAACATTTCTCAGAGTTACATCGTTGGTAAGGTTGAAAAAATACACCAGTCCATCTAGTTCAACCTGTGGTGTGTGACTGCACTTGTGTTTATGTCAATAGTACATTGTATTACCCTATATGTTGTGATTGTTAAGGTGCCCATCTAATAGTTTTTTGAAACTATCGATGCTCCCTGCTGATACCACTGCTTGTGGAAGAGAATTCCACATCCTTACCGCTCTGACAGTAAAGAACCCTCTAAGCAGTTTAAGGTTAAACCGCTTCTCTTCCAATTTCAGTGAATGGCCATGTGTCTTTTTAAATTCCCTTTCACTGAAAAGTTTTTTTCCCTATGCTAGGGTCACCAGAACGGTATTTGTACATCGCTATCATATCCCCTCTCTAGCGTCTCCTCTCCAGAGAGAAAAAGTTCAATGCTTGTAGTCTTTCCCCATAGCTGAGATCCTCTAGTCCCTTTATTAGCTTTGTTGCCCTTCTCTGGACTCTCTCCAGTTCCAGCACATCAATCCTGAGGACTGGTGCTCAGAACTGGATGGCATACTCAAGATGCGGCCAGACTAGAGTCTTGTATAGTGGGAGAATTGTTGTTTTGTCTCTGGAGTGAATTCCCTTTTTAATGCATGCCAATATTCTGTTGCATGCCATTGCTGAGCCTGTCATCTACTAGGACACCAGGTCCTTTTCCATCCTAGATTCCCCCAGAGGTTCTCCCCCTAGTGAGTAACTTGCTTTAGTATTTTTAGCACCCAAATGCATTACTATACATTTTTCAACTTTAACTTCTTTCCGCCTGCGCTATAGCATAAAGACGGCTACAGCATGGGCCTAAATTGCTGGGAGGGCATCCATGTACATCCTCCTGTTCATGAGCTGCCTGCATGACCCCTGAGAGGCACACGCGCCTAACTCTGTGATCAGTGAGTCATTGAGACTTGACTGATCACAGATCGGAGTAAGGGGGCGATCCCGTCCCCTTACCATGTGATCAACTGTCAGCCAATGACAGCTGATCGTGTGATGTAAACAGAGCCGGTAACCGACTCTTTTTTTTTCATGCTGACAGCGTGAAGAGAAAAAGAAAAGCCGATTACCATTTGGAGTAAATGGGACATCAGTCCCGCACACTCCAGACCCACTGCTGCTTAGCAGTGCCCACCATTGCCACCTACCAGTGCTTATCAGCACTGTGAAGCAGTGCCAACAGTGCCACCTAACAGTGCCCACCAGTGCCACCTATCAATGTCCACCAGTGCCACCTATCGGTGCCCATCAGTGCTGCCAATCAGTGCAATATTATCAGTGCCACCTATCAGTGCGGCCTATCAGTGCCCATCAGTGCCACCTATCAATGCAGCCTCATCAGTGCAGCCTCAAATGTGCCCACCGGTGCCACCGCATCAGTGCCTATCAGTACCCATCAGTGCGGCCTTATCAGTGCCTATCAGTGTTGCCTATCAGTGCCCATAATTGCAGCCTATCAGTGCCCATCAGTGCAGCCAATCAGTGCCCATCAGTGCAGCCTATCAGTGCTCATCAGTTCAGCCTCATCAGCGCACATCAATGAAGGAAATGTACCTGTTTTCAAAATGTCATAACAGACGTTGAAAACTGTTTTTTTTTTCAAATGTTCAGTCTTTTTTAGTTTGTTTAGCAAAAAATAAAAACCCCAGTAGTGATTAAATACCACCAAAAGTAAGCTCTATTTGTGTGAAAACAATGATACAAATGTCATATGGGTACAGTGTAGCATGACCGTGCAATTGTCATTCAAATTGCAACAGCGCAGAAAGCTGAAAATTGGCCTGTGCAGGAAAGGGGTTTAAGTGTCCAGTAATCAAATGGTTAAACCTCATTTGCCATGTAGTTGCCTACCCCATTATTTTATTTAGGTCTTCTTGTAGAATTTCCACATTCCACACAGTCGTTATTGCCCTGCTTAACTTTGTATCATCATCTGCAAATATTGAGATTGAGCTTTTTATCCCATCCACTATATCGTTTGTGAATAAACAGAATCAGTCCCAGGACAAATCCTTGGGACACCCCACTTACCACACCAGACATTCTGAGTATTGGCTATTTATCACTACCCTATGGACCTGCCCCTGTAGCCAGTTTTCAATTCAGGTACTCACCCTATGGTCCATGCCGACAGGCCTCAGTTTGTAAAGTAAATGTTTGTGGGGAACTGTATCAAATGCCTTTGCAAAATCCAGATACACCACATCCACATTATCTAGGTGGCAGCTCACTTCATCATAGAACGTTAATTGATTGGTCTGGCAAGAACGATTCCTCACGAATCAGTGCTGATTACCACTAATGATACCCTTTTTATTACTAAAATCTTGGATATAGCCCCCTAGCATCCCTTCCATTAGCTTACATACTATAGGTGTTAGGCTGACTGGTCTGTAGTTTCCAGGGATATATCTTGGACCTTTTTTAAATATCGGTACCACGTTGGCTTTTCTCCAATCAGCTTGTACCATTCCAGTCAGTCAGTAAACTGTCCATAGAAATTAAGAACAATGGTTTAGCTATCACCTAACTGAGTTCCTTAAGGACCCTCAGGTGTAAGCCATCTGGTCCTGGTGACTTATTTATGTTAAGTTTTTCAAGTCTATTTCTGATACTGACTACTGTTAGTCATGAGGGTACATTCTGTGAAGTGTTATTAACATTACAGTCTTAGTTACTTACTATATCCCCCAGTTTCTTTTGTGAAAAGAAGAGTGCATTTAAAATCCTGCCTTCTCTTTGTCTTTTGTAACCAAATTCCTTTCATCATCCTTTATGGGGCCAATATGTTCTGGCCTCCCTTTCTTACAGTTTATATATTTAAATAATTTCTTGTTTTGTTTTTTGCTCTCCTCCGCTATGTGCTTTTCGTGGTCTGTTTTAGATTGCTCTCTTACATTTCTTATTGCATTCTTTGTATTGTTGGAATGCTGATAATGACAACCCAGCCTTGTATTTTTTAAAGTCTTTTTGTTTTGCTTTTATGTGCATTATTACATTAGAGTTTAGCCACTCAGGATTCATTTTTAGCTATTTTAAACTTATTTCCCATTGGAGTGCACCCTGCCAATATATTTATTTAGTATGCTCTTAAAGCATTCCCATTTTTCCTCCGTGTTCTTAGTTCCCAGGATGTTATCCCATTTAATATCATCTACTGAATCTAATTGACCTGTGTTCGCTGTTTCCTAAGTTACCCCATATTTCTACATCTGCAATCAGGTCTGTATTGTTTGTAATCAGTAGGTCTAGTAATGCGTTATCTCTTGTTGGTGCGTTCACCAACTGACCCATGAAATTATCCTGCAAGACGTTTAGGAAATGGTGAGCCTTAGACTAATGCACCGTTCCCTCTGCCCAGTCTATAGCCGGATAATTAAAATCCCCAGTTATAATAACATTTCCCAGCCTTGCCCCATTCCAAGCTATGATGGGATGTCCGCCTCCCCCTTCTGCCTCAGGTTAGGGGGACTGTAGCGTACGCCCACTATTACTTTCCAATTATTTTCCTCCCTTTGGAGCTCCACTCACAAGGATTCCACCTCCTCCCTAGCTTCATTAGTGATGTCATCCCTCATGTTCACTTGCACAACATTCTTGATGTACAGGCACGCCCCTCCTCCTTTCCTGCCCTCCCTATCTCTGCAATATAGGGGATATGGTTACCAGCCAATCATAGTACACAAAGAGGCAGGGGGTAGGGAATGGCCGCAGTTGGCTGCTTCTGTCGGCCAGTATCTCGACCCCCCACACAGGGGAAGGAACAGGGGGGGACTATTGCGGTACTGGATATAGCTAGGTATTTGGTAAGAAAAGGTAAAGAGGAAAATAGTGGTTTGATAAAATTCAATTTTAATAGAAAACAATATTAAAAAATTACAGTGTCACATACAGTTGTAGTTCAAAGCAGAGGCAGTAAATACAACCATATGGATTACACCCAATAGTGATGGTGGATACAAATATAGCTTGAATTCTCGACCGGTTTCGCGGTTTTCACCGCTTCCTCAGGAGAGCAATATCTGTAGTACAACATACAATAAATTGTAATCAATACACACAAATCAACAAGTACATGGGAAAATTATTGTTGCAGCAAAGTCATTACGTAGTATAATAAACAGTTACATACAAATTATATACAATAAGGATGAGCTCACCCGTTCAGGAATTCTCTGTGGGTATGTAAAGCCCCATGTAGTTCCCCCTGCGGCGAACACAGGGGATAGCAAACAGCCTCTGGTGAATAAATTATGAATGATTGAATTATATAAGTGACTGGACTAAATGATCAGAAAAAGGGGTGAAATAAGGGGGTGCCAGTGATGTAGCTCTAAGATTTAAAGACCAGTGTGTGGGAAAGAATTTAAATAGTGATAGAAAGGTAGTGCGGAAGGATGGGGAGGGGGGGGGAGAAGTAGGGAAAGGGAGGGGGAGGGGAAAAGGAAGGGGAAAAAGGGTGGAGGAGGGGGAGGGGGGAAAAAAGGGGAGGGGGGAGGGGGGGAGGGAAGGGGAGTAGGGGAGGAAAACGGCAAGGGAGGGGGGGGAGGGGGGGGAAAGGGAAGGGGAGGGAGGGGGGGGAAAGGGGGGAGGGAGGGGAGGGGAAAGGGGGAGGGGAAGAGGGGGGGGGGAAGGGGGGGGAGAGGGGAAGGGGGGAGAGAAAAGGGGACCAATAAGAGGTCAGTGAATAAGAAAAAGGAACACCCACTAATTCCATCTGTGTAGGAAACAGGTCAGAACTGAGAAAAACTGCACACAGGGATATAGAGCTGGCACTCACCACTCAAGCATTAATATGTTGAAAAGCGCATAAGCTGGGATAGATGAGGACAACATAACAGGGGATCATATAGCAAAAAATTGGAATCGCCAACCGCTGTTAGATCAGCAATGAGAGCCCCCCAGGGCTGGAACCATTAATATATGCAGAAGGAGGTCACTGCAGCAACTGCAATCAAAGTTTATAATAGAATTACCATCCACAAAAATATATAGGGGGGTTTGCCCACAGATAAAGAGCAATAGAAGCAACAAACTGGGATTAGAGCTTGCAAAATTGTAAATAATGTGGATTGGCAGTAGGTACAGGACCATACCGGGTTGGGAGGTATTGATCCTAATAGAGGGGAAACACTCTGATATGGCAGTGAAACAGGCATATATTAACGCTACAGGTGGCGTTACATGGAGAGGCCGTATAGTTGAACTTGGTGCTGAGCGGGGGTACAGGATAAGGGAAGGATATGGCTGAGAACAGAGAAAATGAGGGGGAGCAGCACTTACCCAGAAAGGTGATCCTCAGCTAGCGCGGCGTCAGGAGGCTGTAGGCTCGTATAGCGGCCATAACCGGCCGCTATAAGAGCACCCCAACCCGGAAGTCAGGGACGGCGTGACAGAGGCGGTCCCTGACGTCACCGGGTTTGTTCGCCCACACTGCGCAGGTGCACACTGGGTGCTACTGCGCAAGCGCGCGCTCCTGTCAAAGGGAATCGAGTTCCCAGACATGGAGACACAAGCAGCCCTGAGGCTGCCAGGGCGAGCATGTGTCCGCCAAAGGGAGAAGAATCGAGGCAAATGATAAAATGGAGAAAAGGGACAGTACATTAATTCTGTATATAAGCATCAGGATGTCAACCACAACAGCATTTAGGAGTAAACCTTAAGCAGAAAGGCATCATATATAGTAATAGAACCCAATAGTGGCAGAGGAGGGGGGGGGGAGAGGGGGGGAAGGGGGGGAGAGGTTGAAAAAGAAGGGGGGGGGGAGGGGGGAGGAAGGGGGAGGAACCGAGGGGGAGGGAAGGGTAGGATAATAGAAGGGGAAAGGGGGAAGGGGGGGGAAAGGGGGGGAAAAAGGGGAGAGGGGGAAAGAAGAGATATAGGAACAAGATCTCATAAGAAGGCCCTGTAGGACACTGACTCGTTTAGGCCGGGGGGAATGGTGGCATTGAGTCGCTCGATCCAAAGGGATTCCCTCTGGAGTATCGAGCGATCCCAATCGCCACCCCTGGGGTTAGGTTGAACCACCTCCAGTACCAGAAATTTGGCCACGGAGTTATCGAATCTATGATGTAGGCCAATGTGTCGGCCGATAGTAGTCAATTTGCCGTTTTCTGAGTCATAGAGGTGGTCACCGATTCTCTGTCTAAATTCCCGAATTGTTTTGCCCACATAAAAGGCTTTACATACACAGTTCATAAGATAGATCACCCCTTTTGTACCGCAGTTGGCAAAGGTCCGTGGGACCAGAATCTCCCCATTGGGTAGAACCACAGTTCTACTTTCGTGGACCCAAGGGCACCGGGGACATTCCCCACATTGGAAAGTGCCGTTGGGGCCACTCCTCACAGGTTTAGTGGGGTTGTAATGGCTGGCAGTTAGTTGATCACGTAGTGACCGCGCTCTACGGAAGACCACTTCCGGTGTGTGTCTAATATATTTGGTCAGTATGTGATGTTCAGCCAAAAGATGCCAATGTTTGGTTAGAATATTACGAAGTATGTTATGGTGTGCAGAATAGGTCGTGATAAATCTTACGGTTTCTATGGGGGGGGAAGGTTTCCTGCCTTTGAAAAGTAAAGAGGTCCGTGGGCGTGACAAGGACTTATTATATGCTTTACGCAAATTGGTAGGGGAGTAACCTCGTCGTAAGAGGCGTTCGCGTAATGCTTTGGCCTGACGTTTGAAGTCGCTGTCATGTGTACAATTCCTGCGTAACCGTAGGTATTGAGCATGGGGTATACTCCGTATCAGGGAATTCGGATGAGCGCTGGTGGCGAACAACAAAGTATTCCCAGCAGTGGGTTTTCTGTAGAGGTCAGTGCCTAAAGTTCCGTCCGGTTGTTTGATAATTACTAAATCTAGGAAGGGGATTTGCTCAGTCTCGATTTTGAAAGTGAATTTGAGGTTTAGGTCGTTGTTGTCAAGTTGACGTAAAAATTGTAAAAGTTTGTCCCTAGAACCCGTCCATACCATGAAAAGATCATCAATGAAACGGTACCATAAAAGGATATCGTTTAGAAATTCCGTATATTGATCATGAGCATGGATATGTCGCTCCCAGCCGCCTAGGTATAAGTTTGCATATGCTAGGGCGCACGACGTCCCCATTGCAACACCCTGTATTTGTAAAAATAATTGATCGTTGAAAGTAAAATAATTTTTAGTCAATATGAAGTACAGTAGTGTCAGTATAAACTGATTCAAAGGCCAGGTCGTTGTGTCTTGTTCAGCTAAGAAGGATCCAGCCATCCGTACACCCTGCTCGTGGGGGATACTGGAGTAGAGGGCCTCAATATCAACAGCCACGAGCAGGGCGCCCAGAGGGATCTGGATACCCTCAAGGTGTTGCAATAGGTCGGTGGTGTCTCTGATATAGGACGGGAGACTGCGGACGTGGGGCATTAAGAAAGCATCAACAAATTTACTTGCGTTATCTGTTAAGGAGCCTATCCCTGACACTATGGGTCTTCCCGGAGGGATATGCACATCTTTATGGGTCTTGGGTAGGGAGTAGAAAGTGGGGGTACGGGGAAATTTGGGGACCAGGAACTCCAAGGTGTCTTTGTCAATGAGGCCTATGAGGTAGGCCTCAGTGCAAAGAGCCCAGAGTTCCTGTGCAAAGGAAGATACGTGTGTAGCAGAGATGGGTCTATACCAATGTTTGTTGTTAAGAATAGCGAGGCACATAGATTGGTATTGGTAATTGGTCATAAGGACAATGTTACCGCCCTTGTCCGATTGTTTAATCACAACATCAGAGCGTTGCTGCAAGGACCGAAGGGCTCGGATTTGACTAGGATCAAGATTTGGGGGAAAGTCAGGCCATTTTTGTTTCTTGAGGTCACTGATTGTAGCTCGAAGAAAAGCCCATATCTCAGGGCAGGTGTTGAGATCGGGAAACCTACGAGATCGTAGGTGAAGGGGCTTGGGCAAAGATGTTTGTTTAAGGGTAACCGGAGGACCAGACCTATTAGGTGCAGGGAGGGCAAGTGAAGCTATCCCTGCTGCAGGTTCATTTGAAGGGACATCGTCAGAGCCCCCGCAATCTTGTGAGGATGCGGGGTCTCCGGTATCACCCTCATCGAACAGGAGCATCAGGTCGCGGAGCGCCCTGAACTCCTCCATAGAGAAGCCTTTGGTACGCTCCGCGAGCTCACGCTCCAGTCCTAGGTTAATGCGATCCTTATCGTAGATAAATCTAAATGTTAAATTGCGTGCAAAGAGGTACAGGTTCTTGATTGTTTCAGTAACCTTGAGTGCATCAAGAGGACAAAAACCCAGACCTAACTGTAACAACGAGATTTCCTCGCTGTTGAATGTGTAGGGAGTAAGATTTATGACATTACGGTCGGTGTGGTATGGAGGGGAGGGTTCTGTTGGGACAGTGGAGGTTTCAGGACGTAAGCATCTAGATTGCTCTGTTGTTTTTTCAGATCTAAAAAAATAGCATCCTCATTGATTTTCGTATATTTATTTGTCATTAAAGCCGAATTTAAGATTTTGGGAATTGTGCCGTGCAGTGTGGAGAGACCAGTTGCCCCTTCTAAGGGGGTGTTAGTATCATGTGAAATTTGTGTAGGGGGTGCCTGAGTGGATCTAGGGCCTTTTGGGCCTTTCTTATCTTTTTTAGGATTCGTTGGTGGGGTGTTACCAGCCAATCATGTAAGCTGTCCAACCAAGTTTCTGAAATCCCTACAAAATCAAAATCCCCCCAGCTCCAGTTCTCCCATTTTAATAGCTAGAGTTCTAGCATTGGTATACAAGCCTCTTATTTTTTTCCTATCACATGCTATTTCCTTCTTAGTTGTTATAAGGCTGCAATTTGGATTTGCCAACTTACTTACCTTGGATTTTGGTATTCTAGTCACCCTACTGCTAATGCCCCCCCAATATTATCCGTTAAACCTTGCTCCATGCTGGCTAGCTCTACATCTGGACCCTCCCCCCTGACACCTAGTTTAAAAGCCCCTCTAACTTTTGGGCCATCTTCTCTCCCAGCAGTGCTGCACCCTCCCCATTTAGGTGCAGTCCATCCCTGCTAAAGAGTCAGTAACAAAACTGAAAAGTCCGCCCAGTTCTCCAGGAACTCAAACCCCTCCTTTCTACACCAGCTCCTCAGCCACTTGTTAATTTCTCCAAATCTGCCGCTGGCTCTCTGGTGTGGCTTGAGGTACCGGTGGTATTTCTGAGTATATTACCTCGGAGGTCCTACACTTCACTTTATCTCTTAAGTTCCCCAAATAGTTTTTTAAGACTCTCCATCTTCCCCTAACTTTGTCTTTGGTACCCCCATGTACCATGACAGCTGGGTCCTCCCCAGCCACACCCAATAATCTGTCTACCCGATCCGCAATGTGCCAATCCTAAGCACCCGGTAAACAACATACAGTTTGGCGCTTACGGCCTTTGCGACAGATTGCCCTCTCTGTCCTTCTACTCCACTACTAAGAGGATCTGTCTTTCCTTACCCCATCCTCACTGGAGGAGTTTTTCCCCTGGCAGCTAGGGGTGTTGCCCTGTTCCAGCAATGCCGCTCTTTGACTGGTTTCCCCAACATTACACAACAGGGCATACTTATTGGGATGTTTCAGCTCAGGCCTGGCCTACTTGATGCTTTCCCCTCTACCCGCCTTTCACCCAACCACTCTGCTCTGGTGCCTGCACCTCTGTATCTCCACTCGCCTCTGTGCTGGCCCCTGCCAGCACCTGTCAAATTCGCTTTTAGGTTGGGGAGGCTTCGCTATGCTGTTGAGCTGCTTCCCTAAATTCAGGACCTGGGTTTCCAAGGAAGCAACATGCTCACATTTTGTGCAGTAGTATTCTCCCTCGATTGGATGCTCAAAGAACGCATACATGTCACAAGATTTGCAAGAGTCACATTTCCATACCCATTGGACACCGCACCCATTGATTTAATAGGGATACTCCTAGAGGATTTGGAATTTTACTCTGCCTCATTAATTGTTAAACCTGCTTCCTGACTCACAGCACTTCACCCGTTGCTCACAGTACTCAGCAGTACTCAGTTACACACAGTTACTCAGCGGTAGGGATGAGCCGAACACCCCCCGGTTCGGTTCGCACCAGAACCTGCGAACGGACCGAAAATTTGCATGAACGTTAGAACCCCATTGACGTCTATGGGAATTGAACGTTCAAAATCAAAAGTGCTAATTTTAAAGGCTAATTTGCATGGTATTGTCCTAAAAAGGGTTTGGGGACCTGGGTCCTGCCCCAGGGGACATGTATCAATGCAAAAAAAAGTTTAAAAAAGGCCATTTTTTCTGGAGCAGTGACTTTAATAATGCTTAAAGTAAAAAAAAAAGTGAAATATTCCTTTAACCACTTCAATACCAGGCACTTAGACACCTTCCCGCCCAGGCCAATTTTCAGCTTTCAGCGCTGTTGCAATTTGAATGACAATTGCGCGGTCATGCTACACTGAACCCAAACAAATTTTTTATCATTTTGTTCCCACAAATAGAGCTTTCTTTTGGTGGTATTTGATCACCTCTGCCGTTTTTATTTTTTGTGTAACAAATAAAAAAAGACCAAAAATTTTGAAAAAAAAACAAGTTTTTCTTTGTTTCTGTTAAAATTTTTTGTAAATAAGTACGTTTTCTTCTTCAATATCGGGCACTGATATGGCTGCACTGACGTGCACTAATACGGCGGCACTGATGGGCACCGATGAGGTGACACCAATGAGGTGGCACTGATGAGGTGGCACTGATGGGCACTGATGATGGGCACTGATAGGCAGCACTGATGGGCACTGATAGGTGGCACTGATGGGCACTGATAGGTGGCACTGGTATGCGGCACTGATGGGCACTCATAGGTGGCACCGATGGGCATAGATTGTGGACAAGGAAAAAATTACTCCTGCGCTTGTGAGGGTCTGATTTGGTTTTGAGAAGAGTAGTATTGTAAACTGTAGCGAAGCTAGAGGAGATGGTATTGCTTGTCCCGCTGCCCAGAGAATGACCCCGGGGTGGTCAGGTAAGGCTAAGTGGAGAGTGATGGATGAAGGGCGCGTGATCAAGCTCACATCAAAACATATAAAATTTATTTCAGAGGAAATAAAGAGCAAATAAAAACAGTTGAATAATACCAATACTACGTATCATGCAAACAAGTGACAAAATGTAAAAGACATCAAAAATTAAAAATGGGTTAGAAATATCAAGAGCCCATGTTAAGGCAGGTATTTAGAGTTGGCTAACGCGTTTCGAGGATGACCTCTTCATCAGAGCCTGTTTGAGAACCAGGGTGCAGTCTCTATATGCCAGTAGGCCAAAGTATGTACATCAACATGATGGCTAGTTGGACAAAGCGGCCTGAAATGGAAGATGCGATTTTCTGTGTTCCATACCAGTCCACCTTCAAGCGTACTATGTGATAGTAGATGGTGTGTGGGTTCTCCTTTAAGTATGTAGAG